>NC_047671.1:14352500-14952500 GCF_011762505.2 Arvicanthis niloticus
GTTTGGGTACCTATTTCTATCATTCACATATGGAGAATATAGATTTTCTACAGTCCATTTTTTCATCGTTGAAGTTCCCCTTTGTGAAACCGTAAATTCAAAATTTTTATACAGCTCTCAATGTAATATAAAAGAATGGAGTATGTAATAATAAAACAGAAAGACTGCCGAGGGTTCCAGAAGAGCCGGCACTACACAGTAAGACTTTGTCTCTAAACACAAAACAAAACCCAAACCACATCAAAAAACCAAATGGAACAAAACCAAACAACAACAACAAAAAGAGACACCTGTGTGGTCAACGCCCTCCTGTTCCCTATTTCACTACCAGTTTTAAAAGCAATCTTGTAAGAAGCAGAACCCGCTGCCCTCAAGTTTCTTGTGAGGGAGGCAGATAACTCTATCATCAACCTGCATATTCTATGCAATAGGTCTTTTTTGATATTTACATTAGTAGCAGACCTAGATCCCCAGACAGGTTGGGTTTCTGTTTGTATTTTGTTTTGTTTTCTGTAAAACCACTTCATAGGTGGGTGTGTTCTAGCAGGGATGAATGAGATCTAAAATAGTTTCTAAAAAGCCAGCAGCCGCAAAGTCACTGTTGGTTATTAGCTCTAAGGCTTCTCCACAAGGGAGTGTCCCTTCATCCATTCTGTTACCTGTGGTGCTGTCCTACATGAGGGCAGACTGGCTGGGCTTCCAGGGGAAGGGTCGCTGCTGAGGTGATCAAAGCCAGTTGGTTGGGTTGGTCACTGCTTTTGTGAGTTCAAAGAAGAGAAGTAAAATGGCCAGATGCAGCAGTAGATATGAAGAATCAAACCCCACACAGATCACCTCTATTCAAGAGCAAAGGGTTCTCCTTAACTGCTTTTATTTTCCATGTCTATACTGACTTCCCTTGGAAGCTCAGGTTCCAAGGACAGTGGGGAAATGACATCTTCATGTCGCCATTGATCACCTTTTCTCACGCAACGCAAACATGGATCTTCAAATAACAAAAGCAAAGCTTCTGTACACATGTTGCCTTCTGTGCACAGTGACATCATCTGGTCCCCTCTCAACTTTGTCACTATGATACAGCTTACTAGGGACTGAGCCATTTAGCTGCCTGGTTGCTCACCAACTGGACTTGGTTGTTCGCTTGTTTCAGAGTCAGGCATAGTCCATCAGTCGCCTCACAGGGTAGCAGCTACTCAGACCTTGCTTTGCTCCTGCCAGTTTGAATATACTCCTTCACTTGTAGGCAGCTGCTATCAACAAATCTTCAACTCTCTTCCAAACTCACAGGAGCATCTCAGAGTAGAAAGTGAGAGGCACGCTCTGGGAGGTGAGCAGGTGGGGACCACAGGGCTGTCAGGACCCGTGAGCAGCAAAGACAAGGGCGAGCTGGGTGCAGGTGCCAATAAAGGCCCGTTAGGCACACGGAAAACTCAGTGTGTTAGCACCATGATCTCGCACCTCAGCTTCCAAATTGTTGAGAAGTGTTTATTGTTGAAGTTACTCAACCTATACTTTGTTATGACACCATGAGCCAACAACGCAGGCTGAAAACACGACCTCACAGAGGATGAGTCACTAGGCACCCAGCATGTTCACCAGCACGGCCTGTGAAAGGAGCACCACACACTTCTTCGGTTCTTTGGCAAAACATCAATTTAAGATCTCAGAAAATACCAGAAGAGACTACAGGTTACTCAAATCACAGAAGTAACTGAGTCTGCCTGCCATACTGAATTACACAGACAGGCTGAGCACCTTCACTTAAGCACTGAAAGTGTAAGTCTTGAATGGCAGCTATCTGGAAACAGCTGTTGTATTAACAGACATGAAAAGTTGACAGAGGCCAATAACAGAATGGACTCTAATTCCTGTCAAAGCAAGAATAGCTTGCTTCCCTACTTCCTAACGCAAACGAGTTCCCATCACCGACTCCTCTATACTCACAGCTTAGAACTCAAGTAAGTCATGAATACATTAGGCTGCCAAGGCTTTACTGACTTTTAAATAATGCCATGAGTCTAATGGACGCATGCATTTCAGGGCTCTGCTCCACACGCCCGTGATGATCCTCAAATATTCCTGCAAGGATTATTCTTGTAAGAAATTTTCAGAAATCCATGAAAAAAAAAAAAAAGAACTAGAACTGAATTCTCAAACACAATTTGTTTTCAGAAATTAAATCAATCAAGGAAAAGATTGAATTTCCACTCATACAATGAGTAAGATTACTGGTTTTTTTGGGGGTCTTATTTGGAGAAACTAAAATAAAGTGCCATTTCTAAAACATTTGTAGCTTTGACTATAATCAACTGTAATAATAAGATACCAGCTCAAAAAAATTCTTTTCATTTAAGCCTCTTTTGTAATACTGCTTTTTAATAACCCTCATAATAGCCGAATTAAAGGACCCCAACAGAAATCATTCATCCCACATAAAACAAACATTGCCTTTTCTTCTTAGCTTAGCTTCACAAGCTTCATCATTTCCAGATGACGCTCGAGGGAACTATGGTTTCAAGAACGAGATGCTTAAGTGGACAGCTGCTTTCTATTTGCCATGTAAATCAAGGGTAAATCAAAGAAAATTCCAAATGGTGGACCCCCTCCCCCCATTAGGAACAACGAACTAAGGCAGAAAGGGAGAAGAAAAAGCCATCAGAATGCACGCAAACAGAAAATCAAAACGGGGTTTCCTAACCAAGTAAGGGAAAGTTGGAGACAGCACTGGGAAAGGTGTTGTTACTCCAGTTCCATACAGTCGTAGGTAAGAAGACTGTCTCCACTAGAATGGAAAGAAAGGGGAAAAGAAATTGATTAGGTCTTCCCTTTAAAAGCCAACTGTACTGCACACTAGTGCTGAGTTTAATATCTATGGGCTATTTTTCTGTGCTCTCTAAACTTCACTTAGAACATTAATTAATCATTGCCACAGTCCATGCAAACATGGCCTACTTCATTTTAGAAGCCACAGGAAGGAACATAAAAATTATTTAAGCATTTTAAATAATCTTTTAAAATCATTAAAAAGAGTCGTCTACCATATTCCTGCAGAAGCACTGGTAAAGGCCCCTCTCCCCGACGATGTCTTTCCTCTCAGCACAAGCCCGCCTTGCCTGTGGGACTGGTTCTTACACACAAGATGGGAGCCTGCCAACAAGATCCCAAATAATAATAGAACCAGGATCATCCTCAGAAAAACCAGAGCTCTCGATTCCTAGTCGCAAGAGGATATCTTATGAAGGACTGGTCTTAGTTTAAGTCAGGTAGTTTTTAGTTAGGAAATAACTTTTATCTGACATTTAAAAACAACTGTATACACACAGGTGGTATGAGACTGTAGAAGTTTTAAAAAGGAAATATTTTATAATATTAAAACCATCAGCCTCACTTCTGAGTATACACCCAGAGGAAATGAAATCCGTACCTCAGAGTTACCAGCACCCTCGTGCTCACTGTGGCATGATTCCCAAGAGCTGAGGCATGAAGCCATCTACCTGCCTCCTGACAGATGATGGGCTCACCAGCAACTGCTGTGTGTACCACATCGAGGTGCTGTTCAGCATAGAAAGGACACTCTGTCATTTAAACACCATGGGCATGAGCTATGTGAGAAAGACAAATGCTGTGTGACCCCCTCTGTACAGAATCTCAAGCTCAATGCACAGAAGCAGAGAGGAAGTAGTTAGCAGATGTTCTGACAAAGGCATGAGCTTCCCGCTCTACAACAAATGAGGCCTGGGGATTTACTGTGCAGATGTGGACTGTACTCAGGAATAGTCTAAGTGGACCTGAGATTTGCTAAGTGAAGAGACCTCAAGTGTTCTATCTCTATCTCTCTGTCTCTGTCTCTGTCTCTGTCTCTCTCTCTCTCTCACACACACACACGGCAACCACATGAGGTAATGAATACGCTAATTTGCTTATTATGGCAAACATTTTGCAGTGTATATTAAACTACTCCTCGTTTATGAATGTGGAAGGGACGAGAAAACCTGATAATCCCAGCCAATCTGTGATCTGTGCTACAGGCAGTATGTGGCAGAAAAGGTTCGGGTGCAGTTTAAACAGCTCCTCAACTACAGAGTAATTACAAAGGGAAAAACAAGTTTCCAATGTGAGACCTTGGCAGGCACTGCCCTAGCAAAACGGTCTAGGTAAACAGCAGCAGCAGTGTGTACCAGCACTGCACCCTCCCACAGCTGCTGGAGAACAGTCTGCCCAAGAGGGGCAGCGTTAGCCCAACCACAAGAAAACACCACATGCAGACAGAGGGACGGTTTCCACATAGCTCACTGCCTGTTTAGCAGCATCAAATACAGAAGGACAAGAAATACCATGGAGACATCATGGAGGCATGACAAACAATTCAGTGGGACCCAGGAAAAGAATGAAGACTTAACATTACAATTTATGCTTTAGTCATTTCTTAGTTCTGAAAATTTAACATGTTCACCAAGGGAAAACTGAAATAGGAGGAGAAATTCTTTAAAAACCAACAAACACAATCACCACCACCACCATCACCGAAACCCCTTTGAGCCAAACCTATGGGAACCAGGAGAGGAGGAAGAGAAGCAGGATCCCAAGACCTCACCTATGAAGAAAAATGCAACCCTTTCTCCTCCCTCTGACTTCCCAGTGCTAATCATTTTAATTTGAAAAGTATATTGTTAAACCTGTGTGTGTAGGCCAATCTAAAGTTAAGAAGAATTTGTATAATGAAGAGTATTTCCCACATAATCTCTAAGCAACACCACCTTCTGGGGGTTGGCGGTCTTCCCCTGGTTTAGCATCTCTAGGTGGCAGATGATGAGGGAGAGGGTAGAGGTCTGTCTGTATAGGCAAGAGCACTTCCTCCTGCACACCCTGCACTGGAGCAATCTTACAGCTCAGCTCTGGAAGCAAGGGAGCTGGGAAATGTTGCTTTGCTCTCTAGCAGGGTGTCGGTGCAGTGGGGAAATGGGTACTGGTGAGTCCTTTGCAGTCTGCAGCACCCACAGCACTCAGGAAAGGCAGGCAAATGCCAACAGGACTCATCCTTTGCTCTCCACAGTCACTCTGGCGTGGTTTATCTCACGGCTGCAGGGCACAGTGAGCAGCTAGTCAGCATCATAAGGAGAACTGGGATGCACAGAGCAGTCCTGTCTTAGGTGTAAAGAAACACTCGGATGTCCCCACACAGATGGCAAGTCTCTCTTGGTCTTGCTGCTCACCTGCAGCTGCTGAATGGTGGCTCTCCTGAGGTTACACCTGCATCCTATGCCACACCTAGCTTCCTCTTGCCAGAAGTGCTTCCTACTGTCAGGCACAGAGACAACTTCACTCTCTAACTCACACCTATAGGCCCAGGATCTCCACCAAGAGAGGCCTTCAAGTACTTTTGTATCTCCCAAGGCACAGAACTCAGCTACTAAGTGTTGTGTTTGCCCTGTCTTAAAGTGTGCTGTTCATAGCTTCACTGATGAATTGTACACTTCGCACACATATTCTGGATTTGAAACTATTTTCTCCCATTCTGTGAGCTTGTGGGCTATTGCTTCACGCTTTAGTTTTTGAGACAAAGTCTCTCTATGGCCCCAGCTCTCCTGGAACTCACTATACAGACTAAGCTGACCTCAAACTTGGAGATCTGCCTGCCTCTGTCCCCCTAGTGCTTCTTTCTGTTTTTATTTACTGCCTCAATGTCTTATTTGAGTCCTAGAAAAGTGAATTTTATATTTTATTTTCTGGCAGCAGGGTCTGGTATAGCCCAGGTTGGCCCTCAATTCATTATATACCTGAGGATGACCTTGAACTTTGGATCCTCTTGCTTCCCTTCACCTTCTAAGTCTGGGATTCCCAGAGTGCAGCATCACAGCTGGGTCACATGGCACTGGAGACTGAACCCAGGGCCTTGTGAATGCTGGGTAAGCACTCTTACCCAAAGTTTTAAGTTGTGATGAAGTCCAAACTAGCCAAGTGTTTTCGTTCTTTATGCTTTTGCTGCATCTAAGTTTTGGCTTCATCTAAACTCCTGATGATCTACTTTGACTTCTTCTAACCTCTTGGGGTTTGGCTGCTATGGTTAGGCTATGGCACATTCTCAGTTACCTGCTGTGCATGGAATTAAACTTCGGATGCGTGGTTCTTGAGCCCATGCATAAGCTGGACCCAACACACACTGTGAAGAGTATACTGTCCTTTTCAAAAATCAAATCAAAACCCGATGCAATAGGATCCAGGAGAAGTATCAGCTCCCTTCAGAGGAGGCTGCTACCACCTCTCCCCGACGTCTGCAAGGAAGGCTGTCTCTTTGGACATCTGTCAGGTTTGGTTACAGATTTATAAAATCTACAATCTATTGAACTTTATTTTATTCATGCATTTGAGATTCTTTATGTGCAGTAGCATGTACTGTTCACTTCAACCACACTGAGGTAACTCCAAGAGAGAAGACATAGCGATGTTCTAGTCTGTGCTACTTTCCTCACAGTGAATACAAATATGGTTGGTAACCATGAGCATGACTCAAAAGTGAAAATCCCAAAAGGACTGCTTTAAAATGACAAATACACTCCCATGTTTCTGGGCATACCACTATGATCAAGATAACTGTTCCATGTATGTGAATGGTACATTCTCTACCTAGCCATTGCTAGAGAACACACACAAGAGATGTAAACAATAGAATAACACAGAAAAACCTGAGGTAAATTTTTCTTGGTATAGAAATCAAGTCAGAATGTCCCTTTCTATATTTCAGAAAGCACTGATGTTTAAAATCAGTTATAAGTTATATTAAATAGATGGAGAAGCCTTTTCCTTAGCTCTATACGCTGGAAGGACAGGGAAATGTACTCAGTGGCAAGGCATCTTGGGGTTCTAGGTAGAACAGTGCTGGCAGGCAAACACAACTTCAGGGAGAAAAGTTCCAGGAGCACAGCTGTGATTTTTAGTAAACTGAAATCCAAGAGAGCCAGGAATGAAATCAGAGAAGGAGAAGCCCAACAACATTCTATTTGTTTTGAAGTAAAAAGAAAAAATGCTATAACTTCTTAAACTGCCAAAGAATCAAACTAACATACAGATCATATAATAATTAATGAAGAAATGCAATAAGGTAGCACAGAAGTTACCCATGCCCACCACATATTAAAAACAAATCTTTAGGCAATGGCCAAACAATTCTCACTTCATACCACACAGATACAATTGTAGGACTTCCAACCCAGGGCATCTCCAGTGGATCCCAGCTTACACAGTTGGGTTATCAGCTAATATACACAGGCCTAGGCACGTAGCTCAGATGGTAAAGTGCTCACCTAGCAGGAAGCCCTGGGCTCTACCCTCAGTGCCTCAGAGGCCAGGTGGGAGGGATCACGCCTGTAACCCCAGTGCTTGGGCTCAGGCAGGAGAAGCAAGAGGATGCAGGGAGTTTAATGGTAACCAGGCTAGAAATCCTGTCTCCCCCCAACCTCCAAATCCATTTTTTCAGCCTAAAAAACTAACCTCCAAATCTACTTTTTTCAGCTCTCTCTCTCTCTCTCTCTCTCTCTCTCTCTCTCTCTCTCTCTCTCTCTCTCTCTCTCTCTGTGGGTGTGGGTGTGGGTGTGTTTGGTTTTTCAAGACATGGTCTCTCTGTGTGGCCTTTGTCTGTCCTGAAACTCACTTTGTAGACTAGGCTGGCTGTGAATTCATAGAGATACACCTGCCTCTGCTTCCAAGTGCTGGATTAAAGGTGTGTGCCACTACCACCCGGCAATTTTTGATCTTTAAAGTGCATTCAATTGTCTGGGCAGAGGACTAACTATAGTATAAAGACAATGTATATTTAATTGGTGTGTGTGATTCTGGTCTCCAGAGACATTGTTACACACTTTAACAATCAAATGCTCTGAAATGACTGTTTTCACATAGATTTCACACATTGGGATTTACCACAGTAAAACCTAAAACCAAGAGACATTAAAGACATAAGAATGTAGAGGTACTCATTCTTTAAGCTGTTCCCCATCAAGTAGCCTCTGGACAGAACTCACGTCCTGCAACGAGAGACAAAGTAAAACAAGACTCCAAAGAGCAGGGGGTCATGCCAGCACGGGCTGCTCGGCACCGAGCTGAACTGCTGGCCACTGCGTCTGCTCGGCTGACTGCCCTGCCCAGATCCTTCTCCCGAATGAGGATCACCGCTGGGGTTCTTCTAGTTTCTACCTGTGTTTACTTACTACCTGAATGAAATGATATATTTGGCCAGACAGAAGATTCAAAAGCTCTCTGAAAGAACAATACTAGCATACTTTCTGTAGTTCTGTCCAGAACACAACTTAGAGTTTTCTCACTTCCAACAGTTGTTACGGTGACTGTCAGAGGCAAGGAAATCGACTCTGTGACACTGACAGGATCAATAATTTAAAAACATGGTTATAGTTAAAAGCGACTACAACTTATTTACTATTACTTTCTATATTCAGGCTCTGTTATACATGATTAAGTTGTCTGAATGGTACCATAGTATTTTTAAAAGCCATTCAAAGCTCCTCTATCATTCCACTCACTGAGTTAAACTGAAAAAACCTCCCATAGAGACACATGTGTGCATGTGCGCGCCATGTGTGCATACACACACACACACACACACACACACACACACACACACACACACACACACACCAGCCCCAGAGCATTAGCTGCCCTCCGGACACCTCCACTGCCCTCAGGGCGCACTCCACAGAGGACTAGAGCAAGTTTTCTGTACTCTTTTCCCTTATGTGGCCAGGGCAGTTTCCTCATTATCTAAAATGTGACGAAGGGTTTCCCATGAGGTGTTTGGACAAACATGGTTGGACTAAAGTACTAACACTAATATTTTTGTAACTTGCCATGTTCTTTTTACGTTGTTACTCAACTGACTTGTGAATTATACAGTGTAATGAGTATAAACATTTTCTTAATAAACTCAGAAACCTCTACGCAGACCCTGATGTTCTGCGTGTTAGGGCAAGAAGGAAAACACGGGCTTATTTTAAAGCACTTATTAAACTCTGCTAATATGGTCTCCAATCTGGTGCAGAAAGCACACATCTGGGAATCTAGAGCTGCAGAGACCCTCTCCTCCTCCTTTTCCAGCTTGGGAAGCAAGCCATCTGGGGCTAGTACAGGACACAGAATGTTGTGGCTATTGCCAAGGATACTTAACAGGTTAAAATTCTGAGGAAGTTAAAAAAACAAAACAAAACAAAACAAAAAAAACAAAAACAGAACAAACGAAGAGGAACATACCCATTTCCTTGCTAACAGTTTTATCCTATTCATTGTCATTGTGTGTGTAACGCATGTGTGGGGGAGAGCACACCACAGTGTGTGCATGGAGGTCAGGGGACAATTCTGTGGAACTGCTTCTCTCCTTCCACTTTTACTGAGTTCTGGGGGATTGAACTCAAGTCCTCAGGCTTGTGCAGCAGACTCTTCACCTGCTGAGCCACACTGCAGGCCCACTACTGTTCTTCCAAATCACCTTTTGGATCCCTGGCCTGGCACAGGTAGTGACTCAGCTCCAGTCATTCCTATTCTGTTAGCTCTGGGCAAAGGCAGCAAGACTGGCAGAGAAGGTGTGGGCCACAGCCTCATGTGCTGAGTGTTAGGTCAAGGCCTGCAGGGACAGTCACAGCGAGAATTCCATGGTATTCCTAGGGATCGAGGGCTCAGAACTTACTGCCAAGGTCACAGATGAAGAAACTCGCTAAGTCAGTAAGAACTATGAGGTTCAATATGGAATTCAAATGTGTATCACAAAATGTGTTCTACCACTACAGTCATACTCGTGACGGGCAAGGACCATTGAATATGACCGCTTCCTCTAAGAAATGTCAATGTTGTACTCTGTGATTAATGGAGAAAACTAATAGGGGGACTTTAAAACTACATAAATTCAACATGGTTTTATGGAATACATAAACGACACAGTACTAATCCATGATTCAACAATATTGTCTAAGGATAAGAAAGTTTGTACAGATGAACCAAATTCAAGTCCCCTGCAACTCTCCCCTGCCCCACCCCGTATGCCCCCCTCCCAGCCTTTTAAGGTAGGGACTCTTAAAATATCTCTGGATAGTCTGTTTTTGAAGAATTGGGTTGAGAGCTCTTTTGTTTGTGTAACTACTAGGATTCCTGACTGTTAACTATCACCACTGGAGGTTGGTTTTCTTCAGCTACTTCACTGAGGATGTCCAAGGGCAGACTTGGAGAGGTTCAGTAACTCAGGGATCTAACGGCACAGAGAAACTGGGCAGCTACTCACATAATCTGGGAGAGGGACATCGCTGGAGCTCAGGGGACCTCTCAAGGACTGCGTGGCTTGCTCCAGAACCTTGTTGTGTTTTTTAGACAGCAAAGAAAACAAACTGAAAAACATAAGGAAAAGCCAATTACACCAAGAAACCCAGCCTCCTCTAGGTCTAACCCTGACAAAGTCCCACAGCATAAAGAAACCCAGCCTCCTCTAGGTCTGACACCGACAAAGTCCCATAGCATAGGAATTATTCTGGAATCTCTGTGACAGTAATATCAGGAGTAAAACAGGTTTATTGAGCAGGCTGCCGCAAAAGCAACTGGCTAGGCAGTAACAGAGTACTGGCAGAAGCATATCAATAGTTCTTTTCATGCCTGTTTAACAGTAGAATCAATAACATTATTTACATAGCAAAATAGAGTAAGGGGGATGTTTAAATAATGAGGGTCTCACTGAAAACCTTTACAGGTTAAAGTTATATCTTGTACACAGGACACGTCTCAAAAGATCACTATAGTGAAAACCAGGACAGAGATAGGAAAATCCAGGGCAGGAACTGGACTACGGATCCTGCCTCTGTGTACGCCACTCTAGGATTCTTGGGCGGGTGGACACTGGACTACGGATCCTGCCTCTGTGTATGCCACTCTAGGATTCTTGGGCGGGTGCACTTCTGCTGCCTACTCTTCAGGTAAGCATCGTTGGTTCAGTCTAGCTCTCCAGTGTTACAGGATCACAGGGATGCAAGAGGACATGTCTCAAGAAATGTGATTTTGTTTTTTAATTAATTAAGTAATTTATTTGGAGGAAGGGCGATTTTTAGGATATATTTTTATGAGATTTCTACTTCTGGTCATGACATGTTAATTGGTAACAGATGAACTCCCCTGTAGTAATCAAGTAAAACAAAGATTCCTAAAGCGAGACAAACGTGAGCAGCCAGCAAGGGCGAGTTTTTCTCTAAGGAAAGGATCTAACCTGGACTACGGTTCAGAAAAGTAGGACCAGAGTAGCACCGCACACTGACACTGGGACAGAGAACTTGGGAAAGCAGTCGCCTGAACTTGCAGAGCTCGACATGAGAGAAGACACTGCAAGAAATGTCTAGAAATCTGAGTGTCTGAAAAGGCACTGAGCTGTACCCCTGAGAACAAGAACCCATAACATGTACAGCAAACTGCTGAGGGGCTACACAAGGGACAGATTTATATAAATGAAACTGGTAATAGATTGAGAACTCCAGGTGATCTGGCCAGCCAGTGGATAAAATCCCTGTCCCAGGTGGCATGTCTTGAATGGTCACGTTAGGAACAGTTCAGAATACAGATTACTATGGCCTAAGAGGCATCTTAATAGAGATATAAATGAATGATTTTCAAAGAATTAAGGTGAGTTACATTAAATGTAAGTGAAGGTTGAATGCTCCAATTGAATGACAGTGTTTTTTCTCTTCCCTTTCTTTCTTTCTTTCTTTCTTTCTTTTTTTCTTTCTTTCTTTCTTTCTTTCTTTCTTTCTAGACTGGATGAACATCAAGACTCATCTATGTACTATTTAAAAGAAAAACATAAGAAAGCTGGGTGGCCATGTTAGCTGCAGACAGAGTAGGCTGAATGAGAAGAGTATTACTATTAGAGATGAAGAGAAAGCTTTTATAGTAACGAAAGCCAATTCGTTAAGAAGACACGATTCCAAACGTGTATGTCTAGTACTAGGGTCACAAGTATGTATTCTATGCACTCGTACATATATGCTCTACTAGTAAATGTGTATAGTCATATACCCTAACAGTAAATCTACTGTATCTAATGAATACAAACTCTACGGGTTACAGGAAAGCTTAAAAATAAAGGCAAATCTGATTCCATATACTTTCCATTTTAGCTTGAGGTATGATCTGAAGTATTTTTTTAAGTGCTAAAACTATGATTTTATTACTTCTTAGTGATGTTCTTGTAAACAGAACGCTGACTTGAATATCAATTTTGGAAAGGCTCTAATTATTTCATAGGGACCAAGTGGGATAACTCAAGAAGCTGAGACCAGTAAACATGTATTCTAGATGAGAGGACTTTTTTGTGTATCCTTTGTTGGTTTTGGTTTTGGCAACACTGGGGATTGACCTAAGGGTCCACATAGACTGGGCACATGCTCTACTACCAAGCTAGTCTTAAATTAAACTGCTTTTCACTTGTAGATTTCCTCCCCATCCTCCTCTCTACGGTTTGAGTACTGGACATTAAACTCAGAGACTTATGCATGCTAGGTAATCATTCTAGCACAGACTGCACTCCCAGCCTTAAATTTTAACTAACACTCTTAGCTTTTTAATGTGGGTTCTGGGCCTGAGACTCAAGCTCCTGACCTTGCGATGCAACCACATCATTGACTGAGCCATCTTCCCAGCCCAGGGTTGTTGAGATTAAAAGAAGTTTGGTGGTCAATTCTAGCATAGGATATGTACGGCACAACTGAGAGATGTAAACTAGACACCCCCAAATGGAACAACAATGAGGAGGCCTTAGAGGAGCTCAGTGCAAGAGGAGGGGCCAAAAGGAAGAACGCATAGCCTCTTGTTGAAGTTGCAGCTAAGGAATGCAGGGCTGCTCTCAGCTCAGCTCACAAACCAGGGGATGTCCGAGAATTTGCATCCTTTCTTTCTTTCTGTGTGGAAAATCACTTGAAATGGTTTCCTTTGGAAAAGATAGGCCAGCTTGTTTGTTTACTTTACAAGAGAATACTAGCAATCTGTTTCCCTTGTTAGGAGACCAAACAAGGGAATGAGCTGCAATCCCAACAGAAGGTGCTTCCTTCCACTGAGCACGAGGAAGAGCTGCTGATTTAAGGGTATCAAGTCCTGAAGCATACTTCCCCAAGAAGCTGTGCTCATGGTTTAAGAAAGTTCGTGCAAGAACAGTTAACATGAGGTCTCCTCCAGTTCTAGCATGAATGAGACAAAGAATTCACACTCACTAGAAGTTGTTATTCTCATACGACTTAACAGGCTCCCCCCACACTAGAGCTACGACTTGCAAAATCTTGTGTGCGCTTTTTTTAACATTCTAATTCTGGCTTTCATTTAGCATTTTTAAGGCAAAATGACCTAAATTTATAGGAGAATGACTTGCAAATTGCAGAGTGAGAAAAGTAACTTCTGCTTAAGCTCTGCACTCCAAGTGCTCAGCCCTGGCTTGGTGTAGTTAAAGCATCAGAGACACAGGATGGCTCCACGCTCAGGAAAAGCTGATCACAATGAAAGTGGGGCTGATCCTCAGGGTGACTGGTATTCAGTCAGGGGCAGAACACCTAAATCATCCTTAACACCTAAATTACCCTTTTAAAGCTAGAGAAAGATTAGCTTCTCTTTAAGTACAACAATAATCCATTATAAACTGGACATTCTGTGAGAAAGTGAAAATGACTAAAACATAGGTCTCTCTCATGTCTCTCTCCTTCTCTCCCTCTCTCACACACACACACCTCTGGTAACACAGGATACATACAGAGGGGATTACTATATGATCTTTGGGAGGAGTGGAACATTATACACTTAAAAAAGGGTCTTATAAGAAAGAACATGCTATCCCGAGGAGCCCAGAGCCCCTGCCAAGAGAAAGCACTGCACAGGATAGGCGGCATGTAAATACAAAATGTGCGGTCAGTCCAAACTGGGACGTGCTAAGAAGATCACAAGCTGGTGCAAACGGCTGCAGCTGAGGTACACAGATGGCAGGAGAGGAGACCACAGTGATGACAGTCTGGAGACAGACTGAGGGGATGCCCACGGCACAGCCAAAACCCTGGGCTTTGTTCTAGACAGCTGAGGAGCTACTGCAAAATGCTTAGAGCCATGGTTCCCGCCCAAGGAGGTCAAGTCCAATGGGGTAAGTTTTGAAGGCAGAGAACACTCTACCAGAGCTCTCCAGGGGCACAGCGGAAGGTCAGGTACATTCCACAGAGGAAATCGGGCTTGGCTGCAGCCCTGAAGTTAGGAGTTTGCGAACTGGGAGGTAAATGAGGATGAAGAGCGATGTAAAAGGCTGAAACAGTAACAGAAGGTGTGCTGAGAGACCACACAGCTTACAAAGCGAGACTGCAGAAAATCCACGGGGTGAGACGAGGCAAGAGAGGAAGCCAGCGAGGGCAGCAGCAAGTGAGAACAGCGGCCACAGCCTGCCTTCCTGGAGGGCAGAAGTGGCATGGGATGCAAGTGAGGCCTGCGCCCCTGCCTGATGGAGACCAGGAAAGTGATGTCTGATGCTTTAAGTAACAACTAAGAGTTGGCCATGCAAGCCAGGCAGCAGAATGGCAAACAAAGAAATCTGAGTGAAGGCAGAGAAGCCAGCAGTGAGGCAGAGGCAGCAGAGCCCACACGTGGAAAGTGCTGGGCGTGTGTCACCTCTAATTACTGAACACAGAGCTTGGATCTCACCCTGAGACCCGGAGATGTTCATGTCAGCAGGATTATGGTAAGAGACAGAGTGAAGAACCGTGTCTGGGAGTGAGTGGGGGATAGTTCTCACTTATGCATCTCTGTCTGCTTTATGGTGTTCACAGTGTCCCTGCCAGGGAATCCCATGATACAGAATGAAAATCTGAAAACTACTGACTGACCAAGGAGGAATCATTAACTACTGTCGCTTTAGAAAGATTCCTTTCCCCTGCAGGGAAAAGACAAGAGAACAGAAGCAGAAATAGCCAATCCTAAGGGAACGTTCAACTTCTTAAGAAGGAGACTTGAGTGGAAGTTGACAGGAACCATTTTGAAGGCAAAATGCAAAGCAGAAACCGAAAGAAAGGAGTCCAGGTAATTGGTGTTTTCCAGAAATGCCTGGCTGATGAAGAGGGAGACTTGGGAGGACAAAGCAAGTAGCAAGGGCAGCAGCCCTGGGATGTGCAATGCAGGCCCTGTCCCAGCACCACCATTGCAGAGCCAGGAAGGTCAGTTTGACTGTGACCCATGTCCCCTCCCTCCATTTTTAAAGGGATGATGCTGAAGCAAGGGTAGGTTAAGTGATCTCCCTGGGCACACAGCAGTAGTGGCAAGAGTCAGGAGTCAAGCACAGGCATGTTGTTCCTGAACCTGTATGCCTAACAATTTTGCCAGGAAGACCACTGGAGACAGAAACAACCAGATGGGTAGTGTTCAAAAGACAGCGAGGGGACTTGGTGTGAGGAGAGGTGGGGACAACCTACACCAGGATCAATCACAGAAGTGGAAGCGATCACACACATGACAATGTGGAAGCACTATGTGAGCAATGACACGCAGGACAGAGCTCTGGGAACAACTAAGAGCAAAATCACAAGCAAGCAAAGGCTGCTGGTCCTGTCATCTAGTGCCAGAGGCAGGGACTCAGCAGGGTGTCAAATGGGTAAGAAATGTAACCAAGACCCTGGACTTGCTCTAAGAAAGAAACAGTGGCCTTCCCACCCCTCCAGAAGAGCTGTCTCCCTCCCAGCCTCTGACGAACATTCCTCCTCTGCTCACGGGGCACTCAAACCTGGTCTTATGTCCTACCTCACTTTCAAACAGCTTTATTAAGGAATAACCTATGTATAAAACCCAAGGAGTTTTGACAAACTTAACCATTCACATAACCCATCAAAATAATCAAGATGGACAGGAGTGCTACTTCTCCAGAAAGCTCCATTGGGCCTTTCACAGCTGTAACACACCCCACTTCCCTCCAGGCTACTATGGACACAGGCTCTTGCCTCTTCTAGACTGTCACACAATAGACAAAACCATGAGCCAGCACTGAGTCTGCCTTTCTCACTCAGCACAGTGCTTTTCAAACCTGCCCATGGTTTGAGCATCCATAACTCAGGCTGTAACGCTCAGCCATGTCCTCTATGGACAGACCTCAAGTTTCCTATTCCTAGTTGCTTTCAGGGTTGGGCTATTCTTCTTTTGCTGAACATCTATTTTCCTGTCTCTTGAGTAGAGTCCTGCAGGGGTTGCTGGACTGCCTGGCCCTTGTCTAACTCTGCTGAGCCACCAGCTTCTTCTTGTTCAGCATGTCGCTTGGTATTTCAGTCTTCCTAGTTTTGGTGCTGAGAGCATTTTCCCTGTAGTCAGCTATACAATCTTCTGCCCCCTAAAATCTGAGTTGTTTTTCTTAAGTTGTAAGAGGCCTGTTTCTTTATATACTTTGGGTATAAGCCCTTTATCAGATATGTAGTCTATAAATACACACACACACACTCTATGTATATCTTTTTAAGAATTTTTTTCTGGGCTGGAGAGATGGCTCAGTGGTTAAGAACACTGACTGCTTTTCCAGAGGTCCTAAGTTCAATTCCCAGAAACAACATGGTGGCTTATAACCATCTGGAATGGGATCTGATGCCCTCTTCTGGTATGTCTGAAGACAGCTGCAGTATACTCATATATATACAATAAATAAATAAGTTTTTTAAAATTTTTTTTTTTTTTTTTTTTTTTTTTTTCCCTGAGATAGGGTCTCGCTACATAACTCTGGCTGTCCTGGAACTTACTTTGTAGATCAGGCTGACACGGAACTCTGAGAGATCTGCCCACCTCTGCTCCCAAATATTTGAATACACTACCACAACTAACTTAATTTTAAAATTTGGTTAAGTGTGATAAATTTGCTAAACCCTAAAAGAATGGTTTGTACTTTTTGTTTCTTGTCTTTAAAAAACAACAAACTCTAACCCCCAAACCCAAGGTTGGTCTCTTTTGGTTTCTCCTGTAAGCTTTGCATTTCTACCTCTTGTATGTGGGGCGATGATCCATCGGCACTGATGTGTGCAGTATGAAGCAGGAGTTATGGTCTGTGTGTTCTGCAGGGTGGAGGGATATGGGCATTTAATTGTTCTAGCACTGAAAGACTTTACTTCCCTGATAATTATCATCTCACCCTGGGTGAAATGTACCAACTACATATGTGCCAGTCTATTCCTGGGCTCCAGCCCACTGCTCTGAGCCCTTGTACACGAATACCACACTGTCCTGATGCCAGCTCCACAGCAAACCTGCAGTCAGGCAGGGGAGCCCTCCAAGTTCTGCTTTCTTTGTCAAAACGGCTTTGGATTATTTTGGCTTTTTTGTTATTTCTATACAAATTTTATGATCGACCTGCTGGTACCATTACATGGGTAATAGTAAACTCTGATTAACACCACACTCCATGTGTTCATGACTTCAGGGTCGCACTGCGGCCACAGCTCTCAATATCCAAGGAGACGACCGCCTTGCTTAGGCCTTTTAACAACAGTTTACACTTTCATTTTATAGATCTTATGTGTATATAATAAACTAACTCTCTCCCTCTCTCCCTCTCTCCCTGTCTATCTCTCTGTCTCTGTCTCGCTGTCTCTGCCTCCCCCAACCCCTCTCTCTCAGTTGACCAGATAGGCTGCTAACCCCTAGGCTCAATCAATCTTCCCAGGGTAGAAGTTCAGATGTATGTCACTGTGCCCAGCCAGTAATGGCCTCACTGAACCCACTTACTAAGTGTAGTACACTTTTTGTAGAGTCGTTAGAGTTTAAAAAAATTTTTTTAATGTATTCACAACTGCTCTCTTCAGACACACCAGAAGAAGGCATCAGATCCCATTACAGATGGTTGTGAGTCACCATGTGGTTGCTGGGAATTGAACTCAGGACCTCTGGAAGAGAAGTCAGTGCTCTTAACCACTGAGCCATCTCTCCAGCCCAGTCATTAGAATTTTTAAAATGTTTATTTTTATTTTATGCTCATGAGTGGTTTGTCTGTCTGTGTGTCAAGTGCACCTGTCTGTGGATCCCAGGACTGGAGGTATAGCCAGTTGTGAGCTGCCACGTGGGTCCTGAGAGTGATGACTGTGTCTTCTGTGAGGGTAGCCAGGGTTTCTCACCTCTGAGCCGTGGCTCCAGCCCCTCATTAAGATTGCCAAAACATGTCAATGCCAAGAGCAAAGGACTTAATAGAATTTTAAAAAACAGGTTCACATTTAAAATTCACAGATTGAATTTTAAAATTTCTTTCTTTTGACAGTGCACTGGTTAGAATTATCCTGAATCAATGTGAGAACAGACAGACAGACAGACAGACAGACAGACACACACACACACACACACATCTAGGAACTGTACAAAAAGACGGGTCTTATCATGGCACATGCCTACCACCCCACACTGCCATTTGTGGCCTCCCTCTTGCTCCAGAGTCTCCTTCCTTTTCCCAAATAGTCCCATTCTACTTCCATGTGTCTCCCTTTCTTTTTAAAATCTAGAGCCTGTGTCTAGTTTGTTTTACTTAACATTAGGATCGTCAATTGCATCTGCTTTTTTGCAAATGACATAAATTGGTCAGCCACCTTAGCCATCAGAGAAATGCAGATTCAAACGGCACTAATATTCTACCATGGCCCAATCAGAGTGACTGCCAATGGGAAGGGAAATAAATGCTGGCAAGGCTGGCAGGGGAAGAACCCAGAAGGATGAAAAAACAGTTCTGTGTTGTGTGCAGACATGCACCATGCTTTCATCCACTCCTTTGTTGGCGACACTTAGGCTGAGCCCGTCACTTGGCCACTCTGAATGGCCCTGCAATACCCAGGTGTACAGGCATCCCTATGGCATGCTGACTTCCGATTCCTTTGGTTATATGCTAAGGGTAATGCAGCTAGATGATAACTTGGCAGTTCTATCTGTAGTTTTTCAGGCATGTCCACACTGAGTTCCACAGTGGGTGAAGTAATACTGCAATATGTAATGGTACACCTTGTACATCTACAATGGTACATCTACAATATGTAATAGCAACTGTGTCTCCTACTGGGGGAAGCATTTTATGATTATAGTGACAATGCTTCTGTTCTCTCTCCTGAATGATTCACTCTTAGACCATACGTTTAGAGAGTATTCTGAAAAAAGCAAGGTGAGGAAGGTGATTGGGGAGAGATGCTCTCCTGTTAGGCAAGCAAAGTTCAGAAGACAGCTGACGAGTCTGGTTTAAGGCAGGTACACACATGTGGGAATTGTAAATATACCACCTGAATTTAACATCCCGGTAACAGATGTGAAGAGACTGAGACAAGAAATAGGTAGATTGTAAGAGAAGTGGGTGAGTATATACTCTGGGACTCTGGCAATTAGGACTGGGTGTGTGTGTGTGTGTGGGGTGCAGGTCCCAAATGAAGCCTGACTGAGCACCTGTATGTTAAACATCAGATCTTCCATTCCCACACCTGGCCATGAATGCCTTCCTGTATTAGGCAGAAACAAAGAAATACTTTACTCTTAACAATGGACCGGAGAGACTGGTGTGTGCACGTGCACGAGTCGCTGAAAAGACAGAAGCTTGGAAGCCTCTGGCTGCACCTACTTCATGGACTCGAAAAACGACATCATCCTGCTTAGGGATCAGGGAAACTGAACATCATTAAGATGAATGGATCTATAGAACTGACCTCAGAGAGCCCAGCCAGGGTACTCTAAGATGTATCAGCTAGTCATGCCCACACGTGCACTGAACTTTCAACTGGTTCTTTTAGGCTACATTTTAAAATAGAAACTCTTTGCCTAAGACCCCCAGAGAGCACCACTGACATGGCAGGGAAGAAACACTGCAGAGCATCAGCCAGTGAGGGAAAGTACGGCAGTCTACACACATAGAAGGAGGCAGCATACAGAGAAACACCCAAGAACAAAGCCAAACTCTTAGAAGATGGAAAGATGATATCAGAAATGACAAATTTAATAGTAGGGTTGGAAATAAATTCGAGAACAACAACAAAAAGAAAACGACACAGAAAGACAGCAGAAAAATAATACCTAAGAACTTGTCCACATAAGGCTTTTGTGTTTATAAACAGAAAAACGGACATTGCTAAATAATTATTTTATGGAAAGTCCTTAGGACAAAAATACACTAATTTCCATAATGAAAGAGTCTAATTAAAAGCAAACAAAAACAACAACACCCCCCCCCCAAAAAAAAAACAGAAAAGACATCAAAACAAATAAAACCTCCACCTCACAGCACAGGGCCACAATTTCAAAACCACCGGAAACTCACAACTGAGTGGCAGAGAGGCAATCACGCTTTTGTTTTATGAGACTAGGTCTCAAACTTACAGCAATCTTCTTGCCTCTGCTTCCTGAGTGCTAGGATTATATACACTCTACAACAAGTCCACCAAGGAAAACATCCAGGAAATCTGTGTATATGTATTTAGGAATTATCTTGACAGATGCACACAGAAACGTCCTTTAGGAAGGAGAACTGAATATGAGATACCAAGCATAACTCTGGACTCTTAGGTTGTGTTTTATGTTTTCAAAAATAAGATACTTGGGCAGCAAGATGGCTCACTAGGTACAGGTAACTGGCAGTAAGGCTAGCTACTGAGATTAACCACAGAGCCGACAGACAGACAGACAGACAGACAGACAGACACGCATATGCACGCATGAGTGTGTGCGCTCACACACACACACAAAGTATAAAAAACTAAAAGTAAAGCATAGGCACTTCAAATTTTTTGTTTTAGAATAAAGCTCAAGTAAAGATGTTCTATGTAAACTGTTTAAGAAGGTGAACATCACCTTGTTTTATATGGCTAGTCCATGGACAATGATGGACCCAAGACTAAGTGAATGGGCACGCGGAGTGCCTGAGGGGCTGCTCTGCACCGCACTTTGGTCTGTTCAGAGATAAGAGTTCTCCTTTGTCCAGAAGCAAGTGTTGCTACTTCTCAGGAAAACCTTCCTGCCCATTCCAGGAAAGCTGGCAAGACAAGCTTCTGATACAGTTTGCAAAGACAGTCAGACCAAACCAAAAGTGAGGGGGTGGGGCTGAGGGTGTATGTGTGTTGGATGATAGTAAATGTGGGCGGGAGGTAAGGACTGAAACACCTTTAATAAAATAGAAATCATTATCAAGTCTGTGGAGGTGAAAACACTCATTGGTGGCACTTGCCTCTTATGGGCGTGGCATTCGGTGGGGGGAGCTCGTCCGAAGCTTTGCTCTCTCCAATTGTGTGGTGTGGTCTCAGTTAAAATGCTCCTCACAGCTGTTCTTAAGTCACCACAGACCTAGTAAGTGTAACACAGCCATGCCTGAGTCCTAAAGCAGCGAGCTCTCATGTCGGCTGTGATTATACACCTTTGCTGACTGGTCCTCTTCTCTTCTAGCTTTCATACTCCAGTGAGAGAAACTTCAAAGATATTCCTGCCTTACAGAATAAAATCTTATTTTTAAGGACCTTAAGTTAAGGTAAAGTGATCGTTAATAAGACAACTATCTTTGCTAAGAATAATGACATGGCACAGACAGAAGCTGCTGCTAGACAAAGCTGCCTGCCCGACTACTCACTTCATTGTCTTCGTGACCATAAACTAGTGACACAGTGACGACTACCTTAAAACTAATTTCTAAGACAAGTGTTAAAATGGTGTTGACAATGAAGACACAGGGGTTAGAAAACAAAATACAAAGCCTCAGCACTACTGGGAGGTGACTCAAACTTGTTAAGTGCAATGATTTCTGCACTAGCAGGAAGGGCACAGTGCAAGGACAGCAGGTGTGTCCATCACACATGGCCATGACTGGATCTGACACCCTGGGATGGAATACACCGTTCCACAGTCAGCGCCACAAGGAAGACCCAGTAACTCATCTCTTTCACACTCTCACCAAAGGGTGACATCATGCCTACTACCTAGTAAGTGCCGTTCCCACCCCATAGCACACCCTGAAGTACAACTGCAGGACTCAGTCTCACTGCTGCCTACACACGCTCAGCAAGAACTTCACATGGCAGTTACTGCACTCAGTATGACCTCCATTCTATAACACACAACTGAAGTTAGACACACCAAAGCACACGCCACTTACCACACTGCATAGTCAGGGGAAGTACATAACTGAACAATGTTTGTTTGAAATGCTCAAATTCTCTCTCTGGAATTTAATTTTCCTAACTTAGGGGTAACTAATACTCAAATAGACAAGAAGCAAAGAGGAATAATGACTAATACTTTTAAAAATAATGTTATATAATTACTATAATTATTACTGGTAAAATTTATTGAGAAAAATAGGTAAAATTCAAGATCTATCAATACATGATCCGAATATATTTCCAAAACTAAGAGTGACTTTAACAGAGACTCATTAACAGTGACCACTGTCTCTCACAAAGGCATTCCTGTACATTTCTTTCATGCGTTTTTAACTTTAAAGTAACTTTGTGAGAAAAATATTTAAGTAGATGTAATGTGAAAAGGTTTTTAATAGCAAATCTTCTCAATTTTGATTAAATTTGCTGACATGCTATTTTGCAAAAATAACTAAATTCAACATTTAATTCAAGGATGATCTCTCTTTCCAATTTTAACTCACATTTATACCTACTTCATGGGTAGTATATACTTTAAAGATATATATATATATATATATATATATATATATATATATATATCTTTATTGAAAGACTTTAAATGGTTTACAATTAGCATACATTTCGTATCATTACAGTATTTCCCTTCTCTATTAGAAAAATATTTTCTGCAAAGAACAGAAATAGATTATCTGATATTATAAAATTTAGGTTTTCTTTCTATCACATTTTCTTAGTGTCTGGAGAAAACTATATAGGTAGCAGATTACATAGTGATCCAGTCAAAAAAAAAAAAAAAAAAAAAACCCTCCTATACTACATGTCACTAATTTATGGCAGTAATTGGATTTGAAATAACATCTAATGAGAAAATCCCCTGAAAAGAGGAATTACCTCACAGCAAGCACGGTATGGGCATAGAGGCAGCAGAGGGTAACTCTGGCAGGTCAGAAGGTGAAGGCATTTCCTAGGGAACCACTAGATAAAGTACTTACTCTGTGGAGGCTCCCGGGGCAGTCACAGGAAGAACGGCAGTGGAGAGTGCAGGGAACACCACAGAGACTGGCACCTATGCCATGTATAGAACTTATAGGAAAGGCATGTTCTAGATATTTTGGATCCCAACCAGAACTCTGGGACTTCTTCACCTGGTACTTGATTAACCTTTGTGAGTGTCTCAGGAAAAGGAAGGCTTAATTGGAACTAGAGATTTGAACTTGTAAATTCTTTTTTTTTTTTTTTAATTTAAACCTTGGTAATTAGTGTGTGTGGTTTGCTCACACAATGTATGTACATATCTACCACCATGCATGTGTGAAGGTCAGAGGACAGCCTGTGGGACTGGTTCTCTTCCTGCCTTTATGTGGGCTCCAGGGAACTGGTCACCAGCTCGCTAGGTAAGTGCTTTTACTCACTGAGTCATCTTGCTGGCCCCCGTAAACCCTTACTTTTCCAATTTCTGCTAGCTGCATTACTATTTAAAAAAAATCTCCGATCTGTAAAAACTTTATATATTTATATCTACTTCCTTTGAACCTGCATGTAATTAGTAACTAATTTCTGCTCGCTCTGCACATACACATTTGCTTCTGTGAACAGATGTGCAGAGGCACACACGCCAAGCCTTCCCTTCCTCCTGCCTCAACTACTCTGCAACGTCTCTCATACCAATGGCCATAGTATTAGTTAGTCCTGGTCCTTGTTTCCCTTTTAAAAAAAAAATCTCTTCTGACTGTATTTATGTATAAAATATCCTTTGAGTTAAGTTTAAAAATACTTTTCATAGAGAACACAAACCGAGTATATTCACAGTAAGTTCACAGGAAGCCTACCCTGACTATGACTCACTGTGAAATACAGGAGCAGCCCCTTTCCAGTAGCCTGCAAACCAAACACAAACCACCAAGTAAGATCTCCGTGACTGAAAAGACCATCAAAGCCTGAAATGAAACTATACATCTAACTTCTCTGGCCTTCCCTAAAAGTCTTGGTAGTTTAGTTTCATTCAATTCCCAACGAGCTCACATAGTACTGTCTTCAGTCAGACTTACTAAAATATAAAAACCCAGAGGGGAGATGGGTTGGGAATGTGTGGGATGGGAAGACTCCAAGGCAAAGGGAGAATGGAGTCAGAACAAACTCAGAATAACCCTTCCCATCAGCAGTCTCACTAGTGGGGCCTTACTCATTATCCCCCTCAAAGCCTGCAGCAGCAAGTCTCTATTCAAAATGCCTTCAAAACACTGCTGTGGTGGCACTTTAGTGAAGCACACTTTTGTTCTTCACAACTCTCACTTAAAATGCCTGTTAGCACCTGTGTACTCAAAGAGCAAAGTTGGCAACAACACACTGAATACTTCTACAAGGTTTTGATAAAATACACTCAGCAATACAATGACCCATGCAAGAAAACAAAGATCAGCTGGGCGATTGGGGAGGGGGGGGAGGGCCGCTCGCATGTACCTTTAATCCCAGAGGCAGAGGCTGGGTCAACCCAGTCTACAGAATGAGTTTCAGGACAGCCAGGGCTAAAGAAACCTTGTCTCAAAAAACAAACAAAAACAAACGATCAAACAAACAAACAAACAAACAAAAAACCCAAAATAAAAAACAAAACAAAAATCCAACCAACCAACCAACCAAACCAAACCAAAAACAGATTAAAATACAGCTCATTACTGTAACCCCCAGAATTATAAAGATAAGCTTCTATCAATAGATGTAAGAAATGTCATTATCTCAAGACAAAGTCATAGCTGAATTTATGCTGTAGACAAGAAAACAACTGCCTGTTTTAAGAAGTGAGCTTAGCGTTGAGCCCTCCCTGCCTCCCTGTCCCTCTGTATTCTTCAAGAGATAAACCCATGTACTGTGCTCCCTCTGCTGGCTCTGTAGCTATAGCTGATCCCAGCCATGGAAGATCTGCTATGCAATCTCATCAGAACATACTGGAAGGAACTAGTTTGCTCTGTTTGGGTCCTTAAACTTGTAAACTAGCTCCTCCTTTATGTCTGAGGAATGGACAAGTGACATAATAAAATTAAACAGTATTCTCAGAGACAGAACACTTGGCCCCTGACTCCCAACACAGTGCGAGAGCTGTGTGACCCGCTATCTGAAACCTGAAGCATGCTATCTGCCAGACGGACTGTTTCCTGTCCTAGTCATGACTGATACGGGAATGAGACCAACAGTGGATGGTGCCCAGTTTAAGGAGGCAATTGGAGATTTCCCAACATAGCAAACATTTAACACCTCTTCTAATATTCTTCAAGTATTTACTTAAAACCCATATCACACTTTTTGGCTTGGATCCATGGTCACCCTAATGTATTCAAGTCAGTAAGGAGAATGTGGTCATTTTGCTGTTCTTGTCAATAATGAAAGCAACTAGGAGCAAAAGGAAAGGCAGGTGATAAGGTGGCCATCCAAACAGTGACCAGCACAGGGCTGGACTTGCAAGAACTCTCCATCAAGAGTATTCATCGTAGGGCTCAGTGCGGGAAGGCGTCAGCACCAAGTCCTTATGAGTTTGATCCTCAGAATCCACATGGTAGGACAGAACTGACTCTCATCTCACAGTATCTTCAGCTTTCCATACATGTGCCATGGCATGTGTACATCCCACACACATACATAATAAACACATATAATTTTATATAAAAAGAGTAATCTACAGTGTACACATTTCTGTCCCTGTTTCAGAGAAAAGGTCAGGAACATCTATCCTACTACATCCTCTGACTCCAACTGCTTGATGTTTTGTTCATTCTTGATCAAGAGAGACACTGACAGCAAGTGACACTCTCTCCCAGTACTAATACCTCAGCTCCTAGAAAAATGAAAGCTTTGGGCAAAAGATACCAAGCATGAAGCTGTTTCAATTCCTTGCTTATGACTAGAATGGAGAGGGTAAATCTTTATTTTCAGTAGTGTATCATGTGCTACACCAAAGGGTTTCATCAACCAACACTATAGGTTACATAATATTTGATTCCAAGTTGCTTTTATGTAATATACTTAATTATTTGTCAAGTAGTCTGTTTTTGGAAAATTGGTAGCTTATTGCTAGTCTGATAAGAAGACTATTTAGACAGACACAAACTGTCTGGGATTACAAAATCTAATCTGTTCAGACTAAAAGTAAATATTTATTCAGCTAGAATATACAAGTCTATCTTTGTGAGGAAGAAACGTTTGTTTCTCAATGAAAGATATAAATTGTTATCTCAATCATGCACCATTTATATTCAACATGAAGTTTAAGTTCTGTGTTCATTTTGAATCTGGAAGCGATTAGCTGTTACTTCTGGGGGAAGGGATTCTGGAAAAGTATTTAAATCAGAGAACAGAGTTCAAAGAAGCATCTTCTCAATTACTTACCAGTAAACAACAAATGTCAACTTACAGAAAGGAAAGGTGGCCTACAAGTAAACCAGGCGCTTCCAATTTTGCTTCTACTGCTGGGATAAACACCTGGACAAAAAGCAACTTGGGAAGAAAAGGGTTTATTTGTTTTCCATGTTCCAATCCCAGCCTATCACTGAGTCAGGGCAGGAGCTCAAGCAGGAGCAAAGAGCCAAGAGCCAAGGAGGAAAACGGCTCACTGGCTTCCTCTCCATGGCTGCTCAGGACCGCCGCCCCAGGCATGGCACCTTCTACAAAGGGCTGGGTTCTCTGACATTAACCATTAATTAAGCAAGTGCCCCAGAGACTTGTCTACAGGAAATCTTATGGTGGCAATCCCTCAATTAAGGTTCCCCAGATGATTCTATTTTATGTGAAGTTATTTTTTAAAAAGCCCAGATAAGTACACTGGCTTTGAAATGTTTGGTTGGGCTAGCAGTTAAGAGCACTTGTTCTTGCTGAGAACCTGGGCTCAGTTCCCAGCGCCCACATGGTGGTTCACAATCTTCTGTAACTCCAGTTCCAAGGGATTTGAAGCCATCTTCTGACCTCCAGGGACACCAGGCACTGAAATGGTGCACATAAGTACACACAGGCAAAACACTCAGACACATAAAATAAAGAGAGAGTGAGAGAGATGGATGGAGGGAGGGAGATGATGATGGATAGATGGATGAGATACAGAGATAGATAGACAGACAGACAGACAGATATTTAGGGTGAACTGACAAATGAATGTGAAGTTTAACCATGTACAATTAACTAACAGTCTGTGTGTTATGGACACTAATGGTTTTAAACTAAAAATTAAAGCTAAAAACCAGCTCTTTACTCATCTTGTAAGGAAAGGAATTAAGGGTTAACCCAGGCACACTAGAGGCCACACATTGGCTCTTATACCCATGAGCCCTGTGGACTGGGGCATGCCACTTTTCTGAGACTTGGTTTCCTTACATGCAATGAAGGTGACTAGTGATAGATACTTAGTAAAGAAACAGTGTGTCAGCTATACTGACCAGTGTGAAAACTGTCAGCACAGAGCCCATGGGTCAGGCTGCTGTGCACTGGCTGAGTCCTGGCACAGGGGATGTGGGCTATGAGCTACCAGCTACTCTAACTGTTGTAATGTTTATTTTATTAGGGTTTAAAAGTTAACGCATTCAGAGGCAGGCGGATTTCTGAGTTCGAGGCCAGCCTGGTCTACCGAGTGAGTTCCAGGACAGCCAAGGCTATACAGAGAAACCCTGTCTTGAAAAACCAAAAAAAAAAAAAAAAAAAAAAGTTAATGAATTGTGTGTATGTGTGGGTGTGTGCCACAGAGTACAAAAGGATCATAGGACAACTTATGGGAATTGGTTCTCTCCTTCCACCACACGGGCCCTGGAGACAAGGCTCAAGTTGTGGGCATTTGTCCTTGACTGGTAAGACATCCCCTTGTTATATGTTAACAATACTGTGCAAACTACACACAGCACTTCTATGGGCTATTGGCATACAGTTTCTGTTGTGAAGAACCAGAGATATACAATGTAAAAGTGGCTGGAATCAAGTTTGTGCTTATTTTCAATTGACTGTCTCAAAAAATAAAAAGGAGGAGAAAACAAAAAAAAAAAAAAAAGAAAAAAGAAAGAAAGAAAGAAAAGAAAAAGAAAAAAGAGAGAGAGAGAGAAAAAAAAGAGATGTAGTCTGGCCAGAAAAGTCAAGGATAGAGGCTAAGATGAGTCCACAAGAGAAACTCAAGGCAAACACAGGTTTTCCAAGAACACCACGGCTCTGATGTTGACTACTACATTTACATGTCAATTTAAAAAATCAAATTTTGAAATAAGTGTATCTTAATTTGGTTGTGACTGCCCCAATTCTATAAGATAGACCAACTGATTTATAATAAAAAATCTTCACAACAGAACATTCTTATATCCAGGATACAGAATTATGCCATGTACGATCTTGTTTAGAGGAGTACCAATTTTGCTGAACTTTGCTGAACTTCACGGAATGAGGGGGTGGGCCTTGACAGTAAAAAGCCTCTTGCCACTTCCAGCCCCTCCCTCTCTGCCCTGGTTGCCATGCTGTCACTATCATTACTGTGTTGGCAGTTTTATGTCAACTTGACACATGCTAGAGCCACTGGAGAAGAGGGAGCCTCAGTTGAGAAATTGTGTCAATAAGACCAGGCTATACACAAGTCTATAGGGCATTTTCTTAATTAGTGATTGATGGGGAGGGCCCAGCTCACTATGGGTGGTGCCATCCCTGGGCTGGTGGCCCTGGGTTCTATAAGAAAGCAGACTGAGCAAGCCAGGAGGAGCAAGCCAGTAAGCAAGCACCCCTCCATGACCTCTGCATCAGCTCCTGCCTCCAGGTTCCTGTCCTGCTTGAGTTCCTGTCCTGACTTCCTTTGATGTGATGTGGAGGCAGAAGCTTAATAAACCCTTTCCTCTCCAAGTTACTTTGGTCATGATGTTTCATCACATCAACAGTAACCCTAAGACAGATATGGATGCTACCCTTCTGAAACTGTAAGTTACAATGACCTGCTCTGGTTGCCTTGGTCATGGTATTCTATCACAGCAATAGAACTGTAGCTAATACAGTGTTCTTAGCAGAAACAACAGACTGCTTTTCTCCAGGCCTGCCATGCAAGCACCCTGTAAGACAGCACCCACTGAAAACCCAAGGAGACATCCTTGCAGGACACCATCCCTCTGGGGAGTTTTGTGCTGACCACTCAGTCTGTGGTATTTGTTAGGCAGCTAGAGCTGACTAGGACATGGAGCCACACTGTTACAGCAGACACTCTCCCTTCCACTCCAAGTCAACACAGGGTTCTTGGCTCCCCAAGACTAGCAAGTGGAAACTTTCTCTCCATGGGGAAAACAACAGCAAAGTTTTCCCATTTCTTGCAGTTATTTGCTCACACTGTTCTGTCTGCTGGGGAGGGGTCACCTTTCTCCAGGGTTCGATGTAATACAGCTGAGTCCGTGCTCTCTGGTGCAGCCACAACTCCTTTCACACGGAGTCCATTTACAACAAAGCAATTCTAAAGGAAAGCTCACATGTCTAAGGACTGATTACTGAAGCAGGAGACAAGAAGAAATCTGTACCCTACCATGGGGCTAGTGTTTCGAGTTCATCAGCAGATCTCAGAGTTGTAGACAATTGCCAGAGTGCTTCTGAAACAACCACAGTCCAGGAAATTATAAAAACAAAACAGAGAGATGGACAGTGCCAGAAAGAAGGCCTGGTTCTAGATGGGATGGTGAGGATGGCCTCACAGAGGAGGTGCCATCCAAGCAAAGACCCGAAGAAGGTGTACAGTGTGCTGAGACTGAGGGAAGAGGCACTGCAGGAAAAGGGACAGGAGATGTTAGCGCTAAAGAAGGATGTGCACATTCACCCACTGATAACATCACAAATCTCTTCTGTAAAGATCTAAATCACATCTCCATTTTTATATGCTAAGAACACCCCTTTCTAGCTAACAAGCTTTACACTTCTTATTTAGAACACAGAATTAAATGGCTAACTTACTCGGCTGTCTCTTACAGTGACTATCGGATTTGTCTGCGGCAGAACAGAAACTAGGTTTGAAAACGCAATGCTAATGGAGACATCGTGTTACTTGTTACAACTCGAGAACTATTATAGTTGGTTATCTGTCATGTGACTGTGAAAACCTGTCTCCCTTTGAGAAGTGAGGATGGTCTAGATGGCACTGGGCGTGAAATAAGGCACATTAGCTACCAATATGTAAATATTCAGTGTTAGAGTAATTGGGAAAACAACCACATTAGCATCGAGTGCTTGACATTTAACAGGTACTATACTAAGCGTTTTGGATGAGTCAACTCATTCATATCTGCCCTGATACCCAGGAAGTGAGGCTTCCCTATTGTCCCCATCTGTGGTAAGTTTTAAATATAAACATAGAATTACCAGAAAAAAGGTCTCAATTGAGGGATTATCTAGGTCTGACTGTCTATGGGTGTCTGTGAGGACTGCCTTGTTTGTTAATTGGCGCAGCCCATTGTGGGCTACAGCATTCCTTAGGCTAGGCTGGTCCCAGACCTGTGAAGAAAGGCAGCTGGCATAAGCAGCAAGCAAGCATCCTTTCCTCTCTGCTCTTAACTTGGATGTGACGTGAGTTGCTCTTGAGTCCTTGCCTTGACTTCCTTGCAGGAATGGACTTGGATGTGGACTTGTTACAATGGAGCTGGAATTGTAAGCCAATCACACACTTCCCTCCCCGACTTGCTTTTGTTTGGGGTATTCTCATCACAGCCACAGATATGAAACAGAACACCATCTTATGTGGTAATTACCATCAGCATTTCTGTGGCAGAACTAGATGCACGCTGGTGACCTGACTTGACATCTAAATATACAAGACCACAGAAACCCTGACTTTGGTCCTTCAGCACCAGTGCCTGTTCCTGCGCGTCCTGGTGGAGCGCTGCCCACCTACCTATTTGCAGTTTTATTTTTGCTTTGGCCTTTGCACTGTTTCAGGGTTAGACCAGGCTCTTGTACATGCACGTAGCTGTACCCTCAGCACAATGTATCACTTCTGATACTAAGGACTTTAATTTTCTCTTATCTTTGTGCTTTATTAATGATGTGCAAGTAATTAGGAAGTGGGGAAGCCACATGTCCTGATGGAGTGAGGACAGTCTTACGTGTACAGATCTGTCCTTGTCCTGTCTCCACCTCATGGGTTCCCTCTTATGATCACCTCCTTATGGCTCTCCCACGGCCTTTCTTGTTGAACAGTGAGACACACTAAACTGCCAAATTCCCTCGGGGGGCAGGGCACCCATCGTACCTCTGTGCTTTAGCTCTCAGTATTTGAATCATAGCCCTTTTCTTCATTTTAAAATGGCTCCAGACTCTTCTCTCCTCACATCTGATCTCAGCTCTTCCCACGTCCTGTCCCATTCCCTGCTCTTTTCTCCTAAATGAATCCTTGGTGTCTCTTACCCACTCTTGCCTGTATTTTCTTTCATCCCACCCCACACTTGGAACAAACTTACTAGTCCTCCAGTGCCTGTCTTCCCATCGGTGTTCAAAAGCCACACTAGTCATAGTCAGAAGCCTACCTGAGAGTACCCATCTCCACACATGTCCTATTAATGAACTAAACCGGTCACAAGAACTCTTTAAGGCTCAGATCTGAAATACTGTAACTCATAGCTGTGTGTCTCACCATATTCTCTCACATCAGAGTGAATGTCAGTTCCCGAAGCCCGACAGAGAAGGAGCTTTCAGCTCTACCTTTATCTATCAAACAAATGTACAATGCATAGAGATCTTGTAAGAGTCAGAAATCCAACACTGCCCAAGAGGACATTTGATTGTCAAAGGACAGATCACACTCACTGACGGCACTCAGAGGGAGTCACTCTGAGTGTCATGGGAGTTGGTAGAGTCCTGGTGTCACCTACTCATGTCACTCCATCTGTTCAACTCTGTGCCTCTTAGCTCAAACTGGCAGGACAGTGATGCTGTACAGAGAGAAGCTGGGCGAGCAAGATGATAGGAGCCCTCGATGCACCCAGGACCATGTTCTAGACAAGGAACTGAAGCCTTGGCATTTCCACTAGGAAGTTATTTATTCTTATTTTAGCCAAGAGAGGGTCTTGCTATGCAGCATGAGCCTAGAACTCACTACCTAGGCCAAGTTGGCCTCAAAGTTGTGGAAATTTTTCTGCCTTGTTTTCCTGAAACAGGAAAACTTCAGAAAGATAAAACTCAATTCTTCATAGAGTTAGAAAGAACAATTCTCAAATTCATTTGGAATAACAAAAACCAAAGATAGCGAAAACTATTCTCAAAAATAAAAGAACATCTAGGGGAAATCACCATCCCTGACCTCAAGCTGTATTACAGGGCAATAGTGATAAGTACTGCATGACATTGGTAAAGACAGGCAGGAAGACCAATGGAATAGAATTGAAGACCGAGAAATGAACCCACACACCTGATCTTTGACAAAGGAGCTAAAACCATCTAGTGGAAAAAAAGACAGCATTTTCCATAAATGGTGCTGGTTCACCTGGAGGTCAGCATGTAGAAGAATGCAAATTGACCCATTCTTATCTCTTTGTACAAAGCTCAAGTCCAAGTGGAGTAAGGACTTCCACATAAAACCAGATACACTGAAATAGAAGAGAAGGTGGGGAAGAGCCTTGAACACATGGGCACAGGGGAAAAGTTCCTGAACAGAACACCAATGGCATATGCTCTAAGATCAACAATTGACAAATGATACCTCATAAAATTGCAAAGCTTCTGTAAGGCAAAGGACAAAACAGCAACTAACAGATTGGGAAAAGCTCTTTACCAACTCTACTCTACTCTAGAGTTAGAACAATTCTCAAATTCATTTGGGATAACAATAGAGATAGATAATATCCAATATATACAAAGATAGAGAGCTAATATCCAATATATACAAAGAACTCAAGAAGTTAGACTCTAGAAAACCAAATAGCTGTATTAAAAAACTCCCAGCAACTAAACCACCGACCAAAGAGTACACATGGCTCCAGCCGCATATGTAGCAGAGGATGGCCTTGTCAGGCATCAGTGGGAGGGGAGGTCCTTGGTCCTGTCAAGGCTCGATGTCCCAGTGTAGGGGAATGCCAGGGCAGGAAGGGGGGAGTGGGTGGGTGGGTGGGTAGGAAACACCCTCATAGATTTGGGGGGGGGATGAGATGGGGGGCTCAAGGGAGTGAGGAACCGGGAAAGGGATAACATTTGAAATGTAAATAAACAAAATATCTAATAAAAAAGAAATAAAAATCTAAAACAATGAAAAGTAAACTTTCTCCAAATATTTGAAAAGGAAAAAAAACAACCAACCAAGCAAAAAAACAAACAAACAAACAAACAAACAAAAAACCCCAAGATCAGGCTAGGATATAATTATACTTCTGGAAAATAATTATACTTTTATAAATATGGGGCACCAGAAGAAACTTTTCCTAAGTGGACAACCTCAGACAATGCCATCTGATAACCAGGTTATGAATGACTCCATGACAACCACACACAGTGCCATTACTCATGTGTATGGGGAAGGTGAATTTTATGTCTTTGTTTCTGGGGACTGTGACACATTTCCATGTATTCTAAATGAATAAGGCCATTTGACTGCAAAGACTACTTGCTGATCACTTTTCATTCTTGAAGGCAAATTACACTACTCCAGTAAGCACATGTCCTGACACATGGAAAGCACAATTTTTGTCTGTCGACAGGTTTCCCTTCAGGAGTATAAATGCACTAAACAGGACAGAGGTAAGCAATGATGGTAAGAGTCACCTTGCTTGTTGGAATAACACTGTCACCACCACAGAGCAAGAGGCGGTCATCATCTTGATTGAAGAAGAAATTGAGAATGAAGGCCACACCAAGCGTTCTCACATAAAGTAACACGTAGAAAGGGCAGGATGTACAAGTTGCCCATCCAGGAGTGAGTCCTGTCTGGTCCAGCCAGTTCTGTCTCCTTTAGCCCAACAATGTAAGATGGTGTGGTACGGGAGGCATGTACTGTCTGGAGGAAGTGTGACACACAGGCAACAGAAATGGGGGTGAGCCTTTAAGATCTGCTTGTTCAGAAGAAGAATGGGTACGAGCTTGGTATGGCACAAATCGCATAGGCAGGCAGATCTCCATGAGTTCAAGGCCACCTTAGTCTACAGTGAATTCCAGGCCAACTGGGAATATATAGTAAGACCTTGTATTTTATTTTTAGAATTATAGGTACAGGTGCCCGCTTTTTGTCTGTGTTTAGATTCTGCACAAACTTCTAAATAACACATAGAATACCAAAGAAGCTTTAGTAATAGACTGTTCTCATAATCTTGCTCCAAAGAACATTAAAAACCAAGTAACCTGTACTTTCTATGAAACAACGAGCTAAGCCTGGAAACAATACCTAAATGGCATGTGGGCAGGCAGAGCAGTAGGAGACCAAGATGGGACGACGCAAAGGGCACAGGCCAGCGTGAGTTCCTGCCAGAAACTGGAGCAGTTCAGTGAGAGCACAGGCTCGTCATGGGACAGACCTGATGCACAGACAGCTCACTTTTCTCAGTTTTACACTCACATGAGGAAGGAACGGCTGAAGCCTATGAAGTAAGATCTCTCTAAAAAAACCACAGCAACGGGAAACACTGATGATTCTTGCAACAGCTACACAGGTGTTACACAAAATTTAGTAGCAGGAATATCTCCTGGATTTGCTGCTTGGTGCCAGGCACAGAAATTGAAAGTGACTCTTCAGAAAGACTATTTTAAAGCTAAGGAAGATGGGAATTCTTCTCTTCAAGACAGTCATAACACATAAATGCTTCTACAGCCTGTATGTTCAGTAATCCAGTGTTGATTAAGATGTGAAACAGCGAGCAGAGAGCACCAAGAACAGACGAAGGCCCCTGTGTCACAGCAATGAGCATTTAACGTACAGTGATGATATCTGAGGAGGCACCTTTGGATCCTAAGGAAAAACTACAGAAGCTTTGGTACAATTACCTAAACTACAGTGAGTCCTCCCCAGACCTGCTTTTTCTTTAAAGTGAATATGTAGAAATATCTTTTTCTGTATTTTTATTCAGGTTTTAGATTAATTTACTAATTTTTCTCTTACTAGCTAACTTTTTGCAGAAATGACACTAAGTACTATTGTAGCTCCAGCAATGCCCTCTAAACATGATGTGAGAAGCTGAAGGCTGAAGGAGACTTCATGAGGCTGAACGGGGCACACAGGCAGGGCACACGCTGCTCTCTGCCCAGACTCCCGGTGCTCTGACCACTGAGTGCCAGGACGCAGACCATGCCTTGAGTGCCAAGGAGGAGAAGAGTGAGGGTTTGAATTTCCTTTGGTTTTTAGTATACACTCCTTAAAAACACACGCACACGAGAAGGGGAGTAAGCACCAGCATGGAGAGCAGCATGAGTCAATGTAAGCACACGCCTTCCAGACCGTGTAATTGTACCTGTATAGAACGGACTTTCAGGGATCACGAAAGATACCACCAAATCCCCAGGAAAACTTTACTTAAAGTCACTTAGTCACCAACAGGGGAATGATAAGGAAACCAGACCTGTCAGTCACCATTCCAAATCATGTCAGTTGCTGACTGCTGGTTTTTCCTCCACCTCCTAGTAGTAAGTAGGTGAAAGCAGGACTTATCTTTGGGCTACCTTGGGAGTCTATATAAATGCTTATCTTATAAAATCTGGTTCAAACATCTGAGAGGGCTTAGGATGTGGTTCAGTGGTAGAGCAATTCCTAACATGTGAGAGTCTCTGGTTTCAATCCCAGCAGGCGGGGGTGGGGTGGGGAAGACAGGATCAACCCCAAACAAAAAGCCAGTGCTGGAAGGGAGAGTAACTATGTGGTGAGGAGCAGGAAGTAAAAGTTGGGAAGAAAGAGAACATGAGTATCTCACAACCACTCACTCTACTATGAGAACCAAAATAATTCAAGCCTCTAATGAAGTTGAAAAGCAGACTTGGCGCCCCTCTGCCAAGTCTCCAGTCCAGTGTAAGGAGCTGAAGCTGAGCAAAGCCGGAGACAAGGCATCTGGGTTGAACAGCTGGCTCTAGGATGCTACACAGAAGTTTAAAGAACAAAATAGTGCTTCCTGTTTACACAGTCTAAATCCAGATCCAAAGGTCCCAGTTTTAGAAAGTATCTCTGTAAGTAGGTACACAACCAGTCCAAATTTAGAGACAATATAGCTAAAATGTATAATAAATCCGGGTTTGAAAGTGGCTTCAGTGTAGGCTGAAAGGTAAACAAGGGGGGTTTACTTAATTGCCTCATACTCCTGTGAAAAGCATAAGAGCCAGGAGCCAGAGTGGTCCAACTCTGTAGGTGACTTTTCTACTTGTGGTAATTTCTTTTATCACTCTGTGTATCTGTGCCTTACCCACAAAATAGAAATATAAGGTAGCATCTCCGAGAGTTATGGTGAAACTAAAGCAATAATTGCTAATTAGAATGGCATTTGTTGGAGAGATCAGGAAATACCAGCTATTACCAATGAGGACACTGTGCATGGATACACTGTATTGTGTGCAGCCTTTAAAAATCCACATGGTACAGCTAAGGTTCATTTAAAATTAATTTTAATGAGCTAGCTCTCATAAACAGCTCTTTTGTGACAAGTGAATGCCCTCCAGTTTAAGACCAAGCTAAGAACACACATGGAGACACACCCACACATCATTCTCCAATAAGAACACACATGGAAACATGCCTACACATCACACACGGACACATGCCTACACATCACACATGGAAACAGGCCCACACATCATTCTCCAATAAGCTAAGAACACACATGGAAACATGCCTACCCATCACACATGGCAACATGCATACACATCACACATGGAAACACGCCTATACATCACATATTGCAACATGCCTTCACATCACACACGGAAACAGGCCCACACATCAGTCTCCAACTCATATTTCAGCTCAAACAGGAAGGAGTAAAGAATGCAACAGAGCTGCAAAAACTTTAATCTCTTCTGGTTTTATTTTCTGAGATAGTTTCACCATATAGTCCTAGCTGGCTGGGACTAGGCTGGCTTTGAACTCATAGAGATCCACCTACCTCTGCTTCCAGAGTGCTGGGATTAAAGACATGCAGCACCACACCCAGCTCAAACCCTGAAACTGGAAGCTATCTGCTGAGAACCATGGAGTACTTGTGTGGTGAGACACATTCATCTTTACTATGCTGTGACAGTCAGGAAGATGGAAGTCTGATCACAGGGACTCCAGGGAGGCTGCAGTTCAACTGTCAGCTTTTGGATCTCTGCCCAGCTGTCCTAACTTCCTGGATTCTTTCTGCTTCCTCACCTTTTGTAGCCTAGAAATAAATAATCTTGTCACTGCAACTCAGAGGGCTGGGATTAGACTGAATGTGACTTTCACTGTGTAGCCAAACTGAAGTAGATCTCCCTCCTTAGCCGTGTGATAGCTTAGTCACCAAAAACTGGTAGGTGAAGCTCTAACTGCTGATTTACATCACTGTCTATTTAAACTTGGGAAGTCAAATAAATGTGAAAGGCTGGCATCATGACATGCCAAGGCATGGCAAGTGGGTGGAATTACTTTTCTTCCATATATGGGAAAGCCTGTATGTTTAACTCTGTGAGACATTCAGTAACCAAGAATATTTCTCTAATAAGCAGTTGTGCAAGTCTGCATGTCTGAATGTGCACCTGACATTCCCTGCAAATGGCAGCCACCAGGGAAGAGCATCCAACATGGGGAGTTTTGTGTGCACTCCACTCGTCTGTACGTACAGTCTAAACTGCATGAGAAAGTGTTCAGGAACTCTGGCCACACCTACAGATCCATAGAACATATCAACTGTGGCTATGCTGTCTCCTTGACCAAGGAGATCACCACCTAAAAAGCAGCTGGTGGATAAAAGATGGACTACTGCTTTTAAACCACAAATGGAAATTTCATACCCTTCCTTCTTAATTCTGTTCCCTCGGGTCATAATGCTCAGGATAGTCATTCTTTCCTTGGTATAAAGATGTATATCATTAACAGGCACCCTTTGCTATATTTTAACAATTAATTTAAATCCCAAAATTTTCCCTTTGGATGACCAACTGTATATAGTAAAGTTGGGTGTCTGGGTGTCTTTTGTTGTTGTTGTTTTTTAAGATAATCAAGATCGGTCATTATAATATTTATATTGAGCCAAGTTGTAATTCTGGTGTTCATAATATCTACCAATCTTCCTCTAAGGAAGATACTTTTCTAAACATTTCTAACTGGGCACAGTGTAAGCTCTGTTTTTCTATTAGGTGACTCTGACTTAAAAAAATAAGGCTCTGAGAAGGAGGCTTAGTGGGGAAGAGTGGCTGCTATGCAGGCATGTGGATCTGAGTTCGAATCTCCAGCACTGAAGGCAGAGGAAGGCAGCCCCAGGATCTCCCTGGCCAGCCAGCTTAGCCAAAGCATGAGCTTCAGGTTCAGTGAGAGACCCAGTCTAAAGGGGATGGAAAGTGACAGAAGACACTCAACAGAGTAAGCACACACATATATACACATACAAATTAATAAAAAAAGTTTTTAACACATACACTGGTATATTTTATTCCTTACTATACTGGTAATTGTCAACTTGACACAAACTGGAGTTACCTGAGAGGAAAGAGCTTTCAATCAGAGGCATTGAGAAAATGCCTCCATAAGATCAGGCTCTATACAAGCCTGTTAGGCTTTGTTTTAATTAGTGACTGATGGAGGAGGGCAGACTGAGTAAATCATGGGAAGCAAGCCAGTAAGCAGCACCCTCCATGGCCTCTGCATCAGCTCCTGCTTCCAGGATCCTGCCCTGTGTGAGTTCCTGTCCTGACTTCCTTTGATGATGAACAGCAGTGTGGAAGTGTAAGCCCGTAGAATAAACCCTTTCCTGCCTAAGTTGCTTTGGTCACAGTGTTTCTTTCCGACGATCCAACTGAGATTACATCGTGCCATCCAGCTATAACCATTTGCATCCACAGATTTACTTAGGCCACAGCAAGACGGAGGGGCAAAGTACAGAGGTTGTTAGGATGATCCTGCTTGGAAATTATTTCTTAGTGGTATGTTTAATTTAATGAGACAAAGTTAATTTACAACAATTCTTCTCTGTGTGTTCTTTTGCTTCTTGGAGCCACAGAACACGTTTTTAAGGAGTCTTTAAAAGTGTGTTGACATCGCCTCCATGGCATAGCTTACTTACTAAGTGGAAAATTTGTAAAATCTTTTACTGGGAAAAAAATTCTGCAACTCACATAACTTCCATATTACAGAAGAACCTAAGACCCCTTGTCATGTAGCTTTTCTTCATCTTTGAAAATCTCTCTCTCTCTGTATATGTGTGTGTGAGAGTGAGAGAAAGAGATTGATTCTCCCATCATCCAGACACACACACACAGAGAGAGAGAGAGAGAGAGAGAGAGAGAGAGAGAGAGACAGAGACAGAGAGAGACAGAGACAGAGAGAGACAGAGAGAGAGAGAGACAGACAGACAGACAGAGATTGATTCTCCCATCATCCACTGACCCTGAATGGTACCCTAAAGATGTCACAGTGATGTAATAGGATAGCTACCTTTTCATAAGTAGACAAGATACATCTTTGAGGAAGTGGTGATTAGAAAACTAAGCAAGTCTTTCAGGGACCTAAAATCATTCTTTCTCAACAAACTAAACATCTATTGAGTAGCCAACTCTCACAGCCGGTGCTTGGGTCAGTAACTAAACAACATATGAGTCTGAATAAGCAAACCAGTGGTATAGCATTTGGCTGGCATATGCAAGACCCAAATTCAACTCCCATCACCTACACACACACACACACACACACACACACACACACACACACACACACACACACACACATACACACACACACTTGCCCTTAAAGAGCAGTCTACTGAGACGGGGGCTATAGCTCAGTTGGTAGAGCACTTGCTAACATTGGAGAAGCTTGGATTCAGTGTTCACTCCTGCATAAACCAGGCCCAGCACTCAGAAGGTGACAGCCGAAGTTCAAGCTCATCTTTGGCTACACAGTGAGGTTCCATGAGGTCAGCCTGGCCTACACCAGACACTACTGAAAACAGCAGAGCACAGTCGTCTACTGGGAGCAGGGGTGAGGAGAGTAGAGGAGAGAACACCTGAAGAGAGATCTTAAGCAATTCTAACATTTACAACAAAAAGCCTGGAAAAGAAATGGCAAAAGGTGTGGGGGCCAAGAGGAGAGGGTGGGATGGACCTAGATCTGGCGGTAGCACCAGTGCAGACGTGGCCCAGTGTCTCAGGATCTGCACTGTCTTCAGGACACCAGTTAGTCTTGAAAAAAAAAGAAAGTAAACTCAAGCAGAATACACCCTATGTTAGATGATTCCTAACAACTAACGGCTTAATTGCATTTTCTTTCTGACGTTTCTCATCTGGATTGCCTTGTGTGGTATTGATTTATGTTACAGAGTACAAGCAGTAAACCTGTAGGACTGAGCACGTCTCAGAGTGCAGAGAAAGCCTGATGACGAGATCAAGTACTAAGGATGTAATTCAAAAGGAAACCATAATGGTTTAAGTGGGATGATACATTTCATTTCATACCACAAAAGTGGCACAGAAATCAATAAGGCATACGGCCACAACAGAATTATTAAGACAGTATCAGATGCATGAAAAATTATTGCTATGGCTTCAAATATTTATACATTACAGATTTTGTGAGTGGTTTACTATGACAAGATTGGTCTAGCAATTTTTAAAAGCTCATTTGAGGAAACTCATTTTAGAAACTGTCTTAGGTTCCGGATGAAGTTGCAGACTTTTGAAAGAGAAACAAGGCACCAGATGTGATTTTTTTTTTTAAACCATAGTATAAAAAGACACCAATGGGGGCTGGAGAGATGGCTTAAGAGCACTGACTGCTCTTCCAGAGGTCCTGAGTTCAATTCCCAGCAACCACATGATGGCTCACAACCATCTGTAATGGGATCCGATGCCCTCTTCTGGTGTGTCTGAAGACAGCTATAATTGTACTCATATACATAAAATAAGTACATCTTAAACAAACAAACAAAAAGACACCAAATGGGCAAACAAAACAAAACTAACCATTTTAAATCTGAGAGCATTATACTTTAAATAACGTCATGTTTGCTTAGATACAACACTGAGCCATCCCTGGACAGGGTATAAAGGGGGCTGAGGCAGGAGGATTGAAGCTACACAGTGAGTTAGTGGAGAGATCTGTCTCGAGAAAAACAACAAAAGTCCCGAGCAATGCCATATGTAAATCTGCTTTGACAAACGACCCTGCCCCAGAATGCATCATGTGCTTTCCTGTAAGTGGCCCCTGAAACTTGAGCTCTCTGTTCTAATGAAGCTTCTCCATCAATTTTTAGTTCAAACCTTGTGCCTGAGAACATTTCAGAAGCTATCTCCTTTTCACTAGTGTGTTCCATTCAAGAAACAGTACAAAGCAGTACCAATAATTCTATCTTATCTTTCTGTCTTGGGAATGAAGCTCTGTTGCTACTGAGTCTTGGACTACAAACTCAGTGATGGCCGGGGCGGCACCTGTTATTTCTCTGCAGCAGGCAGCAGTGGGGTGGTCAGTACCCCAGAATGTGCTCCTTTCTACCCAGCACATGGCCGCTCTGCTGAAGTCTGGATTTCAAGTTGCTCATGCAGGTTGGCTACTTGGGACTAACTTCTACTCAGATGAATGTGAGTGTACCTTAAAAACAGCAACTTACATTGGATGCCATTTCCCTCTGTCTCCTACTGTGTGAGGTGCACACTTTATGGTGAGCTAGCCTAGACTCCAGACGAGGTTGAGATTCAGGGCATATGGAGGACAAGGCAGGAGGACTCTGTGAACCGCTGACGGGGCTTTTACGTGGTAAGCAGGCTGCTAATGTCTTGTCTAATCTACTCTTAGGGTAGAGGCTCTGTTTTCTATCTATACACAAAAGTTTAAAACTACATCAGCTCCACTAAAAAAAATAACTACATTCAGAGGTGATTTTTTTCCCTGCCCTATGACATAACATCCATCATTTCTGATAGATTCTAGAAGAATTTTATGAACTTCTCCCAGAAGTTCATGATCACTGCTCATGGCCAAGTACTCGCTACCCAAAGACAGAAGTCAATGCCACCTTGTTTGACATGCTTAATTGAAACCCCATATTTAAAAGCCAAAGTGACAAAAGAAATTATTGCAAACATTCCTGCTTTTTTTCTCAGAACCCTAGAATCAAGCATCATAAAACTTAAGAGTAACTCAAAATAAATTATCCGTACAACAAAGTATCTCAACATGCAACAGCCTTGATTTCAAGTTCTCACTGTCTGACTTGACTGAAATAGTATTAAACAATTATATATTATACACATACACACAAAACTTAATTTTGTATAGTTCCTAGCAATGAATTAAAATTCTCAGTTACTAAAAATTCTGGTTTAAACAGAGGTGAAATCTAGAGCTGGGAGCTTGAACAGAGATCCAAAGGCCCCAGGTTGGGAGTGGAGGAGTTTCCAGATGTGGGAGTGGAGGAGTTTCCAGATGTGGGAGGCACAAAGCTTGGTGAACTACGTCCTCCCGATTAAAAAGATGCTGTCATCTCACATTAAGTAAGAACACTGTATAATACAAGTCCCTGCAATTACAATCAGACAAATATACTTATTGAGAGATGTTTTCATGGAAAGGATTTGAGAATTGTATATAAACTGAGTCATTCTTATTTTCAAAACTTTTACTCTGATGAGAAATTGTAAGTACATAAATAAAGGCACAATAGTGAAGCACAACTGAAATACTGACTTCGGTGTTGCACACCAAGGTCTATGAATGCTGTCAAACGGAGACTTCTCAGGAAGGAAGCAGTCTCAACAAAATCCCTCCAGCAGGAGATGCTTAAAGTACCCATGGTGTGTAAGCAGAGGAGGATTGAGTCAAGATGCATGGTGTCAAAATCCCAAAGGCATCGTCTGATAAGAGGGGTCCAGACATTTGTGTGTTCGCTCAAGCACAGAGCTAGGGCAGCGGGAATCCCGGGTAGGCAGGCTTAGCATCCTTCCAAACTCCTTCCTGAGGAGCAGCCAGATGATCCCTCTGAGGTCTGCAGACCTCTGACACTGGAAGAGACGTCAGTGACTGCTGAGCTACATCAGTCCTCACAGCAGTCTTTCCTTCAGACCGCATTAACAATCTCCTGAACGCATGCGCTTGTGCTCTCTAGGAACTAAACTATACAGGAAGCACTCTGCGTAACCCAGAGCCGCTTGGTTCTGTGAGTGTCTGCCTGCTCTATTCAGTCTGTCCTTCTGAATAGTGTCATTCTGTTGAACGAATGCCTCCACCGCTGGGGCACGTGTCCTTGCAGATACAGGTTGTTAGACACTTGCAAATTAGCATGGTATGCCAGGGTGACCAGGGCCCTCTCTTACACATGCATCTTATCCTCAGGTATGCCCAAAATGCAGCAGTCTCCTCTGTGCTATTCTACAGGGGTGGGGCTGAGGCTGAGAGCTGGTGGAGGAGAGAGGCCTGGACTCCATGTCCCTAGCCTAGCAGGCCCAGAGCCCCAGGGCAGTACATCTGGTAACCAGTCCAGGACTGAAACAAGGAGGTGAAAACTCTTGGAGAACAGTCAAAACATGTTTAAAAACACTAGAAAGCGTCCGGCCCACAGTGTTTCTTCAAGAACCAACCTAGGCTGAGCAGGCCTGGCAGGCAGTTCATTACAGATACATGATAAGCCCGCATCAGCCTCAGGGGGTGGGGGTGGAATCAAAATACCCCGAAAAGGCTGAACATCCTAAACCTTATCTGAGAAGAAAGCAAAGAGTGTGAGGAGCGGAGAGGTCGGCAAGGTGAAGGTGCCGAGTGACGGATGTGGAAAGCAGACTCAGAACTGCATTCCAAGTCAGCCGTGGAGACAGCCAGCTGCAGCGCTCAGGCTGAGCAGCCACTCTGCTCTCTGCTCCCCACCTCTGCCCACCTGCTCACTTTGCTCTCGCCCCTCATCCTTCCCACAGTATCTTTCTTGGACGTTCCTCCCTTCCCTTTCTTTTGTCTGTCTTCTCAGTTGACCCTGTATTTCTCTCTGCTCCAGCATGGCAAGATTGTAACCCAATGGCAAATACACAGTTTCACAAATGGCAGAGGGTAGGACACTGCTGCCAATGATATTAGTGAGGGCTAGCAATGTGTGGGGTGCTATAAACTGTAGGATGGAGAGTGGTGATGATGATGATGATGATGAGATATTGACTTCAGGGGGCTTGTAGGGTGATAGGACGGACAAAGAAAAACAGAATACAGTATGATGGTTACTTTTAAGTTCAGCTTGGCTAAGGGTGATGCCCTGTTTGCTTAAACACTATATGTTGCTGTAAAGGTATCTGCAGATACGCTGGACATGTAAGATCTGCTGACTTCAAGAAAGTAGTTTATTGTCTATAATTGTCTATAATGTGACCAAGGTTCATCCACCCGATCATTATGTCTCCCAAGAGAGGAGTTCTGCTTCCAGACCTCGAGAAGCACCTGCCTGTGGATTTGGAACACTGGACTGCAATATCAGTGCCTACCTGAATTGACAGCCTGTTAACATACCTTACACATATCCTGGCTGCTACCATCAGAGGCATCAATTAAGAGCCATCTCTTTCTTAATATCATCCCCTCCCCACGGCCCAATCTCTTCAGTTTTGCAGAGAGCCCTGCCAAATGATATACTTACTAGTCAACAGGAGCAAGATCAATTATCGGACATCTTGGGGGTCCGATGACTGACAGCGACTCTCCCCATTCTGCACAATCAGACAAGCTCTGTCTCCAAAGCCTCCAAGTATCATCACTTACCAAGCCAGTGGCTTTCAGTCTGGTCAATTCTTTCTGTTTTGGAGACTGGGTCTCAGAGTGTAACAAGCTGTCTAGTCCTGAACTTGTGAGCCTATGACCACACAGCCTCCTGAGCACGGCAATTATACCTGGCTTGTTTGCTAAATCCTCATATATTAGGAACTGAAGAGCTTATTTTGCTTTTACTCGCCCCACCATAATATCTATAGTATATTATCACCATGAGTCTGTAAGACCTTTACTACAAAAAATCAGCCAAATAGAGCCACATGATTTTCCCTTCCTAATAAAGTGCTTTCACTTAGACATCATGTACAGTTCAAAGTTTCTGATGTTCCTTCATCTGTAAAGGTCAACTGCGATTCAGATGTTTTCCATTTTGTGTTTAAGGTTGCCATGGAGTTTTTCCTTCTCCTTTACAACACTCGGCAGTGAAGACACTGCCTTAAATCATCTTCTCCAGCTACAGTATAGAGGCACGAGGCACTTCTGGCTTACAGGAAATGTGTGCTGAAACCACAAGCAGCCATGCTGTACTGCCCTCCAGTTTGGTACGATGCAGTCATCAGCAGCTGTTGATCCTCACCAACACGGAGACACTCCGCCTGTCTCTTCACACTTCTACCATCTCTCTGGTTAATTTGCACTTGCCTAAAACTCAATGCAACCTAGCTTTTTGACTTCTCTGTAGTAAAAGAGTAATGACCATAGAGTCTAAATGAATCATTTCTACCATCCTAGAGAGTCAAGGCCACTCAACTGAGCACACCTGTAAGAGCGGGGTGGAGCCCTGCAGTGCGCTCTCAGGTGTGCTGTACACCAAGCAAAGGACTCCTTTACATGTTGGAGCACCTGCAACTCACAGCTCAGACACTTATCAGACAAAGCACGGCAACAAGTGAAAAGCTCTACAGGGGAACAGAGTGTACACAAGAGTCTCTGCTGGTGAAAAGCTGCCTCCTCTCCCAGAAACATAAGCTTCTCAAGAAGACATTTATAAGAAAATAAATGCAAGCCATTGCAGGATTGATTATTTGGTAGTAGTATCTTAAATATAACATTTCACCTTTATCAATTCATATGTGTCCCATTAAAACATGCATTTACCAGGACCACAACATGCAGCATGCATAAATGGACAGCAGAGGTTAATAACCTGGAAGCATAGGATCTGAGAATGTGAGAGCAAGTTAGAGACAAGAGTTCCTCTCCATTGTCACTGGGGGCCGAGAAGCAACGCTGATGTGCGGAACAGGGAGAGCAGGGGGAATACAATCTGTCCAACACATAAACATATCTCCGCAAGTGGCGGCAGGTATAACTGAAAGACAAAGGCAAAGGGAGAGAAACAGAAGAAAGACGTTTTTCTTTGAAAACACCAAGTCATCCTTTCTATCCTCAACGCTCTCTGTGTATCTGCACTACATGGTTCTGGGATGGGCAGTGCATGGGGCTGTCGTTAGAAGAGCATGAACAAGAAACAAACGACTAGAGTAAAAATAGACAAGGATCTGAACGAACACCTCACCAAGGATACATGTAGATGGCAAATGAGCGCCAGACAGACAGCACTGCACACCGTGTGGTGTTCCAGAGTTCACGTCAGCACTACACACTTGGTAGAACAGCCGCTATCCCACCACTGACAGTGCAGCGGCTGAGGAAAGAACAGAGGGCAGCAGGACCTCTCATACCGCTTGAAGAACTCCACAGTGGTGCAGCTTCAGAAGGCAGAGGTGCAGTCTCTTACAACACTGCCATCATGTGCCTTGGAATGTGCCCAAGGGCACTGAGAACACATACACATACGGGAGTGTGCACATGCATGCTTATAGCACTTTTATTCATAAGGTATCTTACCACAGGCAACTAGGTGCTAGATAGAAATGGGTTACTGTGACGTCACACCTGTGTACGTTACTAGGTGTGAACCCAAGTGTACATTACTAGGAAAAAGCTACTTTGCAAGTATATGTTATGGTTTCAGGTAGATGAACTTCTAGGAAGGGCAACTACAGTCTACAAAAGAACACAGTTGTGAGGGGCTATAGGGAAGGCAATGTTGAAAAAGCAAAGCAGCAAGAATTCATCATGAATACTGTTCATTACACACTCGCCCAAACCCAAATACTCTTAACCCTATGCAGGCTTTGGTGTGTGTCAGCACAAGCTCATGCGCCGATCAAGTGCTCCACTCTGGAACAGCATGTACACAGCAGAGAAGACTGAAGAGGACAGGAGGTATACGGGAATCCTCTACATATTCGGTTCAATTTTACTGTAATCCTAAAATTTCTCTTTAAAGAAAAAGTAAAGAGAAAGTCTCAACATATTACAGTGTCATTAGTGAGCCACATAAGATGGACCTGGGTGGAGTAAGGAGACAGTAGACAGCTCCACTTCACAGTGGCACTGTGCAATTCTGAGAACATTACAACATGAAAGACAAAGGGGACAAGGGACTGTGACTCAGGACTCCCAGAACGCCAGGTCTAGTATGGCCACAGGCTGGCTCACAACACTGGATATTTGGTCTCTATAATCCTTGTTCCATAAACAATACAGACCCCCCCCCCCAAAAAAAAAACCCCAAAACCAAATAAGAGAGAGAGAGAGAGAGAGAGAGAGAGAGAGAGAGAGAGAGAAAGAGAGTATAAACTCTTTAAAGTTCTACAATCTTTTGAGGTAATGTAACAAAAAAACAAAAGTGGAATAATAAAAACCATTGTTGTCAGAACAATTTCCCTGGTGGCACACTGTAGAGCACTTAAACACAGCAAGTTCAGGGGCTGAAAAGATGGTTCAGTGGTTAAGAGCCTGATTGCTCTTCCTTCCAGAGGTTCTTGGTTCAATTCTCAACACCTAGTGAGAGCTCCCAACTGTCTGTTACTCCAGTTCCAAGGGATCTGATGCCCTCTTCTGAACTCTGCACATGCTGCATAGACACACACCCAGACAAAACAGATCTGACAACACAAACAAAATGATGAATTAACACACCTAGATTAAGTCTCTAAAAACCATCTTAAAGAATCACACCCAAAAGTATATAAAGTTAGCAAATGTGTAACAGGTTTCTTTAAAGTATATCAAAGCCGGGCAGTGGTGGCGCACGCCTTTAATCCCAGCACTTGGGAGGCAGAGGCAGGCGGATTTCTGAGTTCGAGGCTAGCCTGGTCTACAGAGTGAGTTCCAGGACAGCCAGGGCTACACAAACAAACCCTGTCTCAAAAAACAAAACAAAAAAACAAAACAAAACAAACAAACAAAAAAGTGTATCAACCCCCAAATAAAACTAATAAATGGAAAGGTTTGAAAACAACAAATTTAATCGGCAAACCACTCATCCATTAACAACTAACCCACCAATCAACCAGGTAGCCAAATACTGTGTACGGAATATTATGTACCAGCCTTCTACATGTGTATCTGTGCTGTATACCAGCCTTCTACATGTGTGTGATTGTGCTGTATACCAGCCTTCTACATGTGTGTGACTGTGCTGTATACCAGCCTTCTACATGCGTGTGATTGTGCTGTATACCAGCCTTCTACATGTGTGTAACTGTGCTGTATACCAGCCTTCTACATGTGTGTAACTGTGCTGTATACCAGCCTTCTACATGTAACTGTGCTGTATACCAGCCTTCTACATGTGTGTATCTGTGCTGTATACCAGCCTTCTACATGTGTGTATCTGTGCTGTATATCAGCCTTCTATATGTGTGTAACTGTGCTGCATACCAGCCTTCTACATGTGTGTGACTGTGCTGTATACCAGCCTTCTACATGTGTGTGACTGTGCTGTATACCAGCCTTCTACATGTGTGTAACTGTGCTGCATACCAGCCTTCTACATGTGTAACTGTGCTGGCTATGAAAAGAGGGTGGGGCAAAATACAGAGCCCTGCTGCTACACTGTCAGAGGAAAGGACAGGTTAGATAACAAGAAAACTCAATCAAAACTAAGTCATAAGATGCTGATATATTTATATTTATATTTTCTTGAGTTTTTATTCTTTAATTCTTGAGTGTTGGAGTTCTTAGTAAGATCCTACACTACTTCAGGCAACTTCTAGACTGTGTGTATCTGTGCTGTATATCAGCCTTCTACATGTGTGACTGTGCTGTATACCAGCCTTCTACATGTGTGTGATTGTGCTGTATACCAGCCTTCTACATGTGTGTAACTGTGCTGTATACCAGCCTTCTACATGTATGTTTTAAAGATGTACTTATTTTATTTATATGGGTATACTGTCACTGTCTTCAGATACAGCAGAAGAGGGCACTGGATCTTATTACAGATGGTTGTGATCCATCATGTGGTTACTGGGAATTGAACTCAGAACCTCTGGAAGAGCAGTCAGTGCTCTTAACCACTGAGCCATTTCTTTAGCCTGAGAATTTTAAAAAATTTAGATAATTATTTATTTGTTTATATTGTATGAATATGTATGTATGTATGTATGTATGTATGCATGCACGCATATATATATGTATGTATGCATGCATGCATGCTGTATGAGTGTTTTGCCTGCATGTATGTATGTGCACCCATGTGTGTGCCTGGAGCTCCTTCAAGTCGGAAGAGGGTATTATGTCCCCTGAAACTAGTTGCAGATAGTTGTGAGCTACGAGTGGGTGCTGGGACTCAAACCCAGGTCTTCTGCAAGAGAGCAAATGCTCTGAATCACTGAGTCATCTCTCCAGCTCCTCTCAAAAAAACATGTTCTTTGGGGTTTTGTTGTTTTTTTGTTTTGAAAAAGAATCAGTGGGCAAATGAAAAAAATTAAATACTAGCACATACATATGGAACAATATATATATTTGAAATTAGTGTTAAATTTCTTTTTGTCCCTCCCTCCCTCCCTCCCTCCCTCCCTCCCTCCCTCCCTCCCTCCCTCCCTCCTTCCTTCCTTCCTTCCTTCCTTCCTTCCTTCCTTCCTTCCTTCCTTCCATTCTTTGACACAGAGTCTCTCCACATAGCCCTAGCTATCCCAGAACTAATTATGTAGATCAGGCCTTCCTAAACTCACAGAGATCTGCCTGCCTCTGCCTCCCAAGTACTGGAATTAAAGTGTGGGCTACCATGTCTGGCAGTGTCAAATTTCTTATTTTGAAAATGTAGTTATTTTTAAGAGACATATATAGCACGCAAAAGACCTGTACAGGTTCAATCCAGACAAAATTCCAGCATGGAAAACAAGAAATGGGTACAAAGTCCCACCCCTCACCAAGAAGGTATTTGCAACTGACACTGCTAGGAAAGGGAAATGATTTTCCAAACGCTTGTCACTGGATATACCAACCTTACTGCGGGGCGCCGGGCTCCACTGAACAGCTGGCCAATACAGAACAGATTCCATGGTTTGTAGGTGGGCTTTTTGTTTCATCAAACATTTCAAAATAAGAGATACACACAATGATGAAAAACAGTAGTTAAATGTTAATGTGTGTAAAATCTGGGAAAATGTGAATGGAAATTATTTGTACAATTTTTGCAATGTTTTATGAGTCCAATTTCAAGATAAAACATTTAAAAAATAAAATGAACACTAAGACATCAAATGAATGTATTTTTTAATTAAAAAAAAAAAAGAAAACAGAACTAGTATCTCTTACATGGCGAGTGCCAGGCTTTCGAGATTATGGAGTTTATATCTAGAGCCATGACATGTCATTCTAACCTCTACATAAGTGTTGGAAACCAGAAGACTATAGCGTGGGAAATAAGTGAATGTGGTCTGGAGTCAGACCATTTAAAAAAAAAAAAAAAAAAACAACAAACAGGCCTTGCTGCTCATGAAACCCTCTCATAACAAGTCTCCTTGTGTCTTCTTACAGGAACACACGAACATGGCCCATATTATGTAATGCACAGTTCTGACATGTTACTTGATATCTTGCACTTCTAAAATGTTCTGTCCTAGAACAACATTCAAGTCTGCAAACCATGCCAAAAAAAACAGGCAAAAAGGGAAGATTTGAAGAGAACTCCACAGTGAAGTCTCCTACTAATGTATTTTACTGTGCTTTGACAATAAAATTGCAACATGTTTTCAGAGTGACATCTTTGCAGAGTTGTTTTCTTACTTACTCACATGTTTAAAGAACATTTCAGGAAAATGATGTTACCGGGGCAGGTTCGACTTAGAACACTCTGGCATTTTTTCTCCTTTCCCCTCAGTTTCCTCCCTTTCTTCCATTCCTGTATTCTCTCTCCCCCTTCCTCTGAGAAGACTTAACACATCCACTAACACATAAAAAGTATTTTGACAAAAACATTATGAGAAAAGAAAATTACATGCCAACATTCTTGATGAACAGCTGCAAAAGTCCCCAATAAAACACCAACAGTGACATTTAACAGTATCCTAAAGTGATAGTCACTATGATAAAATCTCTGAATGCAAGGATGGTTTGACGTATGCAAATCAATAAACATTATATCAAAAAATGGAAGGACAAATGCCTTATTTGTTTAGTTGCCTTATTCATGTGGAAAAGGTATCAAAAATATTCTCTTAAGATTAAACTCCTGCAGGTCAGGAGTTTAGAGGGAATGGCGTGTTTACCAACACAATAAAAGGACCCCTCTGCTAACAATACACTCAGAGGAAAACCCAAGTCTAGAAAATGAAGGACACCCAATTTCAGCATTTCTACTCAGCAGAGGATTAGAAGTCCTTGCTAAAGCAACTAGGGGAGAGACAAAAATAAATAATAGCTATGTTTCTGGTCTATTATAGCTTCTAAACATACCACCTAAGCGTGTCATGGTTTCTCGTCACATAATGAGACCCTATCATCATTTACTGTCACCTCCACAAACACAAAAAACACAAAACAAACAAAAAACCCAAAACAACAACAAAACATTCCATGGAAGACTGTTTCTAGACATAAAACATACATGTGCCTGAGACATCCTACTAATGTTAAAACAAAGGAAGAAACTACCACAGGAGACTGGGGTTCTTTCTGCCAAACTGCTACAAGAGACAACACAGTGTCTTCCAGCAGTTAAAAGGCAAATATGAAACTATGACTGATTACTTATCAAGTAATTGAAATATATAAACCATACACACAAATCTTAGGATTCATAATAAGATGAAACAAACATGGAAAATCCCAAATGAAAATATATTGGTTTCTTTTAGAGGTAAGAAAGAAATCATTACCTGTTTCTGAAAATTAAATACTGAATATTAAAAGAAAAAATTAGCAGCAATCCTAGCTATCCAACTAAGCAGTGCTGCTGTGGAATTCTACCTTAGAAACTAAGTGTTCAATATTATAACCGAGGAACTTGCTTGACAGCCAGAAATAACTAGTTCAAAGGTCACTAAGTAGATGGGGCAGTCACATGAAAGAATGAAGGTAAAATCTAAAATGAAGTGTTAACACCATCATCATGTGTACACTGATAAATCTCACCATGTCCAATGTAATCAATATGTATTTCCAGTATGACAGAACAGGAATACTTGCTATCTTATTTGCAAAAAACTGAATTTGATTACTTGTCTTCTGGAGAATCTCCATCTCCTAAGAATTTTCAGTTCATAGGAACAAAAAGGGGTGTAAGAAGCAAGAACACAAACCCAGAATACAGAATCTGTAAGACAGGCAGTCTGTTAACTAGTAAGAAGTGCGAGTTCATCAAGCAAAAAGAGGCTCAGGAAACAGCTGAGTTAGCAAAGTCCTTCTGCAAGCACAGCGACCTCTTCTTATGGTGGCTTTCATCTCAGGTGGAGCAGCGCAGCCCTGACAGGAGGATCCAGGGGCCACTGGCCAGCCAGCCTTGTTTAATCAATGAAACCCTGTCAAGTCCCCGTGAGAGACCCTGTCTCAAAAGAGGAGAAAAAGAAGGGAAAGAAGCAAGGTCGGGGAGAAGGAAGAAAGCAAGCGACAGGAAAGTAGGGGGCATTGTACTAGATTACAAAGTGATGGCCTCCTATTAAAACAGCTGGACAGTGGACACCTGTAGTTCATCTATCTCTAAATATCTAAGAAACAAAAATGTTGTGGGAGTACCATATGAGAATCCTGTTCTAGACTAACCAAAATTAAGACTTTTTGGATAATCAAGTATAAAGTGGACATGAATTTGCTATCAGATGGCACTAAGAAACTGTGGCCAATGTTCTTAGGACAAATGAATTAAATAATCAAATTGGTATGGCTATATTGAAGTGTTACAAACGAGAAACTTCATCTGATCAGATAGACAGCAAAACATTTTCCTGTAAAAGTAAAAATGTTGACAGAATGTAAAAGATGCAAAGAGCTGAGGAGGAGGAGGAGTCCGACAGAGGGACCACAGAGAGACCACAGGGAAAGAAATACGGCAGAAGTTAGCCTTGAGGGAGAGGGGAGAAAGTGGGATCTTAGCACTGAGTGCAACAGGCAGAGCTCTGCCTTTGACGTGATCAGTCTGCTGGTGGACTGCAAAGGGGAAATTCATAGCAGACCCAGGAAAGTCCACAGGGAAGGGAGGAGGCTGAGATCACAGATGGCAGAGAAGAGACGGATTTGAGACACGCTTATTGACAAGGTTTGGCAATGAGCTGAACTCGGTCAGCAAGGGGAAAGAACTCAGTCCTGGGTTTCTAGATTCCATGAAAGGTACTGTCATTTATTTTACTGAGACAGGAATGAGAAAATATGGTCAAGAAAGACCAGAAAAGAATAAGGTTTCCATTTTGAATTTAAAGTGAACCTGAGAAGACGCAAGACATTATCCAGTGTCTGACTGTCCACACCTGACATAGAGCCCAGAAGAAATGGCTGCCCTAGAGAGGTATTGTTCTGAAGGTGGAGTAGCTATGGTCACCCCATAAAGTGGGGAAAGAAGATGGGTTGGGGGTATATGCTGGCTAGCTTGTATCATCTTGAAAGGAGCTATAGTCATCTGAGAGGAAGGAACCTCAACTGAGAACATGCCTCCATAAGCTCCGGCTGTAGGCAAGCCTATAGAGGGCATTCTCTTAATTAATTGATGGGGAGGTCCCAGTCCATTGTGAATGAGACCATGGCTGGGCTGGTGGTCCTGGCTCTTTAAGGAAGCAGGCTGAGCAAGCCATGAGGAGCAAGCCAGTAAACGGTACCCTTCCATGGCCTCAGCATCAGCTCCTGCTTCCAGGATCCTACCCTGTGCAAGTTCCTGTCCTGACTTCTTTCAGTGATGGACTTTGATGTAGTTTATTTAGACTGAACCAAATAAGCCCTTTCCCGCTGAACTTGTTTTTGTTCTGGTGCTTTATGACAGCAGTGGGAACCATAACTAGGATGGGGGGCTATTCTGATTTCCTTAGGTCCCCTTGAAGTGTGTATGCTGAAATTCTAACTGCCACAGAAACAGTATTAAGAAGCTATGTCTTTGGAAAGTAACTGGAATTAGATGAAGTCATCAGAGTACAGCCTCGTAAACAAGATTAATGTTTGAGTCTCGAGAACTGGTTTCTTTGTATATTAAAGGCACAGAGAAAAAACACTACCTAAAACCCAGGAAGTAGTTCCTCACAAGACAACGAATCCACTCTCCCCTTGGCCCTGGACATCCCAGAATCCAAAAGTATGAACAACACATTCTGTTGTTTATTCACTTGATGGCATTTTACAGCAACTCAAACTAAGACAGGGTGATGAGAAAACTAACAGTTGCTATCACTGTAAGATTATTTCAAATGTATTTTTTTAGGGGCTGGAGGGATGGTTCAGCCATTCAGAGCACATTGATGCTCTTCCAGAGGACAGGGGTTTGATTCCCAGGATTTACATGGTGGCTCATAACCATATGTAACTCAGTTCCAGGGGCTCCGACACCGTCTTGTGGCCTCCACAGGCACCAGACACGTACACAGTAAGCAGCCAAAACACTCACACAGATAAAAAGAAAATAAAAAAATCTACTTTTAAGATTTATTTATTGTAATACTGAGGTTTAAAAACCTGTCTAAACACTAAGAGTAGATCATACCCCAGCATAATCACATCAAATTTAGAGACAGGAGGAAGAACCACTACAGAATTTTGAGTGGCCAAAGATGGTAAGGAAGATGAGGAATAAAATCAGACCATTTTAAACAAACAAACAAATAAACAAACAGGGTCTGGAGAGATGGCTTAGGATTTAAGAGTGTGGGCTGCTCCTGCAAAGGCCCCAAGTTCAAGTCTCTAACATCTACATCTGGTAGTTCACAACTGCTTTCAACTGTAGCCTCGAGGACTCAGACATCTCTGTCCTTGGCAAGTAAGCATCTGCACCCATTTGAACACCTTGACACCAAAACACATAATTACAAATTAAAAAATAAAATTCTTAAATAAAACTCTGCTATATGTTTTAATACAGTTAAGCACAGCTTCTTCAAGGACAGGACTAAGTTCTATCTCTATGGGATGTTATAGTTTGGATACGGGTCCCATGTGTCTTTCAGAGGTCTCACGTGCTGAAGGCTTGTTCCTGGTATGAGGATACAGAGTTTTAAGAGGAGGGGTCTAGTAGGAGGTATGCAGCTCATTTAGGGTGATACTCTTCCAAGAGATTACAAATGTTTTCACAAGAATAAAGTGAGCAGGACCCTGGCACAGAAGCAATCTAACTTCATGCTTGAAGAAGTGGTGCCTTGCTCTTGCTTGCATCCAGTCAGGATACTGTTAAGTGCTCTCCAGAGGCTGACCCAGTGAGGCTGTCTGACTGAGGCCTTCATCCTCTGAAAACTGCTAGCTAAAATATGACACCTTTCTCATAAAGATTTGGGGATGGGGAGTTGAGGGAGGAAGGAGAGAGGGAGGGAAGGGGAGAGAGGGAGGAAAGAAGAGAGGGAGAGGAGGAGGATGGGTTGTTTTGAGAAGAGTTTACCAAACAACTAAGACGGTAAGAAGGAAAACCTACCACACGGAAGTTTCTAGTGAATAACTAACTATCTTCTTGCTAATAATGAAAGGAGCATTCATTAAAATACAACTTGAATGTCAGTCACTGAGATATGTTTTGCCCCATTCATCTGTTCACATATATGAATTAAACATACATAAGGTTTTCATGAGAGATTTCTGTAAACCAAAAAATTTACAAAATAGCCCAAACACACAATTTAATAGTATTTTACACAGTTCAAAACTCTCATATCCAAGCAAATAAAACCCAGAAAATCTGGGATGAGTGTCAAGTATCCACAGTGGAGGAAGAGCACCTTGAATCACGTAACTCCTTGGCAACTCAGGCCATTTTTCCTGGAGCTGAGCTCCTGCTAGCATGAACCATTCTAAGACTGTTCAGTATGGAGGACTGGCCCACGAACAGACCATATACTGATGCACCAATCAGAAGGCAGCTTAAGGGATGAGGTAACCTCATACCTCACTGCCAGCCCCAGCAAGTGAGCGATCCTCAGAAGAAAGAGCATTCCCTAAAACTGTCAGCAATATTAACACCCTCTGTGCAAACTTCTATCGCAATTGCTAAAATAATTCAAAGCAAGACAACCCTAAATTTATAGTATCAAGTTGTTAACTAAAACTTGACTATTATCAATATATTTAATAAAATTTGGTGGTAATTAAAAAGTTTCCATTAAGTACTTTCATACTATTTTAAGCCACTTATTTCAGAAGTAAACACAGCAATAAAAAGCTTAAACCAACATTTATAGAAACTAAAAAAAAAAAAAAAAAAGAAAAATTTAGACAGTAGTTTTTGTCAAGTTACTAGCTTACTGATGTGAAAACTTGTTACATCAGACATAAACCTGGGAGTAGAAGCAGAATTAGCCATGTTATGTCTTAAATTTGTTTCTTCTAAGAATGTGAGAATTTCAACTTGTATCCTAAGATCTGATCAGTTTCACTTACAAAACTACACACACACACACACACACACACACACACACACACACACACACACAGAGAGAGAGAGAGAGAGAGAGAGAGAGAATACTTCATATATATTGACTTTTTTCTTATCCTAACAAAGCAGATCAGACATTTGAAAATAAATTTTAAAAAAATGTATAGTCAGTAAGTGTCATATTCCAGGTGCCTAAAATACTGACTAAGCAGGAGGAGCTTCATTAAATACCCCACTGTCTGTTGTTTTAAAGATACTCCAATCTGCATTTACAGGTGTGAATAAAGACATCAGTTTAATGCCAGCATTTCTTTCTATATGGTGCATAAGGAAAAAAAATCTTTTGACTTTGGACAAAGAAACCAATTTAAAAGAAATGCCACAACTCTCCATTCCAGACATTCGCTCTGCAAGTGCCAATATGGCCTTCCAGCCTGTGAAGCTGGCTGGGTTCCCAGCAGCGCAATTTGCTGTGTGTCTTGAGGCTGCACTTCAATGTGCTAATAGCATGTTACTGTCTGCTCCTCTCGTGCAGAAACTGAAACTGCACCAAAGCAGACATTCACTGCACACTCCCTTCTAACACTTGGTTCAGATGAAAGGAACACCACAGAGAGAAACTGACTGAAGCATATTTCTTGATTTCTTTGTTTACAATGTATCTTTTAAAAAGTTGTTTCAATGTCACTGTGATCCTCCTTGTATCAGTGGAGGTGCAGACTCCCACAGAAGCCAGACTGGATGTGGTAGGGCTGGGGTGGAAGGGAACCAAACGCCACACATGCTCCGAACTGAAGCACTTAGCCGGAGACCAGCCCTGGCTGACACCTAGGAACGTAACTTTACGCGTCATCTGAAGGAGTCAGACCCATCCTTATAAACGCTAGTCACTGAGGAGCATGAGCACTGACCGTGACCTTGGTTCAGACGTGTTCTACAGACCACACGTGTCTATCCACACTGACTATCTGGGGGAAACACTAGAAATGCATTGGGAAGACTGGGTTTACAAAGAAAGTGCTACAGATAGTGATCAGTGCACTCTATGATTATCAAAAAGCTTGCTCACTTTGAAAGTCAACGCATGTTACAATGTACCCTCTTGGCAAAAGGATTTGTAGCTATTGTAGAATTCTTCCCAAAACTTAAGTTTTAATTCTTCACCACAGGTGCCACAAGTGTCAGCTCAGTGACATGCAACAACCGGGAGCCATGAGATCAAACCTGCTCTGCTGAGACGCATTAGCTTTACGTGGCAATCCTTCTGAAGGGCTGGAGATATATTCAAAATAAAATACTAATTAGGAATTGAAAATTTACTAGGGTCACTAAAAATTGGAATAAGTTCTCCTCAAGAGAAATCACACTAACAATGTGTCAATGGAAGACACCTCAGAGTCATGTTAAAACTGTGGTCAAGGATGTACATCAAAGTATCCACATCCCTGATCTGTCACACACATAGGTGCTGTGACACACGTATCACATCCCTTACCTGTCACCCACACATGCACTGTGACACACACTTGACCACATCCCTGACTCTGTCACACACACAGGCGCTGTGACACACACTTGCCCACATTTGTTAATGAGCAGGTAAGGATTATGGAAACAAAGCTCATGTGTTTTGTGTGTGTGTGTGTGTGTGTGTGTGTGTGTGTGTGTGTGTGTGTAGACTGCCTGGTTCTCTCCAGATCAACACTTTGGTCTGCTTAATGGCTGTGAGACCCCTACTGCCACAGTGACGTCCCAGTATGATATAATGGGCTTGGTTTTTACATTCCTAACATTAGGCTCATATCCATGCTTCCAGAAAAAGGGAGGTTAATGTTCCCACTCCTGGGTTTCAGTACCTGCTTCCCTGGAATGGCCCGCTCCATGTTGCCCTGTGTGGGATCCCTGAAGACCTCAGGCACATCTCATGCTCTCCCCCTTAGGTGCTGTACTGCTCACTGCCTTTCTGCCACAATCAAGCCTAAGCTCTGTGAGGACAGACTCTAAGTTTAATGTTTGCTGCCCCAGTACTTGGCACAGTGTTTGGCCAGAGAGCATGCTGTTCACTGATGTACATTCCGCATTCAGTCATCTCCGAGTTAGCTTGCTTACGGGAGTCCACGCATCACAGTCACCTTTACACTGCTCTGACAGCCACAGCCCAGGGTGGGATATCATGTGGAGTCATAACCATAAACATAAAATTACCTCCTTCCTCAGCACCGAGCAAAGGTCCGTAATCAGTGACGACGGGAACCTACACACACTCATTTCTCTCAAAGGTCTTAACTGCCTTTTTAAAATGAAACCCAAGACCAAACACATGACCTCTCCACTCTTCAGAAATGCAAAGGGTTTGATCATTTTTGCCACCCCAGGCAACACAAACAGAAGCTTTCCGTTTTCTCCTAGAGAGTGGACAAGGGCCTGGTGACTCTCATGGTTGGCTAACATGAACTAACTGCTAGCTGTGACCAGTCCCATTCTACGACTTATTTTGGACTTTCTGGCATAAAATTTGCACAATTTCTCACAACTTAAAACTGAGGTGCATTATAATAGTCAACACACCCTTTACGTATGAAAGTTTCAAGTGTAGCTCTAGAAAATGGGCTAGATGATGGGAAAGAGATCCTGAGGTGAGGGGAGACTGAGTAGAGACAGGAACACAAGGCCAGGCATTTGCTGGGGACCCATTCCAGAGGAGAAAAGTGAGTCCAAGAAAGATCTAGGTCAGACAGAGGAGACTGAAGTTGCCATCTCCAGCGGTGATGAAGTTACCAGCTTTCGGATTCTTCCCACTTTCTTATGATTCATGAGAACAATTAACCAACAGTTATTCAGTAGTTATGAGCTAGGTGAAGATTCAAAATATAAACATCCTAAATACAAATGACAAGACAACTTGTATCTTTATTATTTGTCAAAAGGATAGTGAATCTAGGACCATACAAGCTGAGTATGAAAAGGTTGGGAAAAGTGTAAGTCCTGAGGAGTTAAGTATCAGAGGAAAATGAAAGAGTATGCTAGTTTCAACTGTTCAAAAGATACTAGGAGAAGCATGTCATACTGGTAGAAATATATTTGCAAGATACATAGCAAAATGACTTGAAAGAGAAATATATAAAGAATTTCTGCACGTCTAACAGAGAAGGCCCAGAGAAGCTGCTGTGTGGGGTGAAAACTGCAGCTGACCTTCAGCAGAAAGGACACCTTAGAAGATGCTCAACAGCATCAGTCACTGCTGGATCAAGGCAGTAGAGCCCAGCCCTCTACAATGGCATTCACAGAGAGCCAAGGCTAAGTGCTGGTGAGTATGTGGAGTACCTGGAATGCTCATGGATGCAAACAGGAAGCGAATGCTACAGGCACTCTGCAAATGCACTGAGCAGTTTCATATAAAGTTAAAGCAATCACCACTAGCTGACACACACCACTCCTGGTATTTACTCAAGAGAGATGGGAACTTAGGCTCCCACAGAAATCTCTACGTAAATATTTATGGCAACTTCATACACAGTTGCACACACATGGAAACAACCCAAATGTCCTTCAGTGGGTGAATAAACAGCACGGCCATATAACAAAATACTGCTCAGTAATAAAAAGGAGTGATACACACAGGAACAGGGACAGCACGGACTTCTCAGACTCCATTTACGGTACACTGGCAGAGGGAGGCCGCAGGCAGAAAGTGGTATGAGTTGGCAGAAAGGCCTAATACAAAGTAGCACAGGGGCTACTTAGAGACAGAATTGTCCTTATTTTGATTGTAGTAGCAAATATTAGTTCATGATTTTCTCTAATGGTCAATTATACACCAAAGAGAAAAATGTTTTCTTACAAATAAAATAAAATTTAAACATCCTTAATAATTAGAAGCAGGGATGGATGTGGGGAACCGACAGAAGGTGGCTATCATCCGTGCAGCCATCTTGAGCCATATACCCTGACAAGAGACTTGATTACAACGGCCTACAACAGCTGAGCACACTCTGATAACATTTTGTTTTAGATACCCAGGATCTTCCCTTGGGTTTGTGAGACTTAAAGGTGTGATTTAGAGATAAGAACTAAGGGCGTGACTTAAGGGTGTGACTTAGAGGTGTGGCTTAGAAGTGAGACATATAAAAGGTGAGAGGCAGACAGAAGAAATTATTAGGTATTAGGCACTTGGCACTTGGAAGAAGAACTTGGAATTAGGATTAGACACTGGAGAGTAGACTTTCAAGACCTGGAAAGAGAACTAGGAATTAGATACTTGTACTTGGGAGTAGGCACTTAAGACCTAGAACTTGGAAAGGCAACTAGGATTAGACACTTGCACTTAGAACTTGGACTTGAGACTTGGAAGAGAACTTGGAACTGGGAAAGAGACTAGCAACTTAGAACTGGGATTAGGACTTGAGACTTATTACAGGTGGAACTTAGGATTAGGACCTGAGACTTAGTACTAGGAACTAGGGAGTTGGAACTTGGGACTGAAATTAGGGACTTGGAGAAAAGAAGAGAGACTGAAGAATAAACGAGATTGAATCACACTCTGTCTGGTCTCCATTCTTCGAGTCCTCACTCTCTCTCTTGCTGAACCCCAACCTGCAGACTGAGCAGCTTGGGGCAGTGTGGGCTCTAACAGTTTAGCCCCAAGGCTTTTGGCAGTGTGGGTTCAGACAGTGAGTGGTCCGCAACAGATGGAGATGCTTCATGGTTAAGAAAAAGCACTGTTCTCCCAGAGGGCCTGAGTTTGAGTCCCAGCACCCACACCACATGGCTTATAGCAAACTGCTAATTCTAGTTCCAAGGGGCCTTTGGCCTTTGAGGTACCTGCACTCACAAATGTATATGTGATTAGAAATAAGTGAATATTAAAAAGGAATTAGAAAGCATGGCTGCTTGTGGCAGACCTATCTTCTGCTAGCTGAGAACCCTGCTCTATCTGGGGAGGAAGAAACTCAGAATACAGAGTATAAGCTCAGGCATTTGACTCTAAAGAAAACCTTTAGCACTCAGCCGTCTAAAGTCTGTGCACTTCTCACATCTCGTCCTTCCTTCCATCCACAGATCACTCTCACTGATCTCAAAACAGAGCTCTGTACTGTTTTTGAGAACTTTCCCAGCTTCCTTCTAAAAGAGGACTATGCTGACATAAGAATGAGGGAAAGCTTGCCACACCCTGGCAATGCTGCCCCGGCTCATTCACAGCATCTGCACATCCAAACAAACAGGAGGCTTATTAAAGAAGAATTATTTCTCAGGGTCTTAATGGAAGTCACAGGAAACAGTCAATGAGGCACTAAATATTTAATTCAAACACTCACTATACTTCGTTTGGTAGTCTGAAATAGATGACTTATAATTAATAAAGAAGATTTTCTCCAGAAGAATCCATATTCTACCCCCTAATAGATAATACTCTACAGAACAGATACAAGACTAAATAACAAAACCAGGCAGAAAAGCCCAATAATCTACACAGAAATAAGAGACCAAAGTTTGTCTCTCACAAATCTATTTTAAAATGAATGTAGAGTTTAATCAAATAAATACTACCTTTAAAAAAGCAGACTTCACAAATATACTAAAGAATGCTATTTTTTTCTAAGAATGTTATCCACAGAGAAACTCAGTGAATCCTGACTGACCTTAATGAGACATCTTTTGAGAAGTGTGTTCTATTTTTCCCTTAGCTATTCATTCCCCTGTCCATCTGTCTGAGAAAACATACATACAGACACACAGAGACATACATATAGACACACACAGCACAGACACACAGAGACATACATATAGACACATACAGCACATACACATAGATACACACAGAGAGACACACACAGACACACACATATACAACCCTTTCTTCAAATGCAACTGAAGTGAAACAGCAATCTGGACAACAGAAGAAAGGCCTAACAGAGTTGCCTGGGAAGAGCAGAATGTCCTAGAGCTCTAACTATCCCCATTGTCACCAATAAAAAAAAAAAAAAGAAAGAAAGAAAGAAGAGAGAGAGAGAGAGAGAGAGAGAGAGAGAGAGAGAGAGAGAGAGAGATTTTCAGAAGAGAGGACAAACCACTGTTTCTGTCTAAGGACACCAGATAATCACACACCAGGCCAGCTTTTCAAGCCTTGGGTCAGGAGGGATGCCTCTTTACTTTCACCCACTTTTCCTGGGGCCCAAGTCCTAGTTATTTCACAGAATGACAGACTAGAAAGCACTGTGTGTGTATATGTGTGTGTGTGTGTGTGTGTGTGTGTGTGTGTGTGTGTTCACATGATGGTGGTCACAGTGAACACTATCCCACATTGTTTAGCATGAAAGCTACTGATGTAAGAATGGCACCAGGTACCTGATTGTTCACTTTATAAAACAAAGTAGGGTAGAGCAAGTACATTTTTACTTGGTTCCTCCGAGCTAGCAGCAACCTAGAATAACTCTGATCAAATAAACAGCCACTGAAATGCCTAATTGCAACATCCTTCTGCACCAGCACACCTGGAACTGAAAACTTATCAAAAAAAACTCAATGTCCAAACACAAACTAAGCACTAACTGGATCTGAAGGGGGCCACAGCAGCGTGCTCACCCAATGGTTAATGTCTATGTCTGCTTTTACCCCTGCTGCTAGGCAAAGGGACAGAGGTTGGAGACAAAAATCTCAGGAGCTAAGATTCTTGACATCAAATGAAGAACAAGCAGTTCATTTATGATAACAATCAGCTCTATTTACACTCTCACACTCTGATATCAGCTTGATGGTAATTTGGTTACTGTACCTATTATAATAGGCCGTGAGTAGTAAGACCTCACTGCACCGAACTTCAATCAGCTGGAACCCCTCCCTCCTGCTGGCCCCTAAACTGTATGCCCCTCCTCATAGCAGCCTTGCCCCAGCAAGCCAGACAAACATTCTCCCAGATTAAAGTCAATGTCTAATTCCTAAACTCCACTTCAAAATTTTCTTGAGAAACATAAGATCTTAAAACATTATATGAATTAAAGATGCAAGCATGGCAAAATGCACGGACTGGTTACAGCCTGGGGGCTTGGCTTAGACTCAGTGTACTACCCAAGAAGGAAACAGTCCTCTGTAACTTTATCTCAGTCAATATGCCACACGGGAGTAACATTTTGATTCATTCGAAAAATAATTACTTAGATTTACTCTGTAAAAGCACTGTGCCATATATACAAGAATAGAGAACACAAATCAAGACTGGATGCTCTTTCAGGGATAGAGCCGTGGTGCTCACCTGTCAAGTTACATATACTGCTTACTTATTGATTTTACTCCAATGGGACCCTAAGGGCCTTTAATTGCTCACGAAGACACTGAGCCCCCATCTCTTGGTTTCTAGTGAGATAAATGCATTTGGTGGGGCAGAGGCTATTTGTTGTTCCCTGACGACGCAAGGCTCCCTTTCTTCTAATAGATTCCTCAGCAGGGCACTGCTGAGTAAAGACTATTGCTTGGCTGTCACTGCTGCAGAGATGGCCGGCTGTACGCTCGCTTACGAGAGCTCTCTGAAGCTGCTAGAAACTGTCCCTCAGCTTACCCCAGTGCCTCCTTTTACCTTTTAGTCTTTGTCTCTCTTCTCTACCTAGTGTCTTGATCTGAAATGCCACGGGAAGTTTAAGAAGGAAGCCGAGGCCTCAGATGATGGCCTCATTTATTCACTAAAAAGAGTTTGAGAAAAATGTAATAGGCAGGATGTTCTCTACCCAAAGAGGTTTGTGTTTTAATGTCAAAAAAAAAAAAAATTGAGGATATGTTGCAAATCAAACGGAGTTAACAGGGACTGGAGTGTTGGTTCATGACAGAGTACTTGCTTGGCCTGCATAACACCTAAGATTCCATCCCCAACACTTCAAACCAAACAAAAACCAGGAGATAACAAATATAATTCAAATTGCAGAACAGGCTGAAGCAGCAGGGTTGTCTGCAGGAGTCTGGTATACTTCCCTCTACAGTAGTGCCAATGCAAAGAAGAAAACGGCACCTCTTTCCCTGGCATGCTTGAAGCACAGCTACAGTGTAGTGGGGGTGTGGCAGAGGAACAACAGCACAGAGAGCATCAGAGGCCTCAAACACATGGACAAGGCACTCAGCACCTGCTGTTCCATCTCCTGAGAGCAAGCCTCCAAGGGCTTTGCTCAGCTATGGAAGGCTGAGCAGCTCCTGTGGGCTGTGAGCCCAGTTTGGAAACGTCAGAGCTAGGGGACAAGAGCCCCAAAGCCTGACTCTCTGATGTCTTGTGGTACCCTGGGAGGCTGCCTCCAACAGCTTAGGGGATCCAGACCTGTGAACCACCCATACCCACCTTCCCATGGCCACAAGGGGCATACCGGTGGTCTGCTCTGAGTGGGACAGCCCTCAAAGCTCCTCGACTGCACTTAAGGAAAGGATGGCCTCAGTTCTATATCCTCTCAACAACCAGAACAAGCGTGGAAGCAGGCTCTTCTCAGAGCCTCCCAGTAAGAGCCCAGAGAACATTTGGACCTCAGCCTTGTAAACAGCGGGACAGAGAAAACGACTAAGCTAAGCTCTATTCTGTCCTCAGAACTGAGATAGAAGCCTGTTCTGGATAAGCTGATGGGCTAAGTATTCTGATGTAGCTGCAAATGGAAACCAGCCAGCATAAGATCTCCAGGGCAGAACCTCCTCCTCAGAGAACTTCTACCTAAAAAGAAATGGCATTCTTTCTTGTTTAAGCTACTGTACTTTTCTGTCACAGACAGATGGCTCTAACCCTGATGATACTAGCTGAAATCCTTTCAGCAAGTAACAGTGTCATTACCACCAGCTAAAAACAATAGAGCGGGACTCAGGCGTAGTGGCACACTCCTTTAATCCCAGCACTCCCGAAGGCAGAGGCAGGTGGATCTATCTCTGTGACTTCAAGGACAGAGTAGTCTACACAGCAAGTTCCAGAACAGCCGGAGCACATAATAGAGATCCCCTTTAAAACAAACAAACAGCCAGGCAGTGGTGGCGCACACCTTTAATCCCAGCACTTGGGAGGCAGAGACAGGCAGATTTCTGAGTTCGAGGCCAGCCTGATCTACAGAGTGAGTTCCAGGACAACACAGAGAAACCCTGTCTCAAACAAACAAACAAAAAACCCAAACAAACAAAAAAACCAAACAAACAAAAAAACAAAAAAAAAACCCACCAAAACAAACAAAAAACAAAAAAACAGAGCTAAAGAAAAATATCACTTCAAGTTGGGAACAATTTTTAAAGAAAGATTTAGTGTGAACACTTAGAAAGCCTTTCAGAAAGCCTATTTTCACTTAAAGTAAAGACAGGTACATAATACTTCAAACTTAGTATTTAGTTTATGGCCCAATTTTAAGAACTTCTTTTTCAAATGACATGAGATCATGCTGCTACCCATGTTTGGACTGGTCAGGGTTAGTAGTTACTTTCAGGATACCAGGCCAATTAGTAGACAGCATCAAAACATTAACAGGTGGTAAAGAAGGGAAGGGAGAGACAGTTTCAAGTAAGTGAAAGAAAAACATACCTGTTGTTTGGAAAATACCTAAACCTTGAAATCATCACACATGCTTATCTCTTCATAAGTGCAGTGTGAAGCTGCAAGTCCAGCAGGGAGCATCATGAACAGGGTAGAGTGGCATGTGCAGTGCAAAGCGGTACGTGCAATGAGGATCATTACGTGCAGTAGGGAGCATCATGTGCAGCACAGAGCAGTATGTGCAGCATGGAGTGGCATGTGCGCCGTGGCGTGGCATGTGCAGTGAGGATCATTATATGCAGAGTGAAGCTGCAAGTGGAGCATTATGTGCAGTGTGGAGCAGCATATGCAGTGTGGAGCAGCATGTGCAGTGTGGAGCAGCATATGCAGTGTGGAGCAGCATATGCAGTGTGGAGCAGCATGTGCAGTGTGGAGTGGTATGTGCAGTGTGGAGCATTATGTGTAGTGTAGACTGGTAGGCTAGAGTCTTTACATTACCTTCTTCTTATAATGAAGGAAGCCTGCAAGCAACAAGTGTTTAAAGAAGCCCAATTTTCAACACAAGATACTTGATTTCTAAATATATCAGAAATATAAGACGTATAAAATACTACTTTCGGGGCTGGGGATGTAGTCTGGTTGGCAGTGACTGCATGAAACCACATGCATGAACCTGTTGTTTCTACGTATTTGTAATCGCAGTGCTCAGGAGATGGAGACAGAAATACCATAGCTCACTCATCCTCAGCTACACAGTGAGCTTCAGAGCAGCCTGAGATACATTTTTAAAAGGATTTATCTGAAAAAAAAAAAAAACCCCTCAGTAGGTAAATATGCTTGCTGCTAAGCCATAGAGTTTAGTTGGGTCCCTAAGTCTCACATGGTAGGAGAGAAGTGACTCCCAGTTGTCTTTAACATGTGCACTGTATCATGTGCCATGGTCACACAATTAAATGTGTTAAAAATCATAAATACTATACTAATTTAATCATATGTTCTCCTATGTCATACTGACATTTCAAGGGTCACTCTGAATAATCTAGAAAATAAAACTATAACTTAAAACCCTTTGGAGGCTGGGATGGGGCTCAGTGGAAAACACTGGGCTGGCCTGCTGAGCAAATGAGACTTCAAAACCCAGTAGGAAGCACTTCCAGTGCTGGCTTTCCTGCCAGGGTGGTCTGTGAGTACACTGAACATATGTGACAAAGCATGCAGACAGCCATTCTCAGTCACGCTATTGGTATTCAGAAGCTCTTCAGTTTCATCAATTACGTCCCACTCTAAGTAAACCAGTATGTGGAAGGAAGAAACTCTGTATAAACAACAACTTGGGGGAAAAAAGAAGCCAGGGTGAATTCCAGATCCAAGCCTTTTAAAACCTAACAGTGGAGGTAGATGGAAGAACATGGAGTGACTGCCTGCCCCCAGAGGTGCGTGCTGTCCTAGGCATGAGCATAGAGCATGCACAATAGTATGGAACAGGCAAGCTGAGGCAGGTATTCTCTCTGTGAACATAATACCTTAGCTAGGCAACCTGAAGAGTTAGTGATTCACCCTCAGCTTGCTCTTCTCTCAGACTGTACCCCTCTCTCCTGCTTCTTGCTGAAGCATATATACCCCTCCAACCTGGGAACACAGCAGTGAGCTCTACCTCCTTACAAAACGGAACTTTCTTGTAGCCTCTCTTCTGGTATTTTTCTCTTAGTAAAATCTTCAGTTAATACTTTGAGACGACCATGTTTATACATTGGAGCATAAATGAGTCATATACTGTGGAACTTGCCTACAAAACTCTTCACATACTATAGACTAGCTTTTTACTTTAAAATCATGATTAAATGAACAGAAAATTATCTAGAGTAACATATACCATGATATTAGCTTAAGAAATCCTCGTGGGAGTTGGAAGTATTGTTCAGTGGCAAAGCATCTGCCTAGCATATAAAGGAGCTCAATGCTGGATTCAGTCCCCAGCACAAGAAACAAAGGGACTGGAGACAGGAGGACCGCTTGGAAGGTGGCATTGTGGAGAGCTTTATCTGGCTTGCATTGTAGTGGGATGCAATAGAGAACAAAGTGGCAACCAATGACATCCTGGAGTTTACACGGGAAGAGGAGAGAAGTAGCCATTGAAAAGTTTAGCACTCTACCCAGCCCATAACTACTTATTTTGGTTTCTCATATATCCTTCCAGAGTTTCTATACCCTGGTGTTTTGTTTGTGGATTGTGGAGGCCTGGGGCTGACACAGTCTTTTCCATTTCTCTCCTTATTCACTGTGACAGGATCTTCCAACTGAACCTGGACCTCATTACTTCAACCAGCCAAGCTGGCCATTTAGCTCTGGGGAATTCTGCCTTCTAAATGCAGGAACTACAGTGAGCTCCACATCTAGTAGGCATTTCTGTGGATGCTGAGGGGTCTGAGCTTCAGTCCTTAGGCCTGTGGGGCCAGCACCTCATCCGAGCCATGTCTGCAGCCACTCATGCCTCGCCTTTTCCACATAATGGTCCTGTCCCCTTTAGTCCCCAACCCTCTTCTCCCCAACAGCACTCACCTCTCAGTGTACTGTCCTGAGCACATGTGCACCGAGAGCTGAAAAGCACCCGGCCAATACTCCCACAGAAGACGCACACACGGCCAAAGGCATGGAACTAGAAAGTGGCACAATGCCACCACCACAGCCAGAGAACCCAGCAACAGGTCTGCCCAACATGACGGGAAATTGCATTTTTTTTTCTATGTAGAGGAAACTGCCTTTAAAAATCATCACATCTTGGCACACCAGCACACAGTCTCTACGTAAGCCAGGCCATACCCAGGCAGTTGTGGAATTGGGTTGGACTTTGTTAATCGGGTATTTGCTTTTTGACTTCTGAGACAGTACTGAGCGTGATTAGTCCTCTGAAGCTGAACCCACAGCCTGACGCACCACTGCTTGCTAGAATGAAATGCTTGCTGGAAAAGGTGAGCTCCCAAGGCTCTTTTCCTTGGCAGCCACAGTGCAACAGCGCCACCAAGGGGGGTGTTGCTGCAGTACCTCATCCATCTCCAGCAAGGACACCAAGCTGCAGCCCACAGGCAATTAACCTGCCCCGGTGAAAAGCTGCGCTAGGCTTCAAAGCATCCTCCATGAGCCAAGCTGAGGGCTGCCCTGCCAGAATGAGCATCCAGCCAGCACAGCCCTGGACTTCCTCAGACACCCGGTTACTGCCTTGGCCATAAATAAAGGCACCTTGGTACATAGTGAGAGTTTCCTTCTCAACGGAAACTAACATAGGCAACAGCTATGTTAAATATCAAAGGAAGAAAAATGCAAAGACCACAATTTAAATTTGAATCAACTTGTACTTTTTAACTCTGAACAGAAATGTAGAATTTTATTTTAAGCCCAGGACTTAAGAATAAAGTCATTCATTATCCCAGGTACACTGGGAATAATTTATGAAACCACAGTTAGTAAGGTAATCACAAATGAGCTGCAGCTCCCTGTTTGTACCTCATGGCCCTAAGACCTGACATTGACTGGTAAAACCTGGTAGAGACAATGGTCTCAGGTAGTTGGTCTAGGCTGCAAGAAAGCAAACAATTCCTGCTATTCCTGGGACAGCGCTGCTTCGGAATCTGACTGGGAGCTGTGGTGTTCCAGTCAAGTCCGTGATGGGCTCTCTGCTGAGAGCTGGCCTCGAACCAGCCCAGTGCCACACTCCCCAGCCTCTGCTTAAAACCTGCAGCAACCTCAAGTGCAATGGCACCCAGCTGAGCAATCCATCCCAGCACCCACCGAGAGAGATCAGGACCAACCCTTGTTGTAGACCATTGTGTCATCAGGGGGCCTAGTACACGCCACGTAAACACATCACTGGCCATTCCAAGGACAGGAAGGACAGTAAACTTTAAAAAGTTTGCCATCTATGGCTCTGTAAGAGCCCACGAGTTCCCCAGAGAATAGAAGCGGATTATATATAGTCCCTTTCTCCAACTCCCTGATACCTATCTTCTCAATAAATATTTATTAAATGGAAAAATGAATAATGCAAGCAGAGTTAAGTATTGATTATATTGATGGAAGGAAGTCAGGACATAACTAATTCAGAAACAACAGACGTTTAGGAGTGTCTGCGGTGGGCTTGTACTTCACACACTCAGTGCACTCTACTTATGCTGTCTTCTGAGAGGACACTGAAGCCCAGCGTCTCACTCACTGCACGGACCCCTTCAGGCTCTTACAAGGTTTCTGAGGACTCCAAAGTATGTTTTTATCAATGAATTTCACAGATAGATTTTAAAATTGAGAGTAACCTAAAATATGCATTAGTTCATTTAAATATAAGGATGAAAACTTTTTATGTGAACATAAATAATATAGTTAATGAAAGAATAACTCTCTAGTCACACAAAAACTATTGCTTCACTGCATTTATGAAAAAGCTCCTAAATGTTGCCACACTTAATCACATAGTATGTTCTAAACCCACATTTATTACCAGCATCGCTGCTGCTACAAAGTGGTAATGCTACTGGGAAGCAAATTCAATACTAATTTCTGCTGAAAGCTCTTAACTTTGCAACCAACACCCACCGTTGTCCTGTTTGAAGTCATGAGCTTATGTAATTAATTTTAAAGAAAATGCCAAGTCTACATAACCACTGCCTGCTACTGGTTTTCTCGTGTCAAAATTACAACCCATCTAACAAGTAGCTAGTTTTCACACAAGTATGTGCAGAGGGAAGGCACTGGGCCTTAGTACAGTGTGGGTGGGCTTATGCTAAGGTTTTAGTTTTGCCAACAATTGATTGTTACAGTGAAAATGGCAAAAGAAGTCTGATTCTAGCCCCACCCCCGCCCCAGCCTTCAGACCACACTTGAAACAAGACTGTTGAAGTAATAAAACAAAACAAACAAAACTACCAAGTACATGAAGTGAGCATTCCCTCAAAGGTGGTACATACCCATAATCCTTCAGTTTAGCAGGTTAAGGCAGGAGGGTCAGAGTCATCCTTGAGTGTGCAGCAGTTCAAGGTCAACATGATACTGTCACACACACACACACACACACACACACACACACACACGCACGCACGCACGCACGCACACACACGCACTCGCACAGGCTTTCTTGATACTTATCAATGTTGACTCTGAAGTACCATTTTAAGCTTGGGTCAGAGCTCCACCACACACTGAGACATTTGATCTTGAGTGAGTTGAGAGTATCTGTGGCCTCCATGACCTCACCTTGATAACAGACAGCACATACCTCTTAGAGCTACAGTCAACTCAATACAGAGCTGTCCCGGCTATGACTAACACTGCTGCAAACTCTCCACAGACCAACTATGGCTGACACTTATCCTCAGCATGAGGGCAGGCTACACATTGATATTTCCTCTACTACTTGCCGAGGTACCAAATCATAAATTGGTCCTCATAAACACTTATTATCTTTATACAATGTGATTCTGATAAATCAAAAAATGTCAGGAATTGTTCAAAATAATCCACAGTAGGGAGGACAATGCGGGACTATCAATGAAAGAAGTTGAGCGTGAACCAATCTTTTAAAGAAAAGTTGATACTTGATAGTGTATGCATGTAAACACAAATATGCTCACATACAGTATGCATGTGGAGATCAGAGGACAACCTTCAGGCAGGTGGCTCTCTCTGCATCCAAGGGAAGCCTGGTCTTCATACAGAGTTCCAGGCCAACCACGGCTACACAGTGAGACCCTGTCTTCAAAAGAAAGAACACTTGGCAATAGAAGACAGTGCAAGATTGTAAGTAGGAAGATGGTGGGTTCAAATCCCAGCATTGCTACTTTCCTTAGATAAGACATTTCTGAGATTTCAGTGTGTCTTCACCGCAAAGTGGAACAACGGACATATAACTAAATAACTCAGTGACATTTCTGATATTTACTATAAACTATTCCTTATAACACAGTGCCAGGCAGGGTAAGATCACTTCCTTGGGTGGTTCCCTACTGCCACAGAGCAACATAGCAAGAGCTAGCACGTTGCAGTGGGTGGCAGATGGCAAACTGTGCCAAACAAGGTAGTCCACATGACATAGTGGTTCCTTCTGGCAACAGTTGGCGGGGGGGGGGGGGGTGGGGGGGGGGGGTGGGGGGGGATGTTAAACGTCCAATCAGAATAACAAGTTTTACCATCTTAAGTCACCACAGGCAAAGACATGGTAGGCATCCTCTAACAAGGCCGAGTTTTCCGCTTCTACTATTGCTGAGTGACACTATCCAGCAGGCAATGTGATCCAAGGCACTTTACATGTGCTGTCATTTCTCTTCATGGCAGCCCTGGCAGGACTTTGCCATTCTGTGAGTGATGCTCAGGACACACTGAGGCCCCTTTATTTACCTGTCTCCAGCTGTGCTCTTAGGTCTTCTAAAGGGACAACCTCCTGCTTTGTTTGCTCCGTTAGTCTCTCTGGAGGCTCTTGATTCAGTAAGTACATGCGCTGGATAGATAATCATTTTAATTCTTTTTACCCTCCTGTTTCTTCCCTCTTCAGTTAGCATGTTTGTCTTGGAAAAGGTGCTTCTGGTAAAGTCCATGCTATATGTACAATACAGTGAGAAAATGCTTTATTAAGAACTTAATTTGGAAAGATGGCTCAGCAGTTAAGAGCACTTACTGCTGCTCTTCCAGAGGTCCTGAGTTCAATTCCCAGCAACCACATGGTGGCTCACAACCATCTGTAATGGGATCTGATGCCCTCTTCTGGTATGGATGAAGACAGCTACAGTATACTCATGTAAATAAAATAAAAAAATCTTTAAAAAAAAAAAAAAGAAGAAGAAGAAGAAGAACTTAGCAGTGGTGGTGGCCCATGCCTTTAATCCAGAACTTAGGAGAGGCAAGTAGATCTCTATAAGTTTGAGGGCCAGCCTGGTCTACAGAGTGAGTTCCAGGACAGTCAAGGCTACACAGAAAAACCCGTCTCAAAAACAAACAAACAAACAAAAAACAAACATAATTTGTTTCATGTCAAATAACACATTAACACATTAATGGGGAGGGAGAGGAGGGACTGTAGGAGGGAGACGGGAAGAGAAAGTGAGTGAGAATGAGCATGAACAAGGCCTAGCTCGCTCTCTTTTGTTGTACAAATAGTGGTCCATGAGCTGAACAAACTGACTTCTACATCTGCTCCTGCAATAATGTCCATGTGGATTAATCATAACTAACTGTAATCTCCATGCTCCCATATGACACGTGTGAAAAGTTGTCAGAGGTGATTTTTAAAGGTCTTTCTAAATCTATAATTTTATGATGCAACATGATTTTTACCAAATATAATATTTCACCCAAAATATCTTGATCTGTCAAGGGCACTTAGATTAAGGCTTCCAAGATTAAACACCAACAGTGAGCTAGAGATTCATTAGGACCCATGTGGGTATCAAGGGACTAATGTGGCCACTCACAGTTTCCAAGACACATAAATCCAATGGATAAGCAGGTAAGAGAGAATCCAGAGCAGGCATCAACCAAATTACTACTCTTGACAATAATGGCAGCCAGTAGGTCACTGTTTCCCTGAGTGGTTCCCCAAGGAACCCCATGGTGCCACAGGGGACATGACAAGTTGCCCATAAAACGCTGACAGCCTTGTCCACTAGCATCAGAAATACACAGTGAAGCAAAGACATCTGGGAAACATCGCCTAAAAGCAGAGACATGACCAGCCTTCTGTTGTGAACTGTCTTGTCATGGATGTCTGTCTCTCCCTGCAGCAGTGGGCAGTTTCCTGTCACACAAAGCAAGGATGTCTCCCTTAGAAGTCAAGTTGGGCATTTTGCTTGAAGCCTATTTGAAAAGCAATGCAGAGATCTAGCTGAGTGCATACAAGACTACAGCAGGCCATCTTTTTGGTTTAGAAGTAGGATAAAAATAAAGTCCTCGGTCCTTATAGTAGGAGACAGGACTGGGTGCTTGATAATCCAAGACCAAGGGGATGCAGAACAGATCATGCTGTCACGTGCTCCCAAGCACCTCTACCGTGCAATGACAGTCTACGGAGCTCTAAGCACGCTGTTTTAATGGTTCATTTCTCACGTGGCAAGGCTGTCCACAAAGGTCTCTTACTTACAAGAAAGCAAATTCAGACAAACGCACACTGTCCTGCTTTAAAAACAAACATTCTGGTTGTGCCAGCCTTCTAAACTGGAATTTAAATCAACTGTGAAGTTTTAGTATGTCCCATCAAGCCTGCCAGGACACTGTTGTATGATACAGCAACTCTACACAGTCACATGGTTCAGTTAAAATCTTAGACACTTCCAACCGGGAGCTGCAAATGCTCCTAGTGTAACTTCTTAAGAAAAGACTAAGCTGAAAGGCAAACCGTGCCAGATTCCCCTGAAAAACTTCTCTGCCTTCAAAGTACCACTGCCACAGGAAGTACAGGAAGCCAAATTTCTAAGACAAACATTTCTCCTTCCTTCCTTGGCTAATGCTCTGCCAAGATCAAACGAGGATCAGCAGAGACCACAGCAAGGCAGAATCTGGAGTCTGTCTGTGCCCAGGCATTGGGGAAGAACAAGTTAACTCTCTATTAAAAAGTGAAGTCCCATGTACTGTTGGAATTTGGTAAATACTGCATTTTTATGCCAGTTAGTACTCTAGAGCCCCTCAGCGGCACTCACCAAGATCTACCCTTCAAGATAAACCATTACTATCACAAACCTCTACCTACATCCAATGGCATCTCCATTTTCATTGTTTGGGGAAATGTTGGCTATCAGAAGATACCAGTGCACCTGAAAGACTAAAACAGGATGAACTTAGGTTCAAGTCACCCCAGGCCATACAGCAAGTTCAAGGATAGCCTATGGTACAAAGTGAGATAACAGATCTGTTACAAAGGTAGCTGAAGCCATCGGGGACAGAGAATGAGCTCTTGCACACAGACACCTGAGAGCAAAGCCCTTTCACCAGGCACCTTGGACAAGACCTCTGAGACATGCCCAACCTGTGGCCCAGGGGCCACATGAAGCTGAAAATAACTACAAATGTGGCCATGAAAAGTCATGCGGATGGCCCAGCACAAAACCGCTGATTACACGTCAAGAGTGAACAATGTGCATGACTGTCACACTGCAATGCCAGAAGGTTAGAAATACCACCCAGTTTAAGTGCACACTGCTGCTGCAGGCCTCCGACTATATGCACTCTGTTCTCGGGTTTCAGCATCTGGCTGTTTCCCCGCCTGTTTCAAGCACTTAGACTGGCCCCTCTCAATTACTGCTCTATCACATGGCCAGAAGCCAACACCCACTTCCCTCCAGACAGAAAACTGCTCAAACAGAAGTGGGAATTGGAGACTTAGAAACCAATCCCTTCTTGGGGTCTGCAGGGTAACTAACAGCAAGACAAAAATTTCATATCCACATCTTCATTTTGCTATTGCTTCTTTGTCCTAAAACTCTGGGGCAGAGCCCAGGGTTTCTTCTGTACACAAACGTTAATCCTCCAAGCAGAATCGGTCTAAAAGGTAGTGCTATCTTCCCGAGTTCATCCCTCTTCTAGGGTGAAGATGGGGAGAAAGGGAACCAAGGCTTTTTTTTCTTTTTGATTTTAAGGCTGTTTGTGTGTTGTCCTGGCTGACCAGGCTGGCCTCGAATTCACAGAGATCCACCTGCCTCTGCCTCACAAGTGCTGGGATTAAAGGCGTGGGCTGCCATGCTCAGATTAACTAAGGCCCCCTTACTGTTGGTCTCTTACAACAATCTCTCCAGACTCAAAGAGGGCCCAAAGGTCTGCAGTCACTGTGCTAAACCTGCAAGTCAGTTTGGCTTTCCAGACAGCAGAGCTTCACAGACACGCCTGCTCTTACCTGCTCTTAGTGAGAGCACCTTCAGCCAGGGGGAACCTCGTGGAAAATGGGTTGTACCCTCAAGCAGTAAGTGCTTCTTTTGAGCCACCTGCAGAATTCACTATTGAGAAAAAGATCAAGCAGATGACACTTAGGCAATACTGTTTAATGACTGCAGACTTCATCCTGTCCCAACACCTCCTCCATTAAAACACAATGCTCATGGCGGGTGTCCTGAAGGCAGGCCACAGTGCTCACTTTCTTCCCAGAACAGCCTAGTCATTACACATTACATGCCCCTGTCTTGCTTTGTTTTTCACTTTTACTTTTGCTTGCTTTGGGGCTGGGAGAGTATACAGATCTGGCAAGATAGCAACCACTGGAGTCAGACACCTGCCTGGGACCCCAGTTCTAACAGTCACCATTGTCACAGCATCTTACAGTTGGGGACATGCTAAACAGAGAAGTTACGTATCTTTTCCAAGATACTACAGCTGGTAAGTTTTGGAGCTGATATCCCAGCCCTTGGCAGCTGGCTCTAGTGTCTGTGCTACTGCCCTGTCTGACAGTACAATGAAGAGAGATCTTGATTATAAACAAATCAATAGGTGTTCCCCACCTATGAGCATGCAGTAGGTGACTGTCTGGAGAAATGGGGAAGACAGAAGAGCAGGATGAGGGAAATACCTGGTCATCCACGGGTGTAGAAGCCAGAGACAGGGACTGGTGTGCTCGAGACACAAAAGAAATTTGTTTGGTTTTAGTTTTGGTTGGTTTTTGGTTTTCTAAGACAGAGTCTCTCTACGTATCCCTGCCTGTCCTGGAACTCACTTTGTAGACTAGGCTGGCCTTGATCTATCTTCATCTGTCTCTTGACTACTAGGATCAAATGGGTGCAACACCATGCCAGCATGAAGGAAAATCTTCAAGTCAGGAAATAGTAACTATAATCCATGTGGTCTTTTTGTTTGCTTTTCCATGTAAAGCCTGACACACAGCCTACAAATGAATCACTTGCCTCAAATGATGAGCACCCTCCATATATGCTCTCCTCAGACGGTCTAGAGAACTTATAAAGTTAATCAAAACACAGACCACATCTGCTTGTCATTTCTCTGGGGTACTAAGAGTCTGTGGTGGGTATACTGTTATTAAATATGAACAACTTAGGCACCACAAGAAATTGTTCCTTAGGTTTATGTCCAACTAAGATTTTCAGTTTCATTAAAATCCTCTCATAGCAATGTGTAACTCTTGTATCTTGTTGAAGGTCACATAAAACACGGGCTCCTCTGAGTTACAGCTGACACATATAAAGTTGTATAGACGTTTCCTAAGAGAGAATTCAGAGTATATTCATCAAGTTTCTCACTGGAAAGGGTTAGCAGGATGGCTCTCCAACTCCTGGGCTCTGCACAGCTATGGCCACACCCTCCCTCCCTCCCTCCCTCCCTCCCTCCCTCCCTCCCTCCCTCCCTCCCTCCCTCCCTCCCTCCCTCCCATGCTTTGCAATCTAACCCTGGATACAAACATTTGGTAAAGAATGAATCTCAGGTTACAAAGAGCTGGTCTCCATTTCAAAATAAAGAGAATACATGTAGGTTTCCAGACCCAGACTTCAGTGCACAGACAATGAGTTTGAAGATGAGGTTGAGAGAGTTCTGCAGAATGGGCTCCTTCCTAGATCACAAGGGCGCTCTGTCCAGAGCAGCCATTCAGATACAGAGCTAGACAGGAAGCACCAGCAGCAGCACCTGGGACTAGCTACAATTTGCCTTTTTGAATGTGATCAGCAGAATAAATCACTGAATGAATGTCACTTTATAAATCCACAGTATCTTTGTCTAAATCCCATTTACAACTCATTCATTCACTGTTTTGTCATTAAAAAAAACAAACAAACCTTTTCTCTCTCTCTTCCTTCTGCTATCTGAAACTGTGTCTAAATTCAAGGCCCTCCCCAAGTCCCCAGTTCATTTTACTTCTTGCTTTTAACCCCCGTGTATGTCCACATTATACCAACTGAACCAACTATGTAAATTTATTTACAGTATTTTACTTTCATTGGTATATACTCACACAGTGCTGGGCTGTATAAGGACATTTTAATACAAGTCTATATTGTTCGTTGAACACATTGTCTCTCCTATCTTTCATCTTATCATTCACCTGTCCTCTTTCTCTCTAGGGACTGCCGACTCTCACATGGATCTCTTCTCACTGTGACCCTAGCCTCACCATGGTGGCTGTCACTGACGTGTTCCTGGGCTGCAGTATCACACGACTGCTTTTGTCAGCCTGCCTCCTCTCGTCATGTGGATATCTTCTCACCATTCTATGACCAACCACCTCTCCCCACACTAAGAATTCGACTTTACTAGAGCCTTCATATCTGTGTAAGCTCTTTTTACCGTACATATATGCAAGGACAGATCCTTACATCTGCCGCTGAGTTACAAGTTATCTGAGGGCAAGACCCTTATCACTGGTTCTGATGTACCTTACGTTCCTTTCACTTAACTGGAAATGAGGATACAGTGTGGTAAAGTAAGCACCATTCATCAGTATGTAAGCACGCCCACGTCACGCCCACATCACAGATCCAAACTACGCTCCTTATCTTGGTTTGTTTTCTATTTTGGGGTCTACAAGAAACTGGGCGTACTGCCTTGATTGGTGATTTTTTATTTATGATTACTTATTTTACTATTACATCTAGGAAATTTTGTTTAACACTATCTAAAATACACTACCAGAACTTAAGTTACCAACTAATTCATTTGGAATTTGCACATGGAACAGGTCTTAGAGAATATTCATTATAAAAAAACAATCTGAAGCCACTGTAAAACTCTGTGTATGTGGACAGAAAAGGATCACAAAGCAGCAGAAACCATTAAACTCGCAATGCTGGAATAAGCCCAGGGACTAAGGGCTCCTCAGAAGAGCAGGAAGACTCCAGGGTATGAGGAGAGTGTACTATTTGTGATAAGAAATAAAGCCCATGTTACAAAGTAGTCTAATGTGACGAGCTGTTACTGCTTCCCACCCTAATGCAATAGCATGTACAGAGAGCAGACATGAACTCTATTGTGAGGCAATGTAAAATAGTCTCTACTAAATCCCGAAGACAGATGAAGAACAGAAGCTAATTCTGAGTAGTTACTAAAACTGAGCCCAGGCCAGCATACCTAACACCGCCATGGCTAGATAGATGGCCTTAGAGGAAGCCGACTCTGACCATTGTCCTAAAGGACACAGCATTAGAGCGACTCTCAACGACTGGTGCAGCATCCGCAGATCAATGCTCCGCTCAGCTCTTACCAGAGAAGCTTCTCCTTGCAGTAGATGGCAATGAGCCCAGAGACCCACAACTGATCAATACGAGGCTTTGGAGTACTCAGCCCTAAGTGGATGTCTACAACACACACACACACACACACACACACACACACACACACACACACACACACACACACCAGCTCAGGGATCTTATATAGAAGAGGGGGCAGAAGGATTTTAGGAGTCAGAGGTGAGTGACTTAAAAAAAAAATTTTTTTTTTCTGGATACAACCAGGCAGATGTATGTATAATCAAGATGATTATGAAAACATGCATAAGTCCTGTGCAGGCTCAAGCCAGATAAAATCCCAGCACAGAAGAAAAAAAGGTGGTCACAAAGTCCCCAAAGTCCCATGCTCCAGCCGAGGAACTCTGGCATGTGACGGCTGCCGGGAGAGGTAAAGCCACTCTTCTGTAACAGTATGATACCTGGTGTCTCCACCACACTCCAGAGCATCAGGAGTCATTGGCCAACACACACTGGACTCAAAGGGAGGGGGGAACTTGAAGTTGGCCAGGCAGGGAGGTGGAGGACAAACTGGAAAGAGTTGGGGGAAAGAGATAAAGATGATCAAAATACATTGTATAATACTTTTGAGGAATGAATAAGAAATATTATTTTAAAAAGCATAAGCTCAGGTCATCGAGTGGACACGCAGGTGGAATGGGTGGATTGTGAGACTGGCACTTAAGAGCCACAGAGGATTGGGATCAGCGTCAGTCTGAATCACCACACTAACTGCTGCTAGGCAGGACGGTGCGTGCCTGCAATCCCAGGACTCAGGAAGCCAAGGCAAGAGACTGTGGGTGGATTTAAGGCCAGCTTGGGATCCCGGTGAGACCCTATGTCAAAAAACCCCAAGGGCCAGAGACAACAGTGGAACCAGTGTAAAAGCTGAGCAAAGCCTTAGGTCCAATCACCAGTGTCAGAGAAGAAAAAAATTCTGCAGTGTCCTAAGAGTAAGAATTAAAGAAGATAATTACAGCTTCCATGATACATGCTTTACTTGAAAACTGCAAAGACAACACTGAATGGCCTAGTGAAATAGAATATCCATATCCGTATATGAGAAAAGCTTGCAAGTGACAGTTATGATTAGATAATTAACTTTCCTACCTTTAAAGATCCTGGTGACAACTGTTAGAGCAGGCCAAATCACAGCTCCTCAGAAACTGTTAGTATGTTATGACACTCGGCCAAAGGGAGCATGCAGTTATGGTTCTGTACGGTTATTAAGACTGGAAGGGGACTATGGATTTGTGAGGTAGGGCCGACGCACCATCTATGTGGATGAGAGTACCACAAAAAACGAGTCTGGAGAGATGCGGTCAGACAGGGACTCAACCACCCACTCATGATGGTGGCAGAGACCACGAGCAAGGACCAAGGTGCTTCTCACAGCTGGAAAGCAGGCTTGCCCATTGAGCCTCCAAGGAAGATGCACCTCTGTTAACCTATGATTTTTGCCTACAAAATAGTAATATAACAAACTCATGTAAATGATAGGAGTCACTGCTGTGGCAGACAGGAGATCATGACAAAGTTACTCAGCCATGGAGGGACTCCTTGGTTGGACGGGGTAGTTCAGTGGTACAGCACTTGCAAAGTGTACAGTGCTTGCAAAAAAACCCTACCAAAAATAAAAGTGAAAATCCTTAAAGACAAACACAGAAAACTATGAAGGTGTAGTTTGGTGCTTTATAAAAGATTTGTTTTAGCACAGTGGTTGTCATCTGAGTTACTAACAAAGTGCGTATACCTCTGGAAAGCTAATACATAACCTAAGATGAGACCTAACACTCTAGTTCATAAAAGGACCAAATATAAATGCCATCAACTCTGATCAACAAGCATGTTAGGAAACAGAATAGAACAGGGTATTCTCAACCATATGGAAAGTAGTGGAAAACTGAGGTAAATCTGTCGTTCGTGCACATGTTTAAAAAGGACAATGACACAGTACCCATCTTAAAAGACTACCCAGAAGGCAAGGCTCAGCGTCTGCTTTCACGTTTGTATTTACCTGATGATCCTCTGGGCAGCATACTGGTGGAGGGAACGAAACTGTGCAGACATGTTTGCTAAAGCTGCCAGGCAATTTGTGTGCAGGTACTTGTCCTGAGGGGAGAGAGCAAGGTTAAAACACACACCACATCTTTTCCACACTTCAAGGAAGGTTAACTAAAAGCAACATCCACCCAACTGTCCTAATGCCAAGCAGAGTGCCCAGGATCTATATTCTCTAGTTCCCAATCTATAAAGTGCTAAGAAGTCAAATTGTTTCCAAATTCATTTGGAAGCAACGGCCAGGCAATTCAGCGATCCAGATGATGAGTCCCACGGTGTGAGTACTGAGGCCGTCTGCAGCAGGAACAGTCAGTCATGCCAGTCATGCTTCTACTGTGTGCTGCTCTAGCCCCTCCCACCACACACAGCAATGCTGCTGCCATCTTCCCAAACCACAAGTACTTCTCAATCCTAAAACAGCTGCCTCCTACAATCTCAGATAAACAAAACAAAAACATTTGGACACACACACATATATATATGTATATGTACACGAGCCCCACAGACAGAAATACTTAAAAATATTAAGTAAATAACCCCTTAGCTATGAGTTTTGCACATTGCTTTCCTTGGTAACACATTTCTATTGGTTAAGTCTAAAATTCTACAGAGTTCAGCAGAACTATTTGCCTTCTTTTTTTTTTTTTTTTTTTTTTTTTTTTCCCAATTTTTCAAGGCTTTTGCTCTCTTGTACTTTGGAGAAAGGGTTTGTTTTTCTTTGAAGACAGATTCTCATGTACTTCAGACTGGTCTCAGATCTGCTATATATGCTAGGCATGGTGGCAAAAAGCCTTTAGCCCCAGCACTAGGGAAGTAGAGGCAGTTGGATCTGAGTCAAGGCCAGCTTGGCCTACAGAGCCAGTTACAGGCCAGCCAGAGCTACATAGTAAGATCCTGCTGCAACCAGTCCAACCCAAACGGTTCTACAGCTGAGGAAGACCTTGTGTGATTACCTAGTTTCTGGGGTGTGGTTAGAGCCCAGGCAAAGGCCTCAGCCCCTCATACTTTCTTCCTGATCTAAATTTGTATTTCCTCTTCTTCAAATCTCTAGATATTTTGTTGATGCTTTAAAAGGGCAAACCAGAGTCCTCAGTCCAGCAAGCACAGGCAATAGCTCTGATCTCACTGCTTGGTTTGCATTTCATGCAGTGTACATTGCATTGAACAACCATTAAATATTAAGATAGACATTGCAATCTAATCATATAATATGCTAAGTGCTGACCCAATTTTTTTCTAGCACATTCTATGAGATTAAATTTGAATTTTCTAGCACATTTCATAATCACATTTCATGAGATTAAAGCTTTATAATATGGTCTTAACTACATAAAGACAGAGAAACAGCTATGGGATACTTACTCTAGTCCTGGTCATATTGTACTGGATGGTTCTTATTACAACCAGAATTAGGAGGCTCCCCAGGGAAATTTCAGTTAAGACTCTTTCTGAATACCAAGTAATGTTTTTTAATATCTGTAATAAAAAAGAAAAGTTTGAGTAAAAACGATTCCCTTAGGAAAAGGGTGAGTCTACCATTTTCTGTAAGTTCATTTTGCTCGGAAGGTAAGTTTAGCAGTAAAAAGGTGAGCTGAGAGCTTCAGTTCTCCTAAGCAAATGGCACAAATGGGTTTAGTTCTCTTTTCTTAAATAGATGAAGGAGAGAAGACCAGGTCTAGAAATCAAGAAGAAATCTACTGATATCGTTAGCAAACAAAGAGAAGATGTATATGAAATAGACATAGCACGCAGATAAAAGGAACAGAAAAAAACAAACAGAGAATAGCAATTAGAAAGCAAAAGTAAGACAGTGTAGGTACTGAGAGTCAGAGCCTTCTCAACAGAGTGTAAAAACCTGTTGATAACCAGGAGAGGCAGGAGCACCAGAAGCCCAGCGTCTGAGAAGAGACACCCAAGTCCTCCTGCTGCTGTTCAGAGCTGCCAGCAAGTACCAAGGCAATAAAGGCTATCTTAGACAAAGTATACAAATTCCTTAAGAGATAGGTAACAACACTCAAAAATTAACCAAGCAATATATAAATATATACTACAAATTAATACACCATGACAAACTACGGTGTTATCCTAGAAATGAGAAGACTGCTTTAATATTCATAAAAAGATTCATTGGTATATTTCACTATATTAACAGACTGCAATGCAAAAAAGCACAAGATCAAAAATATATAAAGAATTCTTCCAACCCACTAATAACATAAATAAGCAAACTTTTACAGAGTATGATATATAGGTACTTATATATCTCATAAAGATATCAAAAATAGACATTGAAGAAAAGATGGTTTCTTCAACAAATGGTGCTATGAGAACTGGAAATCCATCCATATGCAGAAAAAGAAAACTAGATCCCAACTTTTCACCCTGAACAAAAATCAAGTCCAAATAAATCAGATGTAAAACTCTAAAGCAGACAGAGGGAAAATACTTCAAGATATAGGAACAGAGCCGGGCGTGGTAGGGCACGCCTTTAATCCCAGCACTTGGGAGGCAGAGGCAGGCGGATCTCTGAGTTCGAGGCCAAAAAAAAAAAAAAAAAAGAAAGATACAGGAACAGGCAAGGACTCCCTGAACAGGACTCCAGCTGCTCAGGAAAGAATCACAGCTAACAAAGGCCGTAATCTCAGGAAACTGAAAACTTCAGTGCATGAAAGTCAACAGTCTAATGAAGAGACAGCATACAGGAGGAGAGAAACTCTTTGCTACCTAGACATCTCACAGAAGACTAATTTTGAGAATATAGGAAGAATTCAAACTACTAAATGACAAGGATCAAACAATGCAATTAGTAAATGGACCAATGACATAAATAGATAATTCTAAGAAAAGCTAAAACACACAGAGAACTGTCCAGCCTCACTGGTCATCAGAGAAATGTAAACCAAAACAACCAAGAGATTACGCCTTGTCCTGGTCAGAATGGGCAGCATTTACAACACAGCAGCAAAAGCTGAAGCTGTGGCAAAGGGAGCGAACATGGGGCAGAGGAGGAGGCTCAGTGGGTACAGGTGTCTGTCATGGAAGCCCCCCCCCCCAAGTTCATGCACACTTTTTTTGGAAAGAAGAGACCTCCCGAACACTTCTCATGGGAATGTGAACTAAGTCCAGCTACTACAGACATCAATATGGTAATTCCTCAAAAATCTAAAACTAGGTCTGACATGTGGCTTTATTTACACAAAGGACTCCAAGCCAACATGTCAAGGACATTTGCCGATCACACTCACAGCAGAACTGTTCACAGGTGCTAAGTTAATGACCTGGCCTAAATGTCTGTCAAAAACATGGATAAAGAAAATATAGGGTTTTTTTTTCAGCCATTAGGAACAAAGTTAATGAGGTGTGCTAATACACACTTGTGACTGCCCAGGACTAGGGAGGCGGAGCAGGAAGACCAGGATCCCAGGATCAGCCTCACCAACAGAGATAGTTCAACCCCACTTTGGGTTACTTGAGTCCCTGTCCCAAAATAACAACAATAAAAAGAACAAAATGACATCATTTTTGGAAAATGGATTTGACAGAAGATAAATATTAAGTGAGTGAAGTATGTCTCAGACAAACAGCATGTTTTCTCTTGCTTCTCGTTGCTAGATTTTAAAAACATAAGCTCGTGTCCCTGCATGTGACATTAAAGCACAGGTAAAGCTGTCCTAGGGATAAGAGGGAAAGACTCAAAATACACTGTGTTTTCATATGAAACATCCTTATGTGACTCAACATGATGTACAATAAACATATGCTAATGAGAATAGTATACATGTGAAAAGAACAACGAGTTATTATTACCGAACCAATTTGCTAAGTTTTAACAGTGGCTAACAGTTGTTCAGAAGGAAATGAGGGTAAAGAGCACCATACTGATTTATGAACCAGAAGAAAACACCATTTCTATTCCAAGTCCTCTCAGACACTCTAGCAGAAGGAGAACGCACTTTGCAGAGAAGCCCCTCTGCTTTGCATCTGTCGTCAGCCATGAGGACTTACCACTTCATGGATGGACCGATTGAAGCCATCGTCTTCTGTAAGGATCAACAGGATTATAAGGGCCATATAGACATGGTGTGAGTTTCTTTCCTCAACATGATACAGAATCTCAAGAATGGGTAAAACCTAGGAAATAAATAAAATATTACATTATTTCAATACCTTATGAGAACTTTACATTGTTATCTGCATGCTTTGCATTAAGGCCATATAGTTTTCATAAATAAAAAGGACAAACAACTTCTTGGCTGTAAGTGCTCTCTGCACACATAGCTAAGGTCCTGGGCAAGAAAGTCACCACTAACTCTGTAAAGGTCCTGTTAAAGAAAACTTGGTTTCCAGCGACCACTTCAGCTCAGTTTGGAGATTTTAAGAGGTCACATCTCCCTCTAATTAAAAAAGGAAGAAAAGAATTGACCTGCTCAGAAAAGCTTAGCTGCTAATAAATTTTAATGCATTTTAATGTGTATGTTTCATACCACTTGTACTTTAATGCTAATAATCCAAAACTGTGCTTCATATAAGGACTATTGTAGCCCATGGCACATTTTCTCAGCATGTGCCCTGAGACTTAGTCGTCAACGGCTTACATCAAACACCTCATCTTAGGATCCTGTTCACAAATGCACAAGTTTATTTCTAATCATTCCTTTCACATAGTTAATTTTTTCATTCTTCACTAACTAGAATAAACATCACTAAAAGTATATGGGCCAAATAGTTAAATTGCATGAAACTAGCACACAGACTGTGTTGGCTAGTTTCATGTCAACTTGACACACGAGAGACCTTTGAGAAAAGCAAGCCTTGATTGAGAAAATGCCTCCCCCTTCTCCACCCCCGATAGGCCTGTGGGCAAGCCTGTGTGCATTCCTCTTGACTGATGATCAAGAAAGGAGGGCTCAGCTCAGTGTGGGAAATGCCAACCTCTGGCCGTGGCTCCCAAGCATGTTAGGAAGACAGGCTAAGCAAATTATGGAAAGGCGGCTAGTGAGTAGGCTCTTCCAAAACCTCGACCTCAGCTCCTGCCTCAAGTTCCTACCCTGACTTCCCTGCACGTATGTTACAGGCTTTAAGATAAAATAAACCCAAGATACACCACCCTGCGGCCACCCAAAAGGACCTGGAGATCCAAAACCCTTTTGTGGCCTTCAAGGGCACCCATTCCCACATGTACACACACACACACACACACACACACACACTCAGAAAGAGAGATGTTTTTAAAAATCTTTTAAAAGCTAAAAGAGCCTATATACAGGGTATGGTGGTACAAACCTTTAATCCCAGCAGGCAGAGAGGCAGAAGGATCTCTGAATCTGAGGCCAGCCTGGTCTACCAATTGTATTCTAGGATAGCCCAGGCTACACAATGAAATTCTGTCTCGAACAGCCCTCCTAACCCCTGCTACCAAAAATAAAGAAATAAAAAGTTTAAGATGATGGGTCAGAGAGGATGATGCCAAATAACAGATCGATTCTTCCTCTTAAGTATTTGCATTGGGACAGTAAACTTACATACTGCACAATCCTTTCATTAAAAAAAAAAAAAAAGATACATTAAATGGTTTTTAGATATACAAATCTGAGCAACTATTACCAACTAACTTTAGATTGCTTTCAATGTTTAAATCACCTCAGGTTCTTTAGTTTGCAGTCCCTGATCACTCTTTCTCCTTCCCTCTCATCCAGCTATTTTCCTATCACTGTGACCAAACCAGAAAACACCTGGAAGAATCAACTCACTGGAGGGATGGTTTGTTTGGCTCATGGCTTCAGGGGAATCTCACGTGTCACAGTAAGGATGGCATGGTGGAGACCACAGCATTGACAGCACAAGGTACAAACCAGAAAACGGGAGACCCCAGATCTTCAGCAGAACTGGGTACAGGCCTCAGGAGCATATGCCTTGGGACCTACTTCCTTCTACCAGCCAAGCTGCACCTCCTAAAGGCTACAGAGTTTGAAAATACCCTGACAAGTTGCTGAGTGTTTAAACTGTAAGCATTTCAGACCTGTGTTGGCTAATTTTACATCAACTTGACACAAGCTGGAGTCATCAGAGATAGGCAATTGAGAAAATGCCTCTGTATACAATGAAGCTGAAGGCTTCTTGTTAATTAGTGATTGATGGTGGAGAGACCAGTCCATCCTGGGTGGGACAACTCCAGGACCACTGGCCCTGGGTTCTATAAGAAATCAAGTTAAGCAAGTCATGAGAGGCAAGCCACTAAACAGCACCCTCCCTGACCTCTGTGTCAGCTCCTGCCTCCAGGTTCCTGCCCTGACTTCCTTCAGTGATGGACTGTCACCGGGAAGGGTAAGTGAAATAACCATTTCCTCCCCAGTTGCTTTTGGTCATTGTGTCCCATGACAGCAATGGTCACCCTAAGTAGGACAGACTGTAACATTTACTTAGTGATCAGAGACACAACTGTCTACGGCGTTCAGCATTTTTGAGTTTTATATGAATGAAGTCACAGAATATGCCAGTAGAAAGGGCATACACAGAAGAGCAGCAGGTCCGCATCCTCACAAAACTCTATACGCAATGAATCTGAGAACTATGTGGAGATGAAATAGCAACTTCTGAATATCAGAGTCTATAGAATAAATGAGCTGTGAACCACTTAAAATGAGATTGGCAGACTAAATTCCTACTTGCAACAATATATACAGGTAACAGCCTCAACCAATATTTACTATAGAAGAAAGAGAACTGGAAAGATAAGGGCATGAGCTAGGAAATTATCAAAACCCTTCTTTATGTTCCTAAAAGCCCCCAAATGCAACTTGCAGACCAGTGACACTTTAATAAGTTCCTCCAACCACATCATTATCTTGTTGCTACTTCATAACTATAATTTTTCTACTGTTATAAATTGTAATACAAATATCTGATATGCAGGATATCTGATATGTGACCCCTGTGAAAGAGTTTCTCAACCCCCAAAAGGATTGTGACCCACAGGTTGAGAGCCACTGTTGTAGACGTTTCCCAGTGTGTGTTCTCAAACTGGAGACAGCTGCTCCCTCATCTCACAACAATTGCACCAGAGAAGCCCACAAGTCACACCCCAGGCTTCCTGCTCATTGCCAAAATCCCCTCAGAGTCAGCACACACACAACTGTCTCTGTGATTCCCACGCCCACCAGGATCACAACTCTTCTCAGGATGAGTGAGGACTTTCCCATCAGACTTGAGTTCATTATACCTTCTGTTCTTAATGCCATTGTGATAAAAGAAATGCCAATATTGTATGCTTCTTCAGCATTTACATAGTATTTAAAACCAATAAAGAAGATCCCAAATGCCCAGTGGTGTTTTGTTCCATCTGGAGAGCTGAGGGGACATTCTGCCGCTGTCAGCCAGCTGCTGGCTCCTTTAGAAATGACCATGCATACATCAGTGAGTGCAGTGAGAAGTCACAGTATCTCAAGCAATGGTAGCTTACCTTTCTCTTTACTGAAACACTGATGGTAAATACTAGCATCAACAGAAAGCCACGGTTGCCTAAAGGAGGTTTGTCCACCAAGACAAACCCAGGAGCTGACTTTATTTATTGAGCAGACCTTTAAGTAGTGTCTGACCAACAGTGCAGTACCGCATTCAGGGGCACTGGTTTGGAGACTGTGAGGAGGACGGACCCTCGGAAAGCTATGCTGGGACAGTCACCCTGACTTTCATCATTGTCAGCAGGGCTGTGTGGCAATCACGACCAATGGACTGGTGGACAACCCTCATCAGCTGGAAGGAACAAGAAGAAATAAAGATGCCCTCAGGGTTGCAGAGGATGCTGCTTGGAGAACCTGGTCAGGTGGAGCCCTGAGCAACAGGACCTCCAAGACAAAGGCTCTGTCACTCGGACCTAGGCTGCTCGCTCACTTCTATCTCAGTCTGGGGACATCTCCCATCAGTCTCTCCAGCCACACCTGAATGGCCACCAGGGGAGCACCCTGACCCTCTTGGGAAAGAAAATACATCACTCTGTAATGTCGCAGGACATACATGGCATGTTTCTCTTGATACTTACAAGATTTTCCATATCTGTTCGGGCCAGCATGTAGGTCCTGACATTGCTGTTCTGATGGAGCAGAGTGTACAGGAGGAGCGTTGCCTGATCAGACGTCTGCTGTTCACACAGGGCTGTGTACAGACTGTTAAAGTTAATCTGGAAGGTATGTGGAACTGATGATGGAAACGGACTGCTGTCTGAAATACAGAAAATCAGCATGAAAACGTGTAAGAAGAGCACGTGAGTACTTTCTGAGTTGTGTATTTACACACAATAGTTACGGCACTTCCAACAGTAGACTACTGCAGAAGCACTCAGTAAAACTAGTAATCCATCTTTAAGAATAATAACTAAAATACCAACATATAACTTAACGAGGTTTAAAATAAAAGAACAAATTATGAAACATAAGCTAAGGCAACTATAGTAAAACTTCTATAGCTCTTTTATTTAAAAGAAAATTTAAGGGGTTGGAGAGAAGTCTCAGTGTATAAAAAACAAACTGCTCTGCCAGAGGACCCGAGTTTGCTTCCCTGTGCTGAGCCGAGATGGCTCACAGCCACGTGTAAATCAGCTCCAAGATACATCCTGGCTTCCATGAGTACCTGCATACACACAAGCCCATACTCACAGTAAGACAAATCTATACACATATATTTAAAAATCAATAAAATCAATCTTAAAAAACTAAAAATTTAAAAATAGTTCTACAACTGTTACAGAAACGTAGTAAACTTTCTAAATGATAAAAGTGTAAGTCACAGCTCAGTTATCTTGAGAACCTGAGTGAAGTTAACTGAGTAATCAGTTATGTGTGCACACATGTACAGGAGTGTGCACTCGTGTGCACATGCATGTGGAAGTCAGACAGCTTTGGGTGTTTTCCTCCGTTGCTCCCACTTTACTCTCTGAGACGGGGAAGCAAAGCTGGCTTCTAAGCCCTGGGCCTGCCTTTCCACCCCACGATGCTGCAGGCACGCACACGCCTGCGCCTTGGTTTTGCACAGGCTGATGTGAACTCAGCCTCTCCTGCTTTCACAGTGACTGCATGCACCTGAGGATGCTGAACGGCAAGATGACAGATCCATTTGTTCGCAGAGACAATTTCAGGACATTAGCATCCAGGTTATACAGTTATTGCTCACTGCTCTCATCCAGGTCCACAGTGAGAGCAAAACTGGCGGGGGAGGTGAGGATAAATGTAAAGTCTCAGGAAAAAAGTGTGGGAGTCTGTCTGAGGTTTCAGACAGAAGAGTGCAGAGGACAAATTAAGTGTAATTGTTAAAGACCTTAGTGCCTGCTCTACACCTGGACAACAGGAAGGCTGTCCTGAGGACAAGACACTGTGCTGGATTTGTAAACATGAATGCCACACTGACAGGGTCCTGTGCTCAGTTCCAGAGTGTGTGTGTGACTTGTGTGACTGGGGGTGACCGAGAGGCCACTACATGAAACTGCAGTAAAATCTCCAATGCAGTAAGAGACCCCATATCCTAGCTAGCTTTAATTATCAACTTGATGTAGCTCAGAGTAATCTGAGAGTAAAGTACCTGGAGACTGAGGAAGTGCCGAGATCATATTGTCCTATGCACGCCTGTAGGGAACTGTCTTTACTATTAACTGGTGGGGGGTTGGGGGGACCCTGCCCACTGTGGGTGGCACCACACTGAAGCAGGTGGTCCTGGGAAGTATAAGAAAACTAGGAAGGTGTGAGTTACGGTGAGCCAGAGAACAGGCTGGCATGCAGTGCAAGCTGCATGGCTCCTGCCTCGAGTCCCTGTCCTGACTTTTCTAGTGATGAACTGGGACCTGGAAGAGCCTCTCCAGTTGGTTTTGGTCAGTGTTTTATTACAGCAACAGAATTAACTAGACTATTACAGCATGCTGGGCAGACAAGGACTGTAGGATGTCTGCTAAGGAAAGCCCCACGGTCAGAGTGCAGATGGCCCAGAGGACAGGCAGCACTTGCTGCAGGTGGTAGGACCGGAGCCGTGCAAACCTTCCAGCTGTGTCACAAAAGAGCACAGGTGCCAGGAATGGTGCTACAAGGGGTTGTGTTGTCTTCCAAGTCTGCAACTTGCTTTTGAATTTACAGGAGCTCACAGCTGACTGTCTTGAGTCCCCGGTGAGTTTTGGATTTGAACTGTAGACTTGTAAACAGTGTTGGAATTGTTAGAGACTGTGGGGACTCAATGCACTGTGAACTATAAGACGGCCATGAGCCAATGGGGAAGGCTACAGCTGGAACGCATGTGTTTGGGTGTCAAGCTGACAAGAATGGAGTTGTAATGGTCAGTCTCAATGAGATTAAGAATACCATGAGAACAGAGCTGACCATGTCCGTGAGGGATTTAGATTACGTTAGCTGAGGTACAACCTTACACACTGGCAGTCCCGTTTCATGGGCGGGGGTCCCAGACTAAATAAAAGCACAGTAACACTAGGGAGGAGACAGCAAGGTGAGCACCGCATCCAGCACTCTCTGCTACTACACTGCAGATCCAATGCGACCATCTCTCAAGCTGCTGCTACCAGAGTTCCTGCCGTAATGAACCGGAACCACCATGAGCTAGAACAAACCCTTCCTGCCATAACTTGCTATTTGTATGTCACAGAGAAAAGGTAAGTAATACACTGAATATGCAAATATTATGTAATTTTTTCCAGGAAGAGTCTGGACATGGCAGTTCTTTACAGTGAGAGAGAATATAGAGTGCTCACCAACCCATGCTATACTTAAGTTCACTGACACAGATGTGTTCTCTGTGTGTGCCCAGCACATCTACACATGCTGAGCCAGCAAGTGGCAGGAAGGAGCCACTGTACAGACGGGTTGTGTCTGTTATCCCTTATTTAATCTGTACAACAACTGAGCCATTATTTTGCCCAACTTTGGAAATGATGAAATAGAAGCTCAGAGAGATTTAATAAAATTTCCCAAGTGCCCTGAGTAAACCCAGACTGACTCTCTATGCTAATATTATTTCTCATGGTAACAGCCATAACTGGTGAATCTACACCACAGTAAAAGCTCTTTTATTTCCAAAAACACACCTGAGACAGAGATTATAGTCTACCTGACTCTGGTATCAGTACCTAGAATTGCTGTGCTACTTAAGGGTCTCCCAAAAAAGGATAATCTGAGACATGGTTCAATTCTGAAGTCTCGAGTGGGGTTAGTCCTACCTACACATGGCAAAAGCAGCATCGGCAAACACCATACAGTGAGTCCTGCTGTGGTTCTCACTCTACTCTTGCTTGGTATTTATGTAAAGTGCTGTACAATAGTAGATCCTGAGATTATACAAAGTGACAAAGATCTCACCCAAAAATGACCAGGGTGTGGTATGAACTCAGGTCAGCTCAGCTCCAAAACGAGCTTTCTTAGCCATGAAGTAACACTAGTAACACTGTTGCTAAGAAACTGAGTACAGTAACAGAGCAGACAACCACACACGGGTTCCATTTCCATCCACTGAACTGACCTGACCCCCCACTTGCACTACGGCTTGAATGCCTGTGTCCCCCAAGTGCAAGTAAAAACCTTGGTCCAGGCATAAGCGTTCCTCCCTTTAGGGGGGTTAGGCCTTGACAGAGCAGGCTCTGTGCAGCAGTCACTCTTCAGCCTTCCGTCCTGCCTCCCATGCAAGAATCCACATTCAAGGCGTCACCTTAGAAGCAGAAATGGGCCTCAGCTCAGCGACACTGAACTCTGGGGCTCTGATCGTCTACGTCCCAGTATCTAGCACAGTGAGAAATAAATCTGTGATCTTTACAAATCACCTAGCCTTAGTAGTACTTTATTATAGCAGCACAAATGGATGAGGACTCTGTACAGTTTTTCAAAAGTGAGAAAGGTTTGACTCCTTGGCATGCCAATCCTCTGCCTGTGAGCAGTTAGCACAGGCCAGAAAGCAGAGTGGCACCAAGATGCAGACACCGTCACAATCCGGCCCAAGAACTTCACTTTGTACTCATCTTAATACTGTCCCAATGCTGGGCATACCCTGGCCATCCAAGCATCTATCACAGGACCCTTCCTTTCAGATTCCTAACACCCAGCTATGTCAGTCTGCTTTAGGGGTAGTAGTTACAGACCCCTGCTCCTTCCTGCACTAAGAAAGTTACTAGGGCAGATTCACAACCGCTCCCTCCTGTTACCCACACCACTTCCCTATGTCACAGGCAGGGCAAGGAGGCTGCAAGACAGACAACCCAGAAAACAAACAAACAAAAAAAGATTACTTACTTCGGTTACAGTATTTAATCCTAGAAAACTTTAACTAAAATACGGACTTTGGAATTTTTAAACAGCCGATCATATAGGCTTTACAGACTACTTCTTGTCCCTAGCATTCAAACTCAGAATACTCTGGACTGTCTCTGAAAGAAATGTAAATTTAATAGACATAAAGGACCACAGAATTCCTCTAAGACTTATCTGTCTTGCCTGAGAAAACACACTCCAAGTTTTTCTAACTGACACTCATCTCAGAAACTATACAGAAACTAAACAGAATGGAGACGTCAAGCCTCCGCTTAGTAAAAAAGTCATTCAAGGGAAAAGTGCCACAGACCTTGAGTGTTCTTAAATGATGTGACGGCTTGCCGGTAGGGGTTTGGTATGTCTGGGGCATCCGTCAGGTTCACCAGCACCAGCAGCAGCAGGAGACTCTGGTTGGCCAGAGGGGAAGTGAGTTCGGGAGAGGAGGCTGCTTTGCTGCCCGCCCCGCCTAGCGTGAAGACAGTCCAGAGACCAGCTTGGAAAAAAAACATACAGTTAGTACAGTACTATGCCACCAATAACCTAAATATTCTATACATTTTTGCTTAACATAACTGTGTTGTTAACTTGTTAAAAACAAGTTTATTATTTGAGGATTCTAATGATTGTACAAACACAGACACCACGACCACCAAAGAATACACAGTGCCTTAATACTGTGATTTCACACTGTTTCCATGTTGACATGAGGTATTTTTTAATCCATGAGGTTAAGGCATCAACACAATCTTTAAAACACAGCTCCAGGCACTGTAAAAGTGCTCCTTATAGTCCTGGTGGACAGAGCTGCTCCAGAGCAAACGCCTTCAGAGGAGGCGAGCACGACCGAAGGAAAAGCCAAATCCTGGGCTCCACCAGTCGCAGGTGAGAAGACGAAAACTCTGCGTGGACCCTTCCTGTCACTGAGCACTAAGCTCCCTCCAAAAACCATCAAGGAAGGGAAACCTTGTTTTCAAAGTTGAGGAGGGGCTCGCTGTTGGTAGGCTGAACAGTCACAAACAGAGAGCACAACACTGCAGCCAGGAGCTGGTCACAGCTGAGCGAGCCCCGTATGGTCTAAATTGCACCACACTGCAGATGTAAGATACACAATTAATTTGAAAGACAACATTAAAAAGCAGGAGCTACAGCAGCAGTCATTTGGTAACATGCTTGCCTTGGAGACATGAGGACCCATGTTTGATCTTCAGAAGTTATCTTAACCCTGGGGAGAGAGAGACAGGAGAATGTCTAGGGCTCACTGGTCAGCAGTCTGGCCTACTTGGTAACTTCCAGGCCAGTGATAGGCCCTACCTCATAAAACTTTTAACTTAGAAAAAAAAGAAAAAGGTAGATTGCAGATGAGAAATGATGCCTGAATTGGAATTCTGGCTGACAGAAACACATGTACACACACATGTATATGTATACACATGAAAATACACACACACACACACACACACACGGCACAAACCACCAAAGAATAATAATGTCTCACGTGTTTTCACATTGTTTCTTTGCTAAAATGAGATATTTTGAACATATAAGCTCCAAGTATCATTATAATTGTTTTCACCAGTTTCTTTTCATTTTTAACTACTAGACACTGTAAAATTACATGTTAATTATATCCCTAGTGGAAACGTTTCTGTGGCAACCACCCCATTATCAACCCACTTTCTAGCTAATGGGTGCTGCACCAGCTCTACCACCAAGAATCAGAAGCCTTGCTCCACCTTGCGCCAGTCAGAATGGCTACCATTAAGAAAACAGGTAGCAGCAAATGGTGGAAGGATATACATGGCGGGGGACAGAGCCCTTATACACTGCTGGTAAGAATGTGCGTTACTCCAGCCACTGTGTTGGTCAGTATGGATCTAAACCACTGCAGAGCTAAGCTACATCACTCCCTAGTACACACCATCACTCCCGAGTACACACCCAAGGACTCTGAACCAACAACAGAAACACTTGCAAATCTGTTTACAGCAATATTCAAGGGGCAAGACAGAATCCACAGAAACATCAATAAAGGAAATGTGGTATTACTCAGCATGGACAGTAAAACACTATCACTTGCAGGGAAACGGGTCCAAGTGCAGATCATCACATTAGGAAAGTAAGTCAGACTCAGAGAGATAAATTTTGTGAGGTACATTCAAATCATACATGTGTGCGGGATGCGGAAGTAGAACTTAGGTTGTCTGAGGTAAGAGCAATGGGAAGCAGGAAGACAGGGAGGGAGCAGGAGCAGGGGTCAAAGTCCATAAGATATCCGTAGATGAAAATGTCTTTATGAATTGCATTGCTGCGCACAATGAAACACACCAACAATTATTCACTTACATTAAAAACCTTCTTATACACAAGCGATAAACAATAAAAAGGAGACCTAATTCCAGTTATAATAGTAACAAATACAATGTTTAGGAATACTCAGCCAGTGTGATGGCTCAGCAGGTATAGGAGGGAGAGAGAGAGAGAGAGAGAGAGAGAGAGAGAGAGAGAGAGAGAGATCGCAGAGAAGATAGAGAGAACAGGAGGTCTCCACTGGTCATGCTGGACTAGCAGCATGTATCTGAATGAAACGGCTCCCAGGACACCAGACTACTGGAGCAGAAATAACCGAGAAGATTCACACAGCAAGTATTTGAGGAACACAGTCAGGGAAGTAGCCAGTCTACTGTTAGGGTCATCCCCCAGTAACTGCAGCCTAGTATGGAAATCGTTGTCTGAGTCCTGTTCATTTGAAGATAGATGGAAGTCAGCATAATTCATACCAATTTACTACTGGAGCCCAATGTGGGGCTCGAACCCATAACCCTGAGATTAAGAGTCTCATGCTCTACCAAGTTCTAAGAATGCAAGCCAAGTTCTAGAATGGCTATCAGCAAATCTCTTCAGCCCTTTGCAGTTATACAATTCTGTGTGGCCGTTATAGTTTAACATATGGTGAGTGTAAGTCATAACTTGTTACTGCCTCTTTAAACCCTTTTAAATGAGTTTAATCACTTAGGCTCACACAGTGGACAGAACTGACTTCCACAAGTTTTCCTCTGAACTCAACATTCAGGTACACATACAACAAATAAATAAATGTAAAAAATGTCCAGCAATGAGCCTAAAGTATGTAAGATATTTGGGCTGACATATACTGAACTTGACTGAACACCACAAGAAATCTGAATTAAAGTGGAAACATTTATGAATAAAAAGATACAGTACTGCAGAAGCGTAAAGTCTGTCACTGAGAGAATCTAAGCTTCCGCACATCATCTACAAAAATCCTAACAGGAATTTCCATGATACTGAGTAACGCAGTACAAATGAAGACCACCACACAAAAGCAGGAAACACTCAGGAGACTCATCTCAGGAGGATGCCCCACTCACAGAGCAATGTCTCTGTGAGGCCACAGTCATTTAAAAAGGAGAGATTTTGCAGTAGAGTAGACAAAAATATCAAAAGAACTGATCTTAGAACATGGATTTGTGAATTAAACATACCATATGCTATTACTTCAAACCACTGAGCAAAGACTATAACATTTTAATGCCCTTGGAACACTAAAATATAACCATTTACTCACTAGTTGAAGAAGGATGTGTGTGCAAGCCATACCTGCTCTGTTACCCCAGCTGTAACCCCAGCATTCAGGAAGCATAGGCAGGAAAGGAGGAGGAAGAACAGTTCAAGGCCAGCTTGGACTGTGTAATAGCCTGTCTCAAAAAACAAGACAAAATTATGCCACATGCCATTCATTTATCTTAAGACAGAGTATCTCTGTAATTAGCTTTGAAAAGTCGTGATCCTCCAGTCTCAGCTTCCTAATGCTAAGATTATAGCCATGAGCCACCAGCTAGAAGTTTTTCTTATACAAGAAACAAAATGAAAATAATATAAACATAGTAATATAGTTAAAATTAAATACTATTATACAACGGAATGCAGCATGAAGTTACAAGCTGGGTAGCAAATGAGCAGACTGATTCATAGCATATATAACAACCTAACTTCAGAAGCTTCGTCCCTACTGACTAGTGTCCATGGTGCTAAAGAGTGTCTCCATGCTGCAGGAGGAGAAAAGTAGCCCTGAGGACCATCCTGCTACCAACCCTGTGACCTACACACAGTGACCTTCCTGCAAGATGTACTGATGCAACCACTGGCTCAACTGTATGGAAGTATCCAGCCTCTTTTTGATTGGATCTAAGGGCTTCTGCTTGGTAGTACTGAAGTGGAAAGAACCAGAGCTAGCTAAGTCCTGGGCCTAGAGAAAACTTAACACATTTATTACACTAAAGGGACATAATGATAAAACTTCTCCTAACGACACACTGTAGCTCAGTACCTCACTCAGCACATACTCGACAGGCTTCTTGCACAGACTCACTACAGGACAGTGTGCAGTGTAACAGCCTTTAGAGCACTCAGTCTTAAATGAGACATCTTCTTCAAAGTTCTTCCCCTCAAGGTTCAAGGAGCCATGCAGAAGAAAAGGTGGACAGATGCTAGGAGCCAGAGGTGGTGGATAGCCTGACTCCAGGGAAGGTGTCTTCCACACAGCAGGACCGATGCATATGAACTCACAGAGACTGTGCACACAGACGGCACAGATTCAAGCCACACAGCCTCCCAGCACTTAGAGGGAAGGAGATTATCGGGTAAGAACTCTAACCAAGAAGCTGTCTGTAATTGATACCCTCTGGCAAAGCAAAGATCAGCTTTCTCCAATGGAGTGTCACTGGGTGCATCAACCACACTGCAGAGTCAACCCCACACCCAGGAGCAGTTGTCCAACACAAAGCTAACTCAGTGGTTTATTTGAGGACTTTTTGTTTTGTTTTGCTATTTTTTCCCTTGTTGGTTTTGTTTTTCCTTTGTTTTGATTTTTATTTGTGTGGGGTGTTTTGGTTTTAATTTTTTTGTTTTTGAGAAGTAGAGAGCTAACATAAAGCTGGGTGGGTACAGAGTTGGGGAAAGGGGAAATATGTCCAAAAATTTTTGTTAAAAAATGAAAACAACAGAATTTAGACCCTTTCATATATCATTATGTGGAACACAGAAACCCTCATCCAAATATCATTGAGTAAAAAAGGAAAATCACTAAAACAAGACTTGTAAACAATGGCATGTCGTATTCGTTTTAGAATGTTGTAAATACACGTATGCCAATCCGCCTGTAAGTGTGCTGACCTGGTCATGCTACGTCATGGAGAAGACTGCAAATGAAGGCAGTTTGCACTCACTGGCTTGCTAGAGTATCAGTCATAGCACAGATGTAGTCTACAGAACTTAAGCAATTACAAACCAGCAAGGACGGCAGGAAGAGGACAGAAGTTCTTGCTCACCCACCCAGAAAACGGGATGCAATCTACAGTGGAACTGCGAATACAGCTCTATAATTTTATTTAAACAAACAAGTTTTAAAAGGAGGAAGAGAAGCGGGGGGGTGGGGGGGGAAGGAGGGGAAGATTTGGCAGATATTGGGGAGAAAAGTAGGAGAGAGAGACAGAGTCAGGGAGGGTGTGGCAGCTAGCCATATGTCAACTTGACAAACAAGCTAAAGTTACTTGAAAGTGGGAGCCTCAGCTGAGCAAATGCCTCCATAAGATGAGGCTGGGGGCAAACCTGTAAGGCATTTTCTTAATCACTGATTGACGAAGAGGGCCCAGCTCACTGTGGGCAGTGCCATCCCTGGGCTGGTGGCCTGTGTTTTATTAGAAAGCAGGCTGAGCAAACAAGTAAGCAGCACTCCTCCATGGCCTCTGCATCAGTTCCTATCTCCAGGTTCCTGCCCTGTTTGAATTCTTGTCCTGTCTTCCTTCAGTGATGAACAGTGGCACAAATAATAAGTCTTTTTCTCCCCAACTTGATTTTGGTCATGGTGTTTCATCACAGCAATAGAAACTCTAACATAGAGGGGAAGGCAGGGAATCTGGCTGATGATTTTGGAGGTAAAAATCACCAACAGCTTGCCACTGCCTACATTGTAGTTTGAACTGGCCCATGATATTGGACCGCACTTCTTCCAAAAGCTCACTTCTTGTAGACCCAAGCCTCTGATCTATGACCAAGAACCTTAATGGAATTGCATTTTCCTGTTGGCAAAAAGAAAAAGAGAAAACTCTCTTTACCAGAAAAATAAAGGAAAGCTACAGTGTGTTTCCTTCTGTTCCTGAGGCCAAATTAAGGAAGGTTCCCAGTGTTTTCTTAAATTATAGTCCTTGGGTCTTCCAAATAAGCTCTGAAAGTAAAGTTAAGCTAGCAAAAAGTAAAAAGAATTCAAGTTAACTAAAAAAAAAATAAATCTGGGGCTGGAGAGACGGCTCAGCAGTTAAGAGCTCTTCCTGCAGTTCCAGGAAGCCAGAGCTTCTGAACCCACACAGCTCACAAGTGACTACAACTCCAGTTCTAGATTTGACTCTTCTGCCTCTGTGGGTACCTACATACATGAGTCACACGCCCTCAACAGACACATGACAAAGAAACAAACAAACAAAGAAGTCTTTTTTTGTTTTGTTTTTTGAGACAGGGTTTCTTTGTATAACCCTGGCTGTCCTGGAACTCACTCTGTAGAACAGGCTGGCCTTGAACTCAGAAATCCACCTGCCTCTGCCTCCCAAGTGCTGGGATTAAAGGCATGCGCCCCCACTGCCTGGTGAAAAGAAGTCTTAAAAAAAGAAGAAAGGAATCTATTGTTGATACCATTTTGAGGTTCTAAGTTAAATATATTTATTCTCCAGGACACAGGTGTGACAGACAGGAGCACTGTGAACCTACTAAACATCAAGGAAGAAAGTGGCTAGCTTGCCAGCTTCTGGGTAAGAGGCAGACAAGAAGCCACTGCTGTGGATAAAAGCAGTGTCACAGAGAGAAGATGACGCACTGAAAAGTCACAGAAGAGGTGAGGTGAAATCTGATGGCAAAGTCACTAAGAATCTTACCTGCAGAATAAGCCCAGGACTCTCAGAGTTCAAACCCAGTTGCAGGCATAACTGAACCTGGGTCTTTTAGAGACAAGGAGGGATGGGTGAGTGGAAGGGAGGTGCTCCCTGAATCAGTGAGCTGTGGCTTGCTACCATCTTGACAGGAAACCTATAACTTACAACTGAGTTAGGGGCTGGGCAGTGGGAGACAGCCTCAGGGTGAAATGAGCCCTGGGAAGCAGCCATGGAAGCAGACCCTGACATACAGAAAGATGGTCATGGCAGGCCAGTCTCAGTGAAGTGTGTAGGGAAGAAAGGCAGCCCTGTACTCAGAGCCTAGGTGGATCTAGATCTGGAAAACATCTGCCAGGGGCTGACTGCGGGTCTGAGAACTTGGAAGCTCCAGTAGTCTACTGACCTCCAGAGCCTCACAGCTCCAGACAGGCAATCAGTGCATAAAAGTTCATAAGGTCTGAGGATCGATACAGATATCTGCCTGTAGAGATTCCAGTGCTATGACTGCCTCCCTCACTCCTGGTGGACTTGGGAAATATCCCCAACTACACCATTACCCACACAAAGGATGTGGTGGTTTGGATGAGATGTCCCTCACAGTTTGGGCTTTTGAAGTCTTAGGCCTCAGACAGACTGGGTAGGATTAGGAGGTGTGTGTGGCCTTGCTGGAGGAAGACTGTCACTGGGGGCAGACTCTGACAGTCATTCCAGTTTGCTCTCTGCTTCCTGTTTGCAGGTTGGGATGTGAAGCCTCAGCTCTCAGTTTCCAGTTCTCGTCGATATGCCTGCTGCCACACTTCCCACTGTCATGATGGAGTCTTATCTATATGGTGTCTTGGTCATGGTGTTTTAAGACAGCAAAAGAAAAGTAGCTAAGGAAGACTAAGGCAGGTGCTGAGAGAGGACTGCTGCCGTGACAGGCCTGAGCACGTCTGTGGGGGGATGTGGGAGGCTGGAACACTGAAAGAGGAACTTGAGTATCGGAGCCATGTGGACTGGAGAGGCCCAGCTCACGAGGTTTCAGGGGGAACAAGATTAGCAAGTGGCCTAATGATCATCCTTGTGATAGTTTTTGGCAAAGAATATTAGGCTGCTTTCTGGCCTTGTCCCAAGAACTTGTCTAAGGCTAAATTAAATTGTAAGTCACAATTCCTTTGGCAGAGGAGATTTTAAGACAGCCTAATAGAATGTGGTTATAGTGATCACGCTTATGCAGGTCTACAAGGAAAAGGAGTGAGTTGGGCAAAAAAAAGAAAACGTAGTTTCAGAAGGACAAACAGCACTGGGAACCTCAGTGCGGCAGCCAAGGCTTGTGCTGAAAAACATGGAGGTAAGACCAGCGTGAAAATGTAGAGACCATGATTGTAGCCCAAATTCAGGCATAAACCAGATACACATTAAAACATAAGGAATAAGTAAAGTGTTAGATGTTTTAAAATTGTGATTATACATTGTAATAAAAAAAAAACCCCAGTGAACTGTGTTTCACACAAAACGTGGATTTCAAAAATATAAACAAAAATACAAAATGCATTCCACATGATTCCGTGAACGTAAAGGTCAAACACAGACAAACTGGTCTGCAGGAGCAGATTACTGGTGGGGAAAAGAGGATGGACCAGGGCGAAGGCTTCACAGATGCCATGATGAAGCCCGTCACTTGGTGTGCACTGAAAACAGTCTACAGTTTTATAAGTGGGGATTCTGGTTTCTTTGCTGATGGAAAGAAAAATCATAAGGAAAATGGGTACGAAAAGATTCTGGTTACACTAGAACCATTTAACTTAACTCTGCATGCTGATTTTATGATAATTTATTGAGTTAAATGCTAATCATCTATACTCTTGCTCATGTTCCACTTAACAAACGTCTTTCCCTAGCCTGGTGTGGTGGGCCATGTCTTTAGCCCCAGCACTCAGGAGGCAGGAGCACGCAGATGTCTGAGTTCGCAGACAGCCTGAGAAACAGTACAGAGTGAGTCCCAAGACAGCTAGGACTACACAGGAAGCCCAGTCTTGAAACCGCCTTCTAAGTACCCCCATTTAAAAGTCTTTTCCACTAAGAAAAGAAAAACAACACAGTGTACATTCAATCCACAGTGCAAAGCTGGGCCACCCCTGCCTGGCTATGTCTAGACTCTCGGTTTTCCTACACCTCTTCTGCCCAAAACTGTGGCAGGCAAAACCATCTAGACATGGTCACCTTACAGGGAACTTCCCTTCTTCACCGTTGTTTAGTTACTGTGCACCACTATAATCTATCTCTGTTTTTATTATAGTAAATAGGAAAATAGCAAGGCTTTCAATTTTCAAGTTTTGCAAATTAATTTTTGTGATATGTAAAAATATGCATATGAAATTCTTTATTTTTGCCAAATAAAAATCAAGATTGAAGTCTGAATTATTTATGATTTTGCTATAAACAGTTAACATACTAATTTCATATACTAAAAGATGTAAAGAATAATTAATACCCATACCCAGAAAGAATTAATTTACAATCTACAAATAAAAGTTTTCCACTCTCAAATCTTAAGCGAATTGCCTATGTTAGCACTTATGAAAAGAGTGCACAATAACAAAGGCCTCCAAACATGACAAAGCACTCCTACTGTTAGGTTATTTTTCTGCACTGCCTCCAGATGCAAAGAAAGGCCAGGACGGGTTCCACGTGAGATCACCGTAGGCAAAGGCAGGAGGACGCCAATAACTCTGCTCCCTGACGGCAAGGGACATTCTGAGAAAGATGGCTGGAGCTGTTTCTAAACCACCCCAGCTATGCTGGTAACAGCAAGAAGACAGCCTCTGAAGCTGCTGAACCAGGCCTTAACAAAGACAGCTACAGCATCATCTCTACAAGGCAGGGCTGGGCCGAGAGCTGGAGAGGCACTGAGAAGCAGACGCTTTGACATGGGAAGATGCATGTAGATATTTTAAAAAAGAAGATTTAAAAGTAATGAATTTAGAGGTTACCAAGACATGAACAATCAGCAAATGAAAATAATGTGTAGTAAGTGGAGGAAAGAGAATGCAGGATTTAAAGGCCGGAAATTCTCCTGGGGTTGTGCCCTATCCTGACAGCATTGAATGAACAAGCAGGTTCAGGCTGGAGAGGAGGCTTGTTTCTTATCTGAGGATCACAAAAGTAGAAAGCAGCACCAGGCTGACATTGGCACCCACCTCAGTCCATCTGTCAGAAAGTCAATGTTGCACGCCACCCCAGGTTTCCTGAGAGAAGAGCGGGAGCCCTGCCATACACAAGGACAGGGCCCCCACTCCCTCCTTTCCTTCAGCATAATGAAACCCACTGTGCTTCAGGGAGTTTGTAAGGTTGCCCAGGCTTAACTAGCTCTCAGAAAGAAAAAAAATCTACTTAAAACCAGTGGAACCACAGAATTTTTCTAAAAATGTCTTGCACTGAAATCAAAGATTGAAAAAGGTTAACCATCTATATACAAGCAAACACAAGGGCATAAGAACCAGCAGAGCTGGCCCTCTGATACCAATGTGGACTTCTTTGTCATCTCTTTTATAAGGTAAAAACAAAGAAAATATTACCAATTCTCTGTTTCCCATCAATTTCTAAGAAATCCATTTCCCTGAAACAGACTTACCCACCTCTATTAATAAGAAACACAGTTCTGCATGACAGCTTCTCAAGACACAAATGATACTATCAAGTCACCACAGTTAGCAAACACTTAAAAATGTATCCACATTTTTACTGATATTCTTATATCAAAAGTATTATTATTATTAATAGCATAATTTTAAATACTTTAAACCTTTTACTAATCTCATCTACTGAAAAATGGCAACGTGCAGGTCTTATGACATCAGAAAAACAATGCATCATAAAATTTACAAACCATGCACGAAAATCAGAGGTGTGCTTTAAAAGATTACATTGATGGGATAGTCAATAAAGCTTAAAGACCGCCACACTCAAGGGACCAGGGGCGGGTGAGCAGAAAGAAGACACGCTGAGGTGAAGACAGCAATATCCTCACAGCTAATGACACATACGAATTATCAAAGAAAGCTCCTTAAGCATTTGCATTCACCCAGCTTTCCAGGAGAAGCACTCAAACCCGAGGAGGTTCCGATCCTACTCCCACGACGGCATTCTGCAGGCCCATTCCGACTCCAGTGTAGGCTCCCTCAACCACGGTCCTTCCTCTGTCCTTCCACAGAGCCCACACCCAAGAGGAAAGAGCAACTGCACGAAGCCACAAGTGGTGTTTCTACTTGTTTTATTCCACAGGCTCTGCCTACTATGGCACTGCATTTACATTTCTTGACAGACAGCCCTTACTAGGCATTGGCCCCTTGTGCTTCATTCCTTCAGCAAACACTCAGTTATCCTCTTGGAGGTCTTACTCGGTTTGTCCTGTGATGTAATAAATTTCTGTCGCTATATTCAAGATGCCTATAATTTTTATAAAGATTTATTATAGATGTGTGTATGTTTTGCCCTTATGTATGCCCGTGTCCTAAAACTGGAGTTACAGATGATTGTGAGCCACCATGTGAATGGTGAGACTCTAACCTAGGCCCTTCAGAAAAACATCAAATACTCTTAGTCACTGAGCCATCTCTCAAGCCCTGTGGTATCTAGAACTTTGAGAGAAAAATACAGAAAGTAATGTCATTATTATAGTGTGACATAGTAAGTTTCAACCTCTGTAGGGGAGCTTTCATCAGAAAGTTGGGGGGATGTGTGGATTTACAAGCATCCCCCATAGGTAGACCTGGACGTTCAGCTGTAGCTGTGAATTACAGAAGGGAAGAAAGTAAGGCCAGGTTACACAGCCTCAACAATCTGAAGGACAACATACAGTCCTTTCTTCCTTTCCTATAAATGAATAGCATAAAACTATGTAATGTAATGTAGCCAGGCAGTGGTGGCGCACGCCTTTAATCTCAGCGCTTGGGAGGCAGAGGCAGGTGGATTTCTGAGTTCGAGGCCAGCCTGGTCTACAGAGTGAGTTCCAGGACAGCCAGGGCTACACAGAGAAACCCTGTCTTGAAAAACAAAACAACAACAACAACAAAAAAAAGAGGCCAGCAGGGCAGATCTCCCATGGTAAGACAGTGACTTTGAAAGATGTGACACAAAGCTGTCTGGTTCCCATGAGAGGACAGCAAGCCAGGAGGAGGATCCACACCAAGCTTGCTGGCGTCATGATATTAGACTGTAAGTTCTAAAACCATGTGAAACAAACAGCAGTCCTTAAGGCTGCCAGGACCACTGTGCTTTGTTACAGCACCTCAAGCCAGGACAGACGCTAACAACACCCATCAGGCTACACATAACAAATCATAGACGTGAGAGTCACTGGCCACTTGTTTATAAAACATGTTTAATGGCGTAGGGTGATGTGTTTAGAGACGAAGAGTCACCAATTGCTTTACTGGTTGTCACCAAGATCACTGATATCGTGGGTTAGATGAATGTTTGAAGTATTTATTATAATTTGAATTAAATCAGCATGAAATTTTCTCTACTAAATAAAGTCTTGGGCTAATTTTCTAAGTAGTCGTCAGCACACACAGGGCTGGGAGGACAGCTCAGCTGGCAAAGTGCTTTTCTGTGAGCACAAGAACCTGAGTTCCATCCACAGTGCCCACATAAAAGGCTGGCATGGTGGTTTGCCCTTGTAGTCCCAGAACCGGGGATCCCTGGGACACACTAGCCAGCCAGTCTAGCCTAAGTTGTTCCTGAGGATGACACAAAAGGTTTTCCTCTGGCCTCCACACACATACTTAAAAGAAGCAAACATAAAAGTCCTCAGATGAGTTGAAATGGTACCGTGGCAACTGTTGCCAAGGTAAGTTCATTTAGGAAGGAATAAATTTCTTGTGGAAATATCTATTTAATAATCAAATTTTCCTTTCTGTCACTGACAAAATTTTGCACCACATAAAACAAAAAGCCAGCTGGACACAAAGCAAGAATGTGGCAGGCATATTCATTAATCAGTCTTTTAAAACTTTTTTTTACATGATTTAAAGTTTAAGCAGACCAGAAACATAGACGCTCTGAGTTTTAACACTGTCATAACAGAAATGTCTCTAGGGTTATCCAATCACTTCCATTCTAATTCTATTTTATACTGGTCTACTTGTTTTCACCACTAAACACCCGCAGAGCATCAGGACTGACAGCAAGTCATTTGCATGAGGACAGATGTCATGGTTTTAGATGAGATTTTATACACTTTACCTCTTCCATTCCTTACAAACCCAGAACAAAAGGTCTCCTATTTATCAGTGTTAGAAATCAGTCAATGAAATTTAGCAGTCAGGGAGGAGCTGAAGAAATAGCTCAGTAGTTACCAACACCTGCTGCTCTTCTTGAGAACCAGAGTTCAGTTCCCAGCACCTACATCTGGTGGCTCACAACACCTATTAACTCTAGCTCCAGGAAATCCAACACTTCCTCTTGCTTCTGCATGCACACACAAAAAGACACACAAACACACAGGCAGGCAGACACACACACATAAATAAATCTAAAAAAAAAAGTTGATACTGATAAACAAGGCCTCATCACTGAGAAAACACATCAGAATGAGTTCAGCTAAGCCCACTAATGCTACCTCTACCTCAGTAATTACTATGACTGGCTGAGCCCCTGCAACGAGTAAGGGACCCTGAGGATGAATTTGGGAACTGTGATACTGAAACAGTGATTCAGTGATACTGAAACGGGATGAGGAACATTCTAAATGTCCAGTGTTAGCACCAGACCCCACTCCTTATCTCTGGATTAGGAATGCCAAGATCTAGTTGCAGTGCAAACAGGTAGACAGATGAATAGATTTTTAAAAGTATGTCAGGTGATTCTAGAATTCTGTGATTAGCTTAAAAGATAAATCAGCTGTAAATTAATATAATACATTAATTTTAAAAAATGGAAGCACTCATTCCAAAACAGTGATACATCAATTGAGTCTTTGTCTATACTGACATCATAGTGCTATAAATGATTTCTTGTACTATAACACTATGAATGTACATTTATCTGCATGTATTATAACAAAATAAAGTACTATATTAATTTACAATTCATTCTAGCCAATTTTGAGTAAAAGAAATCACTTGATGCATCTGAAAAAGCTTTTTTAAAACAACTATATGTGACTTGTCATTACTCTCAATAACAGAAACAAACAAAAACTCTAGTTGTATCTTTGCAGTATGAGCAATTCCTACAGTGTTTCTCCTCCTCTGAGCTACCACCACCCTGGCACCTGAGGAATGGGAGAGTGGCTCACTGTTCTAGAAAGAAGACAAGCAAGCACTACATCCTAGGACTAAGTCGGAAGAGAGACACCAACGAAAATCAATTACAGGAAAACCTAACTGTGAATCAGGGCGGTGGCTCACTCCTGTCACCAACACTTGAGGCTGGGGCAGACAGAACGCTGTGAACTCATGCCGGCACAGCAGGGCTAGCATAAGATCATCAACAAAATAAAACAAAACTTAAGTACAACACTTCACTTGTGAGGAGCGAACAAGGACCCCCTCCTCACTCAGCACCACTACACTCTGGTTACAGGAGATGCCCCTGAAGGAGTAAGGCTGTGCTGCACGGAACCTACCTTCAAGTGGCTTAAAGAGCAAGTGTGGGACCAAGTATATGACAGAGAATACAATGGCAAACAAAACAAGAGTGGGGGGGGGGGGGTGGAAAGAAGTGGGTTTTATACTATTTTACTCTTGGAGGTTTCTGCATGTGTAAACTGATTTCCAGATAAGAAGTTTCTTTTTTCAATGAGGAGAGAGATAAAATTTAAAACAGCAAATGTTGATCGTCCCTAAAGACAGTTATAGATAGTTGGAAATTCATCCCACCATTCTCTAACCCTGTATATCCTTGAAATTGCACAACATAAAACAGGAGAAAAGAAAGCCCGAGCGGATTGGATCACGCAGGTAAAGCAGCTGCAGAGGCAAACAGGCAGGACTCAGACAGTGACAGGAAACATTTCGATGACAAGGTGCACACCTCAGCACAGACACAAACTAGCACTGGTTGTCTTGGCTGCTGCTCTCTTTGTGTCCTGGGCTGGGCTCAAGTTACTGCTGATCCTTTTGCCTCAGCCTCTTGAATTCAGGAACTAAAGACAAAACGGCCACCATTCCCAGGTACATATTAGCTTTTAGCATTTAATCTTATCCAAGTATTTACTGACAATCCACAGATGTTATGTGGAGAGCCAGGTGTGGCAGTGCTTGCCTGTTGTTCCAGCACTCAGAAAGCAGAGGCAGGAGGATTATGGGTTAGAGGTCAGCCTGGGATATAGCCCAGAGAGCTGGTAAATCAAGCAGCCTTCCCACTCATGACATATGAATGTAAGTTATGGGGGAAGGATAAAACAGGAAAAACAGCAAAGGCTGCAGAGTCACACAGAGCTCAGGCAAAGGCAAGCTCACCTCATTCCTCTCAGATCGTACAACAGTCAGCCAACAGTCCTCCTGTATCTGACAAGCAGAAGCATCTACATGACAACACTAGCCAGACTTAGTGGGTTATGAAAAGGAAAGAAGACAAAGACACCAAGTGTGGTGGGGCCATGCTGGGGAGGATAAGGAAGGGCTGGATAGAGATGATCGTGTTTCATTGCATGTTTGTGTGTGACATTCTTGAGGATGAAGAGCAACAGACAGTGGGTTTTCACTGAGTGAAGAACTAGAGTGACTCAGAAGGTTCTGGGTGGCACCCGGGTCTAGTGTAAGGACCTACCTCTTGCCTTGCCAGTGTTAACAAAACTACTATATAAAAGTAATTTTATGGGGGTGGAGTTATGCCCCATTCTAGAATAAAAGACACAGAAACCTGGCATTTTTATTAATCAGCTGTAATCCTAAATGGAGCAGGTACTGAGCTGTTCTAACTACATCACAGCCCCATGTTACTTGCCAGCTGAGTCTTGCTCTGTTTGCTCTGCTCTATGTGTGTCCTCAGGGCAATTTTCTCTTGGCCACGTGCTCATGGCCCATCCTGCCTCATGGGGACCTCCTCCTTCTACCTCCATTCCCCTTCTCGTGGTCCCTGAGACCCCCTACTGCATCTCAGGACCCATCTTCCTCTCTTTCCTGGTCAGTCACAGGCTCCAGCCTCTTACTATCTAATCATAAATTATTAGGGAACATTCTTTACAGTACATTGGTTGATACGATGCCCATGTCCAGACTGCAGCCTGATCCTGGGGCCCAGAACTCAGCCTCTGAACACACAGTGCACAAGATAGTTGGGGAGGGGAGGGGGAGGGGGAGGGGGAGGGGGAGGGAGAGAGGGAGAGAGGGAGAGAGGGAGAGAGGGAGAGAGGGGGAGAGGGGGAGGGGGAAGGGAAGAGGGAGAGGAGGAAAGGGAGAGGGGGAGGGGGAGAAGGAGAGGGAGAGCGAGAGGGGGAAAGGGGGAGAGGGGGAGAGAGGGAGAGAGGGAGAAAGGGGGAGGGGGGAGGGGGGGAGGGGGAGAGGGGGAGAGGGGGAGAGGGGGAGGGAGAGGGAGAGGGAGGGGAGGGGAGGGGAGGGGAGGGGAGGGGAGGGGAGGGGAGGAGAGGAGAGGAGAGGAGAGGAGAGGAGAGGAGAGGAGAGGAGAGGAGAGGAAAAAGGAGAGGAAAAAGGAAAGGAAAAAGGAAAGGAAAGAAAAGGAAAAAGGAAAGGAGGGGAGGGGAGGGGAGGAAGGAAGGAAGGAAGGAAGGAAGGAAGGAAGGAAGGAAGGAAGGAAACACCAACAGCCCAGTTCCGTCTTCCTGAGAGTCTTCTTGCCATGCTGCCTTCAGGCCTCACCTGAGCAGTGCTGTGTGGGGTGGGGGGCAAAGGCAGGCCAATCTACAAAGTCCAGCTGCTTACTGATCAGTTGCTTAAATCACAAAGCAAGTCTGAGACTTTTTAGTGAGAAGCTGGCAAGCCTCATGGTAAAGTAAACTGCTGCACTGTGCTGCCCACTCCCATCCATGTTGCTACTAGCTTGGATACAGGCAGGAGACTGCCGGGATGCCAGGCTACTTCTCCTTTAGAATGAGGCCCACATTCTCAGCTGTGTTAGCTCAGAGCCCACCCCATTCTCAGAAGGGACCACAAAGGCACCATGTGCTGCCCTCACCTGCAGCTCTGAACTCTGCAGCAGACATGATGCCTACTATGAGAGAGGAAAGGGCTTTTCTTCAGCAACTCCATCCCATGCTGCTGCAAAGTTAGTTACAAACTTTTCCAAATCTCCCAAGTTGTCACTGAACAAAGCTCTGAGATTATGCAATGAAACCCCAACCAATGGAGCCTCTACGCAGAAAGATGTTTCTTACAATGCACACAGCGAAAAACAACCAACGGCTTGATTTTACTTTCTCTTCATAACTAGACCTTGTATAATATCCATATTTACATATAAACATTAGTCTTGAAAAATTATGTTCTATAGTGAAATAATCTATTCATTATTTGCATACATTTAATATGAATCACCACAGAGAATGGAAGGATTCCTATTTTAATTACTTTGCACACTTACATTTAGCCAGCTGCACACACCACTAAAATGGCTAATGGCGGCAGCAGCCAAGTGAGAGAAGAGAGCTGCTGTGGGTAAGTAGAAGAGGTCCCACAGAAAGAGGGTGTGACGTCTAGGACTTACTTGCCACTCCTGACGCCAGTCCATACAGCAGTCCTCCCCCATCCGACTGCTGAGGGAAGACATGGGTTCCCGGTGGAGGTGGCTTTTCTTGTCTGATAAAGTTATACAATAAGGTTTTCACAAGTTTGCTGGTGTAGGGAAGACTACATAGAAAGGGTAAAAAAAAGGAAAATCAAACTCCTGTTCATAGAGTCACTAATTCTGCATAACATCACAGACTACGTCAGTCACTAGTACCTCCTCAGAGACAGTGGCAGCATCTCACAACCTGACTCAAGCCCTGACCCTGGCGCTGCCTCCCACCACACCAGAAGGCACGAATAAAACCATTAAAACATAAGCATCTGTTACCTTGTTTGTAATTTACACAAAATTACAAGCAATTATAAATTTAGTGGATAATACAGTATAGCCAGCAACTGAAAGAAGGTTGTTACATAGAAATCAGCAGAGAAACATGAAAACTAAATAACAATAAGATTCATGTTTTAAGCACAAAACTCCAGTTATTCAATTATTGGTGACAAGGTAATTTCTATCCTTTCCGGTCCACTTGTAGATTTTTGCATGTATTACTGATGACCATGGCTTCTTCAATAAACCACAAGAACCAGAGAAAGAATATTCTGCTTAAGTATTTGACATTATAATGATACTATAAAAACCAAAGACTAACAAAGTAAAACTACTAATGTCCTCCCCATCTATGAAAAATACAACCTTTATATTTGTAGCACTGTAAGAAATACAGTTCTAAACTCTCGCATGTCAACTGTCACCTGAAGGCCAGGTTATTCCACTGTTGTTAGGGTTTAGAGCAGAGTCTCCAAAGCCTGGGCCCTTCCCCCTTCTTGTCAGTGACTTTCAGATGTCACCTGCACAGGTTCCAGTATGGTTTGTCTCCTTTGCAAATCACATCAGAGTTCAATCCTCATTATGAGGCAGGAAGATGGTGGAAATTAAGACTCACTATGGTGTTTGGCAGTGGAGCCTGTCGGTTAGGTCAGAAGATAAGTCTGGAGCTCCTATGACCAATCCCAGTAGCTTTTCAATAAGCAAGACCCACAGACTGGCTTGCCTCTTGCTGCACAAGGCCCAGTGATACCTTGGAAGTCTTCCAGTAAGAAGAAGGTCACCAGATGCAGTCTCAACCTTGGACCCTGGGGTCTCTTTTCTGTGTGACTTACCCAAAGGCTCTACAGGAGCCTGTGAACATGCTGTAGTGTAAGCATGGCAGCAAGGCAGGCAGAGAGGAGGCAGTGCTACGGACGCCCTTCACTCATAACAATCGACAAGTACTCTACCCACAGCCGTGTTCCCAGAACTTACAGATAACTTTAACAAAAGCTAACTTATTCTAAAGACTTGTTTGACTTAAACCTTATTGAAAATTTTGTCAACAGAAGGTAGGGTGTGTTTACTGCAAGTATTTTTATCCACATTCCCATAAGCGTCTGCTACATAGGAAGCTCCATATGTGTTTAGCATGCAGTAAATAAGTAGATGCTCATTAAATTACAACAGTGAAGGGGCCACTGGCATAGTCTCAACAAAAGGTGACCAGACACAGATCGGACCATAAAAGTCAGCCCTTCAAATTCACAAGGACCACATTCTCAGATTATGCATGCACTATTTCAACCAATTACAAACTGAAAATACTCAGGGAAAAAAATATCTTATCTATATTGAATTTTACTCTCTCAATATTTTCCAAACAATTCAGCATATCAGTTATTTACAAAGCATTCTTCACATTGTGTTAGGAACTATATGTCATCTAGGATTTAAAGCATACAGGAGGACTCTGCCATTGGAATATGCAGAGAAGACTTGACAGAGGAGGAGGAAGAAAGAAGAGAAGACAGCAGGCTGTTGCACAAAGCAACCATTACAGGCACCAATGAACTGGGGGATGAGGCAGAGTACAGAGGGAACAGGAACCAGAATGTGGCCTCGTCTTGTGTTGGATATGAAGTAACAACAGAACAGGAAGAGATGTCAGGTTGGTAAACGACAACACCCATGAGAAGATGATGCTAAAAATAGCAGATTAAATATCACGGTGGCTGTTCCTTAAGAGGGACAAGGTGAGAACGTAACGTACCATGGACCTTGCATCAGGTACTTGTGACTGATGCTCTGCCGCAGAACCTCCTTGTGGAAGAGCTGGCAGGAAAGGAAGACGACCATTGCTGAGACGGCCTCTACTGATATCTCATACGTAATATCCCTGAAGACATGGGGGAAACAGAGTCACAATCAGTCTGGAAGATTAAACAGTGCTCTTCTCACATAAACTGTTCATTTAAGCAGCTGAATCTATATATTCAAATATTTCAGATTATTTTTTTTTTAAAAAGCTTAAGATAAAAGTTCACTCAAGCCAACATATTAAATCCCTTTCCAGGCATCCGCTCTTCTATTTGGACCTGACACCCCACTGTTTTCCTACTTTGCAGTTCCCATGTCTATTAGTCTACTGGTGTAGGGGAGGAAGAGCAGCAGCTCTCAAGATCTGCTCGCAGTGGCAATATCCACGCTGACCCCTGTGCCTGTCCCTCGTCACTAACAACAGCAACCAATACACAGCAAGAAAGGCAGAGAGAAGGCCATGATCTCTGAATCAGAACGGTGTATCCGCTTCATCTCTAATGTGTGACACCTCAGGCAAACTGTGAATGTTCAGCAGGACACCAACAGTAATCATGTGATCAAGGGCTGTGGGGTAGAGACAAGATCCCAGCAGCTCTGGCAAGCCAGCCTACCCAAATTAATAAGCACTCAGCTTAATGAGAATCCCAGTGTCAAAGGAATAAAGCTAAGGGTGATAAAAAGACATCAATGTCCTCTCACTTCATGGATGTACACCCCACACACATGTGCACATCCATGCATACAACAAATACACATATACACAGAGATAGAGGCGCACATAAAGACATACACACACAGGCACATGCACACACAGACACACACAGACACACATATACAGACACACATACACAGATACACACAGGCATACATACACAGGCACATGCACACACAGACACACATACACACAGATACATGCAGGCATACACACACAGATACATGCAGGCATACACACACAGACACACATACACAGATACATGCAGGCATACACACACAGACACACATACACAGATACATGCAGGCATACACACACAGGCACATGCATACACAGATACACACACACATACACAGATACACACACACACATACACAGATACATGCAGGCATACACACACAGGCATATGCACACACAAAAACAAGACAGTAAATTTCTCTACTGCTGTTCCATGAACCATGAGTTTGCTTCTCCAGGCCTCAACTGAGTGGCTTCCAAATGCCTGTAGCCCCAACCCCTTGGGACACAACACTCCTTTCTGGCCTATGGCACTGCAGTCATGGACATGAACCCATACACCCACAAATACAATTTTTGGAAAATTAAAAATAATTTTTAAAAAACTACAAAGGTAAACATATACACAGAAGAAATTGCCAGGCAATAAATGGGTCAATCAATCAGCTGAACGCACAGTTCTCAGGACTATAAAACCTGATAAGATTTCTTAAGTGTTGACTATCTCTAACCAGCTGGCAAACACACGTGAGTTAAAAGTACTTTGAGATTCTCTCTCACCACACTCACAATGGCCACCATCAAGAACACTAAAGACAGCAAACTCTGTGTGGTGTGGGGAGGAGAACACTGCTGACAGTGCCAACCATGTGGCTACCATGGCACTCGGTAGCCCTGTGTGGCAGCGTCTCGAGAATCCAGAGACAACTATTTTTTTTTAAAGATTTATTTATTGTTTGGACATACTAGAAGAGGGCATATGATTCTATTACAGATGGTTTGTGAGCTACCATGTGGTTGCTGGGAATTGAACTCAGGACCTCTGGAAGAGCAGTCAGTGCTCTTAACTGCTGAGCCGTCTCTCCAGCCCCAGAAACAACTATAATGACCCAGTTCTCCCCTCCCCGCCATGGTCAGATGGGCCCTTCTCACTTTAACAGGAAAATGGAACCAACCTAGCTGTCCATCAACAGAGGGTAGATTGTGCCAATTTGGCACATATTTATTCATCCAAATCATTTTTTATCAACCTGAATTCTTTCATGGTAAAGTTTTCAATTAAAGTCCAAAGTAAATTACAAGTCAAAGGAAAATTTCAAGTAAAGTTCAAAGAAAAGTACACAATAGCTACTAACAGTTGTGTATTTAAAGACAACTGGCTCTCAACTAGGCAAGGTTAAATTTAACCAGGTATGTAGAGTAGCTCTCACTGGTAGAAATATATTTTACAACATAACATAATGAGGCAAAAACTCTGCCTGGCCAACTCAGCAAACTCTGTCTCAAAAGTTAGGGTAAGGGGACATGCCAGTGACACAGGTCAGTGATGGAGCACCTGCCCAGCATGCAAGAAGCTGTAGGTCCAATCCCTAGTACCACAGTACACACACACACACACACACACACACACACACACACACACTGTGGGTAGACTCAGTGATACAGTACTTGTATTATAAAGAAATGGCATTTCCTTAATTACTGCTATAAATTATATTCCCTCCCTCCCTCCCTCCCTCCCTCCCTCCCTCCCTCCCTCCCTCCCTCCCTTCCTTTTCAAGGGTTTCTCTGTGTAGCTCTGACTGTCCTGGAACTTACTCTGCAGACCGGGCTGGCCTTAAACTCAGAGATCTGCCTGCCTCTGCCTCCCAAATGCTGGAATTACAGGTGTGCGCCACCATTGCCCAGCTAGTTCTCATTCCTTGAACTGAATGAAGAATAAACTGGACACTTACAACTCACTAATGATGGCACAGATGACCCGGAAGAATTCTACTCACAATAATCATTAATTAAACTACCCAGGCCTATCTAGAACACACATTCACTAGTCGGTCTTTGTGAGCCCATAGGCAAAGAGCTAAGTGAGACCTCCATCAACAATGAGCGAGGAAGTAAGGCCCCCAGACCAACAACCCTGGGGTCACTACATGCTGTCACCATCCAAAATGAGGGACTTAGAAAACAAGCACTTCCTCACCTGAAGCCTCAGATATCCCGGCCCTGACCTGACCACAATATCTTAAGTCAGAAGCAACAGGTCAAGCTCTATTTAGACATCTGACAAAATAAAAATTATCAAGTAATATTGACTGTTAAACAGCTGTCATTCAAAAAAATTTGTTGGGCTTTCTTTTTTTTAAGACTAGGGTTCATGCCAGGCGGTGGTGGCGCACACCTTTGATCCCAGCACTTGGGAGGCAGAGGCAGGCGGATCTCTGAGTTCGAGGCCAGTCTGGTCTACAGAGTGAGTTCCAGGACAGCCAGGGCTACACAGAGAAACTCTGTTTTGAAAAAAAAAAAAAAAAAGACTAGGGTTCATTATGTAACCTAGGTCAATCCCAAATTCACTGTGTATCTCAGGCTGTTTTCAAATTCTCAGTAATCCTCCTGCCTCAATCCCTCAAGTACTGAGATTACAGACACACACACACACACAGCCCAAATAGGGTCATTCTTACACAGCAACAGAGACATGATACACTTGGTCATTTACCAGAAGGAAAGTTGTAGGCAGTCTGGATGTGGACTGATGAGAAACTGGTTTAATAAATGCAGCAGGTGCATAGATACGTTGAGCAATTTCTAAAGCCACAGATTAAATGTTCATCTCGCATCACTAGTAAGTCAAAATGCTTTTTCAAACGGAAGGTTGTGAGGGGAAAAATCAAAAATAAACAAAAAACATGGTTCTGACGTTCACTCCTGCACATGACAAGGACATGACAACTACTGGGCCTTCTCTTGCTACTGGAGCAGCCATGAGGAAAAGATGCTGCTCTAACAGCTAGAAAGACAAACCAGTACTTGCACCAGCTGCCTTCACCATGCCACAGACGCCTTGAGACAGCTATGTCCATGACTGCAGCTGAGCACGCTGGCTGCTGGGGGCCTGCCAGTCGGGGCTATGTCAGTCTGTGGTAGATGTGCACTCTCTAGCCTCAGCAGAGGAGGAGCATGTCCCTGATGGAGGGACTACTGTGAGTGCTGCAGGGCTGAGGGAAGGCAAGGCTGGGCTTGGATGACTGCTGTGCTACATAGCAAGCTGCTGAGATCCGTCAGAGAACAGACTCAGAGCCACTTTCCCATGCTATCTCCCCCACCCCCACCCCCCCACGGTTACATCAGGACCATTCATCCTCTGCCCACTTCTGTAGAGTAGGCTATTCTAGTCACAACAGGGATGGCACAGGACAGGGGCATCACTGCAGACAGTAGCAGCAACCTCACACTAGAAAACTAGACTGAAGCCTGGCACCAGACTTGACAGCTAATCACCACACAGGTGAGTGAAATCCCAACAGGCTTGGCACTAGGAGTCAATGCTGCCCAAAGGCAGTCCCTACTAACCCCAGGCTTCCAGGGCCAAAGCATCCACCAGCAGCTCAACAGTGAAAGAGGCTGAGTAGTCTCAGGAGTGCCCCAACAGCTGGCGCCTTGTTACCCATAAGCCAGCACTGCTTTCTCAAACAACCCACTTGTTACCCACACCCCAATCCCTAGTCCTGGCTTGCCCGCACACAAAGCATAGGCTCCTGCCAGCTACTGATGAAGCTGCAGAGGCCTGTGGCAGCTGCTCTAAGGCTGAAGAAACAGGGTGACCCCAGGCCTGATGTCCCTGATGTGAGGCAGAGGAGCCTGTCCCTGAGCTGTCCCTGCATAGGCCATGCCCAGTCCCCAAATAGTCCTTAATGGGCCTGGTTTCCCCATCGAATACCATCCCAACAGAAGACAAACCGTCGAGAGAAGCTGCACTGAGCAATTGCCATGCAGCCAGGGTAAGCAGGGGAAGTGGGCACAGAGACAAGAGAGCAGAGGGGTGAAGAGAACCTGAGAGCCCTACTCAGCACAGAACTACAGAAAGCTGTCAAGGAGCAGGGCACAGGGCCTCAGGTCGTAGCATAACAGCTTTCGCACTGGTTTCTGCCAGACGCCAAGGCCCTGATACCAAGGCCACACAGGACTGTGAGGCTAAGGGTCTCTATAACTAGACTGGCGTGGGGCTGTGACACTAGGGGGCGCCACTTGCCACTGCTTCCATCAGCCTGCTACTGCCACCTGTTGCTGTCACACATGTCACACAGGGAAGGGAAGGAACCAAGGGTGCTAGAGACCAGCATCTGAAAAGCTTGCCTATCCACTACTCCATCTGGGTAGGGCAGAAGAACCTGTAGGCAGCTCAGTATTCATGATGGGAAGGCAAAAGTACCACTCCAAATTTGATGCCAGCTTAGTCTACATAGAAAGTTCCAGGCTAGACAGGGTTATATAGCAAGACATTCTTCGAAAGAAAGAAAGAAAGAAAGAAAGAAAGAAAGAAAGAAAGAAAGAGAGAGAAAAAAAAGGAAGAAAGAAAGATAGATATAAAAAAAAGACTTATTTCCAAGCATATGTATTGGTACAGAGCAAAAGAAAAAATTAATGCCAACAGTGAACTCCATAGCCCTTGAATTCTCTATGCAACCCAAAATAGCCTTCAGCTCATAATCCCGCCTCTGCCATCCTCCCCCCACCTCACTATGCAGGAACTATAGGCTTGCCACCACTCCCAGTTGGAAAATATTTACACAGGGATTATGAATACCAGTGGCTACTCACATTATTTACAAAAGAATCCCTAAAGTACCCTCCACGATTTCTAACAGAGCATCCTAACTTCCTACGGTATCCTTACCCTTGCCCCTTCACCTCCAGTTTGACAGGCCTACCTGGAAACCTAAGCATGTGGCCAGTTCAGGGCTTTGCATCTGCTGTTCCCCACTTACAAGGCTCTCCCATCAGATGGAGGGCAGCAGAGCACCTCTGAGCCCACTTGGGTTTCCATTTAAATAGAATATGTCGTATAAGAAACACGCCCTAACACTCTGGGCTCCTACACCCCAGCATTACTCTTTCTGCACTGACGCTTGCATCCTGACATCATCACGTACCCACTCTTGTCCTCAGTCCCACTCTGCAACGAGAGCCTATGTTACCATTGTACCCTACATACAAAAGGAGATGACAGGAAATAATCATGGATTTGCTGAATTGTCATCTCTAGTCTGCTCACAGTTACAGAGAAAAATTAGTATGTGTTACCAAAACAAAAGTCTCAAACTCTCAGCTTCCAAATATTACCTCACAATCTAGCATTCTGTATAAAAAGTCACTAGACTCCCAGGGACACAGATCTAGTAGCAACAGCAAAAATAATTATTTCATGATGCAGGGCTGAAGCAGGGCAGCCCACGCCCTCATTTAGTCCAGTTTCTACCCTAAGCAGTACTGGAAATGGCTCTCAGCACAGAGGTTTAGCAGCTTCAAAATAAGTAGGCCCCAATTCAATTGTGCCCACCTGGGGAAATAACGCAACTATCATTCAGAAAATCTTTGGAACAGCCGTTAAAGACATAGGATTTGAGGATATACGGAGCCAAACTGCAGCCATCTGTCAATGACGCTTCCTGGTTACCATGGCCCCCACACCTCCCAAAGCTGTGAGGAGCCGCAGGTCCATAATAAACAAAAGCTCGCCGATGGCCCCAAACATGTGCAAGCACTCAAAACCAAGCTCTAGGCTACAACGTCTTAAAAGCTGCAGCCTGAATGAACAGGATAAAAGTGAGCTAGTTTAAGATTTCTTCCTTTCTTTCCCAGTTACTTTACTGGGTAGTTAGATAAAACAGGATACTGGTCTGCATAAGACAGCAAGAGTTATTAGTACTAAGCTCAACTTAAAGTCACAGGTACTTCAGCTGTGTCAAAACAGAGATAATGAAAACCACCTAGGGGCATTACATAATGGGCCACTTACACTGCCTGCTAACAGTGAGACGCTCTACCTCAAGAAAATACACTGTCAATTCCAACAACTATCAGTTTCCAGTTTGAGAGTAAAGGAAAATATTGTATTTACACTTTCCACTATCTTCAGACTGAAGAAAAAAAGAAAACAAACACCCTGCCCTAGCCCCAGCTGAGAGTCTTCCTAGCAGTGAAGAGGGAATCAATATTTGACTTTCCATTTACAGTTTAGGATCATAGTGCCCATTTCTCTGTCTCTGTGTCTCTCTGTCTCTCGCTCTCTCTTAGTGAGGAGAAAATAACTGACTCCTATTGGTATAAAATGACCTCCTAGAGGCCTGACACTATATACACAGTACATAATCACACACACACACCCCTAAGACAAGTCTTATATGGCGGCACAAGCCTGCAAACCCACTAGGAGAGAAGAGGGAGGAGAAGTGTGAATTCAGCCTAAGCCTGAGCTACACAGTGAGTTCAAAGCTAGCCTACACTCCATGTCAAGATCCTGTCTCTAAAAAAAAAAATTACTAACAATCCTGATACAACTGTGGTTAACCGAATCTATAGACTCATCTGCTACCTCATCTATATTTGCCTTCAATTCATACATATAAACCCACATTTAGGCCTCCCTTAATTTGACTAGTAATGATGTTTAGTTACTAATACTTAAGTTGTGCACATATTTGTTAAGTTTAATACAATGTGTTTCATGTTTATTTTTAATGGCATTTTAATTTTTATTTATCATTTGATAGCTGCTATTATATGACTTCTGTGTAATGACTTTGTCATTGAGAGTATAAACTTCTCAAACAAGTTACCATAAACAAACATTTCTTCTTTACATCCAGGGGCTGAGCATTCCAAGGTCAAGATGCCAACCAATTTAATTCCAGGACAAGAGTTTTCTCACTGGTCTGCAGGCAGCGGCCTTCTTGCTATAGTCATGTAGGTAGAAAATGGTGAGAAGGGGCTGGAGAGATGGCTCAGTGGTTAAGAACACAGATTGCTCTACCAGAGGTCCTGAGTTCGATTCCCAGCAACCACATGGTGGCTTATAACCATCTGTAATGGGATCTGATGCCTTCTTCTGGTGTGTCTGAAGATAGCAACATATATAAAATATATAAAATAAAAACAAAATATAAAAAATAAAACAAATCTTAAAGAAAGAAAGAAAGAAAGAAAGACAGACAGACAGACAGGAAAAGAAAATGGTGAGGAGACAATAACGATGGCTCTTGTCATGCCTGTGAGATGGCCTCAGAAAAGCCCCGAGCCCTAGGACCATGACATTCAAATGGGGGTGACACAGGCATTTGCTTCATAACATACAGTGTCTGAAAAGCTAGCATGGTGGCTCATGCCTGCAGTTTCAAAACTTGGGAGAATCAGAAATTCAAGGCTAGCCTTGGCTACATGAGATTGTCCTTGAAAAACCATACCAAGATGGCTTAAGAGATGACTCAGCAAGTAAGAGCATACACTGCTTGAGTTATAATACCCATGCTGGGTGGCTCACATCTGCCTGCAACTCCAGCTCCAGGGAATCTTACACCTTTGATCCCTTCTGGCACCCGTAATCATGTGCACATACATGTAATTTAAAAATAATTTTTAAAAGTTTTATAAAATAAATTGTTTTAAAACCATAAAGAAACATCAATACTGCATGAGAGACAGTTTGAGCATTGTGTCAAATCTTATTTCAGCCAGGAATGTTCTTAGTTAATTGTCTGTCACTTCATTGTAAACAATCAAAAGCTGTACACCACTGGTCCTGGAGGTGTAAAACGCCATGTCCTTTAGGAACAGTTAATACCCTACTTAGCTGTGATGCGCATGAACCATGACAGACAATGACCATCACAGCAAGTAATCCCTAAAGATGTATAAGTGGTACTCATATCCAGTGGTAACAACTTGGATTTAAGGCTCACTCAGCAGTAGGTTGGAAACGATGCCTGGAAACACAGCCAACTACTCGGGGACTAGTGAGGTCATGAATCTTACCGAGAACCACCATCACCACTGTACTAAACCAGCATAATCCTAACTATGCTAAAATCTACCTTTATAGCTACAGACAATCCTAGCTCTCACCCCTCACTAACGAAGCTTCTCTCTGCAGCAGACAGACACCAAAACAGAAAGCCACAACTGCTCAAAATACAGAAAGCAGCCCATCGTGGACGCCCACCACAGTAGATACAACACAAATCCTGCACCTGAGGCTCACAACACATCCCAGAAGAGGTGACAGAAAGATCAGAAGAGGCAGAGGACCAGGAAATCTGCTGTCATGTGTCTCCTAGAAATGACAGGGAAATGACATCCATGATACTTCAACAACATGGCTGCCTAAACAAGATCTGAAAAAACACATCAACAAACAGGCTAATAAAGAAGGGCACAATCTCAGGGGCCTCAGTCCAGACAGAGAACTGCAGGCAACTGAGGACTGCAGAGAGAGGGAGAACTTACTTTTTCGCAAGGATGAACCCACTAATTGGTCACCTAACACCAAGTGGTCAGCCCTGAAATCACATACATACAAGCAACATTAAATGGAGTTAGCAGGATGGAGATACTTGCAATTAAAAGCATATTTGCAATTAAAGATATAGTTATAATTTTTGCTAATGGCAGAATATCCAGAATCTCAAATTCAGTGTCATTAAGTGGTCAATAAAACCATTAAAGACTTGTTAATAAATTTGATACCTAAGAATTCTGTTCTATTATGAGAAGAAGCAGAATTCGAACACGCTGACCCATTTTATAAAATAAGCTTAAGATCAAAGGCAGAGGTAGGCAGATCTCTGTGAGTTCAAGAACAAGCTGGTCTACAGAGCGGGTTCCAAGACAGCCAGGGCAAAAAAAGTCAACATTACCAAAACAAAGTTATATTAGTAAAATAAAATAATAACAAAAAGATAATGGGCAAACTGAGAAAAATATACTATAAATTCATATAAAAAATGCCTGGTTTTTCTAACAAATAAATAAATAAATATGGTCATGTAATTTTAAGGAATGAGAAAGGAGGTAGATCTTAATAGCATTATACATAATGGCAAAAAATACAAACCAACCAATGTCCATTAACTGATGAACACGTGTGCAAAATGTGGCTTATAGTGCAATGGAATGTTTTTTACACTCCCCAGCCCCCACCAAAGAAACTAAAGTCCTTGTACTCAGGACAACAGATGAAACTGAACAGACCATACAAAGTTAGAAGGGGGAAAAGGGCCAGTCCAGAGGAACCCAGCACAGGTAAACTCACAGGAGGAGAAAACAGACTGTTTGTCATGAGGAGAAACAGGGGACTCATGGGGACAAGTGGGGATGTGGCAGACAATGCCTGTGGTTTCTCTGTTACTGCAGAATGGTAAATACACACAAAACCACTGAGCTGCTTCCTTTGAAAATAGGAGGTTATAGGTATTGGATTTATTTGTTTTTATTTGAAAATGAAAACAGAAAGATCTCTAAATACTGGGATACAAAGACTCCTAGGTCAAACTGATAAACAGGAAGATTCCAAACAATATGTAGAAGTTTTCCACCCTGGTGTAAAAATAGGGTGAAATATGAATTTGTACTTCTAACTGTTCATATACATTAAAATTTCCAAGAAAGTACAAACAAAAAGCCAAGAGTCAGTTATGAAAGCAAAGAGTAGGGCTGGAGAGACAAGAGAGGGATGGTGCCTGTTAGTGGCAACTGTGGAGGTGGAATTTAGACAGAATACTACTTTCTCCTCACATCAAAGTATCAACCTATACAAAAACAGATTACCTTGGACTAACCATTCCTGAACTTCAGCCAATTAGAACCTGAGCACACATGAAATGAGACCATATGAAGAAGGCAGACGGCACCCATGCCGTGTCACAGCATGCTGTAAGAACCAGTCACCCAGAACCGGAAAGCCAGCTCTCTTCCTCAGCCCTGAATGAGCTCTACGCACTCCAACACAGGCAATCTACGGATCTTGGTTTTCCTTGTAAATAAGGACAATAGGTGAGCTCTGATGTCATTTCCTTCTCTAACTTCTGATAATGCTAAGAAGAAAAAGAAGAAAAAGGAACTTGAGGTAATATTAATTTCTATGATAACCAAATTTAAAGTATTAATTGAAGGAGGCCAAGTCATCAGGGGAATGAGTCTGAGGTCGACACTTGAGAGAAACCACAATTCCGTGATGCTCAGTGCAGTGAGTTTTCAAAAATGAAGTGTTTTTAAGGCAGCAGATCATTCTTGAAGTCCTTGTATAATCTTCAGAAGATTTCATGACACAATTGCTAAACCAAAGTGAACTTCAGCGAGGTGAAACACTGCGTTGGCGGCCGCAGGATCCCTAGCACTTTCCAGCATCTGGTCTGGAAATGTCCTAGAACAGACTACTGTTGGAGCAAGTTACTACTTCATGTGAACAAGTGACAGAAGCCGTGACCTTGTGCTACACTGCTGGGGCAAAGGGGGACACTTGGACAAGGACAGAAGCCATAGTGAAAAGGGTGTTAGTGTTGGCTAACAGCAAAGCTGATGAACACAGAAGGAAAACCTGCTCCTCTGACTTACTCCCGGATAGAAACCTGATGGCACTGGAACTGGAACGCAAGTTTAATAAAAACAACTGACAAGTTCAAACAATTAAGATGAAAAATTAGAAATAGCTATTTGAGCCAACAGGGCTATTCTAAAGGGAGAGAATGGTATTATATATTTCAGATGCTAGTTTTAGAAGTGAGATTAGAGGTGTGGCTATAATAACCCTGTGCCAAGGATTAAACTCAGGGTCACGTCTCTTACTAAGTATGCACTGTGCCACTGAGGGAAGCCCCCAGACCCTAATGTGCAAGTGTCAGCACACACAGTACCACCAGCTACACTTAGTGCTGCGGGGCCTGGAGTCAGACAGCAGCTGGTAACAGAGCTGATTTAAAATTTATTGCCTGGGTCCAGGGTTAGTGAATTTTTTTCTTCTATAAAGTATATCACATACTTCTTAACAATAATCATTTAAGCATTTGTGGAAAAAAAATCTAAACAGCTATCTTGCAAAATCAACACTGTACTTTTGGACATATTTGTTTTCAATAACCCAAGGTCTTAAATATTACACACTAAAAATTTTAAATGGAATTCTCCAACCCATCATAAATTTTTCGAAGAAACAAACAAACAAAAACCCACTGTGAGAGCTACAGAGATGGCTCAGCAGCTAGGTGCTGCTCTCACAGGAGCTGAGTTCAGTTCCCAGCCCCATGGTGGGCAGTTCACAACCACCTACAACTCCAGATGCATAGAATGTTACTAACATCCTTTGAACACTTTCTTCTGAACTTCATGGTGCCTGTACACAGATACCCAACACACAACTCAAAGTAATATATCTCTTTATTTTTTTTATTAATTTATTCTTGTCTGTATAAGTGATTTGTCTGCATTTATGTCTGTGTACCATGAGTATGCCTAGTGCCCAAAGAGGCCAGAAGAAGGCAGTGTATCCTCTGAAACTAGAGTTACAGACATTTGTAAACCAGCATAGGTGCTGGGAATCAAACCCAGGTCCTCTGGAAAAGGAGCCAGTGCTCTTAACCACTGAGCCATCTCTCCAGCCATAAAAATAAACCTGCAATAAAAATTAAAAACAAACAAACAAAACAAAAAAACACCTATTGCAACATTTTAATACATAATACTATCTTGGTATATGAAAATTCTTTAACATTTAGTTCAATGCTTATGTCTTAAATTCCTAATTCATCCAGAAAGCTGTGCTAGATTTTAATTTGTAGCACCTAAAATTGAAATGCTGATTTGCTGTAGCTAGCTAGCTCCTGCCTTCCATGGAAGCTGGCTTTGGAGAAGCATTTGTGAATCAACATGCAGGGTTGAAGAAAGACATTACCCCAGAGTTATGTAAGCCCTTCATTCCCCAGTCACGGGCATCTCTGTGCCTTTGCTCTCATCGACAACTAAGGAAAGCACTTACAAGCCAGGTATGGTAGCACATGCCTTTAATCCCAAATGAAAGGCAGAAGTAGGTGGACATCTGTGAGTTCAGGACTAACCTGGTCTACACAACAAGGCCAGCCAGGGCTACACAGTAAGACCCTGTCTCAAAAACAAAGAATGACTAGCAGAGAACAAAAGTTTTCACAACTTTTTCACAACATACTATTGAAAGTCTGAATAAATGTGCACTTATAACTATTACATTTCAGAAATTGTGTTGATATAAAGAATTTTACAATTCAGACAATCAGTTTCAAACTTCCTTAATTCCTCCAAAGTGGAACTGGGAGAAGCTCTATCCTTCCTACAGTTGTGTCCTGGTCTAGAGTCTGAAACACAGCTCAAGTTGAGTCTTCTAACACTCATGTCTTTCAAATGACACAGCTTTTCCAGTCTTAATTTTCTAGACTTGCTATAATCAAGCTAACATGCCCTTGACTCCACAAAGACATATTCAGTCCTGAGAGAGACATATTCAGTCCTGAGAGAGACATATTCAGTCCTGAGAGAGACATATTCAGTCCTGAGAGAGACATATTCAGTCCTGAGAGGTCCCTAGTCAAATCCTTTTGTCTTCCTCAAAGGCCTCAAAGTGAGGATTCCCTAGGCAAGTCTTAAACTTAAGATCCTCTTGCTTCAACCTCCTGAATAATTGGGATTAGTGACAGGACCTGGGCCTAGCCTGATCCTGTTTCTTTTTTTGTTTGTTTGTTTTTGTTTTTTCGAGACAGGATTTCTCTGTGTAGCCCTGGCTGTCCTGGAACTCACTCTGTAGACCATGCTGGCCTCGACCTCAGAAATCCGCCTGCCTCTGCCTCCCAAGTGCTGGGATTAAAGGCGTGTGCCACCACTGCCGGGCGCCTGTTCCTGTTTCTAATAAAGAATCATTTAAAAGTTTATACAACCAGGTATTACAGTAATGTAATCCTATCACTAAGAGTTGAGGGCAAGAGATGCAGACGTTTAAGGTCATCCTTAGCCACACAGCAAGCTTAAGGTTAAAAATGAAAAAGAGCTGTAGGGGGGGGGGAGAGAGAGAGAGAGAGAGAGAGAGAGAGAGAGAGAGAGAGAGAGAGAGAGAGAGAGAGAGAGAGAGCAAGCAATACTACTGAAATTAGATTCCTAATGATTCTTCTGCTAATTCAGCATAGGTAAGCAAGAGCAGCTGTGGAGCATCACAGCTTGTCTTACGGTGTTCATGCTAACTCCACCTTCACTTACAGGCTGGTCTGGAATGATGCGCTGCAGTTGGGGTAGATGAAACACTTACAGAGCAGTTGCTTTCACATGGAAACTGTAACCAAGACAAACCTTCTTGTAAGATGGACTTCCAAGGACATTAAATCATAAGAAATTGTTTCAGCAGCTGCTTCAAGCTGAACACAAGACATCTGGCTGCCTGTGCAGTTTCAGTTCATTTAAAAAGTATAATCACATTAAAACACTGAATGTGCGATGCACTGCAGCACTGTCTGTCTGCTCCTCAACACAGCTGGATGCACTGCAGCACTGTCTGTCTGCTCCTCAACACAGCTGGATGCACTGCAGCACTGTCTGTCTGCTCCTCAACACAGCTGGATGCACTGCAGCACTGTCTATCTGCTCCTCTACACAGCTGGATGCACTGCAGCACTGTCTGTCTGCTCCTCTACATAGCTGGATGCACTGCAGCACTGTCTGTCTGCTCCTCTACACAGCTGGATGCACTGCAGCACTGTCTGTCTGCTCCTCTACACAGCTGGATGCACTGCAGCACTGTCTGCTCCTCTATACAGCTGGATGCACTACAGCACTGTCTGCTCCTCTCCACAGCTGGGTGCACTGCAGCTCCTCTCCACAGCTGGGTGCACTGCAGCACTGTCTGCTCCTCTACACAGCTGGATGCACTGCAGCACTGTCTGCTCCTCTACACAGCTGGCCCATTCGCTGTGTTCACAGCCTCTTTATTATCCAAACAGATTCACTACTTCCAACTCCCTAACGTTAACAAGACATGATCAATAAAGGCTAAAGTCTGTACACATTCAATTGTTGGGACTTGGCAATGAAAACAAATGTTATTAAAAGCCTAATTTTGTGTTTGTTTCAGACTGAGTCTCACTATGTTACGTAGGCTGGTCCAGAACTCATTATGTAGCCCAGGCTATCCATCATCTTCTTGCCTCAGTCTCCCAAGAGCTAAGGTTATAGGTATGTGTAACCTGACCTGGTTAATTTTAAAATTATATCAATTTAGTTTTAAAATTAGATCAAAAAAAAATATAAAACATCTATCTTAATGTGATTAGAAAAGAGCAGAAAATACATAAGTTCTCCACACCCATCTGAAAAAAAAAAAAATCCAAAACGTCACCACAGAGACTTAACCAAGACAGGAACTGGTTTTCTCCTATAGGAGTACAGGTAAGTGAGGCCGAGCACTCCCAGCAACCTTGTGATATCACAACAGCCCTTGCTCCTAGGACCCAGCCTTTGCAAGTGGCTCTCACCTAGAGTTCAATATGATCTGAGCATGACCTTAGATTCCATATTCCAAGCAGGAAAAGGACAGGGCAAGAAACAAAGGACTTAAAATGCATGTGCTCTGTGAGGTGACAACTGGTGGCTAACAAATCTCTGCAACAGTGCAAACCATGTGATGTGGGTACAAGGAGGAGACTGTAACTTGGGCTTACACGGTCACCCTGGGCAATATTAAAATTCTACTCAAAACAAAGAAAAGAAAACTGGCAGACATGAATAAGTCTGTGTATCACAAGACATCCTGGGAAGCTGTCCCCATGTCCTTCCCTGGCAGGCAAGTCTTCTTATCTAAGCTCACCATGCATACACGCAGCACAAGGCACAGTGCATCTCTCCAGCTCTAGGAAAAATATGGATTCATGGACAGTATCCCCAAGAGCCTATGTGCTCACAAATGCTTGTCTTTTGTTTCTGGGCCAGAGTCAAATAGCCAGTTTCTGACAAAATCCCTCTGTGTTTGTTATTTTATGATGATAAACCTGAAGAACTTCTTTATCTAAAAACTACTTCCTTTACATAGCTAGAGATACAGGTTAGTTGGTAGAGTGCATGTCTAACATGCCTGGGTGCAGCCTCCAGAAAGTGGATGTGGTGGAACAGACCTGTGGTCTCTACACTCAAGAGATAAAAGCAGGAGGAAAAAAATGTTCAAGGTTGGGGCAAGAAAGATGGCTCAGCAGTTAAGCGCACTGGGTGTTCTTCCAAAGAACTCAGGTTTAATATCTAGCACCCACCTTGGTGGCTCACAACCTTCTACAACTCCAGTTCTAGGGGATCCAAAATCCTCTTTTGGTCTCCTCAGGCAATGAACATATATGGTACACAGACATACATGCAGGCAAAACACTGAGATATATAAAATAATTTTTTATAAAGTTAAAGTTATTCTCAGCTACATAGTAAGTAAGCTCAAGGGTAGTCTGGGATACATGAGACCTATCTAATAAATAAATGTAATTCCTTTAAAATATGTATCTCCAGAACCAGAAAGATAGATCAGGTGACAGTGCTTACCTCCAAGCCTAATAACCAGAGTTCAATACATGACCTCAGGACCCACATGATACAAGGAGAGAAGTTACTCTTACAGTTATCCTGTGACCTCCATACATGTGCTGTGGCACATACATACACACACATGGATGCATGTGCATATCCATTCACACACACAATAAATAAGAAGATATGTATGTTCTCATCCTAGCTACTCAGACAGCTGAAGTTGGAGGAGTGAGACATGATACCAGCAAGGCCAACATAAAAGGTTCTGTCTCAAGAATCAGTAAGTTCATTTTGTAAATTCTCCAAAGTAATAAAGGTGTCTCTGGTGATAGAAGAGTATCAACACAAACATTACAAAGGTTTGTAGCCTTCCAAGGGGCCATGATACATGAATGGACAATCAGCATATAAAGGAAGGCAATGATGACAGAAACAGCTAACAAGGATTCCAGAGGAGAATCCGTTATGAGAGGGGTGATAAGCAATGACTCATAGCGAGTAGACATTTTTATACACATAGGAACTGCACTGAGCTGCAGCGATGGAAACCTGGTTCCAGCAGCATAAACAACTAAGGGTTTGGTTTGTCACATGAGATGCCCAGGGTGAGGGAGGGAGAACAGCAGTTGTTGACCTTGGTTCAGGGCTCACTGACATCAAAGCAAAACCTCTACGAGACTACTGGGTCGTGGTGCCAGGATGGGGTGCAGCACAGAAGACCTCATCTATGTTCCAGGACACAGGAAAAAGGCTGTCAGGAGAACCACACACTTCTCCACTGAGTAAGTAAATGCCCTGTGAAGAACTTCACTAACAAGTCTCATTAAAGGACCTCCCCAACTACATCTCAAGGAATACACCTAGCTTCAAAGAACACTGGAAAGAAATCTGTCCTCTCTAAAATAGTCTCAAAACAAAACCAAGAAGCTAAGGGAAAAAGAACACTGTGGTCAGTTTGCTTTTTCTACCACAGACTAGATTCAACTTGCCTTTCTCAAAGTCTTTACAGAGACCTGTAAGAGCTCTTTTTATTGAAGTGAATGCAATCCTCTGCCTACCGTGTTGATATTACTGAGGGACTTAATCATTCTCCCTTAAAATGAAATTCTTGTTTGATAGCGTTGTAGTTTGAATAAAAATGGCCCCCAAACCTCAAACACATCTGAGTGCTTTGTCCCCAGTTGCTGGAACTGTAGGAGCTACAGCTTTATTGAGGGACGTATGTTGCTGAGAGTGAGCTTTGAGGTTTCAGAAGCCCACACCGGTACCAGATAGCTCTTTCTACCTTGTGGTTGTTGTCTCAGGGTGAGCTCTCAGCTTCTGCCCCAAGTACCATGCCCGCCTGAGGCCATGCTCCCTGCCAGGATGGCCACAGACTCTATAAACCTCTGAAACCATGACCTCTAAATTAAATGTTTTGTTTTAAGTGGCCTTGCTCATGGTGCTTTGTCACAGCAACAGAAAAGCAAGCAAGTCAAGTGGACACAGTCTACATACACCAGGCAAAATAGAAAGAATGACATGAGTATAGAATCCTTAATGCTGCACCAGAACCTACAAGCTCTTCCACACAGGACCTGGGCAGATGGCTTAGCAGACCCTCAATTAGGATCTTTATCATGCACGTCAAATCCTAGTTTGGCGGCACACACCTGTGACCACAGCCATAGTGCTGATGGAGATCTGAGGTTTGCTGGCCAAGTCAAACAAGTCCAGGTTCCATAAAAGACCCTGTCTCAGAAAATAAGGGGAGCTGAGCGTGGTAGCCCACGCCTCTAATCCCAACACTTGGGAGACAGAGGCAGGGGAATACCTTTGAGTTTGAAGCCAGCCTGGTGTTCTGGGGTGACCAGAGTTACATGGTAAGACCCCATCTCAAAAAAGAAAAAGAGAGTGGGAGGGGCCAGGGAAGAGAAAACTAAAGAAAGGGGAGAGAAGAATGATTAAGGAATTCACCCAACACTCACTACTCTCTCTGTACACGTCTGCCCCTGCCCCACCTCACTCCATCCTCTCTCTCACCACACACACAGTCACGCATACACATACACACTCACACACACACATACACACACTCTCACACTCATGCACATACACACACACTCATACATACACATATACACACACACACTCACGCATATACACACACACACACACACACACACACACACACACACACACACACCTCTTCAGCACAGTCAATTCTCATTTTCATTACAGAATGAAGACCAAGCCTGGCCCAGGCAGAACTTACAAGAGTGGAGTATCAGTGATTAACTGTACCAGGCTGCAGAGCAATTCTTCCAAAAGATCTTCAGAGTCAGAACCTAGTGAGACACACAAAGCTTTGTTTTGACAAGGTAGACAATAGATGAAATTACTTAGATGTTAAGTTTTCATTTCTAATAAGAAAAAATTATTATTACATATATTCAAACACTATTTTGACCTCTGAATAAAATCCAGATCATGAGCAAGTCAACACTTAATACCGACTTTCTGTGACTTTCCTTTTGTATTATTGTATATGCCATAGCACATGTGTGGAAGGCAGAAGACAACTCCTTGGCACTGGTTTTCTCCTTCTACCTTTCTGTGAGTTTCAGGGTTAGAAAAATCTCATCGGGCGTGCATGACTTGCTTAACTATCTCACTGGCTCTATTTTTGCTTTCAAGATTGGGTCTCACTGTGTAGTCCTCAACTGGCAAGTCTCCCCCAAATTCTGAGATTACAAGTATGTACTGTAGGCAGGAGAGCTGGCCCTGGCCGTCACCTGCTACAGCACTTGGGAGAGCAGGCCCTGCACCTTGCCTGGGCAGCAGGATGGATCCGGTCCTGGTTACATGGGTTGCCAGTGAACCAGGCCCAGGATGTGAGGGCAGGAGAGCTGGAGGGCAGAGCAGCTCAGATACCTCTCAGGCCCAGATCCAGGGCTTTCAATCAGTCCACCCCAACATCTACCCCACTGATGAATTGCTGGAGTGCATGAAGGGGCAGGTCCTACAGATCCAAAACCGCAGGACCTCCATGACAGGGTAACGATAGGACATCCAAGAGGAGTCCTAGTGAGTTTTCAGTATTGATAGCTAGCGGAGCAGAAGCCAGAGGTCATATACCAGACCAATGAGTCACTGCAATGAATATTTGCACACAAAGAAGTGTGGACAAAGAGAATACTATTGGCACACTGTAACACACTGCAGCTTCCACAACAGCATCTGTTTTCTCTGTTGGGGGAGAGGTTGCAAGCGTGGAGGGCAGGTGTGAGGGGAGGGTGAATGAGTGGAACTGGGGTGCATGATGTGAAGTTACACAAAGAACCAACAAAATTAAAAAGAAACCACAACCTTAAGGCACCTACAGGCTAATTTTCACATGTCTTATACTTCACACTGCTCCTTTTAATGGAATTTTATATTAAAGTCAAAATATATTTTTTTAAAGCAGCTTTTGCTGCTTCACCTGAAGCAAAGATATTTAGACCTGTATCCCACCTCCCATGTTCATATGACCTTGCCCTTGATTCTGATGAACCCCATGGCCTCTTTGCAATCCACAGGTGACAGAATGAATCTCAACAAGAAGGCAATCACTACTTACAAACAAAAGTCACAAAGACAAGATGACTTTCCTGGTCAGAGAATCCTAAGTGGCAAGTACAGGATATGACCTGTCATCCCAACACAAAGCATATCTGTCCCAAACTCCCACAGAGTTGGGAGCTGACTTTTAGCAGAAAGCGGCTATCAGCTTTGCAGCCATCTTGAGCCATATACCCTGATGTGAGACTTGTTTTTCAACAGCCTACAACAGCTGAAGCACACTCTGATAGGGTGTATATCAGACTCTGTTCTGACATAGGTCCCTCTTACTGACAGGGCTTAGCTATGGCGGCTGCTATGCAAGGAAAATCTGTATGAGATTTTTTGGTAAATAGAGACAGAAAGGCATGTTTTAAATGTGGTAAGCCTGGACACTTTGCAAGAGATTGCAGGGTAGAAAATGAGTTAATCCCAGAAAATATCCTGGACTCTGCCCACGTTGCAAACGTGGAAGGCATTGGGTTAGTGATTGTAGGTCTATATGAGACACACAAGATAACACCCTTTCCCATAATCAGGGAAAGGGGAACAGGGGCCAGCTCCAGGCCCCGAATCAACGCAAGCCAAATCAGGCTTATGGAGCAGTCAGTGTCATACCAGTAAATACCAATCCCTTTCTGAACTTAGTCGAGCAACACCAGGAAGCACAGGACTGGACCTCAGTTCTGCCACCCACACAGTATTAACCCCAGAAATGGGACTTCAGGCCTTACCCACTGGAGTGTTTGGACCACTCTATCCAAATGTGTTTGGCCTGATAGTGGGAAGAAGCAGTGCTACTATGCAGGGACTACAAATTTTTCCTGGAGTTATAGATAATGATTATCAGGGTGAGATTAAGGTAATGGCGCAGGCAATTCAGAATATAGTCACCATTCCTACAGGAAAGAGGATAGCTCAACTATTGTTACTTCCATCGTTCCCTACTGATCACAAATATAAAAATCCTAAAAGAGGATTCTGGCATCCTGATACCAAAAAGAATTTTCCAACAGTCCTCTGGAAAGACCCATTAACTGGAACCTGGAATGGGCCAGATCCAGTGCTTATCTGGAGAAGAGGTTCTGTTTGCATATATTCCCAAACTGCAGATGCTGCACGTTGGCTGCCAGAGAGACTAATTAAACAAATAGACAACAATAACAAATCCAGGGAGGAGAAACCCCCTGAGAAGCATATTTTTTCTTTGCAGGAAATATGAAGGAAACATGAAGATGCTTCACAATTGCCTTCAAACTGGAACAGATCAACGAGTAAACCTGACTTGGGAAGTTCTCAGTGCTGAAGGAGACATCACCACCCGCATCTTCAGGGTGGCTCTATTGGACTCTTGATTCCCTGACTTATGATTTAGTGGGGGTACATTGTTTAAACCCACTACCACAGTTACTATAGTTGTTTTTTTGGGTTTGAGATTGATTGAGCAGGGATAGGGATTTCCTTACTTGTTTTGTTAAGATCAAAGCTATGATCAGTTCTGTATTTTTGTATGTTGCCCTTAAAAAAGAGTGTTGCTTTTATACTGAATATCCAGGCATTGCTAAGTCTCTTGTCTCTTGGGTTGATGCAGTTCAACAGACTGATGGCTTTTGTACAGATAGATGCTATTCAAATGAAACCCATACAGGCCCATTATTACAGGCTGGAAGTAGGGGACTCTGAAACCTCTGTCATCAAGACTGACGAGGATTAACCCCTAACTTACTCGCTAAGACGGTTAGTCAATGACGGGTAAGAGAACATATTGAGACCCTTGCCCCTAAAAGAAGGGAGGCCTCACCATCCTAAGACAGGAGCTCAACCAATGGCTGTTGAGTATTCAAGGACAGGAAAGGGAGGCTGGGGTCCTTTGTTCCAACCTAGGACAGGCACGGTTTCCGTAAGTAAGTTTTCTCAGCCTTCCCTTTTGAAAAAAATTTAAAAAGGGAGGACCTGTTGGGAGCCAACTTTTAGTAGAAAGTGGCTATCAGCTTTGCAGCCATCTTGAGCCATATACCCTGACGTGAGACTTGTTTTTCAACAGCCTACAACAGCTGAAGCACACTCTGATATCCCACATATTTTGTTTTGCTGTTTACTGCCCCAACTGCAAGGTGCACGTGGTATCCATGCCTGCAAGGCATGAGGTACACGTGGTGTCCACGTGCTATCCACGCTATACACGCCTGTAAGGCTTACGTCATATCAACACCTGCAAGGCACATGGTATCCACGCACCTACAAGGCACATGACAAAAGCATATAAATACCCCAGATTTCCCTTCAATAAAAGAGACTTGATCAGAACCTCTGTCTTGTCTCCATTCTTCATGTCTCTTCCCCTTTAACCTCTCCCTCTCCCTCTCCTCCCTCCCCCTCCCCCTCCCCTCCCCCTCCTCTCTCTCTCTCTCTCTCTCTCTCTCTCTCTCTCTCTCTCTCTCTCTCTCTCTCTCTCTCTCTCTCTCGACCCTGGACCGCAGACCGGAGCGGAGCGGCAGCTTGGGCAGGGAAACAGTGGCCGCCAAGCATAGAGTAGAGAGGGCCACAACACCACAGGTAAGGGACCTCTAAATGGCTTAAGCCAGAGCATTAGCCTTGTGACTTCTGGTTTGGGTTTGGACACTCATGACATCAACTCCTTCATAAAATGATTTCCTCAGGTTGTGTACAGTCTCACATCTACTCAGTGTCCTTGGCTCTCTGGCCAGCACTCCTCCAGCTCAAACTGTCTCCCATTCAAGCACTCGGCAGGACAGACTCTGGTCAGTTCACACATGGGACAAGACCCAGAGCAGTCAGCATGCCAGGCTGCAGACGCTCACCAACTGTCTACTGGTATGTCCAAAATGAGTGTGCATTATCTCAAACTCGGTGTGTTCAAAAATGAGTACAGTATTTCTAACACTCCTCTGTTTGCCTCGTTTTAATTTTGTGTGCATGAATGGTCTGCCTACATGTATACAGGCAGCACAGAGATCCCAGAAGAGGGAGCCTGGTCCCCCCGGAGGTTGTAAGCCACCATGTGGTTGCTGGGATTCAAACCTTCGTCCTCTGGAAGAGCAGCCAGTGCTCCCACCACTGAGCCGTCTCTCTAGCCCAACACACTTCTTTCTTATTTTCATTTTTGATGACTGTACCAGCAGCACAGTGCTAAACTCCAGACCTGGCCACCCTTCTGTATCCAAGCACTCCTGGAGTCCTCTTGACCATGCAGTCCACTTCTCTGATACAGCCTCCTTTTTGTTAGTTGAGAAGGAGCACACTATGTAGCCTGGGACAACCCTGAACTGGAGTCTCCTGCACCTCAGGCCGGCATTACAGACACACACCACCTGCTACCGCCTCCTGACCCAGAAGCTCTCTCATCGTGTTCTTATTCACTACTTCATGATCTCAATTCAGTTAAGCAGGTTTAGTACATTCAAACTCACTCTTACATACCTGGTCAGCCATCTACTTGGGAGTTTAGCCTCCAATTTCTGCCTTACCTCCAGGTTGTTATTAAAAGTAGCTAACTTAACTCTCTCTTTCACTTTCTTAGATAATTTTTATCATTTAAGCTAATGATTATGTATCAGAAAAGTGGAGATCCTTACTGATCACCAGAAGCAAAGCAGTAATGAAACAAACAAATAAACATATGTGGACCTGTCATTAAAAGAAATGGATGATGAAAGAATAGAGATGTTCTGTACTTATAAGCTCTGGCTGTTCTAGAAGAACCCAGGTGCAGTTTCCTGCATCCACAAAGATACTTAACACTGTCCATCACCATCTCTGGCCTCTCCAGGCACCATGTATGCACGAAGTGTACATATATACAACAAACAAAACACTCAGACACAGGGAGTAAAAATAAATCTTTACAAAAACAACAACAACAACAAAAAACTCTGGTAAAGAGAGATGTAACTGTCACTGCTCTTCAGCACTCAGGACAGGACAGGCTCTCAGCACGCTATGTCAGTGACAAATACTAAGACCTTAATCAAGTGTAGTCACATGCATCAGAAACAGTCTGCAGTGTGCCTGAAAGCCAGAATAAAAGGATTGCTTCAAAATAGAACACGCCACAGGCATGGTGGTGCGTGGCGGTGCACGGCAGCAAGCCTAGCACATGGAAGAAAGGCCAGCAGGGACCACAAAGTCAGTGCCAATGAAGTACACACGGTCAGATTTATTATACACCTATATTCAGAAAATCTTGGTGGAGTCTATGTTTACCTATTTTCATTGGAGTTACTCTAAAGTATTAAATATTAGCATTCTAAAATGCTGTTATAAATTAATCACAAAAAGGAAAAGAAATGAACTCATTCTTTTCTAAAAATAAAACAGATCTATATGTCAATGCATTGCAATATTTAGGAGCTATGATCTATGCCGTTCCAGTCAATGCTTCTGGTTGTCTGCAATTACTGTGGTCAAACAGAAAAGACATCATTATGTACCAGGTGTACATAGAGTAAAATTTCAATCATTTTGTTTCAGTGATTACAAAAGGATTCCTACATGTAGTGGCTGCTTTTGTGTGTCAACTTAGAATCATCAGAGAGAAAGGAGCCTCAGTTGAGAAAATGCCTCCATGAGATCCAGCTGCAGGGCATTTTTAGTGATCAGTGGGAGAGGGCCCTGCCCATTGTGGGGGGTGCCAACCCTGGGCTGGTGGTCCTGGGTTCATTATGAAAGCAAGCTAGGGGAACAAGCCAGTAAGTGGCGCCTCTCCATGGCCTCTGTATCAGCTCCTGCCTCCAGAATCCTGCCCTGTGTGAGTTCCTGTCCTGACTTCCTTTGGTGATGAACAGTGATGTGGAAGTGTAAGCTGAGTAAACCCTTTCCTCCCCAACTTGCTTTTGGTCGAGGTGTTTTATTGCAGCAATAGAAACTCTAAGACACTAGAACAGCAACTGTTACAAAGACCAAACAACCCCGGAGCACCCAGAGGCATTCCTCTTCTTTTTTCTGCAAAGATCAATTGAAATTTTGAATGTTTTCAGGTTTTCTGAGAAAGTGCCTTACTATGGTGAGTAGGCCACCCTAACATATGAACTTTATTCTTGAGTCACATTTCCGTTGTTGGGTTGATGTTTTGTTTCTTTGTTTACTTTTGCACTGCATACATATAAATAATCAAATTACACCATTAAAGTTTATATTAAAATTCTTAAAACATCAATCCTTAGTGTACAGCTGCTGAGATCCACACTGCCCCACACTTTGGGGCTAAGTGCTCCAGACTGCTCTGCCCCACACTTTGGGGCCACTATGTTGAGAGCCGCACTACCCCACGTTTTGTGGCTAAGTGCTCTGGTCAAGAGAGAGAGTGGGGGAAGAAGAGGAAGAGATGCAAAGAATGGAGACAAACCAGAGTGTGTGACCAAGTCTTGTTTCTTGTTTATTGTCTCTCTTTATTCTCTCTCTCTCATTGTCTCATTTATTGTCTCCTCTTATCTCTCTATTTGTCTCATTTCTCTTATTGTCTCCTCCTCCTCTCTTATTGTCTCTCCTATTGTATCCTCTTATTGCAAGGAAATCCTGGGTATTTATAAGCACACACAGGGGAACACAGCTGAAGACACTTTACCACGTGCACCATGCAGCTGGGGTCACTAAACAGCAAAAACAAGATATGTGGGATAAACAAGATGTTTGTCAGAGTGTGCTCAGCTGTTGTAGGCTGTTGAAAAACAAGTCTCTAGTCAGGGTATATGGCTCGAGATGGCTGCAAAGCTGATAGCCGCTTTCTGCTAGAAGTTGGCTCCCAACACAGGGCTACTTGCGCCAGTCTCCTCGGACTAGTTAAAGGAGAGAAAAGGGAGAGGTGAAACCCTGTTGCCAAGGCAGCCAGAGCTCCTTGGCTAGAGACAAAGCAAGGCTAGTTCCATAGCGAAACCTGCAATCCAGTAGAGGAGAAGTCCCACAAGCAGGTACAAGAGTCTAAAAGTTGTGGTCATGGAGTCTCTTCACAGCACTAGAACCTTAGCTAAGACAGGAGTAAATCTTCCTCAGCCTCGATGAGATGGTGTGCGCCTGGTCTTACTGTAGCTTGATCCACACTCTTTGGTTGGTGTCCTTGAGAGGCCTGCTGTTTTCTGAGGGGAGGTAAAGGGGTGGTGAATCTTGGGGAGAAAGACTGAGGGGAGAGGAAACTGCGGTCATGATGTAATATATGAGAGAAAATTTTAAAAATAAAGAAATGATTTAATTGGGGCTGGCTTATAGTTTCAGAGGTTTAGTCCATTATCAGCATGGTTGTGTACAGGCAGACATGGATCTGGAGAAGCTGAGCGTTCTACAAGTTAATCTACAGATAACAGGAGACTCTGTACCATACTGGGCCTACCATGAGGAGATGAGACCTCAAAGCTGGCCCTCACAGTGACACACTTGCTCCAACAAGACCACATCTCCTAACAATGCCATTTCCTATGGGCCAGAGAGTCAAACATCTGAGTCTGTGGGGCCATTCCTACTCAACCACACAGCCTCCATGGAGCTTAACAGGGCAAAAAGCATGGGTTTCAACGGTAATGCCTAAGAGTTCTCATTACATTGAGGCCAAGAACAGGAAGGAAAGTGGGTGTGTTAGAACAGCTAAGGATTTTGAAGTCTTTTTGACAAATGTCCTGCCTTACATTATCTTTTCTTTCTTGGTTTACACTGCTCTTTACGTGTTAGTTGCTCTTCTCCACCATCTGGTTCCAGTTACCCACCTCAGTCCTGAGCTCTCTGCCTGTGTCTTACAGGCTCCTGAGAGATCCTAGGTGAGCCCTGCCAGGTGGGCTGCACAGAATATTACGCTGGGAGGGGTAGCCTCACAACTGGGCTTGAGGACAGCCAGCCTAAGCACTTTCCTAACATCCCTGAGGGCCTAGTGACATCTGTCACTTCCAGTCCACAGCCTTCCCAGAGTTCTGGAACAAGACGCTTTCTTCTGGTGCTCTCCAAAGCATTTAGCATTCAGCTAAGTTCTGTATTACTTGACTTTCCAACAGCTCTGAAATGTCAACATGATGTTTCCCTGGTGCTAAGGCTGTACCTCTACACCACCAAGCTATGCCCAGCTCGTCCATGGCGCAAATTCTCAATGCCAATTAGTTTTGAGAGAAAGCAAAGATGAACACATGTATAACCTGCTGTTCTTGAGAGCAACCCTCATAAAAATAAGTAAAAGAAAAAAAATTTAAAAAAAAATCATCTTCAAATACATTTATGTTGAACTATTTCATGCTTTTCAAGGATCTGGTCTAGCCTAGGCTGAAACTGTCACCTCAGCACCTGCAGAACAGCCATTGCTAGCCCTGGGTGGCAGTGCCTACTCTTAACCACTGAGCCATTTCTCCAGCCCCCATTGGGAGACATGGTCTTTTTCTTAACAAGTACAACTGTGTTTTGAGTACTACTGATGTCAAAAGATGAAGATTAGTGTAGAAACATTAGAGTATGTAATCCTGATAAAAGCCCTATTCATATCTCTGAACATATTTTATTTAAAAGTACAGAAACACAGCATGTTTATAAGATTCTAGACTGTGTTAACTGGGGAGAAGGAGGTCTCTCCCTGCATGCAGGAGGCAATATTCATCACTAGTACCCAGCTCAATGTGCCCCAGCCACCATGCCTTCCTGCATTGGACAGTACTCCTAAACTGTTGGCAAAACCAGGCCTTCCTTCCTTATGCAGCTTTGTCAGGTATTTGACAGCAACAAGAAAAGGCACTAATGCAGAGAAATGGTACCAGGAGTGGGGCTGCTGCTGGGATAAGCTCAACCACATGGTCCGTGCTCTCAGACCTGGTCTTCAGGAAGGGAACGCTGGGCTCAAAAAGTCCTTGATTATGTAAGCCAAGTTCAATGGTTTATTATTCTGGAGCTGCCAATGGAGCCTCAGATCAGGCTCGTGAGGTTTCAGATAGGAATAGGGACCAAGTCAGGAAGTGACCACAGGCCACTCAAGTCACATTTTGGCTAAGAATCTCAGCTTCGTTTTGCCTGTGTCCTGGGAACATGACTAGGGAAAGGGGGCTGGTAAGACATCTGTGCAGGTAAGGGCACCTGGTGCCAAGCATGATGAGTGGGGTTCAATTCCCTGGGAACCACAAGATGGCAGAAAGAAAACCATTCCAGTAATTTGTCCTTTGGTCTCCACATGCACGCCATGGCATGCTCACAAGCCTACACACATACACTAATAAATAAATGTAATTTTTAAAAAAATGTTAAGCACTAACATATCTCTAATCTCAGCACACAGGCAGCCCACCTAGGGTGTTTGCCTTGCTTGGTTTCTGCATAACTTTGGTCCAGTCTTTCCTTGTTGTCTCACTAACAGGCACTGGAGAGATGTCTCAGTGGTTAAGATCACTTCCAGAAAGCATGCAAGAGCTGGATCTAGGGCAGACGTGCAGCTTAGTTTTCATGTGGGTCCTCTAACAATTGGAGCGGGGGCCATCTCTGACTCTGTTCCCTGCCATTGGACCCCTCCTTCCATATCTGAACTGCCTGGTGGGCCTCAGTGGGAGACCTGCTAGGATTAGATATCCCATGGTGGGGTAGTACCCAATGGGGAACCCCCTTTTATGACGAGGAGGGGAGGGGGCAGTGGGGAGGATGGATATGTAAGGGTGGGACTGGGGGGGCTGTGATTGGGACGTAAAGTGAACTAAAGAAATACTACTAATAATAATAAAGAATACTTGTTACCCCTGCAGAGAGGACCTGGACATACATCATGACTCACAACCATCCTTAAAGCAGTTCCAGGGCATTCAATGCCTTCTTCTGTCCTTCTCTGGCACCAGGTGCACACATGATACACATATAATACACAGGGGCAAAACACTCCTACACATAAAATAAACAAATCTAAAAATGCAACATTAATAAGTGTTAAGTGATATGTTTGTTGGGTTGATAAGGAGCAGACTTTGTGATGCTTACAAATGGTTGTCGACGTGACCGGCTCTCGAATCACCCAAGAGACAGACCTCTAGGCATGCCTGTGACACAGCTTCCAGATTAGGTTTAGGAAGTGGGTGGCACCATCCCACGGACTGAGGCACTAGACCAAAGGCAAAGGCAGCCGAGCATCAGGATTCCACTCTCTCAACTTCCCTACTGCAGATGCAAGGTGACAGCTGCTCCTGCTCCTGCTGCCACCACGCCCTACCATGACGCAATGCACTCTCCAACTCCAGGCAAAATAAACCCTTTCTTCCCTGTTCTGTCAGGTGTTTGGTTACAGCAACAAAACAAGTCATCGATAAAGACGTCAAAAGACACCTTTTCCTGTTGGCTGTTTTAAGAAAACAGATGGTGTGGCAGGAAGCCTGGAGTTTTCAAAGTTGATGCTTCTTAAATGCAGTGTGTGTATGATGGGCAGTGTGAGCACAGGAGCCACAGTACACATTTGCAGGTCACTAGATGACTCGGTGTGACGAGCTCTTTCCTTCCACCTTTACATCAGGTTGCCAGGCTTGCACTGTTGGGAGGCAGTGCCCTTCCCCACTAAGGCAGATTCTACTTTAATCCTAAGACCTGCCGTTGACCTGTTACTTACTGTAACTGCCAGGGGACTTGTCTTCATATGTAAAGTGAAGCTGCAGCTCCTCCTCAGACAGCTCGCAGATGAACACTTTCAGCAAGCAGCAAATAATAAACAAAGCATTGTGCGTTTGCCAAATAAAGATGTGGCTGAAAGGAAAGACCAGAATTCAGTTTAATCATAAACAAGGCCGGCTTGTTTCTAGTCCGTGTGCCTTCATCATTTGAGGATGGCTCTGCACAGCCTGCTTACATGACAGTGTCTGTATCTTAGTTACACTGAGTCAGTGACAGCTACTGTATTCCCCAGATCACACTCTACTTAGTGAAATCTATTGGACTAAAATGGTTCCTGGCACCTGTGGGTGTCACTGTTTGTCCTTAGCTTTGTAACTGTCTCATGTGAAAGCAAAGAAAGCTAAAGCTATGGTAGCAGAAGGAGAAAATAGACAAGTGCACGGTGTAACCAAAAGAGGGCATCTGTGGCGGCACAATACAGTGCCTGCTATTTGTATTAACGACAAGAAATTTGTAACTGGAGTTGGTATATTCTTTATAAGCAGAGCCAATAAACAATCTTAAAGATGCTATCTTTCTAAAACAATTTGTAAGAGCCAGGCACAGTGGCTCCCGCCTGTTACCCCAGCACTTGGAAGCTTAAAGCACCAGAGTACCTAGTCAAGCCTGGGCTACTAACAAAATCAATGCTCTAGTCATAAACAATCAGACATCCCCAGATCCAATACTTAGAACATAAGAGTTATAGATGTGGAAGGAGATAACACCAGTCTATGTCGCTATTTAAACGAGCTTAGTAATCACGAGGAGGGAAGTGGTGACGGGAGGAAACACCTTTTATGATAACCACATTGTGACAACAGAGGGTAATGGCAGGATGAATATAAGCAAATAAATGTCACCATAAAACCCACTTTATGTGCTACCCAAAACAAATTAATGATTAATTTAAAAACTGAATTAATTATAATTACTAATCATAAAGAATATAATTTTAATAACTAACCAAGTGCTAGAATTAAACAAATTACTGAATCTCACAACAACAATTTAAGACCCTAAAATAAAAACTTCTCTTTTACTTTTTTCTCTTACTAAAGAGTATGATTTCTCCACAGGGGTTTTCAAAAGACCATAGCCTATTCCCTGCACCGAATACAAACTATTCCTCATAACAGCAAGCATGCCACGGTGACGCTGAACAGCAACTTACTTCTGACACTCCGCTGAAAGCCTGAGCTCTCTGGTTCTAGAAAGGAAGACCTTAGTTAACGCAGCAAGATTTCCAGTTCGAGGGTTGTTTTCAACTGCGAGAGACAAGAACGGCATTGAACTAGTTAATACTGAGCAGATCATACCACTTATAAAATGTCACACTGAAACTGCTGACTGATCACTCTTACAGACAAGTTCACATCTAATTCTGAAAATACACAGTAAGAGAAAATGCTACTCTTAGTCTGTGCTGGATAATTCTATGTCAACTTGACACAAGCTAGAGGCATCTGAGAGCAGAGAACCTCAATTAAGAAAATGCCTCCGTAAGCTGGGGCCTTATGCAGGCCTGTAGGACATTTTTTTTTTTTTTTTTAATTAGTGATCAATGAGGGAGGGTCTAGGCCATTGTGGGTGATTTCATCCCAGGGGTGGAGGTCCTGGTTCTATGATAAAGCAGGCTGAGCAAGTCAGTAAGCAGCACCCTCCATGGCCTACGTATCAGCTCCTGCCTCCAGGTCCTGCCCTGTTTGAGTTCCTGTCCTGATTTCCTTTGATGAACGCTGATAAGCAGGCAGAAGCTAAATACACCCTTCCCTCTCCAACCTGCTTTAGATCATGATGTTTCATCACAGCAAAGGAACAGTGACTAAGAGATAGTTGTAATTACAATTATTCAGTTTTTATTTACAAAGTAAACAGTAGAAGGATGTGAAACCTCAAGTGAGATAAGCACCAATATTACTGTAATTTTTCATATCCTTTTTAAATTTTAAAATGTATTGCTTTATTTTATGTATGAATGTTTAGCCTGCACATATATCTTTGCAACATGTGCATACTGAGAAGACCAGAAGAGGACTTAGGATCCTCTGTAACTGAAATTATAGACCACTGTAAGCTGCCATGTGGGTGCTAGGAATTCAACTCGGGTCCTCTAGAGGAGCAGCTAGTACTCGTAACCACCGAGTCATGTGTCCAGTTCAATTTTCCATACTTTTATCTATAGGTTATTACTTTCTCAAGAACAGATCCATATCTACTGGCTCAAATTCTTAGCTACTAAAAAATTATTGGAGATAACAAATTAGATATAAAAAATTATCCATAAAACATATTATACATCATAGCAAGTCTCTGAAGCACACTTCAACAGAAGAAAGAGACTGTTTAGTTCAAAATTTACTTTTACTGCTGAAGAAAGCTCACAAGGTTTACACGTTGGGTGCAAAGTTCAAACCTTGGCAGCCATGAGTGCACAGTCACTTTCTTGGCCAATGATTTCCAGTGTAAACATAGATTCATGAACATTGTTGAACCAGAAATGCAAACACTGAAGAACACTGGCCTGAGCTGTCAGAATTCATTTTCATTCAGAACTGAGAATTGTGTATCTATGTGAGCTTCTTGACATGTGTCAAAGATGAATTCTTTGGAATATACTTTTAAAAATTAATGCAAGTCTGCAGTGGTGGTTTGAAAAGGTTTGCCCCCCTTCCCCTCCCCCCCCCCAGATTCCTGTGTTTGAATGCTTGGCCACAGGGAGTGGCACTATTAGGAAGTGTGGCCCTGTTGGAGTAGGTGTGGTTTGTTGGAGGAAGTAAGTCCCACAGGTGGGCATTGAGGTCTCCTATGCTCAAGCTCCACCCCGTGTGGACTCAGAGCTTCCTCCTGGCTGCCTGCGGAAGACAGTCTCTTCCCACCACCTGTGGATTAAGATGTAGAACTCTCAGCCCAGACCCTCCTGCACCAGGCCTGCCTGCATGCTGCCATGCTCCCATCTTGAAGATAATGGACTGAACCTCTAAACTGTAAGCCAGCCCCAATTAAATGTTGTCCCTTATAAGGGACCTTGCCTTGGTCATGTGGTCTCTTCACAGCAATAAAACCCTAACTAAGACATCTGCAAATACATATATACAGTAAGATAATATACAAGGGAAGCCAGGTGTAGTTCCTGAAATCCCAGGAGGGTCCAGTAATACCACTACAAATAGAGACAAGGTACACTGACTAAATTGTACAATGCATCAATGAGTCCATGAAACAAATAATTACTATCATCACCATCATAATCAAGAATGCTACATTAATTCAACTCATACTATACTATTAAAAATTTTAACAGAAAAATTTAAAAACTTCCTGTTTTTCTCTCCCTTCCCACCTTACCCAAAGACTTGCAAACTGAAATGGTTGCCTCTTCCAACAGCTTCAACTCAGTACTGTAAAGACAAAAGACATAAAAAGTAATTTAGAATGCAATACTAAATATGTATATACTAACAGAATGTATCCATTGGAAACATAAATCAGAACAAGAATATGGTTAACAAGGAAGAAATAAAATTAGCATTATAAAACAAAGCTACACAGCCTGGGCTACAGTGTAGACCCTGTCTCAATTCAATTTTCAGTGTAGTTAGAAAATTTACTCTAATTCACAAGAGAGCAGAGAGAAGAGCCTGGGGAGCCTTATCTTGCAGGACCTGGGAAGTGTTATCCATAACAGAACAAGGCACAGACTGATCACGCCCTTACTGACAGAAGTGGTATCACACTTAGGAGACATATGAAGTACGGATCTCAATACTGTTGAAGAGCTGAGCAAAAGGCAGGAATGGTGTTGAATACCTGTTATAACCAACATTCAGCAGGAAGACTACCATGAGTTCAAGGCCAACCTGGACTACATGAGCACAACAGAGAACTTCAGAACAGCCTGTCTACATTGTAAACCCTGTCTCAAACAACAACAAGAATATTAAAACAAACAAAAAGTGAAGAAGCAGGCAAGAAAAGAAAGACTACACATATAGGCTTCATAGGTTCTGAGTCACACTAAAACACAAAGGCATGCTGATACACACCTTAAATACCAAGTTCTGGGAGGCAGAGGCAGGGAAGCTCTGTGAGCTCCAGGCCAGCCAGAGCTACAGAGTAAGACCTCATATCCCCCACCCCCCAAAACAAAACAAAATAACAAACAAAACACGGTAGTGAAAGGTTGTTTGTTTGTTTGTAAACTCTGTAACTCAAAAGTAAAAGGAACCCCAAAACATCCAATTTAAAAATGGGCAAAGGAAAAGGCTGAGCAGTGATGGCAGCGCTGTAAATTCTGGGAGCCCTGTAAATTTGAGGCCAACCTGGTCTGCAAAGAGAATTCCAGGACAGCCAGGACTATGTAGAGACAGCTCAAAAAACCAGGGGTTGGGGCAGAGAAAGAGAAATGGGTCCAAGGTTAAGAGCACCAGCTGCTCTTACAAAAGACTTGGGTTTGGCTCCCAGCACCCTCATGTAGGCTTACAGCCAGCTATAACTGCAGTTCCAGGGAATCTGATACCTGCTTCTGACCATCGCAGGCACCAGGCACACATGCATACATGTAGGCAAAACTCTCCTATTCTTAAATCTTTTGTTTACTCATTTGTTTTGAAATAGGGTCTCTCATCAGTCTTCAGCCTATCTCTGCCTCCCTAGTGCTGGGATTAAGAGTGAGCACAACCACGCCCAGGTTTTTGTTTTGTTTTTTTCTTATTGGGAAGGCAGTGGTTAGATGTGGTGACACATGCCTTTAATCCTACCTAGCACTTGGGAGATTGGCAGAGCTCTGTGCGTTCAAGGCCAGCTTGTCTATAGTTCCTGAACAACCAAGGTGGCATGGTGAATAAGACCTTAATCAAATTAGAAATGGGGATTCAGAGACATGGCAGGCACGGGGACTCCACCATGTTTGGGACATGGAGGCCAATCAACACAGCACAAGCGTAAATTAGTGATCTTAAACACCAGGTCACACAAAGGCGGATGACCACCAATACTCTTAGAGCTCATGTCACCGGTGGTTGGGAACTGAAGTGGGTGCTGGGGATCAATCTCAGGTCCTCCAGAGGAACAGGAAGTGTTCTTAATGGCTGAGCCATCTCTCCAGCTCCAAGAATGTATTCTTTGAAGTAGTTTAATTTCCTTCTCAGATGATCCCACCTCCTTGGAAAGCTGCTCTTTGTGGCTCACCAGGCAGCTAGCATCAACCTTTCTGTAGTGAGGCCCATGAAGCCTTTCTCTCCTTACCCACAGCTATCTCAACCCTCACCTCAGCAATCACTTCTGGAAAAAAGCATCCTCAGCCCCCACATTTATGTTCCATGAAAGAAGGGCAAGTGTAACAAAATAATTTTATGGTTGGGGTCACCACAACATAAGGAACTGCAAAGGGTCACAGCATCACATGGTGGGGGTCACCACGACGTGAGGAGCTGTAGTAAAGGGTCGCAGCATAGAAAGGTTGAGAGCTGCCGCTGTACAGAAACTCAAGCAGGCACACTTGCTGCCGCGGTAGTTTCTCTCCTCTCATCCGTCCACTTTCCAGTTTCCTACACTTCTTGGGCATTTAAGAATAATGTGCTTTGCCGACTGCTTGCCTTGGAGCCCCAGTGGGGTAGAAAGCAGCTAAGCTGGCCGGCCACCGTTGCAGCATTACAGGCACCCAGCGCTTTTAAACAGATGAGCTCAGATGTTCTGGCAAGACAGCGAACAAATCATTTGAAGTAAATACAAGTAAAATGGTGCTGCAAAAACATGCCAATGTTTCCAAGACAATTACAGTCAGAAACCAAATGTTTCTTAGGACAGACCTGGGGCACTGGAAATATGCCAGCAAATACTAATTCCAATCAAATAAAGGATGCCACAAAGAATACTTAAGACTCACTCACTACAGCAGGACATTAAAAGATGGTTAAAATTCATAATTGCATAATCAAACCTTTACCCCCAAACTAAACTCTATTAAACAACCACCAGGGTCCTGAAACCACCTTCGTCTGAGGCACATCGGGCACCTTCTTGGATCACAGGCACTGTCAGTCTTTGACAACAACAGTTACAAAAAGGAACAGTCACAAAAGAGACAATCCTGTTATTTCTGGTGCCATCACAACACACAACAAAACTGAAGAGACTGGAGGATGATGACAGAAAGTACTCCCTGTCCCCACACACAAACTCTCTTCACAGGGTTCTGACACTCTGGCCTCCACAGGCAACAGGCACATGTGTGGTACACATACATACATGTGGTACACATACATACATGTGGTGCACATACATACATGTGGTATACATACATACATGTGGTACACATACATACATGTGGTACACATACATACATGTGGTGCACATACATACATGTGGTACACATACATACATGTGGTGCACATACATACATGTGGTATACATACATACATGTGGTACACATACATACATGTGGTGCACATACATACATGTGGTATACATACATATATGTGGTACACATATATGCATGCAGGCAAAGCACCCATACCCATAAAATAAAAATACACTTGAAAGTACCTTTTAAAACAAGAAAAATGTATCATGCATATAACATGTTATAAAGCCGGGCAGTGGTGGTGCACGCCTTTAATCCCAGCACTTGGGAGGCAGAGGCAAGCGATTTCTGAGTTCAAGGCCAGCCTGGTCTACAGAGTGAGTTCCAGGACAGCCAGGGCTACACAGAGAAACCCTGTCTCGAAAAAACAAAAAACAAACAAACAAAAAAAAAAATAACATGTTATAAAAATTATATCAAGCTGGGCGGTGGGGACATGCACCTTTAATCCCAACACTCTATAGAGCCAGAGGCAGGCAAATCTCTGAATTCTAGACCAGCCTGATCTACAGAGTAAGTTTCAGGACAGACAAGGCTACTCGGTGAAACACTGCCCCAAAAAACAAAAGCAAAATATATCTAGGTCATAATTACAATAGCATGAAACAATGTGAGTGATTAGGAATTATGCCAATTTAAACATGACAAGGAAAATGGCAGGCTGACCCATGACTGACTGCTATAGAACCATCAGCCCCAGTGGATTCAGAAAGCAAACCTCTAAAGTACATAAGTTCTTTCACTCAGAGCTTCCAGTAATTTAGACTGGCTGCACTTTACTTTTTAGGCACACCAGTCCCATATGCCAAAGGTAAAAAAATGAAGATTTCATAGTTCAAGCCTTTTAGAGAAAACAGACATGCCAAAAGCTGTTGGGGGAAATTACAAGAGAATTTGTTAAACAAACCACAATGAAGTTTACAAACCAAATGATAAAAATGTCTTTGTCTCTCTCACTCAAAATTGTCACAGAATGCCTTCAAAATTGACACTTTATACTAATGTCATTTTTAGCCTACAGTGTACCTATTCTAACAAACATGTAGCCTTTGTCAGTTAGGGCAGGGGCTAAGGAAATCAACAAGTGGCCATTCAGAAAACCAGAGAGGCATTTCTCAAGACTCTCCCCTGACGTCAGCAAAGAGGGAATTACAGAAATCATTCACAAAACTAACGAGAATTAGCCCATTCAGTGGTTAAACTGAAGGAAGGTTCATGCTTTAAAAAAAAAAAAAAAAACTATTCATAATAAAATTTTAAAGGATAAAATTGCATATAAATTTATTACAGAAAATTTTAATACATCAGGCAGAACCAAAAAGGTGTTTGTATTCCTGTAGCTCACAGACAATCTATATGCTGTCATTCAACTGCCAACATCAAAGGCCTGGAACCATTACACTGTCAAAACTTCAGCAACCGTCACACTAAGACTGCATTTATATTCTCAGGAAAACAGGAGAAATGAATGGCTTTAAAACTCCTATCTCCATGCTGGTGAGAAAGCAATCAAGGGAGCAACAGTATTCTTGGCCCCTTACTTCAGCACTGTGACAGTGCTCGGGATCCCCCACTTCACTTGTTTCTTTCAGGGCAAGTCTCTTCTGTTTCTCAAGTGAGGAAACACATTTAAAATTTAAGATCACTTGGCCGACTAATCCTAGCCAGAGAAGACGCACTCCCCTCCAGCAAGGTGAAAACACTGGACGAGCCACCTTTCCCTTGCAGGCAAGCCTGCCAACAGTAACATGCAAGCGCAGGGTGTCTGTGGGCGAGGTGTGAAGCACAGCTTCATGAGTGTCAACTGTGAATGGGTAGCCTCACGATCCTCTTCTTGAAGGCACGGGCTCATTTTACAGTGCAGCTCTCTGGATGTTGTTTGAAGCTCAGTCTGATAAATCCACATATCCAACAGGAGATAGTGGCACATGGCCATCAATATAATTCATCTCTGGGGATACACACAGATACACACACACACACACACAAACACACACGGTTACATTTGGCCCTTACCAGCTACTCACTGTATATGCACAACATCCCTGGGCTCAGTGCTAACAGACATGAGAACAGTAACAGATGTGAAAACTAACTGGAAAGAGAGATGACAATCAGTCTAGCACTTGAGAATGAGAAAGACTTCATAAATAACTAATAAATTGACAATGTCTACATTAGCAAAGCCTCTTAGCAGATTGTTCTTATTTGTTATAAATACAAGGAAAATCTCTGAAAGAAAGAGTATTAGGTGGTTAATTGGAACTCGACAATGCTGAGGGGAAATGGAGCCTCTGTGTATAACACAGTGAAGTTGTGAGCCAACCACGCGTGGCACACATTACATGACTCCGTAGTATAGGATGCCTAGTGCGGGCAAACGCCTAGACAGCAGCAGAGGTTCCCAGGAAGGAACATGGAGGGAAGGCTGTTCTGTTTAATGGGCAAGGCACTTCTGTTTCACATGGAAGAAAGGTGCTGGGAATAGAGCCTGGGGATAGTCATACAAGTACACTGATTCAAAAAAATTATACAATGGTAATACAACATCAGGTTTTTGTAAAAAAAAAAAAAAAAAAAAAAAAAAAAAAAAAAAAAAAAAAAAAAAAAGGAAAGTGGTATGTGGGATTTGTAAATAGACATGACTACTTTAACTTCTGTTCTGTATTTTATAACTCTTCTATAATTAAAGATTACTGAAATATTTTTAAAAATTATTTTACTGGTAAAATCAGTTTTAAAAAGCCATCTGCTTACACAATGAGAAATGCATAAAAACCTGGCTCTAAGGAAATTTATCATACTTCTATTTTTAATAATGAATAATGAGAAGCCAGTGATGTGGTCAACATTAAATAATGTAAGGCTATTGATTAGGCAGGCTAACCACTGAGAAGGGAAAGACTCTAAGGGGGAAGTGTAAAGAACGTGATGAAAGCATTGGAATGGACAGGAAAAGCACACACGGTTCATGAACCCTGCCTGATTCGTCCTGACTGCTATTAAACATTTTCCCTTTCTTAGGTTCCCCCACTGTATTTGAGGGTTTAGACCTGAGCGTGCCTCCTGTCATTAGACCCGGAGCGTGCCATACTGTCAGAGCTGCCGTCCTGTCAGGGCTGCCGTTCTGCCTTATCTCAGCACCATCTAGTGCCCAGTGTGTAGAATAGTTTCTCATGATGCAGTAACGGCTTGCTTGCTTGCTTGCTTCCTTTCCTTTCCTTCCTTCCTTCCTTCCTTCCTTCCTTCCTTCTTTCCTTCCTTCCTTCCTTCCTTCCTTCCTTCCTTCCTTCCTTCCTTCCTCCCTTACTTCCTTCAGGACAGCGGCTGTTAGGCATGCACCTGGCTGCAGCAGGCAGACACCCACAGTCTGGCAGGTTTGTGCTCATGTTCTAAACAGCTCAAAAACTAATTCCCAACAATCACACGACCAACAGGTGTGAAGGCTCAATCCTGTGATCCAACACTTGTGAAGCTAAAGCAGGAGGATCAAGAGTTTCAGGCCAGGCTGGGCTACATAGCAAGACCCTTTATTTAAGAAAAGAAAGAAGGAGGAAGGAAGGGAAGAGGGAAGGGAGGAGAGCAGAGAGGGAGGAAGGAAAGGAGGGGAGGAAGTCAGTCAGTCTTATGGCTTCCAACTGAAAAAAGTGTGCATTAGAAAACTAGTTTGATTTATGTTCACTCTTCAGTTTACACTTGTGAGACCATCCTCGCTCTTCTGACCTAATACTAACAACTTCCTTGAAGAAAAGGAGAGTGTGGCCTCCATACTCTACGGCAGTGCTCTCATCCTGTGGGTCAAGACCCCGTGGGGGCCCAATGACGGTTCCACGGGGGTCACATATCAGTTATTTATAATACAACTCACAACAGTAGCAAAATTATAGTTATGAAGTAGCAACAAAAATCCTTTTATGGTTGGGGGTCAGCACAGCATGAGGAGCTGTATCAAAGGGTCACAGCATTAGGAAGGTTGAGAACCACCACCCTGAGGGAATGTGTCTCACCAAATCCCTCCAGCCAGAGCCCACACAGATCCTGCTCCTTCCGCTCTCTAACGTGTGCCAGAAGGAAGCAGCAGGTGACAGCCACAGCTGCACTGCCCCAGTCAGGACTCAGTCTCCCTTCATTGCCTAATCAGGTCACTGTGGAAGACCAGGAGACCACCAGCAACAACAGCCTGCCACACCTGCCTCTCACTCCTCTCAACACAACTGACAGGTTAACACAAGCAGCTGTGTCAAAACGGCCTCATATTACAAGAACCCACTCTTGCCCATTTGTGTGATGTCATTCCCTGCCACACTAAATGTAAACACAAGACCCTGAAAGCAGCCCAAAGCCCACACTGACTTGCATGCTTTTATATATGTGCCATTTTTTATATATATGTGCCATTTTTTATATATATGTGCCATTTTTTATATATATGTGCCATTTTTTATATATGTCATTATATGCTTTGCCCCTACCAAAAGGAATGATGAGGCTCAATAATATCCAGAAGGCTCTTCAAGATGCAATCAATTCAAAACGAGGTTGCACAGCCTTTAACTGCAGAATTCAGTAGGCAGAGGCAGGAGGCTAGCCTGGTCTACAGAGTGAGTTCCAGGACTGCCAAGGCTAACACAGAGAAACTCTTGTCTCAAAAAAAAAAGAAAAGAAAAGGAGGGAAAAAGTACGTAGGATTCATGCTATTTTGGTCAAAAATTAAGGTGATGTATGTGCATATTTGTTCACATACGCATAAAATATCGTTCAGAAGAATATTCGAGCAAACTGATAATGGTTACCTCTGGGGAACAAAATCTGGGGAAGAGAATCAGGCACAAAGAAGGGACAGAGGAAGACAAACAAGTTTGTATAACTTTCATATCCTTTGGAGTCTAAACCACAAAAATGCGTATTTTAGGAAAAAGGGAAGTAAAATTAGAACTTTTTTCTTCCAACTACAGACATCGTAGTTAAAGGGGCCCTAGCCTTTATTCCTGTTAGGAACGTCCAACCTTTACAAGACAGCCATCTATAACTAAGGTACAAAAAACCGAGAAACAAGATCTCATGCTCCAGCTAAGCTTCTAACTTTGCCTTGGGCCACACTTGTAATCATACTGACACACACAGCCCACAGTGCACTGGGGCTACAGATCAGATAGATCAGATACACCTGTGCCATCCACCTTCTTTGGGGCTGTTCTTATTCTGGTTCCTTCCAGTTTCCAGACTCTTGTAGAATCTTCCAGAACCATCCCTGTCCACCCAGCACTCACACTGCCCTCCTTTCTACTTGTCTGCAGCATCTCTATCTGACTTTACATCTGAACTGACTTCATTCTTTATCTGAACTGTGTTTCAAAAAGATAAAAACTTTTTTGTCAACAAGTAATGTTTACTGAATGACAGTCTCACAAGATGATATATTTATAATATGAAGCAAGATGAAAGAGTGGCCATACCCCTTCTGGATAAAATCCTTAATAGATATTAGAACAAAATTTAAACAGCTTTAACATTTTGTAAAACCTCTCACGTCTCCAGCTGCCTTCCCTCGACGCTCCTCGGCTCTGTGTTTTCTAGCTTGGGTGCCGTGTTTCTGGAATGTGCATGCTCTCTGCACTTCCACAACCTTTATCATGTTCCATCTCTATTATAAACCCTTTGAGAGGACATGGTACCATCTTCCTAGTTCACCATAAAGGCCTGAGAAACAAACGGTAAAACACGACATGGCAAGAGTGCTCTGGTCCTGCAGTTCTAAATGATAACCTCAGCGCACGTGTTATGAACATGCTCACACACACACTTCCACACCATATTCAGATACCTACAAATCAAAATATGATAAATACTGGTTTATTCTGCGTTTTACCACCATTATGTACTTTAGAAACCTGTATAAAATCAACCACATAAACAGTTTTTTAAAATATTGTTAAGAAAAATGAAAGGGGAGCTAAGGAGACAGTTCAGTCAATAAAGGCTTTCTTGAGTGTGTGGGTCCATCGCAGCTGTTATCTAAAAACCCAGGAGGTGTGACATGCTCCTTCAATCCCAGCACTGGGGAGGTGGAGCCAGGTGGAGCCCTGAGGCTCACCAGTTGGCCAGCCTCACCTAATCAACAATTTCAGGTTACACAAGAGATCCTGTCTCCAAAACCAAGTAAGATGAATAGCACCTGAGGAATGACTCCGAAGGCTGACCTCCGACCGTGTACAACACACCTACGCATGCACGCACGCACGCACGCACGCACGCACATAACACATCTACTGGCTAGACTGGCTGACCAACAAGCTCTGGGGTCATCTGTCCCCATCCTGCCTCACAGTAGAGTTACAGGCACAAATGGTCATGGCCATGTTTTGGTTTTTTGAGACAGAGTCTTACTACATAATCCTGGCTGGCCCGAAACTTGCTACATAACCAGTCTGGCTTAGAACTCACAGAGATCCACCTACCTCTGCTACCGGGTGCTAGGATTACAGGCGTGCACCACCTCACCCAGCAGGTTTTTTGTCCTTGTATTAGCATGAGTGCTGGGGATCCAAATTTAAGTCCTCACCGTGCAGGGAAGGTGCTTTCCTAGGTCCTCTCCAAGAGTGGTAAGTGTTCTCACCCATGAGCCTCATTCCAGCCCCACGTTGGTCTGGGGTTTTATACAAGGTCTTACTGTATAACCCAGGCTGTACAGACGCCAGCAATCAATCACCCTGCCTCTTTCAAGAATTTACTTCAAAATGCTTAAACAAACAACAAAAAAAGACAGTGAAACGAGGCATAGTGACACACACCTGTGAGCCCAGCCATGGGGAAGCAGAGGCAGGAAGATCAGAAGTTTAAGGTCATTGGCTATAACATGAAGAATTTGGAGCCAGCCTATGGTATATGAGACACTGCCTTAAACAAACAAACAAACAAACAATCAGTCAAGGCTTCATAATGAGACCCTGTCTCAAAAAATTCAAAGCTCCACCAATACAGAAATAACCAAGATGCCCTTTATCTGATGAATGAACAGAGAAAATGTGCAGTCATTCGGCAGAGTCTGAGCATAAAAAGGCATGAGAAGCAATATGGTCCTTCCTCAAGACCATCTGCAAAGGAAGCAGGTCACAAAAGACCAGGATTCCATTTAGAAACAGCTGGAACTCTCAAGCTTGCTAGTGCTGGGTGGAGGGGAGGGAGAGACAGAAGTGACTCTGAATGGTACAGGATGGAGCCCCTTCAGATGATCATCTGAAACTGCCCCAGTGCTGCATAACCCAGAGACTGTACACTAAATTGTAACAGGAAAATGATGTGTGGCTCATAATAAAAAAAAAAAAAATCAGTTTCTACTGTGGCTGTAAAGTTGCCACAACACAACAAAATGTACTATGCTGTAGTTGTGCAGGACAGATACCTCATAACAGCCCCCAGGAGGAAACCAGACAGTCAGCAAGTAACAAAAAGTCAGACACGAGAGAAGAAACCCTTTCCCTGGCCCTCCCAGCTCCCAGAAGCTGCTCCTGTATCAAGGTCATCATTCCACTTCAGAACATTCATAGTAGGATAAATGTGTATGCATGTGAAATAGTATACTCTGTGCTATGAGCTAACAAAACATTACAAAGTCTACATGCCCATAAATAGAAAGCTGAGTAAATGTGTTTAAAGGCTACTCTGTAGGCATTAGAAAGAAAGCTAACCCGAGAAGGGAAGGGAGAACCGGTACAATGTTATCATTTGTATTTAAACAATTTGTAAGACTAAATGGAATGTGTAGCAATGACTTCGCACTACCTCTGAAGACACAGAAGAACTGCTGCTGCAAATGCCCACGGACGGGGAGACAGAGCCGTAAGACAACCCCAGCTCCTCCCTCCTAGACTTCCTACTGACACACTTGACAACCAGAGTAAAAGGCCACGGGAGGTGGCGTGTCGACAGCGCAGGCCGGGAAGTGTCTCACCTGCCGGTTGGTGCTGGGAACGAGAAGGAGAAGAGCTGGTTCCAGAAGGGGTCGTTCTCAGAGACCGGCTCCGGGCCGGACAGCTTTTTCAAGTACTCGTTTTTAGGGAGATCACTGATCTTGCTGCTGTTCGACCCCATCTTCTGTGTGGCAGGCAGCTCGTCCTCAAACGGGCATGTCCACAAGAAAACCTATTTAAAAAATGGAAAGACTATTTAAATTGTTCAAATACACAGCACACCGTTTGTCGCATTGAGCTAGACAGACATATAAAACTGCATCCCCTCTAAAGGCACGCATTTCTTCACTTGCAAATACACTGGACCTCAGGTACAAACTCCCAAGGGAGGAAATGGGATTGCAGTCTATCAGAGCCGATAAAAACACAGAAGTGTCAATCACTGCATACACCACATGTTAGGGTGAATGTAACTGTGGCTGGAGAGACACGGTGCTTACGAGCACATGCTGCTCCTGCCTCAGTGCCACGGTTCGATCCAAGCACCCAGGTAAGGCAGCTCACAGATGACAGTGACTCCAGCTCCATGGCAACCAGTATCCTCTTTTGGCTTCTGTGGACACCTGACCACATGTGTGCACAAACTTACAAGGAAGCACACATTCATGTGAGTAAAAACATAATAAACCTTTAAAAAAAAAAGGGGGGGGGGAGGTGAGCAAAACGCAAAACTCTGCCCAAGAAAATGTCTCAAAGTAAACTGTCAATAATCCTGATTTGTTACTAAGAATAATCTGGAAATGAAGTTCTCTTATAAATAGGACAACAGTGCTAAAGAAATACCAAGTCTGGATGCCCAAGCACAAAAGAGAAAGTAAGTCAAAAAACCAAAAACCTCCCAGGTACTTGCTCACATTACTTTCTGAGGAAGAGGAGGCTGTGCCATCCTGATTCTAGTCAGAGAAGTCAATTCCAAAGAAATGACATCTCACTGCAGGGACACACACAGACATGAGACAATCTATCAAGTGAATGGCAGTTAAAAACAAACCCACATAATTCTGATATAGCTAACACAGACTTAGTCACAAGAGTTAAGGACAGCCTCTACATTTTAATAAAGGGAAGAAGTCAAGAGGGAGATAAACAAGGGAGTGCAGAAATGGCTCTGTGGTGTTGCTCTTGCAGAGAACCCAGGTTCATTTCCTAGCACCCAGACAGTGGCTCACAACCATCTGTAACCCCAGTTCTAGAGGTTCTGATGCCTTCTCCCTCCACAGATACTACAAGCACAGAGTGAAGACATACATGCAGGCAAAACTCCATATATGTAAGATAAAAATAAATCTTTTTTTTTAAAAAGCAGCCACTGTAATTAGGTATGTTAAAAAATATTAGATTTCTCAACTTTGCACATGTGTGCGTGCACACATGCAGACACACACCCCCACACACACACACACACCCCAAACCACTAATGAACATACAAATTCAGATATGTCCTGTTTGGCCAACAGTGGGAGGCTTCAATACCCTGCCCTTGTCTTTAGGTTAGCGAAATTAAAAAGAACTAAAACCCCACAGAGTTAAATCTCACCATAGATCAAATGGACATAACAGACATCCACAGACTATTACATCCAACAGACTCAGAATAGGCGTTCTTCTTGGCAGCACATGGAGTGTCTCCAACATCAACCACATGCTAGTCCACCAAACAAGTCTTACCAAATATGGAACTGAAATAATTGCTTACCATTCTGTCTGATCATAGTGGAATAAACTAGAAGTAAGCAATAAGTAAAGCTACAGGAAATACAAGTTTGTGGAGATCCCACAACACATTAATGAGGAACTGAGTCATTAAGAAAATCACAAGATAAATTTAAAAAGTTACCAAAGCAGGGTGGGTGAGAATATACAGCACTTACTGAGGATACACCAAGATCAGATAGGCAAATGAAACAGACCCATAACCCCACCGAAACAGAACTAAAAGTCTCTCAACCAAAAGAGTCCAGGGCTAAATGGATTCAGCACAGAATTCTACCAGATTTTCAAAGAATTAACTCAAATTATTCAATACTCAAGTTATTCCACAAACTAGAACTAAAGGAACACTGCCTAACTCTTTTACAAGTCCACAATTCGCCCTACCGAGAGCACACAAAGACCCAACAAAGATAGACAATTACAGACCAATATATCCCTTCTGAACATAGACACATTCTCAATATAATCCTTGCAAACTAAGAACACATCAAATTATAGGTAGGTAGGTAGGTAGGTAGGTAGGTAGACAGACAGACAGACAGACAGACAGACAGACAGATAGATATCAAATAGGCGTCATCCCAGAAATGCAGGGATTGTTCAACATAACATAATGGACTAAAAGACAAAAACCACATGATCATCTCATTAGATGCAGAAAAGGCCTTTGACAAAATCCAACATCCCTTCATCATAAAGTCTTGAGGAGAGTACAAATATAAGAAATATACCTCAGCCGGGCAGTGGTTGCACACGCCTTTAATCCCAGCACTTGGGAGGCAGAGGCAGGCGGATTTCTGAGTTCGAGGCCAGCCTGGTCTACAGAGTGAGTTCCAGGATAGCCAGGGCTACACAGAGAAACCCTGTCTCAAAAAACAAAAAAAAAAAAAATTGCATGAATCTCAGAAGAAACTTTGATTTTTGAACTTTTAAACATTGTTGAGACTGTGATAGACTATGGGGACTTTTAAAGTTGGACTAAATTCATTTTGCATTATGTTATGGCTACAGGCCTATGGGGGCCAGGGAGTGGAATGTGGTGGTTTGAGTAGGTTTGGCCTTCATGGACTCATGTGTTTGAATGCTTGGTCATAGGGTGTTGGGGTTGGCCTGGTGCTGCTATGTCGAGACCCGCACTAGTCCCTGTTCGGGGGCCAAAAAATGTCTCGGCCCGAGCAAAATGTTGAGGCCCCGGCTGCCCGAGTTTGGAGGCCATTGTATCCCGGCCCAAGCTGCCGCTCCGGTCCTCGGGTCGGGGTTCAGCAAGAGAGAGTGAGGGCGGTCGAGAGGAATGGAGACCAGACAGAGTGTGTTTCAATCCCATTTATTCTTCAGTCTCTCTTCCTCTAAGTATCTGATTCTCTCATCTCTGTCTGATTCTGCCTCTGCCTTTTATGTGTCTCACTTCTACGCCACGCCTTTTGGTCACACCTATAATCATGCCCTTAGGTCTTGTCTCTAAATGTGATCTCTAGGTCACTCTTAAGTCACACACCTTTAATCTCACACGCCTTTAATCTCACGCACCCAAGGTATCTAAACCAAGATTATCAGAGTGTGCTCAGCTGTTGTAGGCTATTGTAATCCAAGTCTCATGTCAGGGTATATGGCTCAAGATGGCTGCAAAGCTGATAGCCGCTTTCTGCTAAAAGTCACCCCCCAACACTGCTATGTATTCAAATGCTAACTACTGCCTCCCACAATCTAGTTATCCCTGATGAGGAGATCCTATATAACCCTGCTCACCAAGTTAATTGGTCAATAAAAGGCTAAAGCATGTGATTGAGCAGTAGATAAAGGTAGGCAGATTTTCAGTTACCTGGCTGGGGTCTCAGATAGAGACAGAGAAAAAAAGGAGATGGAAGGCAGGAAGAGGAAGCTGCCATGAGAGGAGATGAACCATGAGCACACGGCCACAGAAACTGTAAGTAACAAGGGACACATGGCTGGGATATAAGTCAGAACAGCCCCAAACCTGCCCAACCTGGGTTTACAGCTTATAAAGAAATACCTGGGTTGTGTGTCTGTTATATGGGCTAGTTAGACTATAGTGAGTTATTTTACAACAGGGAGTGATGCTGTTAGGAGGGGTGGCCTGGTTGGAAGACATGGTTCACTTCAGGTGGGCATTCAGGTCTCAGAAGCTCAAGTCTGGCCAGTGTGTCTGAGTCTCCTGCTACCTGTGGATCAAGAAGTAGACCTCTCAGCCCCTTCTTCAGCACTGTGCATGCCTGCATGCTGCCATGCTTCCTGCCATGACAATAATTGACTAAGCCTCTGAAACTGTAAGCCAGCTCTGATTAAATGTTTTCCTTTATAAGAACTGCTATGGTCATGGGGTTTCTTCACAGCAATAAAACCCTAAGATGGTATGGGTACATACAGACTTTATAAAAGAGTAAGTTAGAGAACAACAGAGCAAGGCACTCAAAGTCAACCTCAACCTCTCTGTGTACACACACACACACACACACACACACACATACATACACACTCACAGATACAAATAACCTATGCAAATCCATAATGACCAGTGAGAATGAAACAGCAATAAAAAACCTCTTGCAATAAAAACTGTCCCAGGAAAGAAAAGCACAAGATGAGACAGTCACTGCTAAATTCTACCAAACCTTTCAAGAAATGCTGAAAGCACTGCTCCTCAACCTGTGGCAGCTTACACGGAAAGGGAAGGAAGCCGCCCCCCACACAGTCTATGAAGCCAGCATTATCCTGATACCACACAGATACACAACAAAGACAGAAACTGTAGAGCCATTTCTTTAAGAAACACAGATGCAGAAATTCTCAATAAAATTCTCACAAATCAAACTCAAGTACATATCCACCATGAACAACTTGTCTTCTCCAGTGTCTTACTTACTTTCTGTGCTAAGATCAAACACAGGAACGGAAAAAAATAAGTAGAAAACAAACAAACAAAAACCAAACAAAAGGCAGTGGTGGCGCATGCCTTTAACTTCAGCACTTGGGAGGCAGAGGCAGGTGGATCTTTGTGTGTTGGAGCCCAGCCCAGCCTACAGAGCAATTACCAGGACAACTGTGGCTACACAGAGAAACCCTGCTTATAAAAAAATAACTAAATAAATAAATACAAATTAAGAAAACAAAAACACTAACCAAAAACAACCTTAGAGAGGTACAGGTTTATTTCACTAACATTACAGTCCATCACTGAGGGAAATTAAGACGGAATTAGGGACCATAAAGCAGGAGTTCTCAACCTGTGTGTCCACAACCCCCTTGGGGAATCTCTTATCAGTTGTCTTGCAGATCAGATATTTACATCACAATTCATAACAGTAGCAAACTTACATTTCTGAAGTAGGAATGAAATCATTTCATGGTTGGGGTCACCATAACTTGAGCAACTGTATTAATGGGTCGCAGCATTAGGAAGGAACCACTATCACAGAGAAAGCTGCTTACTGCCTATCTTTCTTACACAACCCAAAACCATCTGCCCCAGGACGGCACTGCCTACAGTGGGGAAGGGCCTTCCTACATCAATCAACAATCAGAAAAATCCCCCACAGACATGCCTATAGGCCTCTGAGTGGGCTGGGCCCTCCCATATCATGGAAAGACCCTTTAGACTTGCCTACAGGCAACCTGATGGAGGCATCTTCCCAACAGAGGTTCCTCTTCCCAAATGACTCCAGCTTGTGTCAAGATGACCAAAAAACCAAGGGGCACAAAAAGAACAGAACTACAGGGTGGCAAGCACCTTAGCCCCAGCACTTGAAGGCCAGAGGCAGGCAGATCTCTAATAATTCCAGACCTCATCTCAAACAAACAAGCAAACAATACAAAAGGAGTGCAGAGCCTGTAATTCAGTGGCAAGCATTTGTCCAGTAAGAAAAGCCCAGGATTCTGTCGCTGGCACCAGAGAAAAATAAACTTACAAGAGTATTAAACTTTCAAAATAAGGGAGGGAAAAAACAGACAGAAACAGGGGTGGGGGTAGGGGCAGACAGAGACAGAGAGAGACAGAGACATCCAATACTATAAGGAGACTTCAACATGCCTATATGGTTTGAATAAGAATGGACCCCCACAGACTCACATATTTGAAAGCTTAAAAGGTATAGGCCCATTGAGGTAGGTGTGGCCTTGTTGGAGGAGTATGTGGGGGTTTCAAATGCTCAAGCCAGACCCAGTATCCGTCTGTCTGCCTGTATCTGTCTATCTATATCATCTATCTATCATCTATCTATCTATCATCTACCTACCTACCTATCTCTATCTCTCTATCTCTTATTTTCCTGCTTCCTGCCTATCCATACATAGAATCTTCAGCTCCTTCTCTAGCCTGCATGACACCAGGCTTCCTTCCTGTCATGACAATAATGGACTAAACTTCTGAAACTATAAGACAAGCCCAATTAAATGTTTTTCTTTGTAAGAAGAGTTGCTGTGGTCATGGTGTCTCTTTGCAGCAATAAAACCCTAACTCAGACACTATCACTCTCAGAATGGTCAGATCCAGTTGTGCACAAAATTAGTAAGACTGGCTCAAGTCAGGCACATTCCCAATAACTGCCTGCTGCTGACATCTGTCAATCAACCAGGAGCATCACTGATAACTGCACGCTGACATCTGTTACTCAATATGGAAGAATACATGTTCTTCTCAAGGTCTGTGGACTGTTTACCAGCACAGAGAATACACTCTATATGATAAAACACACTTTAAGAAATTTAAAAGAGTGCCGGGCAGCACTTGGGAGGCAGAGGCAGGAGGATTTCTGAGTTCAAGGCCAGCCTGGTCTACCGAGTGAGTTCCAGGACAGCCAAGGCTATACAGAGAAACCCTGCCTCGAAAAACCTAAATAAATAAATAAATAAATAAATAAATAAATAAATAGTAGCAGGGTGGTGGTGGCCCACACCTTTAATCCCAACACTCAGGAGGGAGAGGCAGGAGGATCTCTGTGAGTTGGAGGCCACCCTGGTATAAAGAGCAAGTTCCAATACTTCCAAAGCAGAACAGAGAAACCCTGTCTTGAGAAAGGGGGATGGATACAAGGACTTCTTTTAAGTGTTCAGATCAACAAGATAAACAAGGCAGAGCCCGTGAGAACATACTGAGCACATGAACAATGCAAGCTAAGCACCACAGAAAACGAATGTCCACAAGAGAGCCGTTTTAAACTAAAGGACATGGAAAGGCCATAAGCACCAAATACCTTGTGTGACTTTGAACCTAGATTTAAAAAACCAAAGGGAAAAACCACACTTTACAGAAATAGGAAATATGGACTCGGCTGGATGATGTACATGTGCTGACTCAGCAGGAAAATGACTTCTCATATGTGGCTCCACCTTCTGGGGTAAAAAGTCATTACATCTGCAACTCACTTTGAAATGGGAGTGCATTTTAACTAGTACAAAATAAAGATGTCGAGAACAGGTAGTGTTTATTACAGATAGTGTTTATTGCGGTATTCTACTCTCCTGCATTTGAAACTTAGTAAAAATGTTAACAAACAAGTAAAAAGTTACATAGGGATACAACTCAAGAAATCTGTCCAAATAAGTAAAAATTATAGATACAACACTGAAAAAAATAATAGGCCTGGGTCAGCAGCTTAGTGGTAGAGACTTGCTAGTAATAAAGTCAGAAACACACACACACACACACACACACACACACACACACACACACCAGCACCTGGGAGTCTCAAACAGGAGAAGAGTCAGAGGCTAGCCTGAGGTACATACCAATACCAAGTCCCGCATCCTCTCCCCACCCCACCCCCATGCCCAAAAAGATAAAACAATGCTAATGGAAAACAGAACATTTTCAGAAAATAAAATTTTTGTGTCTTGTTGTTTACTAAATTTCAAATTTCAATAAACTACACAAACACACACACACAGAAAGAGAGAGAGACCAACCTGTAGTCTACTATACTATGCTGATATAACTCCTTGGTGTTGATAAAGATATGGATAAGAGGGAGCCAGCAGAGGGCCTGCCTCTGCTATGTGGTCCTTCACTCTCATCAACATCCACTGTGACTGGTGCAAACATCTCAGCCTGAGCCCCTTTCCTGGCTGGTGAAGTAGCTGTTGACCTCAATTCTGAGCCAGCCAAGAGACACTCTTCTGTGTTACCTCCTGGTGTTGAAGCATTAGATCCAATTAAAAGACTTTCCAAGGCTGTACAAGCTAGCTCAGTTGTTAACAGTATTCATTGCTCTTGAAATGGTCCTGAGTTCAACTCCCAGCATCCAGATGGTGGCTCACAGTCATACCGAAGTCCAGTTCCAGGGAATGGATCCCAATCCCACCCCTGGCCTCCTCAGACACCAGGCACACATGGTACATACATACATACGGTACACATACATACATGGTACACAAAAATCACTCATACATAAAAATAAGTCTTTAAGCCCACTATGAAGAGGCTGGCCTAGAAGTTGCTATGTAGCTTAAGCTGGGCTCAGCCTAAATCCCTACCTTAGCCTCACAAAAGCTGGGATAACAGGAGTACAATACGATACCTGGATTCAAGTGGGTTTTTGCATGTGTGTTTGTATGTGTGTGTGTGTGTGGGGGGGGTGCTTTTGTTTTGGGATTTTGTTGTTTCTATGTGGATTTTTAAAGATGTTATTTATGTGTGTAGGAGTTTTGCCTGCATGTATGTCTGTGCTCCACATGAATGTAGCACTTGAAGAAGCCAGAAGAGGGTGTTGGATCCCCTAAAACTGGGGTTTAAGTTGAGCCACTTCTCTAGCCTCTTGTCTACATTTTTAAGAGAGGATCTTATGTAGTCCAGGCTGGCCTTAAACTTGCTATGTAGCCAAAGATGACTTGATCTTCCTACTTCTATGACCCAAGTGCTGGGGTTTCGGGGGTGCGTCGCCTCACCCAGCTTTCCAGTGGCCATGTCTGCTCACTTCTGACCTTGATGTTAGTGATATGGGGAACAAAGTGAGGGAACAGCAGCAGAGTGGTAGCGACAGCTGCTGCAACAATAACTGCAGCAATAATGAGAGGCAGTCTAGAAGTTCAGAGAGCAGCTGGGCCAAAGACAGGGCGCAGAGAGGCTTCCAAGAGCTGAAGCCAGGAGATTATATGCCCTAGTCCATGGAAAGGTTTCAGTTGCTGCCAAACCCGAAGGGTCAAGGGTCTCAACTACCTTGGGCCTGTAAGTTATATCGTCTCATAGGATGAGGAGCCCGAGAGCTGTAAGAATTGCAGCTACAGGGCAGAGATTTCAGGACTAGTGGCCTACTCAGGAACCCTAAAACTAGCCAGTGCCACCTGCAGCTGCCGGATGCTGCCACTTATAGCTGCTAGAGGTCAAGGATTGCAATAGCTGCCAAGTATCAGGCTACTGACACTTAAAACTCAGAGCAACAACCCTCTGACCTAATTGCCTGTAGCTTTAAGTCTCTGGCTTGAATCGGAGTAAAGGACACTGAATCCTTGGGAGTTAGGATTAGAGTTATAAAACCTCTGGGTCTGAGGCTAGCCCCTAAGGACCCACAGGGCCTAGAATTGCCAAAATTGGAAGAGCTTCTTCACACCACCCACAATTCCTATCTGGAGAGTGCAAAAGCCCTGCAACCAGGTGAAACTGGCATAAGCCAAGTTAGAAGTATAAAAGTAGGTTTATTTGGGAACAGCTCCCTGACGAGTTCACGAGTCTCAGGAAATGAGGCCAAAGAAGTTGACATACAAAGAAATACAGAGATGGGGGTTGCGGGGGGGAAAGGCGTTGGTTAAGGTCAAAGAGAAGAGAAGGTAACTAAAATGTTTGGATTATATAGGGAAGACCAGGGGACTGGGCTGGAAAGTTCAGGGTAGGGGACAGGGCTATACCAACCACACAGGTGGGGACTGAGGGATGCTGGGAGAACATGGAGGCCAGGCTTTGATATGTTAAATAGGCACTTCAGCCACTTGTCCCAAGTTTGAAACTTAATACATATGTGTACATATGTGTGCTTTGTATGTGTTAGCTTACAGGTGATTCCACTAGGCTACCCCTCAGGGACCTAGCAACTGCAAATGTCATTACCCACCACCACACCAGGTGTGTGCAGTCGGATAAGAGGACCCCTCCCCACCCCAGCGTGCTCTCTCTCTTCTCTGTGCCCCCTCCTCTACTCTCTTGGCTCTGCTCCTATCCATAGTCTGCTTGTCTGCCTGTCTACTCGTCTGCCTCTCCCCTTCTCTAGACCCTCACTCCCCTCCCTTCCCCCAAATAAACCCTTTTTACACCAGATCTATTGCATGGCATAATTACTCTGACACAGCTTGGCATGAGCCCCTTGTCACATTATATCTCCTAACAGTATGTGTGTATGCACACACACACTTTTTTTTTTCAGGGTTTCTTGAAACATGACTATCCTAGAACTTGCTCTATAGACCAGACTAGCCCTGAACTCAGAGATCCCTTGCCTCTGCCTCCAGAGTGTTGAGACTAAAGACATATGCCACTATGCCAAGCCAATCCTACAGTTATATTAATTAACACAGGGATAAACTTAATGAAAAGTGAAAAGTACACAGGACTTTATTGTGTTTTAAAAGTATTATTAGTCTATAATTACTTCCAAGTAAAAGACTTTTTTTTTTTTAAAGGACGAATCTAATCTGCAAAGGGTGGAGAGACGACTCAGTGATTTAATGTACTTGCTGTTCCTGCAGTGGGTCTGGATTTGGTTCCCAGCACCTACATAGTGGCTTATAATCACATAGTTACAGGGGATCTGACGCCCTCTTCTGGTTCTGTGGGCACCAGGCATACATGTGAGATACACACACACACACACACACACAGGCTAAATGTATATACATATTAAAAAAATAAATCTCTAGAAGAAAAAAAATCTAATCTGTAATTCCCAGAAAGCTACCAACAAATCATACTCACCAGTATTTCTTACACACAGTAAGTCCACTTTACAACGCCTACTTTATCACATAATCAGATACTAGGATCTCACACACCACTCAGTATCTGAGCACAGACACCCTGCCCTGTCAATTACACTAGTGGCCACAGAGGAATTCATCCCCACTGAGATCTGGAGAAGCTCTGCACAATGGTAGCACACTAACCAGCCTAGTTAATCTGAGACATGATCACTCCTAACCAAAAACTAAACAATCCTCTCCAGAAAGCAAATTATGCATTGGGGTCTCCCAAAATCTGTACCTGAACTCTCCTGTAAAGCCACTAGCCACAATGCTGTGGGAACAGCTCTTGTTCTCTCCTACCCACCTGAGGCGAGTGCCTTTCGTTGCCTTTCTAACCAAGCTCTGCCTCCTGTCTTTGATTGAGATAGTCCTCCATTGTAGCCTAGCCTAACCTTGAAACCACAATCCTCCTAGTTCCCAAGGGGCTAGCAGGACAGGTGTGTGCCACAACAATGGCTTAAATTCTTTAATTTGTCCAATTATCCCTGACCCCAGAATATGTCTCACTGGATGTTTTTGAAAGAGCAAACTTTGGTTGTTTGAATAGGAATGGTTCCACAGGCTCATATATTTGAGTGCTTGGTCACAGGGAATAGAGCTACTTGACAGGAATTAGGAGGTGTGGCCTTGTTGCAGTGGATGTGGCCTTGCTGGAGGAAGTGTGTCAATAAAGGTTTACTTTGGAGTATCAAAAGCTCTAGCCAGGCCTAGTGTCTTTCTCTTCCTGTTGCTTGCAGATGTACAACATTCAGCTCCTTCTCAGCAGGAAAAGGATTTTGCTGTTTGTGGTGATCTGAAGGGAGTGGCATTACTGGAGGTGTGACCTTGTTGGAGTGGGCGTGGCCTTGTTGGAGGAAGTGTCACTGGGAGAATGGGTTTTGAGCGTTCAGAAGCTCAAGCCAGGCCTAGTGGCTCAGTGTCTCTTCCTGTTGCCTGCCAATCCAGACGTAGAACTCTTAGCTACCTCTCCATAACCATGTCTGCCAGCATGTCACCATGCTCCCTGCCATGACAATAATGGACTAAATCTCTGAAACTGTAAGCCAGTCCCAACTAAATGTTTTTCTTTATAAGCATTGCCATGGTCATGATGTCTCTTCACAGAGATAGAACACTAAGACACAAACAAACAAAAGAGACCATAACAATTTATTTACAGTCAGCTATTCATCAAGGAACTATGCTAATTAACTGTCAGCACTGCAGACTTAACGCTAACATCCTGGATAAAGATGTCCAAGTGTGCGGGTTAAAAATGGGTTGGTTACAAAAGAGTATTGGTTTGCTGGCATAAGTAATTTATGCCTACCTCTCTAGACTCGATTTTGCTTCTGTAAGTTTTATTAAATTAATGAAGAAGATAACGTCAGACCAAAAGAGATGCATGCCAGTTTGCGTCATATGAAACGCAAGGCTAATCCACTCTCCCTGTAGTGACATAAGAGATCCACGAACATGAAAATGTACTCAGCTGACAAACTGCTTGCATGGCAAGCCGGAGGGCCTGGCTTTGGTCCCCAGCACTGTATAAAACAAGCATGGCGGCTGGGGCTGGAGAGATGGCTCAGCAGTTGAGAACACTGTTTGCTCTTCCAGAGGCCAGAGTTCAATTCCCGGGACCCACATTAGCAGCACTGTCTGTGACTCCTGTTCTAGCGGATCTGACTCCCTTACACATGCAGGCAAACCACCAATAGACATAAAATAAAAACTAGTAAGTTATTAAAAAACAGAAACTAAGCATGGTGGTTCACACCTGTAGTCGACCCCAGCACTGTATGTGTAGATGAAGGAGAATAAGTCATTCAAGATGCAAAGCAACTGTAAGGTCAGCCTGGGCTCATAAGACTCTGCTTCAAGAAAGTAATCGGTCTCTTGCTCTCGCTCCAGCTCCTTACCCTCTCTCTCCCCATTCCCCTCCCCCTCACTCTACATGTTCATGGCATGCCTCTACTACTCTCCCCCCTCTTCCTCTCTCACTCTCTGCCTTTCTTTCTTTGCCTTTCTCGACTCCCCTCTCTATGCCCTGAATATAAACTCTATTCTATATAGAAAGAAAGAAAGAAAGAAAGAAAGAAAGAAAGAAAGAAAGAAAGAAAGGAAGGAAGGAAGGAAGGAAGGAAGAGGTGAAAACAGTTTACTTTCGGAGTTTATTAGGTATGTGAATACTTCATCTTCAAAAGAACAAGGTTTCACCGAGAAACTACCCTGTTCCCCAGTGATACAAGGCAGTGGGGAAGACAGTATTAGTGTGGAACCTGCTAGTGAAAGGCAGGCCTTCTTCAATAGACATGGTGCCAAGACAAAGCCTCACGGACATATACTACAAAGTATCTCTGCCATCCCACTCCCTGACCATTTAGTTTCTCAAGTCAGAGAAAACATCAGTTTCTTCTGGGGTAAAGGTCCTGCACTGTTCCATGTACAGAGAAACATGTGTACCATGACCTGTAGCTACTTCTCTCCAAGAAGCTATGGAAATATGAAGGAATTTCAGGTCAAAGGCACTTTCATTTAACCAGTTTATTTCCAATTCTTTTTTTTTTTTTTTTAAGATTTTATTTATTTATTTTACATATATGAGTACACTGTAGTTGTCTTCAGGCAAGCCAGAAGAGGGCATCAGATCTAATTGCAGATGGTTGTGAGCCACCATGTGGTTGCTGGGAATTGAACTCAGGACCTCTGGAAGAGCAGTCAGTGCTCTTAACCACTGAGCCATTTCTCCAGCCCCCTATTTCCAATTCTTAATTACTTATTTACTTATTTACTTTGAGGTAAAGAGATAGCTCAGTAGTCAAAAGCACTTCCTGCTCTTGCAGAGAGCACAGGTGTGGTTTCCAGCAAGCATAGCAAATAAAGTATTAAGTAAATAAAAACACTTAGGAGGCAGAGGCAAGTAGATCCCTGTGAGTTCAAAGCCAGCCTGGTCTACTTAGTGAGTTCCAGGACAGCCAGGGCTACACAGTGAGACCCTGCCTCAAAACAAAGAATTAGACATGCTCCTACAGGCTGAGCATCCGTCCACATCAGGACGTGGTTTGTGATTCACAGTGTGGCTGGGACAGAATACAGTCTAGGAAGCACTGCCAGGCTGAGCGTTTACGGCACTACCCAACCTGCACTGCCGCATGGCATTCAGCAGGTCAGCAAGGATCAGAAAACTAGAGCACTTCAAACTGAGCATCTCCACACAACACAATGTGTCCCCAAAAATAACCAGGGGAAATGAGGCCACAGCCAAATTAGACTTCAGAATGGTTCATTTGACAGCCAAGTTTTTAAAAAGCATTAATAAATGGTGAGTCAATTAAACTGTATTGGATTACAAAAGCCAAGAACTGTGTCCAGAGAAAAATTTAACATTTGACTCTTTAAAGCAAAAAGTTACTCAAAACTCTGTGTGGAATAGCGATAGCTATAAATATTTTCAAACCACAGGGAATATTAATTCAGGGGCTGGTGAGACCACTCAGTGGGTGAAGAAGCCTGCCACTTGCAAAGATGACCTGAGTTTGATCCCTGAAACCTGTATGGTGGAAGGAAGGAGAGAACTGATTCCTGCAAGCTGTCCTGACCTCCACATGGAAATGCACACAGGCATAGGCAGACAAGACGGACACACACACAGACACAGACACAGACACAGACACAGACACAGACACAGTCACAGTCACAGACACAGACACACAGACACACACACACACACACACACCAAAATAAATAAAAAATAAAAAAAGGGAGACTAGCTGAAATAGACTCTCTAGGGATGTGTAACAACTGACAGTGTTAGACATGGGTGGAGCAAAAAGAGGCAAAGCTGAACAAAATACAAACCCTAAAGAAATGCAAGCTGCACTGAGTCTGCAGAGACTTGATACTATGTCTTCATGAGCTCAGTCTGGCATAAGATGGTCCAGAGGGCTTTACAGTAACGCCTACCATTGTACAGCCATCACTCCAGCCCACAGTACTGACAATTCCTTACTACCAGTGATTAATGATAAAATAATAATAATAGCAACAACATAATGGACCAGAGAAATGGCTCAGTGCTTAAGAACACTTGTTCCCACAGAGGAGCTTGGTTCAATTCCCAGCACTAACATGGTGGCTCCATAACTCCAGTCTCAGCGGACAGGACACCCTCTTCTCATCTTTTCAGGGACTAGGTTTACACATGATGTACAGATATACCTGCAATCAAAACACGCATATACATAAAATGAGTAAATCTAAAAAGAAATTTTGATAATAAAAGGTTTTTTTTCTTCTTTTTTGAAGATAGAGTCTCAGTATGCCAGACTAACCTTGAATTCAATATTCAATCCTCCTACCTCAGCCTCCTGAGTGCCAGGACTACAAACATGCACCATCATGCCTAGCTTTAAAGAAAACAATTGTCAGCACTTGGGAGGCAGAGGCAGGCAGATTTCTGAGTTTGAGGACAGCCTGGCCTACACAGTGAGTTCCAGGACAGCCAGAGCTATACAGAGAAACCCTGTCTTGAAAAACAAAACAAACACCAACCAACCAAACAAACAAACAAACAAACAAACAAAAAAACAACTGTCCTTAAAACAAAGTCTCACATAGCCTAAGCTGGCCTTAAACTTACTCTGTATATAGCCAAGGATGGCCTGAACTTCTGACCCTCCTGACTCTACCTCTCTATCTATAGCTGGGATGACAGGCATGTGCTATAAAGCACTAATGACAGACTCTAGCACCACCCGTATGCCAGGCAAGCACCATGCCAACACTACATCCCCAACTCCTAGTATTGCATTTTAAATGTCAATAGAAATTTGGAGAAATTTCTTCTCTGTTATTATAGTATCTTTCAGTTTACCTTTCAAACACTAAAATATTTATAATCTGGTTCTTTCTTCAAAATACCTACCACTTCTTGGCCTAAAAAAAAGAAAAAAATTAAAGCAATGAATGCTTAATTAATTTTCCCTAAAATTATAGAACCATAAAGTATCAAGGCAGATGTCAAACCCAAGCAGGTAAGGTGCAAAAACGCATTCTCTTACCTACTACATCCACTATACTATCAGTACAACATGTTTCATGAACTAAGAACAGGATGGCATCAAAAATCAATCATTCAAGTCTAGGAAATATGTCTCAGTCAGCAAAATGCTTGCCTTGAAGGAGGTAGAACCTGAGTTCAAACTCCTAGTACCTGTGTGCCAAGGCAAGGTGAGCGTTTTCTAACGCCAGTGCCGGGGAGACAGACAGGCAGGTCCCTGTACACAGCGCACACGGGCAAACAGGGGCATATGCAGATAGGTGGTCCCTGTACACAGTGTACATGGGCAAACATGGGAATACGCAGACAGAGGAGTAACCAAAGAATAAAAAGGGACCCTAACATTAAAAACAAAATAAAGAGCTGGGCTTTAACCTCAGCACCTGGAGGCTGAGGCAGGTGGATCTCTAAAAGTTTGAGACTCATCAGGAATACTTAATGCAGGCAAGCCAGGAATACATACTAAGTTTTTAATCTCAAAAATCAAAGCAAAATAACAAGAGTGGGGGGAGGGGGGAATCCAACAGTAGTCAAACAGTGGTGGACCATCCCTTTAATCCCAGCATTGGGAGGCAGGAATCTCTGTGAGTTCAAGGCCAACCTGGTCTACAAAGCAGGTTCCAGAATAGCCAGGACTACACAGAGAAAACCTGTCTGGAAAAACAGCAAAACAAAATTCAACAGTAAAGAGAAAAGATAAAGCCAATGAAACTCCATAATCAAGAAAGAAAGCAATGGAAAACAATAAGCACAAACAACTTAGAAGGTTAGAAGACACATTTCGAGGCTTTTAACTTTCTAAGTAATAGGACATTATTATAAGACCATCACACTGTCGATGGGAAGCGCTAAGATTGTTACCTTTACAACATTAAACACCATGAAGACTGTGGAACAATCGGACAGAAAGAAAACAACTTTTAGAGACTGAAGCAGCAGCAGCTTCCGTACCATGTGACAGTGTCCCCAGGCCTGATCTCACAGGTCTTTCCAAGGATTCATAAGTAAGTTTATGGAAAACTAAGCAAACTGGGGTACCATGGCTGAAGGGAACTATTCACCAGTGCACATCGTCTGACGATCAAGTAAACACTAAATTAAGTGAGGAAGACTAGAAGAGAGCTTCCTCTGACCTCTACCACAACAAGGTCACAGGTGTGCTCAAAAGTCAACAAATCAGAGGAATGGAGTTTTTAATAAGTTATCTTCTAGTTAGTATTATTTTCTTTCTAAATGTTTTCTAATTATTATTACTGTGTGTCTTAGGGTTTTGTTGCTGTGAGCAAACAACATAACAAAGGCAAGTCTTATAAAGACAACATTTAATTGGGGCTGATTTACAGGTTCAGAGGTTCAGTCCATTATCATCAAGGCAGGAGCATGGCAGCATCCAGGCAGGCATGGTGCAGTCAGAGCTGAGAGTTCTACATCTTCATCTGAAGGCTGCTAGCAGAATACTCACTTCCAGGCTGCTAGGATGAGGGTCTTTAAGCCCACACCCACAGTGACACACCTACACCAACAGAGCCGCACCTTCTAATATACAAACCATCACAGAGTGTACAGTGTATTTCTGTGTGTGTGAAGAGGATGGGGGAGCACGCATGTAAACATCCATGCACATGGGGGTCAGCACACCTTTCAGGGTCCGTCTTTCCTTCTACTGTGGGCTCCCGCCAGTTCACCAGGCTGACACAGTAAGCACTGTTACCTTCTAAGCCATCTTACCAGCCAGTTTAGTATTATTTTCTAACAAGACATAAGTATTAGTTTAATTAGGAAAAATTAACTTTTAAATAAATTGTAGAAAAATGTGTTCACTATTTCAGAATCACCGATCCAAATAAACAACTTAAATACAAAACAAAAACATTTACGGTACAGGGCTAGAAAACCAAGCAAAGAAGCCAAGATCCATCACAAGATAGTTGAACACAAAGGAATCTGCCAATGTTCAACAAATATCTGGATGCCCACTATGTGGCTAGTCATATACCAAGGACTAAGATCAAAACTATGGACTAAGATCAAAACTATCAAGAATAGAATATTATGGGCTGGAGGGGTGGCTCAGCAGTGAAGAACATTTGCTGCTTTTGCAGAGGACCTGCAGCCAGTTCCCTATACCCATGTGGCAGCTTGCAACTCTCTGTAACTCCAGTTCCAGGGGACCTGACACCCTCTTCTAGTCTTCCTGTATACACACGTGGTAGACACACATTTATGCAGGAAAACACTCATACACATAAGGAGGCATAAAAAGAGGCTGCTTCAGCCCCTCTTCCATTTGGTAAGAGAAACTGACTTAACTAGATATATTCCTTTCTAAATAAATGATACATTTGTGTCCCCTAATAAGTAGACAGCTTATTGGTGTAATTATGGCACCTCCTTCCCCTGTTGCTTGGATATTTTAGCTACAACTCTGAAAGTCCCTCCTGGACCTAAAGATCAAGGTCTATCCCTAGCGATGAGAGGAGAAAACCACTAGACCCAAGACAATGGACTTCCATAAGGGCTACTGTGTACCTCTGAACTTACATCTTGTGAGAAGCACTGGAGTATCATGTGGAAGCTACTATGTTCCAGGTCTGTAACTAAATCCCAATCCTAAAAGATACAGAAGGCAGCTGGCCAGGGTGGCCCACTCCTTTAATCCCAGCACTTAGGAAGTAGAGGCAGGCTGATCTCTGTGAGTTAGAGGCCAGCCTTGTCTACAAATCGAGTTCCAGGACAACCAGGACTCAGAGAAACCCTATCTCGAAAACCAAAAATAAACAGAAGGCCTTGAAAGTATAAGAAAAAAGGTGGAGAATTGATTGGCTGAGATATCCTGAAGGAAGAGTTGTCAAAATTGTCTAAGTGCTAACCAGACCCAACCCTGCTGAGCTTCTGAGTTCAGCCAAGATTGGGTGCATTTAGACCAGTGGTTCTCAGCCTTCCTAACATTGCGACCCTTTATTATTCCTCATGATGTGGCGACCTCCAACCACAAAATTGTTTTCATTGCAACTTTGAACTGTAATTTTGCTACTGTTATGAATCATACTGAATGTAAGTATTTGTGTTGTCTGATAGTCTTAGGTGACCCCCACCAAAGGCGTCCTGACACACAGGTTGAGGACCACTGTTATGGCCATAGACACGTTATCAGGATTGTAATCCCAGCCCTGGGGAGGCTGAGGCAGCTGCTGCAAAGTCAAGACAAGGCTAAGCTACACAGTGAAAACCTGTCTAGAAAAAAATAAAATAAAATTTAATGGCAAACTCAACCAGAAAAGAAATGTACTACCTGGGATGCTAGAGAGATGACTCAGAAGATAAGAACAGGCTGGTCTTCCAGAGAACCAGGGTTCTGCTCCCAGCACCCACATGGCAGCTCATAACCCCCTATAAATAACCTGGCCACAGTCTGTTGCCACAGTCTTCCGACCTCTGCAGGCAGTGTATGTCCATGGTGCACAGATATACACGCAGACAAAACTCCACACACAATAAATAAAAATAAATAAAATCTAAAATCATTTTTAAAAGAAATATACTATCATATGACAAAGAAAAGATGTTTCAGTGATAACCTGCCCAATGGAGGGACAGCAACTTCTGGAGTACAATTTTGAAAGACTGAGATAAAATTGGCAGGGTGTGGTGACACACAATTTTAGTTCCAGCATTTGGGAAGCAGAGACAGGAGAATCTCTTCGAGTTGAAAGCCAAGCTGGACTACAAAGCCAAATTCAAACCAGGTAGGGCTACTCAATAAGACTCTGTCTCAAAAAAACAAAACAAAACAAACAAATAAAAAAAAAATTTCCCTGAAGACTTCAAAATACAAAAGGAAGAAAAAAGGAAAAAAAAATAACTTTTTGGTAAAGAACACACACGAACACACACATGCTTGTTCCCAATCCTGTAGACCAATTTAGTTTAGATATAAATAATATAAAGATAATATATAAACTATTTACCAGCATAACATTAAGTTCAGAAAATAAAGCTCTGCTTTAAAAATAAAGAAATGACTGGGGAAAGTGAGCTTGAAGACAAGAGCAGCTCGTCATGACTGCCACTGCCTCGCTGCTGAAAGCCTCTCGGAGGCGACAGCATCCGTAGGCAGTGCTTCACACCCAGGACAGGGCAACTTCCACAACTCTTTAGCAGTGTGGAGCAGGGCAGCGCATGCAAGGACTTCTCCACCTCTGTCCCGGGAAGGAGAGGAGCAACCGTCACCCTGTCACTCTGCTTTCTGGCCCTCAGCACTCACCCATGTACGGCTGAGTCATGGTGCTTGAGAGGAACTTCAAGTCCAAACACCTCGCTGCCCAGCCTGACTGCTAATATCTGCACTCCTCAAGCACCTGCTTCTCCTGCTGAATTAGGGGTGGCTCTGAGAATCCTAGTTACCTCACCTTGTACAAGCACCTTGAATAAGCACCACCCCAGAGAGAGAGAGAGATTGTGTGCATATGCCAGTGTGTATGAGTATGCACGGGTAAGTGTGTGTGTATGGAAGTGTGTATTCTGATTATAAGCATCTAACATTTTAAAACTATGATGAATAGCCTGGGCTATGTAATCAGACCCTGTTAAGGACAGGGAAGAGAAAGGGGGAGAGGGGGAAGGGAAGGAATGTCACATGGTGTTGGACTGCTTTCTGCTTGCTCACAGTGGCACAGGTACTTCTCAGCGCTCTCTGCTCTGACCAGCCCATCATCTGCATCCCTGACTTAAAGACTATACTCTCGTTACATTTGTAGCAAAGCAAAATATTCCAAAGCATGTTTGTGATAGGCAGAATAACAGACTCCAAAGCGACCACATTTCTTCTATGTAACTTGAGATTATGTTACTGCCATAAAAGCCAGGCGAGGCTTGGGCCTGTAACAGTACATTAGAGGCAGTGACATAAAAGTTTTTAGGGAAGTTCAAGGAAAGTGAAGAACTTCAAAGTTGTGACTGAATTAAGGACAAAGAAAGTAGGGGTTGGGGAGCTGCTCTACCAGTAAAGTATTTGCTATACAAATAACTGGTCTCAGACCCCCAGCACCCAAGTAAAAATCAGTTACAATAACAATAATAACAGTTTAAAAACCAGGCAACACTATATGAGGTTATCCTGGATGATCTGTATGAGGCTGATCCAATCACAGGGACCCTCAGGAGCAGGAGATGCCTTTGACCTCAGTGCTCAGAGGGCAGAGGCCAGCCTGGTCTACAGAGTGCGCTCCTGAACAGCCAGGGCTGCATAGAGAAACCCTGTCTCAAAAACCAAAAGAGGAGGAGGAAAGGAGAAAGAGGAGGAGGAAGAGCAAGAAGAGGAGGAGGAAGAAGAGGAGAAGGAACCAACAATAACAAAAGATAGTGAACTGTGACACTATTTTGTTGTATTGCACAGAATGAGCTATAGTCATTTGAAAACATGAACTGAAGGACAGCAGGAGCTACTGGAAAAGCTGGAGACACTATATGCTTATTTTTCAAGGGGATAAAAGATAGTTTATTCTGAAGCCATTCTGTGCGACCAAGGCCTGGGAACACAGGTCCGGGCTACCCCAAATTCCATGGTCCAACATGGAAGGAAACTCTGTATTTCATCAAGTGAGACACGGATGTGTTTGCACTGCTCAGTCCCCTTCTATCAAACGGGTCCGAGGAGAGCAGTGCTCCATCCAGTTCCTACCCAGCCCGGCGCTCCCTTGCAGTGCACCCAAACTGTTCCTCCACAAAGAGAAACAAAATCTAAAAGGATGCCAGCTTTTAAAAGCAAAGTCCCTCTAGATATCGATGATTGAGAAGTCTGTGCTGTAAGTATGCCCGTGCTATAGGACAGATATTAAAAGAAGAGCGATGGACACCAGCCTCCTGCAGGTATTACTGAAAAGCTACACTTAACGAGTTGTTTAAGATAATCACGAGGGAGAATGGGCGTGAGCAGGAAGGCAGGTACAGCTAAACTGGAATCACTGGAGCTGCTAATGGTACCTGGGAATACGTTATCTTCTTCAACATTTGTTCTCTTTTTCTTCCTCATGATGCTGAGGAACAAACCCAGGGCCGTGTGCATGCCAGGCAAGGATTCTACTTCTGAGTTATACCTCCAGGGGTTCTCAACCTGTGGCTCGGGACCCCTTTAGGGTCAGATGACCCTTTCCCAAGGGTCACCTAAGACCATCAGACAACACAGGTATTTACGTCACGATTCGTAACAGTAGCAAAATTACAGTTATGAAGTAGCAATGAAAACAATTTTATGGTTGGGGGTCTCTACAACATTAGAAACTGTATTAAAAGGCGGTAGCATTAGGAAGGTTGGGAACCATTGCTCCAGACTGTCTGAACCTTCCCACAAAGCAACAAGACCTTACCAAACCAAATACAGACTGTTTAACATACATATTCCAACACAGACTTTTTTATTTTGTTAATTAAGACAAGGTTTCTCTGTATAGCTCTGGCTGTCCTGGAACTCACTCGGTAGACCAGGCTGGCCTTGAACTCACAGCTACTGTACTAACTTTGGGAGCTTAAACAAGTACTCCAACCTCTAAAAGGCTGGTTCTTCGTTTTCTAAATGGGGATATTCACCCTTGTCCAGTTTGTCTGAGTTGCCAAGAAGATTATCTAAAATAAAAACTCCAGAGCCGGATAGTCGCTCTAGAAACCCATGAACTTCATCCTCTGGAGCAACCTATTTCCACAAAGTGCCTTCCACAACTGAGCCCTCAACTCAGGCACAAGCACCCGGCTCTGGGAAGGCTACACTGCTCCCCACCAACCCCACTCCCGTTTCCTCATCTTCCTACCCAGAACCTCCTCTCTAGACCTTCAAGAATTCCACTTCCTCCATCCCTAATCAGAGCAGGGCTTTGCTAGCCCTGTTACAACCATCCCTTCGCTGTTGTCCAGTACTTTCTTCCACCTGCTCTATCGCTCTACTTCCCTCATACCCAATGTGGCCCTTTTCATCCTTCAGCTGACACCCAATGACTCAAGCAAATCCACCAAGGCAAAAAAAATAGACCAATGGTGGCAAGCCGTGAAGGAGGGAGTAGGAGCGGTTGCAAATGGGTACAGACCTCTTTCGAGGAGATAAAAATGTTGAGGGTTTGCTGTAAGGAGGCACGATCATGTGAACAGACTAAAAGCTAGTGAGCTGGACTTCAAGGGGTACTTGTATTTTTACAGTATAGAATGATATCGCAATAAAAAACGTGTGTGTCAGGCACGCAACACACTACGGCTCGCCCGGCCCATCACACACCCATCTGTCCAGCCAACCTCGGCTGTCCGGAGTGTCCGGAAGCTCCAGCCGTTCCGGCAACCCCTAGGTCCCGGCGGGCCGGCCAGGGGTCCGGTTCACTTGGTTCTGCACACCCGGGCGCCGAGGGGGCTGGCGGACGAGGCCCGCCGAGCTCTGCACCGCTCCGGGCGGCCCAATCTTCCGGGACCGCAGCCCTCCGGCGCGCGGCCGGTCATCTCCGACTCAGACCCCGCGGGGCGGTGCCGCGCCCGGGAAGCCCACCTGTGTCAGCGGCGCGGACTCCGCTTCCAGCCGCGGAGGGCAGGCAGCAAGGAAGCCGGAGCGCGGGCGCACAGGGGCCCGGGTGTGCACGCCGGCTTAGGCCTCCATGGTTCCGTAGGTCAGCAGCTCCGGCTCCAACCGCGCTCCGGCCCCAGCGGCTGTCGGTGCGGAGACGCAGGAGCTGGGGTGAGAAGAGGGAAGCGACGGAGGACGCGGCTGGGGACCGAACGGCTAAGCGCGCGCCAGCAGCGGGCGGTCCCGTGGCACGCCGAGCGCGCGTGCTTCTGGGAAATGTAGTCCTTCCGGCGTTTCATCCTCCTAGCGTCTCCCGGGCAACCACATAGCCACGTGGCAAAGTGTAGAAACCAAAAACTCTAGGCTCCTGGGACTGACTGAGAGCTCCTGCACTGTTAACTTAATTGAGATTAACGTGCCTGTTAATTCCTGCAGGATAATCACACCAATGTCTTATAAGTCTTTTGTGAGCTTTGTCGAATTAAAAATAAAATATTTTTAACAGAAAGATCTACTAGACCCTTCAGGATTATAATCAGGATTAGTACCACCAGAATGAAAATCAGTACTGTGTAGCATCAAAAGTATGGTATTTACCTGAGAGGCTAAAGGAGGTGTGTTCAGAGTTCAAGGTCAGTATGGGCTGCATAATAAATCACAAGCCAGCCACAGCCGCATAGCAAGACCCTGTCTCAAAACAAAAACTATGGAATTTGAGCCCGTAATCTAAGTACTCAGATGGCAAAAGCCATTCTACCATATAGGGAGGCCAGCCTGGCTACGTGAAACATTGTCTTATAGAAAAATACAGAATTTGAAGTCAAATGACCCGAGGTCACCAAATTAATGCCCTTGAGTATTTACCACTTCTCATCTAAAATACTTACAAATTGAAGCCATTATGGTACTAACCATTCACATTATGGACTATTTCCTATGTGCTATGTGATATTGTGTTGATTTTTCCAAATAACCCTTTGAGACAGTAAGCACTATTACCTTTATTATGTAATCACCATGTGCCAGTGTTCTCTGCAAAGTGATGTATACATATTAGTCTTTGCTTTTACATTTATTGGAGGGAGTATGTGCACGCCACAGCACAAATGTAGAGATTGGAGCACAACTTGTAGAAGTCGCCTCTCTCCTTCTACCCAGATGGATCCCGTAATGGACTTGGCTCACTGGCATTGATAGCAAGCACCTTTTCCCACTGAGCCATTTTGCCAGCCTAGACATTTTGTTTTTTTCCAATATCAATTGCCAGTAAATTCACTGAGCTTGCAGCAGAACAACAGAGCAAACTAAAACACGAGGTGCCTGGGGAGCTAGCTAAAAATAGGAAGGCACTTTACAAGGGCCAGCCATGGTAAAGGATGGTACAGATGCCTACTTATGTGAAAACATGTTTGTGAAGGTAGACATCATGATTCACACCTGTAATCCTAACAACTGGGACGTGGAGTGTGTTGGTTTGTATATGCTTGGCCCAGGGAGCAGCACTATTAGAAGGTGCGGCTTTGTTAAAGTGGGTGTGTCACTGTGGGCGTGGGCTTAAGACCCTCATCCTAGCTGCCTGGAAGCCAGTCTTCTGCTAGCAGCCTTCAGATGAAGATGTAGAACTCTCAGCTCCTCCTGCACCATGCCTACCTGAATACTGCCATGTTCCCGTCTTGATAATAATGGACTGAACCTCTGAACCTGTGAGCCAGCCTCAATTAAATGTTGTCCTTATAAGAGTTGCCTCAGTCATGGTGTCTATTCACAGCAGTAAAATCCTAACTGAGAAATGGAGTCAGAAGGATCAAGAATTCAACATCAGACTAAAGAGAAATGGCTCAGAGGTTAAGAGAGCTGGCTGCTCTTCCAGAGGTCCTGAATTCAATTCTTAGCAGCTACATGGAAGCATATAACCATCTATAATAAGATCTGGTGTCTTCTTCTGGCCTGCAGGTATACATGCAGGCAGAACACTGTATTGAGAATAAATAAATAAATCATTTTTTAAATAAATCTATTGAAAGAAAGAAAGAAAGAATTCAAGGTCACCCTTGGCTATGTAGCAAGTTTAAGGCCAGCACAGACTACATGACACTTAAAACACCAAAAACTAGGGGTGGGGTGCTGTCTCAGTGATGAAGTGCTAGTATGTGTGAGGAATCCCAGAACTCACGTAAGGCTGTGTGTAGTAGCACATGTCTGTAATCACAGTACTTGTAGGGTGAGGTGGGGTTGTGGGTGGAGATACAGAATCCCTGGAAGCACTTTCACTAGCTAACATGGAACACACAATAGCAAACAAGAGACCCTGTTTCAAACAAGATGGAAGGCAAAGATGTCCAAGACCTCTACACACCATACCATGCACTTACCTGAAATCACACACACCAACACTTGCTCACACACCATACACTCAAACACAAAGATCACGAAGAGAGAGGAGGAGAGGTGGATACAAAAGGAAAAGCAAGGAAAAAGCCGGGCGGTGGTGGCGCAAGCCTTTAATCCCAGCACTTGGGAGGCAGAGGCAGGCGGATTTCTGAGTTCGAGGCCAGCCTGGTCTACAGAGTGAGTTCCAGGATAGCCAGGACTAAACAGAGAAACCCTGTCTTGAAAAACAAAAAAAAACAAAAAAACAAAAAAGCAAGGAAAAGCAGGATATGGTGTTTACATATCCAGCCAGGATGCAAAGAGAAAGGATGCCAACTGTATGTCCAGCCGGGTGGTGGTGCTTTATACCTTTAATCCCAGCACTTGGGAGGCAGAGGCAGGCAGATCTCTGAGTTCAAGGCAAGTTTGGTCTACAGAGTGAGTTCCAGGACAGCCAGGGCTACACAGAGAAACTGTCTCAAGAAAGAAAGAAAGAAAGAAAGAAAGAAAGAAAGAAAGAAAGAAAGAAAGAAAGAAAGAAAAGAAAAGAAAAGAAAAGAAAAGAAAAGAAAAGAAAAGAAAAGAAAAGGGAAACAAAGAAAAAGAAAAAAAGAAAAACAGTGTGCCCTTCAACCTTTGGAATGGTGCCACCTACATTCACACCAAGTCTTCAGTTAATCTCCTGGTAATCCGAGGCTCAGTTAATCCTCTCCAGAAACACCTGAACAGACAAACACAGGGGCATGTCTCAATCTTCTAGGTGATTCTTAGTCAAGCCAAATAGGCAGAGATAATAAACAATCAAGAATTGTTTGGATTGTGCTCTAGACTTGGTCCTGACCACTTTACACACACACACACACACACACACACACACACACACACACACACACACACACACACACACCCCACAACTAAAGTGCTCAATTACCATGAAGGAAAAAACCAGCTGGCATAGCTTAGGTCCAGCCACAAAGAAATGGCTTTTGAGCACACTGATTTTCAAAATTAACTAGTTGAAATTTGCAGATTCACCAGCATCTTCAGAGTAGAATTTGCATGTGCAGATACAAAGGTACATTCCCTCTGGTATTAAAGCAAAACTCACTGGAACCAACACCAAGTTATTTTAAAATAATACCAGGGCAACTGAATACCATGGCAGCCTTTCAGGAAAAATTTCCAGTCATTACCTTAGCTTTGAACTCACTGGAATGTTTACATTTACCTAGCTGACACTATGCAGATACCATGACTTTTGTGTGTTCTGCTTTTCCCTGTGTCATAATGTCTAATGACCCTGTTTTGGTCAGAGAGTGTGTTTTGTATGACAGCTGTCATGTTTTCTAACTTATTGAGGTTTAACTTGAGTTCAGTCCTTTATGTTGGTTCTGGAGAGAGCATGCATTTGAAGAAAACGCCGTGCTTTTCTGTTACAGAGACAAGTCTCCCATGTCCTATCTGGTTGTTCTGTCCATGGTAGATGATGGGGTTTGTTGGTTTGTGGTACTGGAGATCAAATTTAGTACATGCTAGGCAAACGCTGCACCACTGAGCTGCATCCCCAGCTCCTGGAGGCTGGGGTCTAGTGCCTCTCACTCTTATTACAGGACATCGACCTGTGCCCTGAGTCTGTCAGTATTTGCTTCAGATACATTGATTGTCTATTATTAGATACGATCAAGTAATTTTCTTGCATTATCCGCTTATCTTCAAAATATATGTTTTCTTTTAAAGGCAGAGGTAGAAGTGAAAGCTCAAAGCCAACTGTGGTTAGTGGCAAACAATTGTAATGTCAGCATTTGACAGTTGGAGGAAGAATTGGGAGTTGAAAGTTCAAATTCTCAGCTAGCTACAAAGACACGTTAGGCTACTTAAGACCCTGACTCAACAAAAGAAAAAAAAAAAAAAAACAGAACAAAAACCAGCCACAAGACCAAAAAGCAAAGACCTTTTGCTTCTTTTCCTGTGCCTTTCGTTCCTATTCCTTGCTCATAAACAAGTGCATTCTAAGTTTTTATTGTGCGAGCAACACCCAGCTGTCCTTCTTTTCCTTTCGCTACGTCACAATACTCTGACAACAACTTAGAGGAAACTGGGAATGCTCAAAGGCGGCAGCAGCGGGGTCTGGTGGGACACATCTATAGCTCCAGCTTGCTTATGTGAATGTGCAATGCTCTGGGTGCAGTCCTGAAGCCTGCAAAAGAAAAGCGAAACAAACAAGCTCAACATTTAAAAGCTGGGTATCACTTTAAAATGTCCAGTTATACTGGTTCATATAATGGTCACGAGGACATTCCAGAATAGGCGTGTTATGGTTCCAGTGTATGTATCCCTCCAAAATTTGCCTATTAGAACTTAAATTTTAGCCGGACAGTGGTGGCACACGCCTTTAATCTTAGCACTTGGGAGGCAGAGGCAGGTGGATTTCTGAGTTCGAGGCCAGTCTGATCTACAGAGTTCCAGGACAGCCAGGACTACACAGAGAAACCCTGTCTCAAAAACAAAACAAAAAAAAAAAAAAAAAAAAAAAAAAGTTTAACTTTATGTTGATTTTGTGTATAGGTGTTTTACCTGAATGTATGTCTGAGTACCACTTGCATGTCTGGTGACTAAGACCAGAAAAAGGCATCAGATCCCCCAGAACTGGAGTTAGAGATGGTTATGAACCTAGGAATTGAACCTAGGTCTCTGGAAGAGTAGCCAGTGCCCTTAAATACTGAGACATCTCTCTAGTCACATTTTTACAGGATTTAATTATTGAATAATGATGCTGCGAGTCTCATTAGGCAAAAATCAATTTCCCAGAAGCCAGCAGAATGAACCCATAATCCCAGCACTAGGGAGGCACAGACAGGCAGATCACTGTGAGTTCAAGGTCAGTCTGGTTTACAGAACAAACTCCAGGACTGCCAGGGCTACACAGAGAAACCTTGTCTCAAAAAACAACCAAACAGCCGGGTGGTGGTTGTGCACGCCTTTAATCCCAGCACTTGGGAGGCAGAGGCAGGCGGATTTCTGAGTTCAAGGCCAGCCTGGTCTACAGAGTGAGTTCCAGGTCAGCCAAGGCTAAACAGAGAAACCCTGTCTCGAAAAAAAAGACCCTAAAAAACAATTGCAACAAAACTCCTTTCAAATATGAAAAGACAAAAAGAAAGAACCACAAGTTAAATGGATGTTTAATATATTGTCAGGACTAGAAATACAGAGAATTAGAAGTTGTGTGATTGACAATGAGGTTGATGTTATATTTTTCAAAGAAGCTTCCCTCGTTCCTTTTCCAGCTTCCTTGGAGCAGTAACTGTTCTCAGCCATCCACTCGCCATTGCGCTTGGCAGTGATCGCATCTTCACATCGCATCCCACCGTGGACCGTAACATTTCACACTAATATTCATCCCACTCAAGGTACAGGAGCCCACAGGAAGTGAAAACAGAAAAGCCGTGAGAAAGAACTCGGAGGCCTAAAGACTCTCACACAGACCTTCTATTTGTGCATATTAGTAAATCAGAATAATAGAAACGAAAGCTACTTTAATGAAAAAGAAACTCTGGAGTCAGATCATTAAATATAACTACTGGAATTGTAAATATAAATACCACGTACTCCCTGATCAGTATCAGGCAGAAGCTAAACTATTTATCTAGTATCCTGGTCTCAGAGAAAAAAGGTCAGAGACAAAGAAGGTGCTTCATATTATCAGGTCCATTTGAAAACAGCCAAGGGCCTTCAAGAGAACCACACTAGTCTTTCTTTTTATCAGAGACTTCTGTTGATCCTTTCGTGGGTAATCCATTTGTACCTGCACCCTGAAATGAAAAAAGATTCAAGAATTATAACAAAAAGGGACTGATTTTAAGAAACATTCTTTTTAGAAGCAGACAATAAACTTCAGCATTAACTGATTCCCTCTAGAATTATGCAGGTTAGTTATGTTCTCAGAGTTGCACAGAGACAGTGCAGCAGGCACCAGTGAAGACAGGAGTACTCTAAACATTCATTCCTGTTCAAAACAAGCTTCGTACTGGGCCTGGGGATGCAGCTTAGTGGTAGAGGGCTTTCCTGATGGGCTCCTGGCCCAGAGCTCAATCCCCATGTCAGGTGGGGAAGGGAAGGCAAAGGGACAGCACATTCATCAGAAGCCAAGATTCAAATGTTCCGATCAAATGTTAGTAACTAAAAGTGAGACCAAGTAAAGCTTCCAATTCCAGAGGCTCACTCTTCCAGCAGCCTGTGGTTCCCCAGCACTGCCCACACCGACTCCTGCAAACTTGGAGGCCTTACCTTACAGTCTATATTGCCAGTGTTATTATCGCTGGATTCCTGTATAGCCTTTTTAGGCCATATGCGACGGACCACAGGGTATATGTATGGCTCCAGGAACTTTTTGAAGATCCAGAGCAGGACTGGAATGACGATACAAGGAATGCACACCATCGTCCCAGGCTGGAGCACCGAAACTGCAGACAGCACAGGGGAAGAAGTTAGCTCTTCACAGATCAGTGACAGAGGCACTTCACAGGAAGGGCTGTATCTACGGGAGGTGGGAGCTATCTAGAAAAATATTTGCTGAAAGCAAAGGTTTCTAAACTGAAGTGCTGCTCTCTGCAAGGTAGAGGAGACAGGAACACTGAGATGCCAGTGTCCAATCCTTTCTAACCACCGCTGCTTTCTATGGGATTCTGTGATAAAAGACACTTCAGTGGACAGAGGTTCCTGCCTCCAAGCCTAACAACCTAAGACGAATACCCAGGACCAACCCAGTGAAAAGACAGAACCAAGTCATCTCTTAGACCTCTACCACAGGCATGCCATGTCAGGGGTGTGCATGCCCACACAATAAATAAAAATGCAATAAAAGAACTTTTAAGAATACCAACAATATGTGCTATATACTTTACATAGTATACCTGCTCATTTACTTCTAAAAGAACCAGAAAGGGGCCAGTAAGAAGGTTTAGTGGGTGAAGGTGCCTGCCACTGAGAGTCAGATGGTGGAGGAAACACCTATAAGGTGTCCTCTGACCTCCATACAACAAAGTGGAGTACACACACGCCAAATAGACACAAAGTAATAATGAATTAAGAATAATGAAACCATCAGAGAAACTAGATGTTCTACATATTTAAAAATAAATTATAGCCAGGCATGTTAGTACCTGTCTGTAATTCCAGCATTTGATGTTTACTGGTTGGAGGCCACCCTGGGCTACCTAGGGAGTTCCAGGACAGTCAGGACTACATGGCAAGAAGGATTTTTTGTTTACTTGTTTTGTTTTAGATAGTAATAATGGTAAAATAGTCATAATAAGAGGAAAACAATATTACTTATATACAAAATATAGGGTGCCCTTAGTGTGAATTATATAAGTGTGATGGTTTGTATATGCTCAGCCCAGGGAGTGGCACTATTAGAAGGTGTGGCCCTGTTGGAGTAGGTGTGTCACTGTGGGTGTGGGCTTGAGACCCTCATCCTAGCTGCCTGGAAACCGGTCTTCCACTAACAGCCTTCAGATGAAGATGTAGAACTCTCAGCTCCACCTGCATCATGCCTGCCTGGATGCTGTCATGCTTCCACATTAATGATGATGGACTGAACCTCTGAACGTGTAAGTCAACCCCAATTAAATGTTGTCCTTTATAAGACTTGTCTTGGTCATGATGTCTGTTCAGAGCAGTAAAACCCTAACTAAGACAATAAGAAACTAATAATTAACGATGGGCCAGGCAGTGTGGCACACACCTTTAATCCTAGCATTTGAGAAGCAGAGGGAGAGATCTCTGTGAGCACAAGGCCAGCCTGGTCTACAGAACTGAGTTCCATGACAGGTAAGGCTACACAGAGAAACCCTGTCTTGAAAAAACAAAACCTGGGCCAGAGAGATGGCTTAGTGGTTAAGATCTCTGACTACTCTTCACATAAATAAAGTAAGTCTTAAAAAACAAACAAACAAACAAACTTAATGTTACCAGCTGGAAGAACATTCTCACTTTAAAAAACAAACAAATAAACAAACACCCCACAATTTGGTAACAGAACAATGCTTAAGGCAAACTCTGCAATACAAAACTCGTAGGCTTACAAATCAACCTTTTCCTAGTCTCCCTTTATATTTTTTGGGGGGAGACTGGATGGGTGGGGAATGGGGACCTTGTACTTGACAGAAAGAATGCTGCTGTCACCCTAAACTGCTTTTCCTTTTTTTTTTTTTTTTTGAGAATGTCCAGGCTGTGTTGGAACCAGAACTCTTCTTACCCAAACCTCTCAAGTGCTGAATTACAAGTGCCACTATGTAGATCAACTTTCCTTTATACTTTATTTTGTTGCTTTAAGATTTACTTTTTATTTTATGTGTATTGCTGTTTTGCTTGCCTATGTCTGTGAGTCATGAGCATGCAGCACCTGTGGGGTCTAGAAGTCAGTCATGCGGGAGCTGGGATATGAACCCGTGGCCTCTGGAAAAGCAGCCCCTGCTCTTAACCTCTGAGCCATCACTACTTTGTATTCCTTTAAGGATATAACTGAAGGTGTGCTGGGTAATAAGTAAGATTTTATTCAGTGCTATGCTGGATAGTTTTATGTCAACTTGACACAAGCTAACATCCATTATCTAAGAGAAAGAAATTTCTATTAAGAAAATGCCTGTAGCCAAGCATAGTGGTACCTGCCTTTAATACCAGCACTTGGGGAAACAGAGGCAGGCGGACCTCAGTGAATATAAGGCCAGCATAGTATACATAGTGAGTTCCAGCACAGCCAGAATTACATAGTGAGACACTGTCTCAAAAAATTAATTTACTTACTTTTAAAAAGGTCTCTTTATATCAGGCTGTAGGCAGGTCTGTAGGGCAATTGTTTAATTACCAATCAATGGGGGTAAGGGCCAAGCCCATTGTGGGTGGTGCCATCCCTAGTCTGGTGGTCCTGGGTTCTACGAGCAGGCTATGCAGGCCAGTAAGCAGCACTCCTCCACGGCCTCTGCAGCAGCTTCCTGCCTCCAGGTGCCTGCTTCGTTAAAGTTCCTGTCCTGACTTCCTTCAGTGATGAACAGTGATGTGGAAGTGTAAACTACATCAACCCTTTCCTTCCCAACTTGTTTTGGTCATGGTCTTTCATCACAGCAACAGTGACCCTAACATAAGAATCATCATGTAAGTAAATTGTCCGTATATAAAAGTTAATACTGATAATATTCTTTTTTTTTTTTTTTTGACAGTCTTTCAGCACAGGGACCTACCTTGGCTGGAACTCTCTATGTGAATCAGCCTTCGCTCTACCCCTCAGGTTCTGGGCTTAAAGCCATTGTGATCATTTGTAGATGCTTGGCCCAGGGAGTGGCACAATTAGAAAGGGTGGCCCTGTTGAAGTGGGTGTGGTCTTGTTGGTGTAGGTGTCACTGTGAGTGTGGGCTTTAAGACCCTCATCCTAGCTGCCTGGAAGTCAGTCTTCTGCTAGCAGCCTTCAGATGAAGATGTAGAACTCTCAGCTCCTCCTGCACCATGCCTGCCTGGATGCTGCTGTGTTCCTGCCTTGATGATAATGGACTGAACCTCTGAACCTGTAAGCCAGCCCCAATTAAATGTTGTCCTTATAAGAGTTGCCTTGGTCATGGTGTCTGCTCACAGCAGTAAAAGCTGAGATAGCCATGCAGCAACACGGTCAGCCCTTCTTAATGTTCCTGATAATTAGAAATTGTACTGGCAAGACTGATTCTGAAAGTCAACTATCTCTTAAAAGAGACACTTGTTCTATTAAATCAAAAGAGCTCTTAAATTTACAAAATAAATTAATCTCTTAGGACTAGGATTTCAAGATGAATTATTCTAATTTCATTTCTGTTTCTGTGACAAATACCCCCCAAAAAAGCAACTTAAGGAAGAAAGGGTTTGTTTTACTGCACAGTTTCAGGTTATAGTCCATTATTGTAGAGAAGTTGAGGTAGAAACTTAAAAAATTATATCAATGATCAAGAGCAGAGAGAAAAAAACACAAGGATTCTTGCTTGCTGGCTCTCAGCTAGCTTTCTCCTCCTATATTGTTCAGGACCTCCTGCCTAAGGAATTGTGACGCCCACAGTGGGTTAGGTCTTCCTACATCCTTTAACAATCAAACAATCCCTTACAGACATGCTCAAGGCCAAATGATCTGGGTTCTCCCTCATTAAAACTGTCTTCCAGGTAATTGTAGGTTGTAGCAAGTTAGTAATGAAAACTAACCAGCACAAGGGCCTTAAAAAGAAGTTTCAGAACAATATACAAAGATTTCAAATATCCTAATTTTCAGAATAGTTTTATAAGTTAAATAGCATTGATTGTTGAATGAATCAGCACAAAAAAATACTTTAACCTATTTATAATGCAGGTCAAAGTGTTATGATTCTTTTTTGGATTTTTCAAGACAGGGTTTCTCTGTGTAGCCCTGGATGTTCTTGAACTCACAGAGATCTACCCGTCTCTGCCTCCCAAGTACTGAAATTAAAGGTATGCACCACTACCCCCTAGCTCCAGTGTTACTAATCATTCTGAATACAATTCTGAAATGAATTCCAGCAAAAACTATAAGCAAGTATAAGTTAACATCAAAGTATGACTAGCTATTTTATAAAGAACACAATTAATTCTAGTCAAAATAATTTAAGAATTTTTCCAAAGTAATCGCCAAAACTTTTAAGAACGTACCTTTGATTTAAAAAAAAAAAAAAAAAAAAAAAAAAAAAAAAAAAAAAAATCAGTTGCTGGGTGGAGGTAGTGCACACCTATAGTCCCAGCACTCAGGAGGCAGATCTCTGAGTTCGAGGCCAGCCTAGTCTACAGAGTGAGTTCCAGGGCAGCCAGGGTTATACAGAGTAACCTTGTCATATCAGTCAATGAAGCTGGGGGTGTATCTCAGTGGTAGGGTACTTATCTACATTTTGCTAGATCAGCGGTGCTTCAACATATGGGCTGTAACCCCTTGTGGGTATTAGGACCCTTTCACAGGAGTCACCTAAGACTACAGAAAAACACAGAGATTTAAGATTGTTAACAGTAAAATTATAGTTACAAAGTAGCAACAGAAATAATTCTGTGGTTGGGGGGTCACTGCAACATGAAGAACGGTATCAAAGTCCACAGCATTAGGAAGGCTGAGAACCACTGTGCTGGACATGTTTAATTAGCAGAACTTAGAAGTCAGTTAGCAGGGCTAGAGAGACCGCTCAGTGGTGAAAAGCACTGGCTGTTCTTCCAGAGGACCTGGGTTCAGTTCCCAACACCCACACAGAGCTCACAATGTGACTCCTGTTCCAGGGCATCTGACTCCCTCACACATGCAAGCAAAACACCAATGGACATAAAATAAAAAATAAATTAAAAAAAAAAGTCAATTAGCAGAGATTCTTTTTCAGCACTTTTTCAAACACGTTTAGAATCTGAGCTGGAGATGTCCAAGGCTCTAGGTCTTGCACCCTTTAGGAATACCCAACACAGCACTTTACAGATTTCATAGGAAGGATGCCTGCACTTGAGAACAGCATTACTTTCTGAAGGTGTTTCTTGGGAAAAATTACTGAACAGGACTGTGCTGTAATTCCCTCATGAGAAAATACAAAGAGAACCCCCACCTTATAGGAATGAAGTATGCACCCAATTGTGTGACTACAGTACAAAATAGAAATGTAACAAAGCAAACAGGCCAGGCTTGTGATCGCAACTGTTTGGGAGGCTAATGAAAAGAAGAGACCTAAATCAGCCTGGGCTACACCTCGAGCTCAACACCTGCACCGACAATATAAGAAGATCCTATCTCAAAAGGACAAGACAAAAACAGGTCTAGAGTTTTAGGCCAGCAGGACTACACAGTGAGATCTTGTCTTAAAAACACAAAACAAGCAAACAAATCAGCTCCCTCCCCCCCCACCCCCCTTTCTCCAATTAGAAAAAATTACTTCTTTGAGAATGTTACAATTCCCTTTCAGGCCTTTTTCCTACCCATCAACTGTTACGTGTTGTGTTTTTTTAAATTCTACTTGTAGCTAGTATTTTAGAAATTTGTACACATTACGCTTTAAGTAAAACCACACGAACCTGTGCCAGTAACACCACCACATTATTTAGTTGACAAGGTCTCCCTTATAGCCTTGGCTGGCCTTGAACGTAAGAGACCCACTTGCCTCTGCCTCCTTTGTGTTGAGATGAAAGGGATGTACTACCACTCCCAACTTCCACAGCATAGTTTTTATAAAACTTTTTTGGATCTTTTAATTAGTAAGCCATTAGTACTGTCTCTTAATCCTAGTAATATTTTGATAGATGTTTTATATTCTACTGTGAAAACTGCGGTGGAAAATCTAGAAGATGGCAAGGTGAACAACTATTTTAACTACTATCCAATCCATCAAAGAGACCAAAACGGAATCTTTCACTCAACTTGTCCCTAAGAGGACAATGGGAGAGGAAAGGGCTAGGGATTCACCAGAACTGCCCAACAGAGCAGCAGTCGCCTTCCTTGAAAGCACTGAGAGGAACTGAGCAAGTCAAAGACAACATCAAAAAGTAGGGAAGCTGCAGGGGCCAGTGGCACAGAGAGAGGAGCACCCACCTTGTGGGTCCAAAGGGAGGAAAACCGCGAGGGAAGCGAGGAGGGGACACCGAGGTCCACGGACGGAGATCAGTGCAGAAATGCAAGACAAGCAGGCTACCTAATTTCTGTCGTACAACGGCGCACCACACAGCCTCTGGGGACGTCAAGCCGCCGCCGCCGAACAGCGCCGCTGACAGACACCCGCCGCGCGAGCCCCAACTCCCGAAACCTCACTCGCCACCACCAAGACGGCCAGGGCAATGTCCGCACTTCCGGGAGGCCGGGCTGCCAGCAGCCAATAGCAGGTCTGGACACTGACAAAGCCATATACGTCATCCAAGGGATGCACAGAACGTAACGATGACGTGTACAGAGGTCTCCGCACTTCCGGAGCTGCGCTGTAGCCAGCACCTGGAGCCAGCCCTACCGAGCTAGCAAAAGGTGCGGCTGTGTGCCCAAAACCAATTTCCAAAGCTTGATTCTGAAAAATGCAGTGGTGTCCAAGATTTGAAACAGGGCCCTGGGAGTAAGGCCTGTCTGGTTCTCACCAGCCATACGAACGGCGCTGGTACTTCATAGGTTTTCAGGCTCAGATTTGATAAAACCAGATGATGTTTTTGTGTTTTCACAATAGATGCTCAGCCGCATCTCAAAGTCAGGATTCTCAGGCTATGGTCTCTTTCGAAGTGGGGATTGGGATTATAGATCTGCTCCCCAGTGCATATAGACAGGGATCTTCACTCATGTCAAAGGTCTGGGTTGTTTCTAGCATCCAAACCCTGAGCTGCTGCCCATTTTACTCACTAGAACAGTACAACAGACTGGCCTGTCGGTAAAGTTGTGAACTTGGAACCCTTACTGCTGCTTGAAACAAAACCTCTTTGGCAATGTCTTTATATAAATACTGTTACTTTGCCACCTGGGAACATACCAAATCACTCTTCATAAAGTCTTATACACAAAAAGGAATTGTGTTGCAAAACATGCCCTGATCCATCCAAATGCTATAGATTACATTCTGGTGATCACAACTTGGGGAGCTAGTTTCCCTTCTTGCCCCAGGTGTCCTGGACATCTAGGTTTGGAACCTTTACCCTGAGCTATTTCTCCAGCCACTTAAACCCTATGGGGCAAGCACAAAACCTAAAAAACCTTTCAAAGACAGTGGCAAAGGACTATATACTAACTGGAATTTTACGAGTGCCTTAAATAGGCAAATAGATATAGAAAATAGTTCAGGGGTGGGTGTACTGACAGGCAACTACAAGGTTTTCAGTGTGATACGACTTGAAAATCTTTGCAGTCTTAACAGGTGGTGAGTCATGCAGTGAGCTGTGTGGGAAGTAGTGAAGGATACTGTAAACACCTTTTTTTTTCCTTGTACGGCTGAGCAAGCCAAAAAATGGTATCAGCCCCTGGAGCTTAAGAAGTTCACTACACGTAGTCTACTGTTGACCCTTCTCTGCAGCCTTTAAAAACCAGTTCAAGAGTATGGTCATCTATTTGAGTAGCCCTCAGTGGCAAAGAAATGGCTAATCTTAAAGTCTGATAGAAAACTGCTTCATGTGTGGGTACCTTCCCCTAAATCAGTAAGATGGTCCCATGTTTAAGGCAACACTTACAGACTAACTTAAAATTAACAGACCAAGTGGTGATACAGGCCTTTAATCCCAGCAATTGGGAGGTAGAGGAAGGTAGATATAGTTTAAAGCCAGGGCTCCACAAAACAAAAATACTACCCTTAAAAAAAACCCCCACTCTTTCACTGCTTAATTAATTAGTAAGAAGTTCTGCATGTTAAAGCACATCTCTCCCAACAGGGCTGATGAACAGGTAATCTAAGTCAATCTGCTTATAAAGACCACCAGAAGACCTTTACTTTTATCTGCATTTATTTTATGCTGAATTTATTCCCGTGCCATGAGCTTTTGTTTCTTCAGTTTCTTCTGGGATATCTGAGAAGACAAACAAAGGAACCAGTTAAGTTTCTAGACTAGAGGAAACATCAATTTTGAAAAGCTCAATTGTTGAAGACAACAGAGGATCATGGACAAATGGCCAAGTGCCAAAAGGTCAAACTTAGTTGTAGAGACACCAAATGCAATGACTAATCCAGCGGGGGTAGCACAGGTTCTGCAGTGCTATGCCACAGAAGGCACACCTTCTGTGTGGGTGAGGGCTGGTCACTCCAGCTTCCCTTCATGGTTATTACAGTCCTAAGACAGTCACCACAGCACCACTTGTCTCTAGTATGTATCAGCCAGACTGCACACTTACCTTTTTCTTCTGTGCAACCTCCTCTTCTGGTTTTGGAACAATCTGCTCCTTCTCAGTGAGGATCATCTCAATGTGGCAGGGGGAGCTCATGTATGGATTAATCCGGCCATGAGCTCTGTAGGTTCGTCGGCGCATCTTAGGTGCCTTGTTCACCTGGATATGTTCAATGACTAGAGAATCTACATCTAAACCCTGGAAAGGAGAGAAATCAGGTAAATATTTCTCAAGAAAGCTTCAGCGCCCATGGCCACCTTGGGTGACCTTGAACTTTCTGCTCATCCTGCTTCAGCTTCCTGAGTGCAGTATCACTTTGTATTTTAGGTAGTGATTTTCAAGTGAAATCATTTATGGAAGGCATCCCTTGTTTTAAGGTATTAAGACATTCAGTTACCATAAGATCTAGTCTATTAAATACATGCTGTCAGCCCTAAAAGTTGTAGAGACAGATGGTTGCCCAGACTAATTGCCTTCTTACAGCACAATTTTTAAAAAAGGTTCAACCTTATTGGAAAAAAAATTGTTTTCAAATGTGAGGGTGTAATTATCCTACACAGCTGTCAACAAACTATAGCTTCTCTAATGCTAGCAAACTACCCAGAAGGCAAACAGCACGAAACCAAAATTTCTTTTGGGGTGCTATACCCTGATCTGCACTCATCAATAAGCAATAAACCCCCAGAAAGAAAATGCTTCCTTTCTTGGACAGGGATGGAGGAAACTTTTAGGACACGGCAAACCACGAACCTAAACCTCTTTAGGCAAAACTCTTTAATACTACACAGACGCACAAGACAAAAGACATCCTTTACATTTTTTAATCCCTTGGAGGCCCTTGGCAGGCAGAGGCAGGCGGATTTCTGAGTCTGAGGTCAGTCTGGTCTACAGAGTGAGCTCCTGGACAGCCAGGGCTACAGACAAACAGTCTTGAAACCCTCCTCCCAAAAAGATTCATTTATTTTATGTGAGTACACTGTGGTATCTTCAGAAACACCAGAAGAGGGCCTGATCCCATTACAGATGGTTGTGAGCCGCCATGTGGTGGCTGGGAGTTGAACTCTGGAGCAGTCAGTGCTCTTAGCTGCTGAGTTATCTCTCTCCCCAGCCCTTGCCTACTTTTTCTAAAAGGCAGTTTCTTATGATGCAGACCAGACTGACCTCACGACACAACAAAGGGCAGCAATGGCTCAGGTACCTTAAGCTCAGCATTACTCTCTGCGTTTTTAAGCATGTGCAGCAAAAACTCTGCACTCTTCTTCGGCCACCGTCCCTGTGTCCAGCCCCACTGTTTCGCCTGAAAGAAAAACAGGTAGGGGGTTTGTTACTTCCCTTGATCAATCATCATGGGACCCAGTTAAGAACTATGGCCAAGGCCAGGTTGCTCAGAAAGTGTTTTATTTCACGGTTAATCCAAAGGTGTCCTAAGATGGTCATCACAGCAACCAGACTGTAAGCAAGACCTTAGCCTACTTTCCCACTTGCAACAGAAACCTCAAAGATCTCTCACCTGGGCGCACCTCCCAACTCCACCATTATACCGACGGAAGGGCACACACTGCTTTTTTAAAGTGACATCCTTCAGGTACTTGGTAGCTTTGCGGATGTGCATGCCCTTGATGGCCTGAGCAGTTTCCCGCGTGTTCTAATAGAAGCCAGAAAGGTTTGGTTAACAGTGTTAAATTTTGAGAGACGAATAAATTCACAGTTAAGTAAGCTCCACCATCTTTTAATTATATATACCTGTATTCCCCAACAAAGCCAAGTTTTGCTCAAGCACCCCCACCTGATGACCAACTTACATACAAGGCAGCTGCTCAGAATTTACTTATTTTCACGGTAAATCCAAAGGTGTCCTAAGAAAGTCATCACTGCAGCTACCTTCCAAAGACATTCAGGAGCAAATTACGATTCTTTAACATGACTTCCTTACCTTAAAGTGAACACGAAGGTTTGAGCCTCGTGATTTACAAGCTGCAAGCAAGAGGGGGGGAAAAAAACCGTTCACTTTTTACTGAATTATGAACACGCCAAACAAACGCTCCAACCCACGAATCAAAACAGAAGCATGCCCTTTTCAGTCGCTTACATTTCGTGGGGTTTTCTGGGTCAAGGGAGTAGCGAACCATCTTCACGGGTCACCTGTGAACACAGCAGCCAGTCACTAACGCCATCAGCTAGAAACCAAGGAGGTTTAAAACTACCAACAGCTGCTCAGAGGATAGTTATTTTCATGATGAATCCAAAGGTGTCCTAAGAAATGACATCATCGCAGCCATCGTTCCCCCCCTTTTTTGGAGGGGTGACAAGGTCTCTGGCCCTGGCTTTCCTAAGACTTCAAGATCTGCCTCCCCAGTGGTGGACTGGAAGGCACGCACCACCCAGGTCTCGCACAGGGTATTTAAGTCTTAATGTCCACCCTCCCCGTGTTAATGCAAGCGGGTGCACGAGGCCGTGGCCTTCCCCTGGGGACTACGGCTGTCCTCAACCTCTGCAGACCCCTCCTTCCGCGCGTCCCGAGCCGCCCAAGGAGCAGCACTGAGCCTCCGCCGGCTCTCACCGCAGAAGCCGAGCCTCGGGCGACCCGGCTCGTTCCGGTCCCCGCGCCTCCGCCGGCCCGGTCACCCATGCCGGCCCCTCACGCTGCTCCGCGGCCTGCAGAGGCCTGCGCGACCCCGGGTTCCAGGTCGGACGAGCCCGCGCGCCCCTCCATCCAGAGCACGGCCGACTGTGGCGAGCAACCACGGGCCTTCGAGCTCAGATGCCGGGGCCGCGATGGCAGCGACGGCAGCGATGGAGGAGGATTCGCCCCGAAAGGCCAACGCCGAGTAACACTCACCTTTCGCCGCTTACAGGAAGAGGAAGCGCGAAGGCTACTGGGAGAATTCTTGAGACCTGGACCTCTCGCGAGACTTCCTGCCCAAGGAACGAGATCCCAGGAGTGGGAGGGCCGGGAAGGAAGGAAGTGCGGGATGTTTTTAGAAAGTGCGTCTTTAGGGACTTTCTCTCTCTTTCTTTTTAATTCCGAAATTAAAATGTATGGGTTTTAGATGTCAGTAAATAAAAACAGTCTTGAAGCAAAGGACATGACTCATTAGGAATGAACGAGAAATTTGGCCATCGTCGTTGTTAGATTTGATTATTGTCAACTCTGAAGCTGGCTTGTAAACAGACATTTAAGATGAAAGGCCAGAGCCAGGAAGGGCAGTGATAGCCTTTAATTCCAGCAGTCGGCAGGTAGAGGCAGTGGACCGCACCAAGTGTGGGCTATATAGTGAGATCCTGTCTTAAGTAAATAACCTAAGGGCATACGTCATGGTGCCGCATACCTGGAATTCTAGCGGTGTTGGTTAAAATGGAGACCAGTGCGGGAGAGATGGCTCTGCAATGAATAACATCTGTTGCTCTTGAATAAGACCAAGTTCGGTTCCCAGCACCCACAAGGTAGCTCGCGTATATATCTCCAATTCCAGGGAATTAGATTCCTTCTGACCTCGGTAGGCGCCAGGCACACACGTGGTGCACATACACACTTGCAGGCAAAATACTCATACACATAAAATGAATCTAATTTTTAAATTTATTTATTTATTTATTTATTTATTTATTAGAATAAAAAGAATTTGAGGCCAGCCAGCACTACATGAAACCTTGTCTCCACACAAAGATGAGAGACTGGTTTATAAAACCAGTCCTTGGGAGGCTAAGGAAGTCGGGTGGGAGTCGGGGAGAAAAGACAGGGGTGGGGTGAGACGGGGAGTGAGTCAGTCAGGTGCATGTTGATTGTGAAGACTGGTTCAAGATTACTGTCCCCAGTGCCACAGTGTCCAGATCTTCACTGGTTGCAGAAAATGTGCTGGCGTTTTCTTTCCCTTTCTTTCTTGTCTCTGATTCTGTTACTGTCTGGCTTTAGATCTTCTGTGCCCCGACTGCCAGGCAGCTCAGACTCCCAGGGACTGAGTTGGCTTACAATGACTTGGGCTCACTTGGTTCCTACACATTGTGTCAAAGATTCTCCTGTCCCTCTGCCCTCAGTACCAAATGCTGGGTATCCTAGTGACTCTCTTTTTTCACAAGTGTTTATTACAGGCTGTAAACCCCCAAATAAATCATTCTCTTAAGTTAGATAGACCCAGATATCAAACCACCTTCAGTACCTTTGGTATTTTTCCTGGGGATCTGAGGTGAATATATAACTCACCCTTAAATAGAACCCTGGGCTTGGAATATAGTTTACTAGTAGAATACTTGCCCAGACTCTCTCAAGACTTGGCTTTGATCCCTACCAGTGTGTGTGTGTGTGTGTGTGTGTGTGTGTGTGTGTGTACGTGTACTGTTGAGCAGTTCTAGGCAAGGAAGAAATGATACAATTCATACTTTAGAAAAATGACCCGGACTTCCCTGTAGAGAACAAACTTGAGGGGTGGGAATAGAGTTGAGGAGAGAGATATGGATGATTTTGCAAACTGTGAGGGTCACTTATGCTAGGCTGGTCCCAGTGGTTGAAAGGAGTCCAATCACAGGGCTTTTCTGGAGTTGGGGCTAATGAAGCTAACAATGGACTGGATATTGGAGGTGTGTAAAGACAATGAAGATACTCTCCACATACGCAGATAGAATACCGAGTGACACAGTACACTAAACCTAGAGGAGCAGGAGTGGTAACATCAATAGTCTGTGTGCCTTATTGAAACTTTTGTCTTACCAGATGTGCTGGCACATAGCACTCAGTTCTCAGGAAGATAAGGCAGGAGGATCATGAGTTTCAGGCCAGCTTGTGGTGTTACTCAGTGAGTTAGAAACTAGCCTGATTATATAAGGAGACTACTGCTCTCTGAAAGTTTTGTTTTCAGATTTTAGCTTAGGGAAATTTAAAATACACACACAAAGAAATATACACGTGCTTATATTGAACTTCCAGAGCATTCTGGTTTTTTGTTTTTTGCTTTCCTCTCTATCTGGCCAGTGTTGCAGGATATTTGAACCTGTTTCTAGTTGTGGTGAGGCTCAGCTCTTAGCACACACCTTTAATCCCAAACAATGAAGGTAAAGTTAGTTTGTAGAAAGAAGCACCCATTTTGAAAATGAAATCTAATTGAGTGGCAGACAAAGTGACGAATCAGAGAGAGATTTGACTAAATAGGATATGCCCAGCTCTCAGGAGAAGAGAGAGGCAAGGGACACAATTTAAGGGAGAGACAGACAGTGCAGGAGGAGAGAGTACATCACAGGAAGACAGTAGAGTTTGTGGCGAGCAGGACAGTAGAGTTGAGAGGGAGAATAGAGCAGCACAGAGAGGGATGAGGAGGCAATTTTATTGGGACAGTTGTGCACAGACAGATTGAAAAGAGGAGAAGCTAGACACAGGTAAAGACAATAAGACAGAGAATGAGAAGGAGGCAGAAAATTAGAACATATTGCTAGAGATAGTTTAAGGCCAAGCAGAGCAATTCAGAGGGTGAAAAAGAAATCAGATTGAATAAATCAGCTGGGAGAGGAGTTTGAGCTGGAACAGCTGAGTTGATCAGCCAGCCAGAGTTCAGAAAGAACTAGAAAGGGTAAGCTTATTCAGCAGAAAGTCTCAGAGGCTGAAAACATTCTAGGGCTAGATTAGATTGTACAGAGGCTAGAAGCTTCCAGGACTAGACCTAGGTTAGCAGGTGGAAGCAGTAAGCCTCCCAGACAACAATTACAACAGGGGAATAAAAGTTACTTTTACAGACCAGAAAGCCCTGATGCAACTGCCTCCTTTTCCTTTATGTTGTTGGGGTTGCACAAATCACACGAACACCAATCTCATCAGACAGGATAATTTATTGAGGATTTGCTGTAGGACTGATCTACCAGAAACATGGTTCAGATTCAGGAACTGAACTGTGACCTCCCCCACCCCTAGTTAAAGTCCTACAGGGCTTTTAAAGCCTGATATCTACAAACATCTGTGCCAAGTTATTCCACCAATCAGGATAGGGGGGTCTCCTTAGGAACATGTCTTTGTTGTACACTTATTCTGCTCCCATTGGTTGGGGTGTCCAACTGTGGGCACGGGACTTGTCTTGTCTAATATTCATGTTTTAACTTGTCTACCAAGATGGGATGTGTCTAACAGTCATGTCCTAACTTGACAACCAGAATGTCAGTTCCCAGGGTGGTCTTTGGAACTTAAACTTTACTTGAACACTACTCAAAATGGAGGTCTTCTTTTAAATAGTTTCTTATATCTCTTACATTAGGGTCCATCCCAGGTGCAGCTTAGAAAAGCAAATACCATAAAAGCTTATAGACACAGGTGAAGGAAGTTCTGTTGGGTGGTTGGTTTGGGTCCGAGCTTATTGTAGGTAACTATACAGAACAGTTCTACTGACTTCTATCATGATTGGTTTCCAAGGACACAGAACATAACAGAAGATGTAATCAACTTGGCATTAGAAACTTTCCTAATAACAGTAGAAACATGTGGGGCTGTCACAGTCCTCCTCAGCCTTCCTGGTTCTGGGGTTACAGGAGAGTGCCACCATGCCCTGCTTGTGAGGTAGCCATCTGCAGCCAGTCATCAGAATACTCCAGCAGGTAGAGAATAGGAGCCTGGATTCCTGAAAGGTGGGATCCGAAACACAGCATCCACCATAGTAGATCTTAATAGATCATTGAATGGATCCAAAATGGGTTTGTAGGGCAGTGGTGGCGCACACCTTTAATCCCAGCACTTGGGAGGCAGAAGCAGGTGGATCTCTGAGTTTGAGGCCAAACTAGCCTGTTTCAGGACAGCCAGGGCTACACAGAGAAACCCCTGTCTGGGGAGCAGGGAGAGAGAAAAAAAAGAAAGAAAGAAAGAAAGAAAGAAAGAAAGAAAGAAAGAAAGAAAGAAAGAAAGAGAGAGAGAAAATAAGAAAGGAAAAAGAAAGGAAGGAAGGAAAGAAAGAAAGAAAGAAAGAGAGAAAATAAGAAAGGAAAAAGAAAGGAAGGAAGGAAGGAAGGAGGGGAGGAGAGGGGAGGGGAGGGGGAGGGGAGGGGAGGGGGGAGGGGAGGGGAGGGGAGGGGAGGGGAGGGGAGGGGAGGGGAGGGGACTGAACTAGGGCTTAGAGGAGATAAAGCAAGATGTGACATCAGTCTACCTTTGAAGCCTGGCCTCTTCCCACTGTCCTTGTTGCCTACCCATCCTTTCCCGATTGCTCCTAGTTGCTGGTGGCCCTGTGTCACAAGCTGCCGGCTTTGCTCCCTCCCTTGCTGGCTAGGCTGCCCACCCTACTCCCCAGAGTCTGATACACAATCTCCAGTTCTCTGACCACTCCTGCCTGCTGTTGTCAAGATGTTCCTGAAAAGGAGGACCTCTATCCAGTGCTGGGGGGTGGGGGGGGGGGGCAGAGGTCTGGATTCTAGTATCAGGAGAGCTGTAGAGACACCCAGACAACAAGAGATGGCAGGGTCAAAGAAATTGGAAGTGAGCTGCAAGCGAATGCTCTTGGACTTTTCTGAGAGGAGTAAAGCACTCCCTCTATTTGGCTTTCCTTAACAGTGACTACTGGGGATTCCTTCACAGAACAGCAGGCTTTTCTTCCACAGAACAGCAGGCTTTTCCCAGCAGCAGTCATTGACCTGCAAAGGCAGGCTTCAAGTGGGCCCTGCAGAAGTGTGACAGTCTGTCCCAACAACCGATCTCCACTGCTAATGGATTCCTTGGAAGATCAGCTGCCTCCTTAAACCAGCTGACCAAGAGATGACCTGCCCATCTATCTTCTCAGAAGAGCTGTCTTTGGGGATTTTCAGAGTGAATATTCCATGTTTAAGTCTTGAGGAATGACTACGGGCCTCCCTTGCCTCTGGAACAATGTTCTTCAGAGTCCTGCTTGGTCTCCAGGAGAGCAGGGAGAAAAGACTTAATCCCTGGGTGAAGATTTGCTCTGCTCTGCGGAAGTCTGATTAGCCAGGAAAGGGGAAATTCCTTCCTGACAATAAGAAGGGGTGTACTCTTTTCCTCACGGGGTGAGAGTCCTTTAATTTGCTTCTGGGGACAGGAGTGTCCCCTGTGTAACTGGTCTGTTTTTCCTGATCTCCCAGAGCTAGGATGGTGTTTGGAATTATGTTTCTCCACTAGGCTCTCTTGAGGCCTGCTCTGTTTTGTTTCCCTGACACTTTAATTCCTGACGCTACAATGTTCTCTTTATCATAACTCCATTTCTGCATAGGTTTTAGAAAGTGCAAAGATTTTAAAGTACACATTTTACATTTTATTTATCATTATTACCTTTAATAATAATATCATTACTGTAATTATAGTATTATAATATTAATAATATAATATGCTATATTAATAATATAGTGTTGTAATATTAATAACATGTCATAGTATCACTATAGCAATATTAATATTATCTTTAATAATACCTTTAATAATATTATTATTATTTAGCCTTTGGAAACATGTTGCTAAGAGTTCCTTCTTGCTAAGGTTAACATTGAATGTGATCTCCTTGCTTCTGCCTCTCAAGTTCTGAGATTATAGTTATAAGCCACCACCCGCCTCTGGGGTTTCCAGGGTTGGGGGTAGTTCAGTCAGTGAAACACTCTCTTCTTGAAAACAACAGGGCTTAAGTTCCTCCCTAGAGCCCATGCCCAGTGCCCAGGAGGCAGAGATAGAGTTTAAATAAGCCCGTTGTTCTAGACTACTTGGCCAGTTCCAGGCTTTGTCTGATGACAGACAGAGGTGGAAAGTGCTTTAAGAATAACACTGGAGGGTGTCCTCCGGCCTCCATACACACTTGCACACATAGGTACCCTCACACAGGTGACCACATACAGAAAAGTACATTATCTTGGCCGAGTGTGGTGAAACATGCCTTTAATCCTAGAGCTGGGGAGGTTCAGGCAGTGGAGCTTGAGGCTACATTGTGAGATCCTACCTAAAAAACAAAACAAAACAAAACAACCAAAACAAAAAAAAAACCAGAAAGGTACACACTATTTTTTCCATCATGTTACAAGCTGACATTGTGTGTGTGTGTGTGTGTGTGTGTGTGTGTGCCTTTGTGAGATTTTCCTGGTAGGATCCTGGTGTAATTTCACAGCAGGTGGACGTGTGGATGTCCTTGTGTCTTCAGCAGCCCTCTGGGCCCTCGCTCACTTCACACAAATCTCTGTCCTCTCTTCAGCAGAAGACCTTTAACAAACGGTCTCTAATGCCACAGACCTCTTTGGACATATATGCAGGATTTCAACGAAAGAGGAGTTTCCTTCTCAGAAGGGCTCTGGCTACTCCTCTGATTGGCCTCATACTAACTCGGGCAATATCTTCTTCTCTTCTGCCTCCTTCACATTCTCTGGCTCATTCTGTCTTCACCTGTGTCTAGTTTGTTCTCTGTACAACTGTCTCTCTAAACCTGTCCTCTCTCCTCTGCACTGTTCTCTCTTAAGTTACTTGTCTCTTTGGCATATCCTATTCTGTCAAATTTTTCTCTGATTCATCACTTTGCCTGTCACTCAATTAGACATCACTTTCAAACATGGCTGCTTCCTTCTGCAAACTAACTTTACCTTCATTGTTTGGGATTAAAGGTGTGTATTAAGGGCGTGTCTGTATTCCAGCCAGAGGGATTAAAGGTGTGTGCTAAGGCTGAGCCACATCACAACTAGAAACAGGTTTTTTCAGTAAACAACTCAGGGTTCACATTGTGATCAAATATCCTGTAATGTACCTTGACAAATGCCCTTTTAAGCCCTTCAAGATAACTCTAAGACTGGAATCAGCATGTACATAGCATAGTTGACTTTCTCCCTGGATATTTGACCACTTATCCTAAGTGGAAGGCTTAGAATTTCTTTGACTTTCCTTCATTTTCCCTCTTACAAAATACGACTTCCTGACTGTATGTTTGTAATTATTTAGGTGCTCTTTGTACCTCTTACGCCAATTTTCTTGTTACAAAGAAAGGCTATTGAACCTTGTAAGCCAGAGTAGGTGAAGGCTGAAGACTAGTCTTTAGTGAGAATCCTTTGTATGTCAAATGAGTGTTAATGAGTATTTTGGGTGATAGGAGAGTAATTCTAGAGCACGGAGAAAAGATAGTACAGACCCGTAGCAGAGCGGGGCGGAGATGAGAATGGAACAAGCTGTTCCCCAGGCAGTCTCCACAATAGCGTTGTAAACTGGCTCCTAACTCCGATAGGTAGCTGAGGATGCATTCACTGGGGATTCCTGAGAGGAGGGCGCTTGAGTCTACTGCTTCCCTTTCGGTTACATCTGCTTGATATAAGGAAGAATCCAGGAAAGGGATACAGGAATTTTGGGAACTTTTGTCTTGGATTTCGGAAAGGGTTAGCCTAGAAACTGTGGGATTGTTTTCTGTGACGATCAAGTCCCTGTTACAGGTAGGCGAGCAGCAACTGGACCACTAGATGGCGCCAGCTCAGCGTCAGGACCGTTTTCGCCTTCATTTATATGGAAAACATCCAGCAAGTTTGTTCGGACTTGTGGACTTGTAAACCTGAAGACTTTGTTCTGATGAACTAGGTGCTTCTTCGAAAGTGGGTGTTGAAGCTTTGCGGTGCTGAGACTGTGAATGGGGCTGAGAAGGCAGACCCAGAGTCCTAGGGAATGAGCCTGTAGGGGGATGATACAGTAATGAACCCATATTCCTACACCAGGGAAACCAGCCACTCAAAGTGCCTGGCAGCATCAGGGCTAGAAGGCCTGAAGGTCCTCTGGCCCAACCCTCTTACTATGCAGATGAAGAACCATTCATCAATTTCTCTCTATGCAAAGACTTTCTTCCCAAATATTTACAATTGTTTGGATAAGAATAATGGCCTGTCTTATGGCCTCCCTAGAGACTGAGGCCTTTTTAAAGACAACTATATGAAGGGTACACATTTTGCTTCTTTCCTTTTATTTCCAAGGGAGATTTTCCTTCTTCCTTCCCTCCCTCCTTCCTTCCTTCCTTCCTTCCTTCCTTCCTTCCTTCCTTCCTTCCTTCCTTCCTTCTTTATGAGACCCCGTCACATGTACACAAACACATACACACAAACACTTCCAACATAATAAACAAAAAAGTGTTTCCTGAGTTTGGGGGTCTGTCACAGTAAATAATTGGATCTGAGGAGGGGACCGTAGAACCCTGACTTACAGCCAGGGGGTCAGAACTATAGCTGACAACCTAAATATTTGTGGTTGATGTCTGAGACGGAAGAGGTTGGTTTTGTGGAGCAAACCCTGGAAGTAGGGGTCAGGGTCTAGCTCAGGTTAGTGGAGTTAGGACTGAATGGACTTACAGGACACTCCACGGGTATCTGCTGGGGAACTACTTTGTGCATGGACAAGACCTTTGAACATCCATGAGTAAGGAGTGCTGATGTTTTTCTTGTACAGATGCTAGTACTCAAGAGGGGATTATGTGAGAATGAGTACCAGCCAGTATCAGAGGGGCATCTTAGTCTGTCAGCCACGGAGCCTCTGTGGTCGGCTGTTCCAGCCTGTGGTATAAGTGGTGAAATGAAGACCAGGGCTGAGTGACTCACCAAAGTGAGCACAGGGAAGGGATCTGGACAAGGCCCACCAGGCATTCACTGTTGCATTATGTTGAATGAACATGGGTTTGGATTTTACTCTGTGCGACGGCTGGTCTTGATTGTGTCAACTTGGTAGGACTTAGAATCACATGGAAACAAACCTCTGGACATGTCTGTGGTTTTCTAGATTAGCTTAATTGTGGTAGGAAGACTCACTATAAATGTGGGTAGTACCTCCTCACCATTTCATAGCTGGGTTCTTGGCCTGAGTAAAAAACGTCAAAGGAAGCTGCAGAGAGGCACTCATCACGCCCTGCTTCCTGCCTGGGCTGCCAAGTGATGAGCTGCTTCCAGTGACTCTGCTACAAGGCCACCATTCAGACAACTCATATAGAACCTGACACATTTATAAAAAGATAAAGAAAGACTATATTCTATGGAGGTGTAGTCAGGTATGGGGGAAGGGGGTACCTGGGCGGGCCCATTGAGGCATCCCTTCCCCCTGAGGGACCAGCCACACGAAGGTATAGTATAGAATAGAGTTTATCAGGGCACGGGGAGGGGAGTTAAGAGAGTAGCAGAGGCAGAGAAGGGGGGCGGGAGAGAGAGAAAGAAGAGAAGAGAAGTAGAGGCTGGCCGTGAGCACATGGAAAGAGAGGGGAAGTAAATGGAGAGAGAGTGGGAGCAAGAGAGAGCAAGAGAGAGATGAGGCAGCGGCGGCAGCAAGCAACCCCCTTTAGAGTGAGTCAGGCATACCTGGCTGTTGCCAGGTAACTGTGGGGCGGAGCTTAGACAGTATGCTAACAGAACCTATCAAAGGCCATGGCCTCTCTAGAGAAGCTCCGCAGAGCTGTCCCTCCTCCTCTGAGCATCTACTGGGATGGGAGGGTGTGGTAAAGGTCTGTGCCTGAAGCGCTGTACAAGTGCCCAGAGAGGGCACAGGATTTTATCAGGGAGGGAGAGCAGAGGCCACCGTGTGGTATCTCTTGGAGCAGAGGCCACCGTGTGGTATCTCTTGGCAGGTCACACTCAGTTTGCTTCTGCTCCCTTCAGCTGGGGTTGTAAACCCCTCCAGTCACAATGTATCCAGCCGGTCACCCCATGATTGGGTCACATTCATCTGGAAGCTTCAGACCAATGAACTCGGTGGACATCTCACCCCACCATTTATTGCCTCAGAACAAACTCCTTGTCTTGCTGGCAATTCTTTTATCTGCTGCTCAGATTGTGTCAAACCACATTCTGGGGCAACGGCCGCAACTTTGGTTACAAGACAAGGCTCTATTTATTTGGCTGGCCAGCATTACTATGCTACTACAACATTGAGTTTCTGATATGAAGTCAGACAGAAGAAGGTTGTAGTAGAACCAATCTAAGTTTGTCTCCAACTGTAGAGTGAAAAATTATAAAGGCTATTTTATGAAATATGTAGACTTTTTCTTTGCCTTTAGACCTGGGCAGAAAAATGCAAGTTCCAGAAAGTGGAACTGAATGTAAGATTTTCACTACCCCAGGACACATTCCAGGTGAAGGACACTGCCCCTGAATCAAGCCTCAAGCAGTAGGCCCACCTATGGGTGGGAGAGGCCCAAGGCAGGAAGACACATTCCTGACTACAGATAAAGATGCTGCCACCTAGGTGGGGCTATAGCCGGAAGATGGTTAATCTGAAATAGTTGGTAATGGCAGGATAGGACACAATGACATGATAAAAACCACATTTTTTGAGAAGAATGCAGGGTGATTTCCACATGACACTAACCATTCAGGGTGGGTTTCTCTGGAATGTTTCACTATTCTTATGTTATGTATCCTTGGCAACCCCTCACCCCCTCCCCACTCCCCTGGTTGGTGGTTTTTCCCTTTAAAACCCTCCACAGACTGGATGTTGGGGTCAAACTTCCACTCCTGAGCGAGTGTGTGGTGAGACCGCTGGCTGCCAGGTTTCTTCCCTAATAAACCTCTGCTGATTGCATCCAGGTATGGTTTCTTGTGATCTTTGGGTGGTCGTGATTTCTTAAGACTTGAGGAAGGGTCTCCAGAGTTTGGAGCTCTTCACAACTAGCTTTCAAATAAATGAAACTCAGACCGTGGCTATTCTATTTGGTTGTGCCGATTACTGGTGGGTAACTCTTAATCTACTCTTCTAACTGCTGGACTGGCTACCTCCCCAGCAGTGTCCCTCAGATACTTGTTGTTTTTCCTGGTCATGTGCTCCTGGTCCATCTCCCCTCATGGCAGCTTTCTCTTCACCTCTCATTCTTTCTCCTTCTCCTCATCTCCTCTCTCTTCTTCACCCCCAACCAAGTAACTCAAAACCCACCTATCTCTAATCCCTCCAGCGACTGGCTGGAGCCGATTTTATTTAACCCATAGTTTTAAGAGGTTTGCACAACAAAAGCTTGTAAATGTGAGAATTTACAATCATTTACATTCATAGGCTTAGACCTTTGAGTACAGAATCTGGCATTACAATACACAGCAATAGACTGCACCTCAATTGTAGGTAGCAGTCTCTCCTGCTGGTTGGGCTTGCAGCTGAGTTCTGAGGGGGGGGGAATGCAAAGGGTGTGAAAGTCAAAGCTGACCCTTTGAATCCTGCTTCTGCTGATGCTTGGTTATCCTTCTTAGGCAGAGCTGGGATGTGACGGAAACAAGAGCGTCCAGCCCCAGAGAAGCAGGAATGGGCTCCCGTTCTCATGGCTTTTCCTCCGTTATTTCAGCCCGCCTGGTTGGTTGACCCTTCCCCTATGCTTTGGAGGCTTTTTGCTAAAAAGTCTTGCCAGTGTCACTCAGTTAGCAAACAGGTTGGGAAAGCCCCCTCTACCTCAATCCTGGCACAGACGTGCTGAGTAGTCTCTCAAACGGAACCTGTGGGCGAGGGGTTAAACCACATCACGGAACTAAAGCGGAAGTCCTTCTCCACACCTTTCTCTCACTCCTGCCCAGGCCACAGCTTTCTCATCTTTGCCAGAGCCTGACAGAGCCACTTCCCTCTGACTCCCACGGTCTAGCCTACTCTGCTCTGGGATTTATGAAAAGAGACATTTATTTTTTAATGATTGGGGCTGGAGAGATGGCTCAGCAGTTAAGAAGAGCACGGGGTGCTTTTCCAGAGGACCCAGGTTTTATTTCCAGCATTGACTCGGCAGCTCACAGCTGTCTGTAACGCCAGTTCTAAGGGATCTGATTTCTCTTCTGGCCTTCATGGGCACCAGGCACCATGTGGTACACACATGCGGGCCACGTACCTGTCCACATAGAAAGTGTTTATTATCAGCAGTAGTATGTACATTGGCATTACATGTACACTGTACACATTACATGTGCATGTGTCTGGGCATGTGTGTGCCATAGTGCACATAAGGGAGCCAGTACTCGCCTTTCACCTTTATATAGCTTCCATTCTGTACATGTCATTTTTTGTCTTGACTGGAACTGTAAGAAATATCTGACCGCAGTTAAGAATAGACCACTCCAGACCACGCGGTTCTAAGGGGGAGGAGGTTTATTCAGGGGAAAGGGCAAAGGTGGGGAGAGAAGAGAAGTAGAGGCCGGCCATGACCACGTGGAGAGAAAGGAAGGTGGGGGGAGGGGACAGAGAGGCAAGAGGGTAAGAGAGAGTAAGAGCAAGAGAGCAAGGAGGGGGCAAGCAGCCCCTTTTATAGTGCATTAGGCTACCTGGCTGTTGCCAGGTAACTGGGGAGGTGGAGTTTAGACGGAATACTAACAGGAACTACTCGGTTTTGTTGTTTTGTTTTTTGTAGACTGAGTCTTACTGTGTTAGGGTCCATGAATTGCTGAAGAATGATACCCCAGACTCAAATAGTATGCAAAAGCAAAGAGTGTTTATTCCTGCATGCATGGGCCCAATTCCATTGGGATGGAAGGACCTCAACTGAATTCACTGATTTAGTTTTAAAGCCAGAAAGAGGAACATTAGGGAGGGGATCTGGATCTTGATTCTATCTCGGGGGAGGGGGTGTCTGTATGATGCTATGATTCAGAGTAATTATTCTTGCTTCACAACAAGGAGGGGTAGCTCTTCACCTCTTGGCCTCAAGCTTGGCTAACTGCTCGTTAGCAACCTGTCATGGAGTCAGTCTGGCTCAGGCCAGTTCACTCCTTTTATCTGCATAGCTCGATCAGGCTGGCCCTGAACTAACAAATTTTCCTGCCTCTCAAGTGCTAGAATCACAGGCATGTACAATGGTGTCCTGCCTGGAGTTATACAGCTTATATTAGTCAGGGTTCTCTAGAGTCACAGAACCTATGGAATGTCTCTATATATTAAAGGAAGTTATTGGACTGAGTTACAGGCTGCAGTCCAACTAACCCAACAATGGGCAGCTGTGAATGGGAAGTCCAAGAATCTAGTAGCTGCTCAGTCTCACGAGGCTGGGTGTTTCAGCTGGTCTTCTGTATAAGCTTGAAATCCTTAGAAATAGATTCCAACAGATGTGCTTGCAAGTAAGTGCAAGCAGGCAAAGAATGAACACTTCCTTTTTCCATTGTCCTTATGTCGGCCTCCAGCAGAAGGTATGGCCCAGATTTAAGGTGTGTAGCACCACACCTGGATTTGGAATTTGCTGTGTGCCTGGAACTCAGACCTACTTGCTTCTGTCTCCTGGGATTAATGTACAACCTTGCCAGGGCCTAAGCTTTTCATGCCACTGTGCCTCAAGATCTGGGTCAAAAGCCTATGTCTTCTGGCCTCAGGATCTGGATCACAGCTGTGCCCTCCGTTTCTGGGTGGTAGTTCATTCCAGATGTAGTCAAGCTGACAACCAAGAAGAGCCATCACATGCCAAACAATGAAAGCTGAGGGAAATGGTAGGACTTTTTATTTGGGTCTTTGAAACAAAGTAACCGGAGGCTTGTTTTTTAGCTCAGCTGAACTTGCTGGCCTGGATGTTATCTCCAGTAATCATTGACGTAGGCAAGTAGGGTCCGACCCAGTGTGGAGCAGGACTGTCCACGGGCCTTCATTTTTAGTGTTCCTTTGTTCACAAAGAAGATGTGGAAGCGAAAAGACTTGACACAGGAGAGGAAAGAGAGAAGATAGCTTGAAAGGAAGGGTGGGGCAGCAGAATGCACCTACCAGCTGTTTTCAAGTGTCCCAGGAAAAATGGCCTGTAGGCTTGTGCTAACGATGAGCTCGGACCCACCTTCTTCCCTGTTGAGTTCTGGAGTGAGGTTTTGGTGTTCACCCCCAGGTCAGTGGCTCTCAGGATCCACACATCTCCCAGAAGAAAGCAAAAGCCTCCTTCTTTCTGCATTTGCCCAAGTCTCAGATCAGAAATGTCCTCTGGCATACTCCATAGGAAACAGGACAGATAGAATTCGTGTGAAGAGTGTACATAATACACACATGTACTTTATATGAATAGATAGAAAGCACATTCACACATACATTATACATCATGTAGATTCTCTCTGTATGTGACCTCTCTCTCTGGTGGATATAACCTATCAGAAGAGGGTATCACATCCCCTGGAACTGGAGTTACAGGTGGTTGCTGAGCTATCACGTGGGTGCTCGGAAGCCAGCCTGGGTCTTCTGTTCTTAGTCACTGAGCCATCTCTCCAGCCCTGACAGGGTTTATTTTTTAAGACATATCTCGTACAGCACAGGTTGACCTAGAACTTCCAATGCAGCTGGAAGCAACTTTCAACTTCAGGTCCTCTTGCAGCTATCTTACCAATGCTGAGGTTATAAGAGTTTGCAGCATGCCTGGTTAGTAGGCATTGTTTTCTTTACTTAACAAGAAACTTGGGATTTTCTTCTGGGCCCACATCAATCTGTAAGACTCTAGCGAGCAAAGCCTTAGTTTACTGGAGACCCCCTGAGTGAACCACATGGTGACGAGAGAGATTGCTGCAAAATGCAAGAGGAAATTAATGTTCCAGCATGCTGGAGCCATCCTGCATCCCAAAAAGGAGAGGCAACCCTGCGCTGCTTTGTTCAGAGGATATTTATACTGTCTTTAGGGCAGCAGCCATTAGGCACAATGTGATTGGCAGAACAGTGTGACTCTTTAAACTGATTGGTCTTTAGGGAATGAGGCAGCAAGGACCTCCCTTGTTTGTAGGTGGCAAGGGTTGGTCCACCCTGTGGAAAGTGCCTTCCAGCTTTGGGCCTTCCCCACCCACTGGTGGGTTCCCTTCCATGTGGTCTGAGGAATGTTAATCAGCCTCTCCCTTCCTCCTCTGACTGTTAACCCAGCAAGTATCCTCTGACCTAGGAATGTTAATTAGTGTCTCCCATGGAGGGGTGTGTGTGTGTGTGTGTGAGGGGGCAAGTCTTCCAAAGTTCCTCTTCAAACTGTAGAGTGAAAAATTATAAAGGCCATCTTATGAAATATGTGTAGATTTTTTGCCTTACAGAACTGAAAATAAGATTTCAGGCCTTCACATTCCAGGTGAAGGACACTTGCTGGATTACATTCCTCAAGCCTCGCCCAAGGCAGGAAGGCATTCCTGATTACAGATAAAGATGCTACCACCTAGGTGGGGCCCTAGCCCTATAGCCGGAAAAAGTAAAGATAGCAATCTGAAATGGCCGGATAGGGCACAATGGCATGAATGCACATTTTTGAGAAGAATGCAGGGCGATTTCCACATGACACTAATCATTTAGAGTGAATACCTCTGAATTGTTCCACTGTTTTCATGTTTTGTATCTTTAACAACCCCATCCCACTCCCCTGGTTTGTGGTTTTTCCCTTTAAAACCCTCCAAGGACTGGCCGAGGGGGTCGGACCTTGACTCCAGCGCGAGTACCTGGTCAGACCGCTGGCTGCCAGCTCTTTCCCTAATAAACCTCTGCTGATTGCATCCAGGTATGGTTTCTTGTGATCTTTGGGTGGTCGCGATTCCGGAGGCTTGAGGAAGGGTCTCCCGAGTATGGGGGTCTTCATTTGGGGGCTCGTCCGGGATATGCGACCACCTTAATCCAAGAACCATGCTGGGAGGTAAAGGGACACCGCGGTTTTTTTCTGTCTGGTTGTTGTGTGACCTTTTGTCTAAATCATCTGATTTCTCGTGTGCTAGGGTTGCCTAAATCGTGTGCTGTTTTGTCTAGGTTTGTTTAAGTTATTTGGTTTCTAAGTTGTTTGTGCCCGTCTGTCTGAATTATTTGGTTTGCATCTAGGTGCCGGAGAGGACGTGGAATCCCTCTTGGCTGGCACTGGCGATTGAGACGGGTTTTTTTGTTAGTCTAAGTTGTTTGTGCCCGTCTGTCTGAATTATTTGGTTTCTGAAAAGTGCACTTCGGTTTGGACTGGCAGCTGTTTCTGTCTCGTGAGGGGCAGTAAACCATTTTTGTTTCGAGAGGAGACAAATGAGTGATTAGCAGACGTGCTGGAGAGTCACTAGCTGCTGCACCCCCAGAGACGTTTGGGGGTTCATCTAGGTGCCGGGGAGGACGTGGAATCCCTCTAGGCTGGCACAGGTTTGCATCTAGGTGCCGGAGAGGATGTGGAATCCCTCTTGGCTGGCACTGGCGATTGAGACGGGTTTTTTTTGTTAGTCTTTTTGTGTGTTAACAATGAAAACTAGAGAGAAAAGGTCAGAAATGGCCACCGTGGTAGTTGTGCTCTCATGGCAGTGTGTCTATTTTTGGGTTGTTCATTGCTGGTATGTTAGAAATCTGTTAGACTTGGTCCAGCATAGGCTGACCAAGTTGTCTGAATCTGTTAAATCTGAATCTGTGAAGACTGACCGCGTTGTCTGGTTATTGGAGTCTTACTTGGAAGGCGAGAGGACTTCCAGAAGGTCAGGGGATCTGACCGTTGGATTTCAGGGGGAAGGTGAGAGGCCTTCCAGAAGGTCAGGGGATCTGACTGTCAGGTTTCAAGAGACTGAGCGCTCCTACTTGGGAGAAGACGTGGAATCCTTCTCCATCTGGGGTCGTGACCAAATGTAGTTAAGTGTTATTTGTGCCACCCGTGGCAGGGGTGAGCTATCTGTGTTTTATGTACTACACGTGAGAGGGGTGAGTTATTTGTGTTGTTTTTTTATATGTGTGTGTCTTTTCTTGGCAAATCATCTGTGTGTTAGCTGTTAATCTACTGTGTTAAACATCTTGAGTTAAAAATAGGTAACATGATTGGCGGCAGAGAGAGAAATGAAGCCGCTGGTACAAGAATACAACTGCAGAAAGGCGGGCAGGTCCTTTAATAAGGGGCAGCTACCTCGGTTCGTGCTCGCGGTTCCTGTTCCTACAGCCCGCCTACCTCATGTAGGGTATGCTTCAGGTAACAGCACATGGAGGGTGCCCTCACCCAGCCCGCTCACCCAGCCCCGCACTTGGCGGGCGACAACTCGTGGTTACCCCGCACAGCAACAGCGTGTAACGGCTACCTAGTTTGGTATTCCTGGCTGTACTGGGTACCTTGAGGTCACTAGTGCAACAAATGGCGGTTTTCCACCTGCCGCCTATGAAGATAGATGAGAACCCAGGTGATAAAAAAGAAAACAGCCGCAGCAAGATTGTTCACCTGAGAGTTACTTAATTTAGTTTAAAACTTACTTGTGAGGCAGTCTTGATTTACACAAGAAAAACTGATAATTTGCCCTGCTCTGTGGCTAGGAGAAAGGCACCAGCAGAAAGCAGAAAAAAAAAAAAGGGGGGGGGGCCAGCAGTTTTTTAGCTTCTGTAATAAGGAAGTTGATAATGATTTTTCCAGTTTAATACGTAAAGGAGTGCTTTTTTCTAAAATTACAGCTTAAAAGTTATAGGCTGCCCTGAGTCAGAAATATATATATATGAGTCAGAAATATATATATATATATATATCCTTCAGTTTTGATAAATTTTCTAGCCATTACTGTTTGAGTCAATTTCATTATTTGTATGAGATTTTCATTAAGATTTGGTTCAAAGATGAGAGTTCTGACAAGATAAAATTAAAGAAGTGGTGAAGACTTGTGCTCTTACGTTAGACATAAAAATGTTTACTTTATTGTTCTTGTTGTAATCAGAAATAACTCTTTAAAAGGTTTTTATAGAACTATGACCAAAGTTTCTATTTTGTTAAAAGTTAAATTCAAATAAGTGTCAAATGTAACTCAAGTTGCCTTTTAAAAATTGTTAATAACTGTATGAACCTTCAACATCTTAATAATCCTTGCTGTGAAATGCTATAGATAAGGCTATTCATTCTGATTTGGTTTCTTTCTTAGAGCTTCAGAGGTGAGCTCACATTACACCTGTGGACAAGGTACTGTTTGCAGACTGAATTAGGTTGTGGTCTCTAGTGTGATGTGAACAGCAGTCATGCAGCCTCACAAATGCATCAGTCTACACAGAGTTCAAAGCAATAAATAAGGTAAAAGCCTTGCTTTCACAAGACCTTTGCAGGTTCTGGTCTTCAGATTGGGGGCCCCGTCAATTGATCAGGCCGTGGTCAGCAGCAGGCCAATTTGGAGCAGATTTGACTGAGACCTCCATGTGACAGAAGGTAAGGGACACCCAGAGGCCCACGCCAGATTCCGCTGATAGGTCTTGAGAGAGAGGGTTATATGAGACCCCACTAAGTTTGATCGGGACACATGAGGTTAAGCAGAGATCAGATAAGTTACCCACAGCCTTTCTAGACTAGCTCATAGAGACATTCTGTCAGTGTAGACAAGGCTCCAGAGGCTACAGAGACTACAAGATAAGTCATTGAAAGATTTAGGAAGTATACTACATATTAAAATGATTGATGGTAATAGCAAGTGAGAGAAGATTTAAAAGAAAGGAATAGAGAAGAGGAATAGAGAAGGTTTAGTGTAAGTCTAGAAGAAAAGAGTAGAGAAGAAGAATAGAGATCAGTTGCTGTGAGTCCACAGGAATAGAGAGGAATAGAGGAGACTAGAGAGAGGTGAAGAAAGAGAAAGGTGACAGGAAAGAATTTACAGAAAGCAGAAAAAAGGGATTCCAATCAAAGAGAGATAAAACTCTTTGAAAAAGACCAGTGTGTGCATCGCAAGTAAAGGAGCCAGCTTCAGGGTCCAAGAGGGGCCTAACAAATAGAAGCCAGGGCCAAGAAATCCCAGGCCTTGAAAAACATCCCAGATGGTGAAGATATTAGCTCTGTGTGAAGACAGTGATTAAGATAGACAGGGTCCTCCTCCAGGCCAATGGGCCAAAATATATTTATGGACTACCCGAAAATGGTGGACTAAGAGATGGGCTGGGTATCCCATTCATTTATGGTCATCCTAGACTGTTCCTACCCTCTGTCGGGTTGAGACTTACTCCCCAGGATTGGGATCCAGACAGGCTGCAACTAACTGACAAGAACTCACGGGTAGAGGAAAGGCTCCTCCTACTGACTCCAGCCGGGAGCCGAGGTAACGTGCTTTACAGACGGGAGCAGTTTTCTCCATGCTGGTCAGAGACAAGCCAGCGCTACTGTGGTGGACACAAATGTCATCTGGACTGACTCCCTACCCCTGAGATCATCGGTGCAGAGAACAACCTTGGAACTTGGGGCTGACAAGAAGACCAACATCTGCATGGACAACAGGTATGCTTTTGCCACAGTCCATGCCTGCAAGGCTATATGCCAAGAGAGGAAACACTGATGAAGCCAGCAACTGTGAGTACTCGTTGCCCAGGACACCAAAAGGGAGGAGACTCAGTGGCCTGAGGCAATAACCGGACAGATCAAGTGTCTTGATACGGCAGCCTGTTCCAGTTGTGGGCCTAAGAGATGGCCTCACTTAAAGCACAGAGTAAGAAAAAGAACTCAGATTGCTAGCCATCCTGCCAGATACTACCTAGAGAAAAATAGACAATGGCGGACACAAGAAGGGAGAACTATACTCCCCAGAAAGCAAAGGATTTACCAGGCCAAACACACAGATGGACTCTTAAGATATGAGTGCAACCAAGCAGCCAAGAGACTTAAAGCGTATAAGGGACCTTAGGTTCTGAGCCAGAGAAATAATAAGACTTAGAGTAGATAAGAAATACCTAGGAGAAAACAGCCTAGAATAGGGACCTTCCCGAGGTTTCAAGTGTCCTAGGTAATTAGATCAAAGAGCAGTTTTAAGGTAAGTCAGGAATTGAAGATCCACTGTTTATATTGTCTCCGAAGCTCAGGACAGGTAGAGAGAATATACAGGACCCTAAAATTAAACTACCCTTGGGAACTGGCGCTGGCTAGAGTGTCCCTTGTTCTTGCTCCATACCCAGAATGCCCATTTTGTGTGAGAAATGATTTTTCAGGCTACTAAAAGACTGTTCCTGGTGCTGTGGACCATCCGACCTCCTTGAAGTTCACCATCACCACCTGTGACTGATGTCAACTGGAGAAGATCCAGATGCCTGAACAACCCCCTACTCTTTGGCTCCAGGTCTTCTGCTATTCTACAAGGCTAAAGAAGCAGCAGGCCTTGACTCCTGAGACCACCCCAGAGGCACAGGGAAAATACTGCCTTGGAGGGTGGGACTTAGTGTGTGTACACCCAAGGTTAAATGACAGCTTGTGATTACAAGATTGAAGTTGAAATGTGAATCTAGAGTTATATAGATTTGTTCCTTTTGCAATTTCTCTTTATTATATATGTGATTTTATGTATATGTAGACAGCTATGTGCCACAAAATGTGGAAAAGTCAGGAGACAACTTTGAAAGTGTGCTACAAAGAAAAGGAAATGTTTTGAAACCCCTAGTCAATAGAATAGAGCCCAAGAACCCCTGCTAACAGATACCTAGTGCCTAAAATTGATAAATGGTAGACTTACAGCTCCGGGTTAACACCATGTGTTTCCACTGCTATCTTTGATGAAAACAAAGATTATTGTGTACTTGTCCAGCTAGATCCTGCAGGTACTCTTGAACTGAGTTTGAGATACACCCTAGATGATTCTGCAGACAGCCTATTTTCCTTGACTCTAGCTGTTACATTGTGACTAGGAGTGGCCATAGGTATAGAGACAGGTGTAACTACATTGATACAGACACCTCATTACTTTCATCAGCTGAGAGCTGCCACTGATGTGGATTTGAGAGCCCTAGAACAGTCAGTAACAAAGTTAAGTTGTTACTAGACTTGCTGTTTCTTAAAGGAGAAAGTCTGTGTGCTGCTCTAAGAAAAAATGTTACTATTATGTAGACCATTCAAGAGTGACCAGAGAGTAAATTCAGAAAAAAAAGTTAGACCAGAGACAAGATAGAGATGCACTGCAACTTTGATTCGAGAGTTGGTTCAATCCTCCCTTGCTGGACCCCTTGTGATTTTACTTTTGCTCTTAACCATAGGCCCCTACATTTAAAATAGATTAGTAACTTTTGTTAGAGAAAGGATAAATGCTGTTCAGCTTTTTGTGTTGCGCCACCAATATAAGACTTTGGGTCAAGAAAATGGTAATTATGATGACACTGGAGTTTAAACTTTTCTAAAGATCCTAATCGGAAAAAGTGGGGTGAGAATAGACTTATTAATAATTGAGTTTTTATGATTAAAAACATAGCCAAATCGGAAAAAGTGAGGAATGTAGAGTGAAAAATTATAAAGGCCATTTTATGAAATATGTGTAGATTTTTTGCCTTACAGAACTGAAAATAAGATTTCAGGCCTTCACATTCCAGGTGAAGGACACTTGCTGGATTACATTCCTCAAGCCTCGCCCAAGGCAGGAAGGCATTCCTGATTACAGATAAAGATGCTACCACCTAGGTGGGGCCCTAGCCCTATAGCCGGAAAAAGTAAAGATAGCAATCTGAAATGGCCGGATAGGGCACAATGGCATGAATGCACATTTTTGAGAAGAATGCAGGGCGATTTCCACATGACACTAATCATTTAGAGTGAATACCTCTGAATTGTTCCACTGTTTTCATGTTTTGTATCTTTAACAACCCCATCCCACTCCCCTGGTTTGTGGTTTTTCCCTTTAAAACCCTCCAAGGACTGGCCGAGGGGGTCGGACCTTGACTCCAGCGCGAGTACCTGGTCAGACCGCTGGCTGCCAGCTCTTTCCCTAATAAACCTCTGCTGATTGCATCCAGGTATGGTTTCTTGTGATCTTTGGGTGGTCGCGATTCCGGAGGCTTGAGGAAGGGTCTCCCGAGTATGGGGGTCTTCAAAACCTACCAGGTTCTTTTCCACAGCCATGTGGTTGGTATATAGGCCTGTAGGTAGTTGGCCACTGGGGCACCTGGAAGTGAAAGACCCCAAAAGGGGACCCTCACCCAAGTCCGGACTTGCACGAACCCAAGGAGTTTCTTATTTTTCTTTGATTGAAGTCCCTCTTTTCTGCTTTCTGTAAATTCTTTTCCTGTCACCTTTTCTTTTTCACCTCTCTCTAGATTTTCTATCTTCTCCACTCTTACTTTCCAAGTAACTTATCTCTATTCTTCTAGACTTATAATAAACCTTCTCTACTCTTCTTCTCTATTTCTTTCTTTTAGACTAAACCTTCTCTCACTTGTTATTACCATCAATAATTTTAATCCTGTCTATGATCCCATCTATCTTAGCTTTCTTTTCTCCCTGATATAGTATACTTCCTAAATCTTTTAATGACTTATCTTGTAGTCTCTGTAGCCTCTGAAGCCTTGTCTACACTGACAGAATGTCTCTATGAGCTAGTCTAGAAAGGCTGAGGGTAACTTATTTGATTCCTGCTTAACCTCATGTGTCTTGGTGAAAATAGTGGGGTCTCATGTAACCCTCTCTCTCAAGATCTATCAGCGGGATCTGGCGTGGGCCTTTGGGTGTCCCTTACCTTCTGTCACATGAAGGTCTCAGTCACATCTGGTCCGAATTACCCACTGCTGACCACGGCCTGATCAATTGATGGGGTCTCCATGTCTGAGGCTTCACTCTTGAAGACCAGAACCTACAAGGGTCTTGTGGAAGAAAGGCTTTTAAAATGAAACTTTTCTCTCAAAATATAATTAGAGCATAATTATGTCAATTTGTATCAGTGAGGTATAAGATAGTCTTACTACCCAGTCCATCTTTTTGTTGACTAACCAGCACCTCTGTCATCTATCTTGACTAAAACATTTAGTTCTGAACCTGGCTTTAGGATAAATGTCAGCTGCCGACCATCTACTCAAATCTTTTTTCTCAAGGTAAATAGCTATAAGTTTTCAACCCCATCAGAAATCTAGAATGACTGAGTTAACTATAATTGTGGGAAGCACAAAGCATAGCTTCTAAAACTTAGCCAATTTATAGAGACCTCTGAACACCTGGAAGAAAGGCTTTTATCTTATTTATTGCTTTGATCACCTGTAAAAGCAGTAAATAGTCTTTTAGAACTCTGTGTAGACTGATGTATTTGTGAGGCTGCATGACTGCTGTTCACATCACACTAGAGACCACAACCTAATTCAGTCTGTAAACAGTACAGTCTTGTCCACAGGTGTAATGTGAGCTCACCTCTGAAGCTCTAAGAAAGAAACCAAATCAGAATGAATAGCCTTATCTATAGCATTTCATAGCAAGGACTATTAAGATGACACTTATTTGAATTTAACTTGTAACAAAATAGAAACTTTGGTCATAGTTCTATAAAAACCTTTTTAAAAGTTATTTCTGATTAGAATATTGTTTTAGAAGTGATATACAACAAGAACGATAAAGTAAATATTTTAAACATATAAGCACAAGTCTTCACCACTTCTTTAATTTTATCTTTAATTTTATCTTGTCTGAACTCTCATCTTTGAACCAAATCTTAATGAAAGTCTCATATAAATAATGAAATTGTCTCAAACAGCAATGGCTAGAAAGTCTATCAAAACAGAAGCCTATGTATATATAACAGGCAGGCAACCAGTCTGACCTGTCTGCAGGCAGGTTTGGCCCAGCGTTTCCAAGCTGGAGTCACGTCATGTGACTTGTCTCAGCGATACTTATTCACTTTTCTCTTCTTAAAAATCTCAGTGCCTATTCACTCACCACTTTTAAAAAATATAATTATAACTCTCAGGTGAATAATCTTGTTGGGGCTGTTTGTCTAGCTGCCCTGGCTCCCCTGTCAGATTTTTTTTATCACCTGGGCTCTCTCTATCTTCATAGGCAGCAGGTGCAACCTTCAGGGTCCCCTGCACAGCCACGTACACCCAATTAGGTAGCTGTTGCACCCTACCTCCTCCGTAGCCTCCGCTAACATCAGTTTTCTCTTGGCTACAAGCTGTGGAACAGGACCTGCCTGTCTCACTGCTCTGTAGCAGCACTCACCAGCTGCTCTCTCTTTTTCTGCCAGTGGTCATGTTATCTCTTTTTAACCCAGGATGTTTTACACAGTAGTTTCAGTCCAGAAGAAAGAAAAGAAACGTTGTCAGTCAGAATCCAAGAACATATAAATTAAACGACACAGATAGCTCACCCCTGCCATGGGGTGCACAGAAAACACAGATAGCTCACCCCTGCCACGGGAGGCATAAACAGCACAGATAAACACACCCGGCCACGTCTGGTCTGATAACACCAGTCAAACGAGACCTCAGATGGAGAAGCACACCACGTCTTCTCCCCGTGTAGGAGCGCTCTGCCTCCTGTATTCTCAACGGTCGAATCCCTCAACCGCCCGGTCGAATCCCTCGACCATCTGGTGGTCAAATCCCTTGACCCAGCTGGCTCTCCCAGCTCTTCTAGGGCGTCCCCCAGGGTTTGCAGCCACCGGCCTGTAGTGACAGCTGCTCCGAAACCAAAACCAAGACATAGACACAGAAACCAAAACACAGAGACAAAGATAGCAGCAGAAACCAAAATATAGAGACAAAGACAGCAGCGCTGCACTCAGACACACTCCACTCATACAGACCTACCTCCAAGGGGTCATCGTGGGTCCTGGGGTCGTGCACTTCCCGGCCCATGCACCAAAATGAAAGACCCCAAAAGGGGACCCTCACCCAAGTCCGGACCTGCACGAACCCAAGGATACACGAGAAACCATCTTGATGCAATTGCAGAGGAGGTTTAATGACGAGGGCCCTCGGGCCAGAACATATCTCACGCAGGAGATAGAGATTACGACCCAGGACCCAGGGAACTTGGGTTATTTATCGGTAGGGGTTGGGGAGAGCGGGAAAATTTGGCGAGGTTACATATGATTGGTTGTACTTTCGTGCGGCTACACATGATTGGATATTTCAAACATCAGCAACTTGCAGAACTGGTAGAACTTGTAGAAACTCGGACCTCCCAGAAAAGGGAGGGAGAGAGAAGTAAACACCAGATAGCCCATTACTCACTTGGGCTTGTTTGGACTTGTCTGGGCACACCCTTGCATGCCTTTATTTTTGGTCACCCTGCCCCTGCAGGGACTTAATATTTTATTATGACTAAATTTAACAAATTGTTGGTGGTTTTTGCTGACCAAGAATTTTGTTATTGTTTCAACGCTGCTTTCAAATTTTATTTTCACAGAAGTTGTTCCCTATATGATGTTCTTGCAAACTTTGCTTTGACAAATATGCTTATATGGTTGCCACTGATCTGGGCCCTTTAACCTTTAACACCTTTAACCTTGGAAGGCAGAAACATATGGATCTCTGTGAATTTGAGGCCAGCCTAGTCTATACAGGGAATTCCAGGCCAGCCAGAGCTACACAGTGAGATTCTGAAATAACCCTTTTATCACGTTCACCCCGACTCACCAGGTGCACAGATGTGAACTCTGTCCTGTTTTACTCTCTCGGCAGCCGTCCCTGTCGCTCTGCCTTCATTTGACCCTTCCGTGGGGGATTGTCTGCCTCTTTTCAGTCTTAAACTCCCTGTAAGAAGTTAATCCCCCTCTAGTTTCCAGAGGCTCCATTCAAGTGGCCAGTGTCTGCCCGAGTGTCTTCGTTCTACCCCAAATGTGGCTGGCTTTTTGTTGAAGAGAGCCCATCTACTTTCTTAATGGAACTTCAGAGAGTGCAGCATTCAGATTCAAATTTCTCCTGGCCCTTGGCTGCTGTCAAAATGGCCACAGAGAATAAATTGTAGGCAGACGGGCCTCACAATTCTCATGCCCAGCAGTGAGGTTTGTTGGCTGCAAATCCTGTCAGCCGGCAAGCCATCCTCATTGCTCTGTGGCAGGTCCTGTGGGAGGCTGTGATAGATAGTGAAGGTGGGGCAATCTCCAGGCCCTAGAAATAAGGCTCTGGTATCCAAGTGCCTGGACACTGTGACAAAGGGCATGGTAGCAGGCACTGGAAGAGGCTGTGAAGATTCAATAGCCCAACCCTGGTTTGCTGATTGTGGTTCTATGTGGCTCTAATATTCCTGGCTTCCTCCCTGGAGAGATAGGTGCAATGTTTTGAATGTGCTGTGCTGTGGAGTGTGTGTGTGTGTGGTGTGGTGTGTGTGTGTGTGTGTGTGTGTTTGGGGCGAGTCAGAAAGCATTCTGGTTAAGAGTTAAGATGGTCCTTGGGGAGGGTTTTTCTGTGTATGGGGAATATTGAGGAACAAACCCTGGATCCCCTTACATTCCACTGATCAAACGACACATTTCTAGCCCTTAGAAAAGGGTTTCTCAAAGAGCTTCGTAAATATCAGGTGCCATGATTATTTTTCTCTCCTGCAGTGATCAGCTTAGAACACCCATCTACTCACCTGTCTTTGGATGAACTGGCACTGAAATCATTGTATCTCTGCCTAGTGTTGGTTACAGTGTGACAGCCGACTGCCTCTTTCATAAGAGGAAACTGGTTTCTTTGCTCATTGATCTGAGCTGAAGACAGGCTTTAACTGGTTACAGCTGTGCGTGGTGCAGAACACATGGGAAGGCGGGAGTACTTTGTCTTCCTGAACCCACTTCTCTCTTGAAGCTAGATGCAGCAGGACCAGGATCAATGGCACACGTTTAATGCCAGCACTGGAGAGAGGCCAAGGCTGCACAGTGTGTTCCATGCTAACCAAGGCTGCTGCATAGAGAGACTCTGTCTTAAAAAAAAAAAAAAAATTTTTTTTTACCACCATAACAAAGAATGTTATCTCTTAGTCTCTCAATTCACCTTTTGTTGTTTATTTCAGGAATTGAGCTCAGGGCCATGCAGGGCTGCTCCTCCACTGAGCTACACCCCAAGCTCCCTGCCCAGAATTTCAGCAGTGTGTGATTCTATTTCCTCCCAATTTGCCACAAGAAAGCCTTTTTAATTATAGAAAATACAGAGAGGCAAACGAGGAACAGAAGGATGACCTGGTGTCTCACCCCGCTGTCTTAGCATTTAAAGGGGGCAGAGAGGCAGGAGGCTTAGATGCCAGGTTTGAGGCCAGCCTGGTCTATGCAGCAAGCATCAGGTCAGAGTTACATGATGAAACCTCAAGACTATCAACCAACCAACCAACACACATGAATAAATACAAAATTCCAACCTTTAGAATGTTCATACCTTGGGATATGACTTCCAGAACATGTGTATGCGCACACATACACACACATGCTCAGTTTTTTAAAGCAAGTGCTTTTTTAAAGATTTTTTTAAAAATTTTATGTATGTGAGTACACTGTAGCTACAGTAGCTGTCTTCAGACACACCAGAAGAGGGCATCAGAGTCCATCACAAATGGCGTTCTGGAACCCAGGTTCTTAAAACTACAGTGAGCCTGCAATGGATCTGCCACAACGCCAGAGAGAGGGGTTCTGGCCCTGCATTGGGTGAGGCTTGACAGGGGCAGGAGTGGAGTGGCTGTGGGAGAGAGTTCTGCAGTGGGGAAGTTGTGAGGCTCTAATGTTAAGGATTCCACATACTGGAGGTCATGGCAGAGTTTCAGGACTGAGCATTGCTGGCACTTTTGGCCTTATCCCTCACTGCTTCCTCCTGGCCTCTGTCAACTGCACAGTGATCTTGCTTGTCCCTTTAAAAACCTCCCCAGCTGGACTAAGAGAAATCAGTGTTCCTTTCCCTCTTCTGTCAGCATTGTTACTGCTTGGGGCAAGCATCTTGCTTTTGATGGCTGCCATTAGCACAGCCATCTTACTTTTAAGTCATGAATGGCATACTTGGTGCTTCTTCTTCTTCGTCTTTGTCTTCGTCTTCAATTCTATTTCTATCCTAAGGCCTTCTTCCTACAGGAACTTTGGATTTTTAAATTTAGCATTCTATAACTAGCTGTTTGGTTGTTGTATGCACGTCCATGTACCTGTTATAAGCAGGTCTCATTACCCAAATCATTCTGTTAAAATAATATTTTTTTTTAATTCAAATCTTCCCTCACTGGCTAATGCTTTAGGAAATAGACAAAGGCCTGGTATTATAGATGGTGAGGCAGAGAGAATATTGTTTATCACAGTACACATGCTTATTTCATTAGTGTGATTTTCTGGTTTTACATTATGAAATATTTCAAGAAGATAGAAAAATGTGGCTAAGATATAGTCCAGTCAGTAGTATGTACGCTTGCCTAGTATACACAAAACAGGGGGTTCGATCCCCATCAACACATAAACTGGGTATGGGGGAGTATACCTATAATCTCAGCATTTGAGCAGTGGAGGCCGGAAGCTCACAAGTTCAAGGTCAACCTTGACTACATAAGGGTAGCCTGGGCTGTAAGACGCCCTATTTCAACAATACAAACAAGAAAATCAACAAGAAATAATACAGGAAAATCTGACTCTAGTTATATCCTTTACTTACTATGACAAAGGTAGGAAAATTTCTTGGGAACTCCCTTAAAATTACAACTGAAGCCAGATGTTAACTCCCCCAGCTCCCCCTCCTTAGTCTAACCCCTCACCTAAAGTTTCCTGTTCTTATACTTTTGCTAAATATACAATGTATCATTAAGTGCTTTTTTTGTTGTTATTTTGTTTCAATGACCTGTTAGGTGGTATCTTGCCGTAGCTATGGTTTGCAGCGTTTGCTTTGCATGAACATTTCTGAGAGTTATATGCTGACCTATGCTGTTCACCGCTGCTGCATTGCTCATTGATTTCCTCTCCCCATGCCCTGCAGCAATGGTATACTGTACTTCATATTAGGGAATGTGTGATTTAGTAGTTTTCTAACTAGACATTTAGCTTGTCTCTCCTCCTAACCCTCCTACTTTAAGCATCTTACGTTGTTTAATGTCTCATGTGCGTGCGTCTGTGTGTGTGTACTTGAGTGTGTGTCATAGTGCATGTGTAGAGATTAGAGGACAACATGCAGGAGTCTGTTCTTTTCCCACCACATGGGTTGAGGAGGCTTTGAGATCTCTACCCACTGAACCACCTGGCCACCGGCCTTCCCAGCCCTCTCTCCCGCCCTTTGTTGCTATTGTAAACAAGGCAACAATGATAGCCTACAGGTGTCAATCTCAAAGCCCAACTGAAGGTATATACTGAGAACTTGGTTTCATAGTTGAGAATAAGATGACTTCATTGTCAGTATGTTTCTGTAACTATTCCAAAAAAAATTTTTTTTAATTCATTGTTATTGTGAGTGTGACATATCTTATGATTGTGAGCTCGGGTGACACAGCAGCGTGCACGTGGAAGTTAGAGCGAAGCTTTTGGGAGTTGGTTCTATCCACCGTGGGAGTTCTGGCGAGTCGTCAGCAGCAAACACTTGTGCCTGCTGGGTCATCTTTAACACAGGATCTCACTCTGTAGCCCAGGATGGCCTGGAACTCATCAGGTCGTCCGTGCTGGGCGCAAACTCTCAGGCACCTTCAGCCTCTTTAGTGTTGAGAGTCATGTCTGGCCTTCACAGTGGTAAGAGTTCAGTTCAGTGCTACTGCGCATGCTTACATTATTATGTGGCCGTCTCCCCTGGCAGTCTCCACTGCCCATCTTTAGGAACGTCAATCTATCCCAACTGAAACTCTGCATCCGGCAGAGGCAGGCGGATTTCTGAGTTCGAGGCCAGCCTGGTCTACCGAGTGAGTTCCAGGACAGCCAAGGCTATACAGAGAAACCAAAAAAAAAAAAAAAAAAAAAAAAAAAAAAAAAAAAAAAAAAAAAAAAAAAAAAGAAACTCTGCATCCAAGAAATGATGAGGATCCCCTTAAAGCTCCCTTGGTTTGATTTGAAGTAGAGAAGATCAATATTATTCTACAAACATTCTACAAACATTCACTGAGTATCTATCATGTGCCAGATGCATACACAAGAAAATGCACACACAAAGTTTAGTTCCTTCAATTAATTAATACATAGTTAATTAATATTTTTAGGACAGGGTTTCACTGTGTAGCACTGACTGGGGACAGGGAACTCACAGAGCTGTTTCTACCTACTGAGGGTTAATGATATGCACCGACACACCCAGCTGTTCAGTTCTTTTTAAAAAAATTAGGTCTTCCCTTGGCACTTGTGCCACAGTGTACTTGTGTGTAGAGGTCAGAGGTCTGAAGTTGGTTCTCTCCCTCTTCCTTGTTTCTAAAGCAGGGTCTCTTTCTCCCTTCCTCTGTCCCTCCCTCTCTCCTTCCCTCCCTCCCACTGCATACTCCAGTCACTGCATACTCCAGGAGAGCTGGCCACACACTTTGCACTGATTGTCCTGTCTCTGCCTTCCATTTCTCCATAGCAATGCTGGGATTACATATCCAGGCCAAGGTATCAGTTGTGAAAACCTGGGTTCTAGGCTTGACCTCCAGTCATCAGGCTTGTGTGACAAGAAGTTTTACTGGTGTCATGTCCTCTGTCCTCGGATTTACTTCTTGCTATCCACAAACTCCAAGCCAAGAAAGGCACAGGAAAAAAAATCCACTGACTAGAAGACAGAATTAAATGTCAGGGGAGCTCGGAGGCAGTGCTGCGGATTGAAGGGAGGAGGTGAGGGGAGAAAGGTAATAAAGGGGGAGGTCAACACTCAGAGGAGGAAGTCAGTCCACATTCAGAGTACTATCTCTATGGAAACAATGTGGTCCCTCCATAAGGAAGGGATCCAATGTAACCAACCTCCACCATCTGGCCCCCGGATAACGGTAGAAGTTCTTTGAGAGCAATAGAGCCTTCCTTGGCTCTTGATGAACTTAACTTGGGGTGCCAGAAATCAATGGCCACTAAAGCCATTGAGCCAATGTTTTCTGTGTTCCTTGTCTCACGCACACAAGAAGGAAACTAAGAGACAAAGCAAGCCGAGGGAATATAGATTTGTTAAGGAGAAGTAAGAAAAACAGAAACAAATAACAACCACCACCACAAGGACAGAACCAAACTTCCAGAGAGTGGGAGGGGCTCCAAAGGAGGAGCCCTGTATCTTTGTCCAGCCTGATGGGCTTTCATGGGTCTAAGGGTGGGAACTGGACAGAGACAGAAGTAGTCTTTATTGGGGTTGGTTGGAGCTGGTGAGGAGGCACATTCTTTATGCCTACTCCCTTGGCATGCACAGGAAGAGTTACTGACACATTTTGGGGAGGGCGTCACACTTACTATATAAGTAGCTCATGAGTTCCTATGTGCCCAGTCCTTAACTACCTCTTGTCTCAGTAAGTCTTTTAAATGAAAGAGAATTGTGGGGGACTGAACCCAGGGGCTTGTCGCACCAGGCAAATGCCAGTGGTAGCACTAAGGTACATCCCCAGCTCTCAAATAGGAAACAATCTCCAGCTGAGACTTGAAGTATGAGTATAAAATAGGATTTTTCCGGGTCACAGTAGAAGTGAGGTGCAGATTTGCAGTCATGGCTTCAAAAAGCAAACATCAGTAAAGGTACGTGTGACAGTCAATGATTAGCCGGTACAAGGAAAACCACTGTGTGTGAGAGAGAGGGAACTGAATGCTACGGCTTGGCTAGGCGGGTGATGGACGAGCCAAGGTACCTAACCACCGGTGGGCGCAGGAGCTGATGATGCTATGGACTAGCTACTGAAGGGAGCCAGGCTATAAGGGTCTTAGGTCAGAGGGAGATGAGTGAAGATGAAAGCAAGCGATGTATGGTGGAGTCTTTGCCTCCATGGGGAGGCTGCCCGGAACAGCAATGAAGGCATCTCATAGGTAGGCTCCTTCTTCCTTCCTACTGCTTCTCGATTCCATTTGGCTGAAAGAATGAAAGCAGGCATTAAAATAAATGATAAACGATTTACTAAACCATTAAATAAATTATAAATGAAAGAATAGAAGATGAATTAAATAAACAATTTAAAAAATCCAGAGGTGCTAACCACAATGGGTAGTTACCAGCTGAAAGCAGTGGGACCAGAGGAGGTTAGAGGCATCGCTATGACGCATAGGCGGAGGGGTTACCTGGAGCTCAGAGTAGGAACTTCCCGCTCCTCAGGTCTCAGCGTGGGAGGCCCAGCCCTTTCTGTGAAGGTCTAGGCAGTCTTTTGTTCTCTAGTGTGAGTGTAGGCTGCTTTATTGAGAACACAAGGTGGCCGTGTCTGTTGCAGAGACCGGTACAGAGTCCCTGTTAGCAGTTTTAGTGTGGAGTTGGGGTCAGCCTCCAGATGGTGGAGGTTGATTACACTGGATCCCTTCATTATGAAGGAACCACATCTGTTTCAATAGAGATAGGTAGTACTCTGTGATGCGTTTATAAAAAGATAAAGAGATATAGAATATGTTCTATGGGGGTGTGGTGAGGTATGGGGAAGGGGATGTCTCAGCGGGCCTATGTATAGTATAGAATAGAGTTTATTCAGGGCATGGGGAGGGGTTAAGAGGGTAGTAGAGACAGAGAAAGGCAGAGAGAGGGAGAGAGTAGAGAAGTAGAGGCTGGCCATGAGAGAGAGGGGGAAGGGGCGAGGGGACAGAGGGGGAGCAAGAAGGCAAGAGATCAAGACAGCAAGAGAGCAAGAGTGCAAGAGAGAGAAGAGGGGTCAAGCAGCCCCTTTTATAGTGGGCCAGGCCTACCTGGCTGTTGCCAGGTAACTGTGGGGAGGAGCATACCTGGCTGTTGCCGGGTAACTGTGGGGGTGGAGTTTAGACAGAATACTAACACTGAGTGTGGACTTTCTTTTTTTTTTCTCCCCTCCTTTCTCTCTCTCTCTCTCTCTCTCTCTCTCTCTCTCTCTCTCTCTCTCTCTCTCTCTCTCTCTCTCTCTCTCTCTCTCTCCTCCTCTTTCTTTCTTTTTTTCCAGTCAGGGTTTCTTTGTGTAGCCCTGGCTGTCCTGGAACTCACTCTGTAGACCAGTCTGGCTTCGAACTCAAAAATCCGCCTGCCTCTACCTCCCGATTAAAGGCGTGGATGACTTTCTACTCCGAATGTTAAACTAACTAACTTCCTTCCTTCCTTCCTTCCTTCCTTCCTTCCTTCCTTCCTTCCTTCCTTCCCTCCCTCCTTCCTTCCTCTTTTCCTTCCTTCATTTTAGTGGGGCAGGGCAGGGTCTATATAGTCCAGTATGACCTCATACTTGTGACCCATCTGCCTCGGCTTCCTGAGTGCTGGAGTCTCAGGTGTGTACCACCACATGAATATGGATTTCCTTTCCCACCGTGGACACCACCACCACCTGTGGCCTCAGGGAATGCCTTATACACCGTAATGTCGCCTGTATAACATGACATCTGACCACAGAATGATTTCGCAGTGGGAAAAAGCGACAACAAGGACGAATCCACATGACTAACTGTTCCTATTGAAGTCCCATTGGGCCAGGTTGGGGGGAAATATGGCGCCAACCGAGAACAGCGGCCTGAAGCGCTGAGGTTTCTGTTTGCAGGGTATGGTACAAGCTTTGAGCCAGTGATCAAAGTATGGTGGGGCTTTTCCCAAGACAGAGTATAACACGCTGCAGACCAAGGGGCAGATGTAGAAGAGGCTCTGTGAATCACTGCACCTAACTTGTTCACAGAATTTTGGCCTTCAGTTCCTGCAACTTTGGGCTCTGTTGGCTTGAAAGTCTTGGTTTCCAAGACAGGAAGTCTGCGGGAGGCAACACAGAGCCCCCATTGGATTGAGGACACAGTTTGCCCAAGAACTACAGCTGGTGTGACTGATCGATCCAATCACAGAGAGAAGGTTGGTTGCTGACAAATGAGAACAAGGAAGATTATGTTGGTTTTTTGCTCTGTTTTCTGTTCTTCCTTCTCCTCTTTGACGGTTATTTATTTATTTATTTATTTTTGTAGAAAGGTTTATGTAGCACGGGCTGGACTGGAACTCATGATCCTCCTGCCTCGACTTCCGTAGTGCTGCGATTACGGTATCTAGCACTGGCTTTCCTAATCATGATCTGTTTCTACTGTAAGTGTTACAGCTCTGAGCGGAAAGGTATCCTGGCAGTTGAGAATAGCCAAGAAATGACACAATGTCACACTGCACAACAAGCCTCATGCAAGAGATTTATTGTACATGTGTGTGCTGCCCACAGAAGCTTCCAGAAGCCCAGAAGCTGGAGTTATAGATGGTTGTTAGCTGCTGTGTGGATGCTGGGAATTAAATGGGGGTGAGGGGTCCTATGGGAGAGCAGTTGGTGCTCTTTTTCCTTTAATCAATTTATTTTATTTTCTGAGTATGGGTATTTTGTCTTCATGTATGTATATCATGCAGTGCAGAAGGGGGCATGAGATCTCCTGGAACTAGAGTTACAGACTAACATGTGAGCTGCCATGTGGGTGCTGGGAATTGAACCAAGATCCTATGGAGGCACAAGCACTGAGCATCTCTCTCCAGCCCCTCACTGATACTCTTAACTAGTGAGCCATCTCTCTAGCCCCATTCTTTGCTATCTAGATACAAATTTAAACATTATATACATTCATCTGTAACTTGCTTTTTCACCTAAATTTGCATGTTTAAGACATACCTGATTTATTTATTTATTTATTTATTTATATTTGGAGATAAATCAATGTTCTGAGCTTTGGCTGGCCTGGAACACACTATGTAGACTAGGTGGGCCTCTGAGTTGTTGCAGTCTGTCATCTTCTGTGGCTTAAATGCTGGGTCTGATTACAGGTGCTCACCTGCCTAGACTCTATGCTGCTCTCGATTACTCCATTATATTATCCAATGCATCCCTTCCTATGTCTGGAATTCTGTGATTTCCAGACATCTTGTACATAAGCATATATATTACACAATGTATGTGACTGAGTGAGTGTTTTATCCTTTTAAGGCAAGAACAACTCCAGGCCAGGCCTCAGCTCTGAGCCTTTAGGAGTAACACTTTAGCCAACGGGAAAAGTCAGTGCATTGGCCTTCCAGGGAACCGATGGGCCATGCTTCCTGACACTTACAGTCCACTCCTGTCTCAGTGTTTCATTGCAGTGCAGAGACACTGTGACCAAGTCAACTCTTTAAAAGGCAAACATTTAATTGGGGCTTCCTTACAGTTTCAGAGGTTCAGTCTGTTATCATCATGGGAGGCAGCATGGCAGCATCCAGGCAGACATGGTGCAGGAGGAGCTGAGAGTTCTACATCTTGATCTGAAGGCCGCCAGAAAGAGTGTCTTCCAAGCAGCTAAGAGAAGGGTTTCAAAGCCTATCCCCAAAGTGACATACTTCCTCCGACAAGGTCACACCTTGATGTCTGTCCATGCATCATTTGTCTGGTTAAGGCCAGAAGAGGGCCTCATAAATCCTGGATCTGGATCGGTAGACAATTGTGTGCACCATGTGGGTGACGGGAATCAAACTTGGGCCTCTGGAAGAGCAGCTGGTGTTCTGAATCCTAAGCTATCTCTCCAGCCCTGTGAGATGGGTGTTTGAGGTGTGTTGTTTAGAATTAGAGGTGAGACAGGAACATGAACTCACTAAAACTCCGGGCCACCAAGTAAGTACAGTCTGCTTTTTCATTTGATTTTTTAAATTAATTAATTAATTAATTAATTAATTAATTATTATTTAATACATAGCTTCACTATGTAGCCCTGGCTGGCCTGGAACCTGCTTCATAAACCACAGACCACAGAGCTTCTTAAGTCTCTGCTTCCCAAGTACTGATATCGAAGGCATGTTCCACCACGCGCCTGCCTTTGGTTTCTCTTAAAACAAGCATCATCTCTGTGGACAATTATGGCTTTATCAATTGGGTTAAAGTTTCTTGACCTTGAATTAGCGACACGCACAGATTAGATCCCAGGACGAGGGACGCTCTCCAGTTCTGTGTCCCTCTAGCTTCCCCGTCTCTCTATCCTGCTTCATAACAGATTAGCAGAATTCTGATCGCTCTGTTCCTGGAAGTCAGGATTCAAAGAGGGAGGTGACTTGGATGAATGGGGTTCTGCCACACAGCCAAGACAACCGGGGAGGCAACTGGCTTTCAAATGTGTCTTCCATGGAGTCTCTTCCCAGGGGAACGAATGGATTAAAATCTCTGAAGGTACTGAACTCATAGATGCCAGGTTCCGAGGGGGCAGGGAGTAGGTGTGGGCTGGACAGGGGACAGGACAGGACACCTTTCTTGGTCTTATGGGCTCATTTTATTTATCTCAGGTCCCTGCTGAGTTCACACTGCTGCCTTTGGTGAGCTTCTAGCCCGAATAAAACCTTTCTTTTGGTAGTGGCACTGGAGACTTAAGTCAGGCTTCACACATACTAGGCTTCTACCAACGAGGTCCATCCCCCCCCCATCCCTGGGCCTCTATGTACCTCTGGCTTTTGAGAGAATGTCTGTGAAAGGCTGACTTTGGACTTTGGTTCTCTGGCTTCTGCCTCCAGAGTGCTGAGATTAGTGTGTCCCGTCATGCTAAGTTTCTGATTTTTGCCTCACAGCAACTACAGAAACTGTTCATGTTCTCTGTTTATGTAGTGAGCTCTGTATGTCCCTCACGAGCTCCTCCAAAGGTACAAGCCTAGAACACCACTGCACAGCGAGCCATCAGAAGCAGGCTCAGCACTGCTTGCTGCTATTCCCCGAACCACGGACTTGATTTTTTTTTTTTTATCACTATCTGAACTGATTTAGGCTCACAGAAAAGCCTTTATTTTTCTTGAATCTTTTGAGCTTTCTGCCATTTGCTTGCTCACAGAAGATTAAAAAAAAGACACATAAACAATTAACAAAGAAGCAGTAATGGAAACGGTGAAATCTAGCCAGTCGTGCCTGGAAAAATGTTTTATCATCTGCGTTTGTAATTTTTTTTCTTTTACGTTATGTTTTATGGTGTGTAAATTTAGTTAAGGCGACACTTTAGCTAAACAGTGCATTTGTGGGAGTTCACAGTTTATAGGATACTATGAAATATTTGGACAGTGAGTGCCCTTCAGCAAAAAGCACCATGACGTCCAGAAGCTTGCCCTTCTAGGTAGTCCGCTGCACAGAGATGGAAGAGGAAGAGAAACCATCACTGGGATATCTAGGCCAGGCTTTGCTAATGAGTTGCTGGTGAGACTGTGTTAGACTTTTGTGTATTAAATATACAATCATTTGTTTTTATTGCTCTGTTTTCAGAAGTAGGGTCTCTACATGTAGCCTTGGCTATCCTGGGCCTCACCACATAGACCAACCTGGTCTTGATATCACAGAGACCCATCTGCCTCTTTGCTTCCCAAGGAGATTGCAATCATTTTGAAATTAGTTGAGATTAGCAATCATTCTTATTACTGAAACTTTTTAAAACTCAAAAAAACTCCTTTTATTTTATGCGTATGGTTGTTTTGTGCGTCATGTATGGCCATGAACCATATACATTCTCTGGGTCTGAGGAGGCCAGAAGAAGGCACCCGTTTCCTTGGAACTGGGGTTACAGGTGGCCATGAAATGCTATGTAGGTGCTGGACATTGAACCTTTGGAAGTGTGGCCAGGTTCTTAACCATTGAGCCCTGGCTCCAGTCCCAGATGGGCTTTAGCTTGCCATCCTTTTGTCTCTGGAGGCTGAGATTACAGGCATGCATCACCACACACAACTCTGCTGATTTTGGGTAAGGAGGGGTGGTAACTGGAATTCAAAGCAGTCTCTCTGCCTGCCAGGCAAGTGCTCTGCTGATAACTTACATCCTTATTGAATTATCTTATTTCTGATTCTTCAATAACTTACTAAAAAAAGTTTGTCTTCTGCTGATGTACAAACATGCTGAATTATATTTATAGATTTATTTTAATTTTTTGTTTTTTTTGAGACAGGGTTTCTCTGTATAGCCCTGGCTGTCCTGGAACTCACTCTGTAGACCAGGCTGGCCTCGAACTCAGAAATCCACCTGCCTCTGCCTCCCAAGTGCTGGGATTAAAGGTGTGCGCCACCACTGCCCGGCTATATTCATAGATTTACTTGTATTTATCTATGCTTGTTTCATTTCTAGACTGAATCTAGGAATTACTTAATAATCGTTTTTTTTTTCCCCTTTCACATGCTTTGTTTGCTAATATTTTATGTGAATTATTTAAATCAGGTTGGTCTGTAGTTTTCTCCTTTTTCTCTTTTGTTTTCAGTCTTTGTTAGATTTGATATCAGTGTTATTCTGGCTCAGTAAGAAGAATTTGAGTGATTTTATTTCTTACTCCGAAAAAAATTTAGGTACTTTAGGAATTTATTGTGTGTTGATTTAATAGAGAAACGTTGGCATTAAGGGTTATAGCAGTGATCAGATGAACAAATATCCTTTGTGTTTTAGTTGGGGAAGCAGGTCATGTACAAATACACAGTCAAGATGGGGAACATGACCGCTGACGGAAAGCATTATGAAAGCGAAGTTGAGAACGGCAAGCAGGTGATTGCAAGGTAGGGGGTTTCCCTTTAAAGCTGATGGCCAGGAAGCATTAGAAAGACAGATCTACACAAGACAGACCGAGCACAGACTGGAGAGTAAGCCCCATCAGCATCATCCCAGAGTCCAATGGGGGACCATGCCCAGGATGTGAAAGGCCACACTGAAAGAGGGAGAGCTCTAAGAACTCACATCAGAAGGTCGAGGGAGCCTTGAAGAGCCAGAGGTGCTCTCGGTCCAAATGGAGGGTGTGGTTTATTATAGGTAAAAGGCACTGGAGATTGGACCATGGTGGGAGCAAAGGAGATGTTCAAAGGAGCCAGACTGGAGAAACCTTGGAGGGGAAGTGTGTTGAAGTAATTATTTAAAACACCTGCTGGTCAGGCCAATGACTATTTAAGCTGTAGTGACTCTGCCTAGCTCAGCCATGTTCTGTGGCCAGAGGCCATGTGTGGGCTGCAGCTATAAGTGGCCAGCCAGAAACACCAGCCCTGCCACCCACGAGACACCAGCGTGGGAGATGGTTCTACCAATCTTCCACGCTGTTTCTGCCAGGCTGGGCCATGCCCAGACCATCCCACCATCCATGCAAGCCCCAGTTAAAAAAAAAAAATGAGACTCTAATGCTTAAATATTAATCAAAGGCTTTATATATTTAGTAATGCTCAATAACAATATGCCCATACAAAGAGAGTTGTTTCCCAATTACCTAACCTAAATAAAAGTTGTCACCTGCGATTGCTCTTTATACCTGCATGGCTCTCCATCCTCCTACCTCTCTCTCCCCCTAGCTCCTCCTCTTCCTTTTTCTCTCCTTACTCCTCTTCCTTTCCTTATTCCTCCTACCTTAGATCCTCCTACAGAAGTGTCTTAGTTTAATTTCTGTTGCTATGATAGAATGCCCTGACATAAAGAACTTAAGTGATAAAGGCTTTATTTTAGCTCACATTTCCGCATCATTGTCCATCATTGTGGTGAAATCATATTCACAGTCAAGAGCAAAGAAAGAATAAATGCAAGCCTACTTACTGTCTGCCTCTCCATTCATATAGTCCAGGGCCCAAACCCAAGGGAATAGTGCCACCTATAGTGGGCTTAGTCTCCCCATATCAATTCATATAATCCAGATAATCTTCTCAGACATGCCTACAGGCCAGCCTCATCGATACAGTCCGTCACTGAGATTCTCTTCCCAGATGACTCTAGGTTTGATCAAGTTGACAATCAAAAATAATCATCGAATGGAGCTTCTGGGGTTAATTAGATAGGGGATAAGAAAAAGAAATCAAATCTGATTCCAGTTGTTATTGGAAGGATAGTTGGCCATTTACTAAGTTTGAAAAGATGGAGACAGGAGTGAATTTCGGGAGACAATCTGAGTTTCAGTTTTGGACACAGTGTGTTTCAGATGTCCTTTGGCCTGGTATGTGTTATGTGACTTTTCCTAGGGAAGACAAAAAAGTGTCTATTGACTCCAGAGATGCTATCTACAACAGACCAAAACAATTCTATTCAAGTCTAGTTTAGTGAACCCATGATATATTGGAGTTATTTATAGAATTACCAACGACTGGTTACATATAGAAACATGAATGTAGCTGCAGGATCAAAAATGCCACCCTAGCATGGGTGCATGCTCACAAAAGTTGCATCCTTGGGTATTCATGACTAGCAGTCAGATGGCTGGCTGGGATAGTCTCCTCTTTCCAGCAACTGTGGGCTGCATTTACAACCTTGGGAGGGACCTCATGAATCTTGTAACTTTCTGAACTTCTTAAGTTTCATTAATTTCCTGAGTCAAATGCCTCCCTCTTCCTTCCAGGAGGGAATGTTTCAATTAGGAGGAAATAGCTACAAACAATTCCAGAGTCCAGGGGAGGAGTTTAGTCTGGAGCTACATGCTGGTAAGGACATTATCAATGGCTTTTCAGTCTGAGAGGAGACTGATCATCAATGGCGTGGGTAATGAAATTGGGAGGATTGATCCTTGGGGTACCCCACCAATTGTCAGTTAGCAGAGCTGACTAGAGAGAGGAGAGGGAACTTAGAGTGGCTCATGCTGTGCTAAGGTGAGTGCTGGGGTTGACAAGGCTTGGTGGAGGCCATTGGTGACCTGGTGACCTGATGATGGCAGTTGTGTTGGGTGGTGGGGGCCAAGTCAGGCTGGAGCTCAAGGGGTATTGGGAAAGAGAGGAACTGGAACTGAGGGGGCCTATGTAACCCCACCCTCACCCCCATCAAGATTTCAATAGCTAGTATAGGCTGGCTTTGGACTCACAATCTGTCTCATCCTCCAGATGTCAGATACATGTCACCACACCTGGTGTCATAGGTACATCTTTAAAGGACAGCAGAGAAATATGTGGGTGTAGATTGGGAAGTGGAGTTAATAAGCATTTTTTCTCCCTCCACGGAGTGCATGATGTCATAGGTTCCCATCTCCCCACTTCCTAGAAATCAGACCACTCACTGCAGCCTCTCCCCAGACAGAGCTGATAAGGGAAGCTTCCTGTGACCTTGCAGTCTCCCTCCGAATTACAGCTGAGAGCAAGCCCAACCACTCTGATACCCAGGCCCAAGATGACCTTGAATAACTTTCTTTCTTTCTTTTTTTTTTGTTTTCTTTTTTTCATTGGATATTTTATTTATTTACATTTTAGATGTTATTCCCTTTCCCCATTCCCTCCCCCAACCCCTTATCCTGTCTCCCCTCCTACTACTTCTACGAGGATGTGCCCCTACCCATTACCCACTCCCTCCTCCCTGCCCTCGATTTCCCCACCCTGGGGCATCCAGCCTTCATGGGACCAAGGACCTCCTCTCCCACCTATGCCTGACAAGGCCATCCTCCACTACATATACAGCTGGAGGCATGGGTCCTTCCAAGCATGTTCCCAGGCTGGCGGTTTAGACCCTGGGAGTTCTAGTTGGTTGGTATTGGCGCTCTTCCAATGGGGCCTCAAGCGTCTTCAGCCCCTTCAGTTTTCTCTCATCTAATGCCAGTTCTGCTTTCTGAATTCTGGCATTTAACCTGGGTCACGTGATGTGGAACCCCGCCCCACTCCCATGCTCCCCAAGAAAGACCCTGTAAGCATCAGAAACTCCTTTTGTTCTTTGGAACTGAAGGCTAGGTGTCTTTTCTTTTTTGTCATGCTATCCTTGACATTTGTCTCTCCTGGAACTTTTTTTTTTTTTTTCATCTTGCTTTCTCCCTTCAGGGCATGACCATGGATGGCTACAACGCCATGGTCTTCTAAAGTGTAATTCATCTCAGCCTCCTCTCTATTCACCTGTATTATCTTTTATTATATACAACAGAGTCTACATGTTTGTATGTTGATGGTAATGAGAAATGGAAAAACAGTTGTAGTAATGCTCTTATGTAATGAGAAGAAATAGAATCTGGTGTGTGTGTGTGTGTGTGTGTGTGTGCATGCACACACGTCTTTGTGTGTATGTTGTTGAGACAGAAGTACAGACAGTTCTTCCTAAGTGACAAGAAAGCAGGCTGAGGACACAGGTGGAGAGTACAGACCTGGAATGTAACCGTGTATGTATTCTTTCCTGCTTTCTGTTTTCCCAATAAAATAGAAGTGAGGCTGTCAGCTGCGGATGAGGATGGCAAGGTGTTGGCAGTCTGAGAAGAGAGGTGATTAAGAGTGGCCTATGAGAAGGCGAAGAGGGGCAAACAGCCTAGGGAAATACTATTTTAAGCCAGCTGACATGGTGGCCATAGATCTAATTTAGTAGAACACACATTTTTTTTTCTTAGCTGTGTTCTGCTGTGTAAATACCAGAATGAATAAAAACCTGAATTTGGCAAAGAGTTTGGTAGTATAAAGAAATGTGTCCAAGGAGCCATATATTTTTGATGCTTTGGGGTTAGTGACTAGATAGGTTAGCCATTATTTTATTATCTTTTCTTGTGGTTATGGGTCAGTGCTGGCTACTTTTATGTCAGCCTGACACACATACAGTCATCTGAGATGAGGGAAACTCAACCGAGACAATGCCTCCATGTGATCTTGCCATAAAGCATCTTCTTAATGATGGGGGAGGGACCAGCCCATTGTGGCTGGTGTTACCCCTGGGCTGGTGGTCCTGGATTCTGTAAGAAAGCAGGCTGAGCAAGCCATGGGGAGCAAGCCAGTAAGCAGCATTCCTCCATGGCCTCTGCATCAGCTTCTGCCTCCAGGTGCCTTCCCTGTGTGAGTTCCTGTCCTGACTTCCTTTGATGATGAACAGCAATGTGGAAGTATATGCTAAATAAACCCTTTCCTCCCTAACTTGCATTTGGTCATGGTGTGTCATCACAGCAACAGAAACCCTAACTAAGACAGGGTCTATTCATTTAGCTCTTTTGAACTTGATGGGGACAGTTATTGAACTTGATGGGGACAGTTATTGCAAGGGAATGGAGCATTTTGGCTCCAGCTTAATTATTGTTTCCCTACAGTTTCAGAAGTCCCCATACCCCTTAGCAAGGAACTTAGCTTGGTGGCCTGGCCCTCCCACTTGTCCCCGGTGCATTCCCTGACTTCTGCCTTCCTCCGTTCCCTGGGAAGCAGAGAGTGTGGCGGCGAGGGTCTAGGCAGGCTGGCTAACGTGGTATCCTCCCTCAGCTGAAGGTATCCTTCTTCACACAGGCATGCCTGGCAACAGTCTTTGCCCTGCAGATGCCAGGCTCCTCGGATCTGAAAGTCTTGATGATTTCGTCAGGGCTCATTTAGCATTTGTGTAGGGGCTAGAGACGGTTGATAATTGAGCAGATTAAAGCCATCACTGTGGTTTATGATTCAGGGAAGTTAAGTGTGAGTAGAACTTCTTATCCATTTCTCATCTCATCCTCAGAATTGATCTGTAACAGGATATGGCCTCTCCCCAGAGAAATGTGGTAGCATGGATTGGTTTCTAGAAAATTCCTTTGAGTTACTCAAGAACCTTGTTAAAACCAAGTTTTATGTGGCTTTTTTTGGATACATATTCAAGAGAAAAACGAAACTATGCATAAAGTGCTCAAATGAAGTCTCATTAAATTATCTTTACAAGAAGAGTTATTTATTGCCTTTCATGTCTTGTTTTGATTTGTTTGAAACAAGGTCTCCTTGTATAGCTCAGGCTAGCCTGGAAGTCACTCTGTAGCTCAGCTGGCCTGATGTCTTGATCCTACTGCCCCAGCTCCCTAAACACTGGCATGCGCCACCATGTAAGGGTTTCAATGTCATCTGAATAAAAGGATTTAGGGAACTGGATGGAGATCATTATGTGTAAAAGAGGGGACAGAAGTAAGAAAGATGTCACAGTAGACCCACCCACAGCTGCCTCTGCATAGTCCTCTGGGATCGTCCAGCAAATCGGATTGGGATTTCATTTCTGTGCAGCCCCTGACTCAGTGCCTTCCAAACTGTGCTGCTGGAGAATTCTGACCCCTCAATAAATCCTTCATGGGGTGAGCGCTCAAATCAATTTAGCCAAGGCTGAATAATCTCTTCCTGTCTTGGAGGCTCACAGTATATTTCATTTGCAAAACCATTCTACGAATATTAAATGAGCTCCTTTTGTGTGTCAGGCTTTGTGTCGGGATCTGTGGAAATTAGAAGCAGAACCAAACCCAACTGCTGCTTTCGTGGAATTTCTCCCAGGAGGGGGATGGGCATTACTCAAATAGTCAAACAAATAATACATAGTTACAAACTGGAGTGGACTCAAACTGTGGACCAAAGTGCTAGCACTGAGTTGGATACAATCAGAGGAACGGAAAAGACACAGTGGCAAGAAGCAGAGAAAGGAGGGTCGTGAGGAGGCATGTGTGTCATGTGAGATGGGATGATGCCACTTTTGAGGACTTTCATACAGGGGTCGTTGGCCACATTAAGGATCCTGATCTGGAAGCTGAAATCCTAGGATGGCTGCAGGCAAATTAATGCTCCAGAGAAATAGTGCTGTTTAAAAAAAAAAAAAGCCACAGCCAGCTTGCCCGGCTTGCTTTACTCAGTTTTTCCACATTTAGTCCATGTAAACACCCTGGGGCCGGCACTGGACTGTTTTGAGCCAGTTCACCAGTTTGTCTCTTCTATACAAAGTGTTGTTGCGGATGGGGTGGAAACCTCAGTGGTTGGAAGCCTGTGGCCTTTTACTCTGTGGAGGGGGAGTGCCAAGCTGTTTATGGCTCGGATGCCACTCTCCCAACCGACCAAGCTCCGGCACTTGCATTCCAAATTCTGCAGGCAATAAAAAACGTAGGACGATCCCAGCCGGGAGGTGGAGCATAAGCCCATCCATCAAGGTCTGTGCGAGCCTTAGCTTCACCAGAGTCTTTCCTATCAGCTTCTTTTGCAAGTGTTTTTCTCTTCTCTGAGCTCCGAGTAGGACATGCAGATAATGGAGCTTCCTATAGGCATCTAGCACACTGCTAAAAGTGTTTAATATTCCATGGGGCCATATTTGTGATTTTTCTTTTAGTTTCTTTTTGTTTCGTGTGCATTGGTGTTTTGCCTGCATGTGTATCTGTGTGAGAGTGTAGAATCCCCTAGAACTGGAGTTATAGCGGTGATCTGCTGTGTGGATGCTGGGAATTGAACGCGGGTTCTCTGGAAGAGCAGCTAGTGCTCTTGGCCTCTGAACCTTCTCTCCAGCCCTGAGTTTTCTTTGTTACAAGCCAATGGTATAGCTTTACTCAGGTTTTCTACAGTCTGGTTGTCCCAGTCCACCACCACAGAGCTCCTATGGGGCTCAGGCTGCTTTGAAACTTACTATGTATTCCAGGCTAGCCTTGAACGAAGGCGCCTCCTGCCTCAGCTTTCTCAGGATTACCATGCTTAGATCCATTCTGTGTCTTCAACCAGCGACTCTTGTTTTGAAATCCAGGCTAGCCACACATCAATTGCCCAATAGTTAATCAATCTCTCTCTCTCTCTCTCTCTCTCTCTCTCTCCCTCTCCCTCTCTCTCTCTCTGTGTGTGTGTGAGTATGTGAGTGTGTATGAGTGTGTATTGTGTGAGTGTGTATGAGTGTGTATTGTGTGAGTATGAATATGTGTGTGAGAGAGTGTGTATGTGTGTGTGAGAGAGTGTGTATGTATGTGTGAGTGTGTATGTGTGTGTGAGAGAGTGTGTATGTGTGTGTGAGAGTGTATGTGTGTGTGCATGCACGCACACATGCATGGTGGGAGTATCAGATGTCAACGTGAGGTGTCCTCCTCTGCTGCTCTTTATATTTTGAGACAAGAGTTTCTCACTGAATTTAGAGCCTGCTGATTTAACCAGATAGTGAGCCCCAGAGATTCTCCTGTCTGCACCTCTTCAGTACCAACATCTAGTGGCCCAACTTGTGTTCTCATACGTCCATGTCCTTCCCCCACCCCCAGCTTATATGTTGAAGCCCCCAGTGTAATGGTTTTAGGGGATAAGGCCGTTGGGAGGTGGCTATTTTGTTGAGGTCTTCGGGATAGGGTCCATCATGGGATTAGGATGGTTGGTAGAAGAGACACTAGGACTCTTTATACCATGTGAGCACACAGTGAGAGGACCATAAAGGGTGCTGCACTCATTCTGGCCTCGTAGAACAGCAAAAATCAACAGTTGTTCCAGGTGCTCCATCTATGCCTGAGTTCAGTAATAGAGCTATAATCGAGATTTCTGGGAGGCAAGGATGGTCTCTGGATAGTTCTGAGTCCCTCTGTCTCTAAGTAGCTGCTCAACAAACACCAGTCGAGTCGTTTTCTTAGTTGTAAGTCATGTAAACAGCTCTAGATAATTTACTGCTGGGCACTGCGTAGCAGTTGGAGTCCTCAGAGCAGAACAACCCAGCTTGAAGGGCTCAGTGAAGAGGGTAGCAAGCCCAAAGTTCTCTGCACCCTTTTCTAGTGGCGACGTCATCCACGTTGCACCAGGTAAGTAGAGCTGGGTCTTTCTGGATAGCGTGATTGTAACCTCAACTAGGTGCTTTGAAACTTCTCACAATTGTGTTTTAATGAGGAGACACAGGAGGGCGCTCTAACCAACCGGCACGATGGAACTATAAGCGCTTCTCTAGTTTAGTCTGCTCATTGAGGTTCAATTGGGAACCCATGCAAGGGAGGCTGGCGTTAGTGCCTGCTTTAGAAAGTGGGCTCTTAGAATACGAGGGGATTCATTTCTTTATCACAGGAAAGATCTTCAGACGCTGGCAGCCCCCCCCACTTCCCAATGGCTAGATCCCTTTACCGTGGTAGCTCTTGTAATCGTGGCTGGAGCCCAACGGAAGTTTCTAACGAGAATCAGCTGAAAACTCCCCTGGAATGTACGACAATGACAACTGATATTCTGCACTCTAATGCCCTGGCTATAACCTCAATAGGTGCTTTGAAAAGTTTCACATTGTGTTTTAATATGCAGACACAGGGGGGCGCTCTAAACAACTACCGAGGAGACGTAAAAGGTTTCATAGCCTTTTCAGTTAAAAAAAAAAAAAAAATCGAGGCTTTGTTGAACCTTTTTGTTGTTTGTTTGTTTGTTTCACCAGGCAGAATAGGCAGGAATACCTACTCTTCCCTCATTGTCTCTCCTGTGACAAAGGTCTCCAAGACACACCCTGTATACTGTTCAGTTAATCAGACAAAAGAACGTGACAAAATGCATAAAGAGAAAGAGAGCTTGGGAAAAGGCTGGGGTGGTGGTGGTGTTCTGTGTTCGTGCTATCCTTTCACCGTGGTTGTCCCCAGCTAATGGAGACTTAAAAACTATTTACTTATTTATCAATTACAGGCTAGCCTCTGATTTTAGCTATAAAGACTCAGCTAGTAAGGCAAAAAATTTACCTATCACAGGTTAGTCCTTGATTTTAGCTATAAAGATTCAGTCCGTTAGTAAAGCCTGCCAAAGGCTCATATCTAGAGGACAGTTGGCCAAGGCCAACCTAGGGCAGTAGAGACAGACTGAGACTTCCTTCAAAGATGCAGCCAGTCTGGTGCCGCTTTCTGTTAAGTGCCGGTGACACCTGGTCTGTGCTTGTAGCTTGCCAATGGAAAAGGGCCAGTGGGGGAGGGTGGGGACTGGAGGTGATATCAACTTTCCCACAGATTGATCACACTGAGTTTTACACTCAAAAGATAAAGCCAATCTACTTCTTGTTAATCGGTGACAGTTCACGTGAGACACGAAGTGTGCTCGTCTGGCAGCCAGTGTCACAGAACACGACTTACTCGCTAGGGCCCGTTTTTTTCATACCTGTCCCTCCAGCCAGAACGCTCACTCTAGGGAGGAAGGGGTGCGGGGCTGCTGCAGGGGGTTCTTCTTTCCGGGGAGCGGAGGGATGATCACCCGCAGTCGTCCAGGGCATGGTCAGTAGAGCAGTTTTCCCTAGCTGAGGGAGAGTAGATGGTGACACGCAGCCCCGAGGCGGCGGGTTCCAGTTAGCCTAGCGCTCAGGATCTCCACTGGCTGGGATTGCATTGCCTCTGCCACCGCCGCAGACTCAGGAACTCTGCACAGATTCCGGGTTTAGTTTCACCCGCTGTGGCTCACAGACACGAGATCCAGATTAAAGAGGGAGGGAAGGATGGAAAAAAAGGATGCTTAATTTCACTCACAGGAAAGTTGTGCGCGCGGCAGAGGTTGGGCTACGATCTTAGACTCTTTCTAGGTTCACCTTTCCTTCGGGAAGGGTGACGTGTGACACTCCACTTTGACTCCCCAGAAACAACAGAGCGCCTACCGGCATTAAGCGCTTTCCTAGGCGAGCGAGTCAATTTCCCCACGATCCCTAAACGTCAGGAACTGTTATCCCCTTACATTGCGGGGCGAGATAATGGCCTTGTACAAGTTGGGTGGCCTTGTCCCGAGTGTCGCAGCTAGTAATGAAACGAGGTCTTTGAGGTGGGGTTTGTGTAACCCTAAAAAGCAGACCACAGCTTCTGGTTCTGCCAGCACGCTACTGGTACCTGGGCCAAAGCTGTTCCAGAGAAAGATGGAACGAACGACTCCTAGGTGGTTCCCCCCTATCCCCACCCTTAGCCCTGGGTGCGTACAGACATCCCAACGCTGGCTGGCTCCCCCATCTTGGAGAAGATGACCTCCTGTCTCCGGGGATCTCTTCTCCAGTGGGAGAACCGTTTCGGGGAAATATCCCTTTGCGGCACACAGGGGGCGAGAGTGGAGGATCTGAGGGCTCACGGATAGGATGTGGAGCAGGGGAAGCTGGCGACTCAGCAGCCCGTGGAGAGTGACCGCGGTGTCGCTAGTTTATCCCTGCAGGCGTCCACGTGGTGGGTGTGTAGCACTTTCATTCAAACTTTGGGGAGTTCTTGGTTTGGACGTCAGTGAAGGTGTGACCAATCAGAGTCCCGAGACGGGAATAAATTATGCAAATATCCATCTGGCGATGGGTCAGATGACTAGAATACTTTTAAAAGTACCTCTCCAGGAGTTCGCGGTGTGACAGCGGCTCTGGGCGAGCACAGGTCAGGCTGGGCAGCGTGTCCCTCCACACGCTCGCTCCCTTTCCCCCTCGCCGCTCGCAGCGCTACCATCCTTTAGGCTCTAACTTCCCCTCCAGCTGCCCACCCCATCACCTTCTGGCCGAGACCCGGGCTGCCCACTTCTAGGCTCAGGAGGTTTTAGTGGCTTAAAAACAAACAACAACAAAAAACCAAACCAAAAAATCTGCCTGAGAGGAGGGGGCGTGGCGGGAAAGGATGCGAAACCCGGTTTTCCTGCTCGGCTTCTGGAGCGTCTATTGTTGCTTCCCGGCGGGAAGTCTCACAACCTTAAGTCCCCAGGGGTCGCTGCGAGGTAATGTGCATTTATTTTTATTATTCCTCTACCCCCTTCTTTTCTGCGCTGGGCCCTCGCTGTCCTGCCGACCCTTCGTCAGTGCTTCTTCGTCCCAATAAAATTCTTTCCCACTGCGCAGTCTGTGTTCTCCTCTTGGATCTTGGAGGCCACTTGTCTGGCGTTTCGGATGAGAGCATCCGCTAGCAAGCCGTCCTGGAGGCTGCAGGCGAGCAGAGTGCGTGGGCTGGAGTCCTCTCTTTTGCTTCCTTCCATTAATCGGCGCTGCCCGGCTAGCTGAGCTCCCTTCTAGCCGCGCTTGAATTACACCATGTTTTAAACCTTGTCTCGGTCTTTGGAGGTTGGTGAGGCTAGAGGATTCTTAGAAAGCTCCCTAACTTCCGGTCCCCCCCCCCATCAGCGCTTAGGTGTTTTGGAATTTAAGGTGGTGGCGAGGAGGGTTTCAGATTGATAATCGGTTGTAGGGAACACCTGGTCTGTGACGTCCTTCCAATTATCTTCCTTCCTCTCCCTCTTCCCCCATTCTTCTTCTAGCATCTTGTTGCTCTTGCTTCTTTGGTTCCGTATAGCACTCTTTGACCTGAGGCAACCTGCCCCGTTAGAGTGCGGGCGGGGTCATCCAGAGCCAGCATTAGCTGGTTAAGCAGTGGAGGGCCCCAGAGCACCCAAACCAAGACCTATCATTTCATTTAGCCTGCAGAGATAGCGCCAGGACCTAAGGGTCCAAGTTAGTTTACCGGTACCTGGGAGCTTAAGTTGGAAGAGACTGGGAAGGGGGCGGGGGGAGGGGGAGGGGGCGAGCCTACCTTTTCCTAGCTACTGTTAGTTTGAAGGGTGACTTGAGGTAGGTGGCATCTGAAGTTCGTTCGGTTCAGAGTATTTAGGGGATGGTGCCATTCGTTTGTAAAGTATCACTGCATCCCAGTACCAGGGACTTTTGATGGTGGGAGGAAGACATTGAGGGAACAATCCCTATCCTTGTGAGATCTAATCTCAGCCTTTGGAACTAATGTATGTAAAAGGGTACTCACGAATGAAGCAGGAAGGTGAAGCTGAGGGGAGAGGTTTAAAGTGCCCCTGTCGGGTTGGGGGGGGGGCGCGACGGGTAGAGAGTAGGGGTACCTTTCACCGAGTGGTCAGGGAGAGCCTTATCTAGTGCTTGACCCCTGAGCAAGAAACTGAGAGGGTCATCTGGGTGAAGAACAATCACAAAGGCCCAGAAGCCAAAGTGACCAGTCCTTAAGTTGTAGGAACCAAGCTGGATTTCTGTGAGGTGAGGGCAGAGCAAGCCAGGTATCAGGGCGGTCCTCCTTACCTACGTATGGGTTTAGCTTCAGCTCTCTCATGTTCGAGCCAACAGCTTCCCTTTTCTCCTAAGCTACCCCATCTGCTCTCTGGGAGAGTGGCTCTCCAGGTTGGAGGACTGAACTGGTAATGCCTGCAGCTCAAATTTCTGCCAGTTGGTGCTTTAATTTCGTGGCAGCTAACCCATGTTCAGGTCATGTGTCTTTAGCTGTGTTTTTTGGATTTTACCCCTCTTACATCTGGCATATGTCCTCAGCCCCTTATGTTTCCATGGCTATGGTTTCTCTGACCTCTTCTCTCTTTTGTTCTTCCCTTGGTGGTGCGGGATAGTGTCTCATGTAGCCCCGACTGGCCTCGAACTCACAAGCATGTGCCACCACACCTGGTTTAGGTGGTGGGGAGGATCAAACACAGTGATTTGTGCATGCCAGGCAGGCACTCAGCTGTCCTGAGTCACTCCCTATTTCCCTAGTGTATCTTTTAGATTCTGAAGATTAAATCCATGGCCTTAAGCGTGTACCGAACACACTGTACTACAGAGCTACATCCCTAGTCCCTAACGACTATTATTGGCTATTATTATTTAAGAGTTGGAAACCAGGGCTAGCTAAATCGCTCAGATTTGCCTTCAGTTTATTAAATTGCTCAGTTTTGTACTTCAGACAGAGCCACAAAATTTAGTTCAAATGACTAATTAATACTCACTGAAGATAACGAGACATTGGATTCATAGTAGCTTCAGATATCCTCAGGAGGCAAAGAGGAAACACTCAGTAGGTGTAAAACGTAAAACCCAAATGAAAAGGAATTTGCTCAAGACTGGACTTGAACTCACCACTCTAATCTCCAGAAGTATTTACCCTGTTCTTTCTCTCCAGATGAGAGTCATAAGCCTGCTGGAGTGCCAGCTACTGCCAAACCCTCTGTGGCTTTTAACATCCGCACTTCTAAGGACCCAGAGCATGAAGGGTGTAATCTCTCCCTTGGTGACAGCAAACTCTTAGAAAACTGTGGCTTCAACATGACAGCCAAAACCTTCTTCATCATTCACGGATGGACGGTGAGCCCAGGAGGGGGGCTCTGCGGCTTTATATAAATTTTGATTCCTTTTGTTTTGGTCAATTAAAGAGAATAGCGGTGCTTCCAGATTCCGAATCCTCTCCCCCTCTTTCCTTGTGGGCTGCTTGTATTTCGGACAGCTGTGAAGAATGTAATGGACGCTTCTCAGGGGGGGTAATCTGGACTCAGCAGGGTGGCATTTAGGGCTGGCATGCAATGGGCTTTCGGAAAGTGCTTCTCTTGAGGCCAGGCAGCCCAGCTCCCCTGGCTATGAAGGAGCTCTAATTATGCTTAATTACATTGGCCAACCACTGCCCGGAGGGAGGGGGCCCATCCTACTCGAGAGCAGGTCTCAACTGAAGCAAGTAACTGGCTCAGAGAATCGAGGGGCCAGCTGGCCTGGTTGGCTGGCTTCTATTGGCATGCTGCCCTCCTGTTTGCATAGAGATGGCCCCATTTAAAGGCACTGGGCTCTTTTTGTGCCCTAGCTGAGCAATTTCCATTGAAAGGCCCATGACAAACTTCAACAAAAAAGAGCTTTAACACTCAGCTTCAGAAACTCTTGGCCAGCAAGGGATTTGTTCATTCATATAATGACAGTCTGAAGGAAAATGGCACTATTAAGTGAACAGGTTTCTGCCTAGACTAATTGGGAGGGGACACTCTTCCGCTTAATGATGAGAAATTCATATCCGTTACATTCTTGCTGGGTCTTTAGCTCTACTGTCAACAGTTGGGGTCGGACTTGGGAGTTGAGAGGGTAAGAGTCTACTACTTTCCTATAAAGTGAATGAAGAGGAGACTGAGGGCCTGTCTGTCTGTCTGTCTGTCTGTCTTCATCTCTTGGGACACAAGTGGAATCTCACATTTGAATTTCTCTAAGGTCCTCCTGTCAAAATGCAAATACTAACTGCCTGTAGCTTACAAATGGGGGGCAATCCAGAAAGTTCTTTTGTAATGTGTTTGGAACTTGGAATGGTAGTTTCCCATAGAAGGAAGTTGTAAATAGTGTTTGGGTTCCCAGGCTAAGCACAGAAAATCTATTTATTTGATAATGTACGTGTGGATAGGTTTATAACTGCTTCTAGTCACCATGTATAATGTTGCTTCTGTGGGAAAAATGCGTTCTGAGTTCTAATTTGGGATTCCAGGGGTGGATTTTTCTTACTCTGGGGTCAAGAGGATGGCAGAGATGGGTTGTGGGAAGGAATCATTTGTTAACTTTCATAAGTGACAGTGCCTCCCAGCATCTCAGAGGGAGGAGCTAATTCTCCTAGGCAACCTTCTCCAGCTCCTAGAAGGATGGACCTGGCCACTTGCCTGACAGAGAGAGGGATTCAGACTAACATCACATCATTACCATCATTACCAACACCTATGTAAGAGAGAATGACGCAGCAGACCACAACACAGCGGCTGTGAACATTTTGATGGGAAACTGGGGATACGAAGAGCAGTGGGGGGAAGAAGCATCACACCTTTCTGCCTTTGGCTGACTTGCACATGTTCTTGTGCAAGAGTCCTTGTTCCCTCGGCTGCCTCTGTGAAGGATCAGATGGGGAGAGGAGCATGGGATTTCTGAAGTCCAGAAGAATGAACAGGAAAATAATTGCTCTGTTCTCTTTGCAGATGAGTGGTATGTTTGAAAGCTGGCTGCATAAACTTGTGTCAGCCCTGCAGACAAGAGAGAAAGATGCTAACGTAGTGGTGGTTGACTGGCTGCCCCTGGCTCACCAGCTGTACATGGATGCAGTCGATAACACCAGGGTGGTGGGGCAGAGAGTAGCTGGGATGCTTGACTGGCTGCAGGTAAGCAGAGATGAAAGGGTGGTGTCTCCTTAGGAAACACAGAGCACACATTGTTACTGTGAACTTCGAGTATAATCAAAATCTCCAGTGTTACAGTTTGCTAAATTAAAGCACTGCACAAATGATCTCAAAGTCCACATCAGAGCCTTTTAATTATTGATAGATCTTTGGATTCTTCTGTTATTTATTTATTTGCTATATAAAGAAAATGTCTTGCCAGAGATGAGTTCTTGATCTTAGAAGCTGATGTCCTCAGGGTACTTGAGAGTCCAGGAGTCAGGCAAGAGGGATGCTCTTGCCTTTGGAGGGTGGCTGTGCTAAGGGATGGCAAGGAGGCTGCTTCAAGTAGCTCAGCCACTGCACTGTCTGAAATAGTGTGTGCAAAACAGATCTTGAGGTCTTGATTTACTGTTTATAAGCTAATCGCTAGCCTGAGACCGGTAGACTTAACAGGGGTGGCTGTTTCCAGCCTGGCTCTCCTCTCACCTGCGAATCTTGTGAATCCTGGCAGCATCCTGAGTAAGAAGTGTGAGTGGCAATTCTTTGCTCTGACAAGCTTTAGAGAGTGTTTTCTGAGCCACAGGTCAGAGCCACACCTCAGCATCCCCCCAGCCAAGATGAGTATTCTGGAAGGGGACACTGTTCATAGGAGACCAGGTAGCTTTAAGGTGAGCAGTCAGAAGCTCCTGGGGGTAGAGGTCAAAGCCAAGGGATACAGGCAGGTCGCAGGTCACTGCAGTCATGGCTGGCATTTTGGTCTGCAGTAGGTATGGTGTCTTTTCTCTCTACACTGATGCATCTGTGTCCTGTAAATTCTGCCCCGAAGAAAGGAAGCCATTCTTTGCTTGTAGAGGAAAGGTCAGGCATGTTACCTGTAGTTACATCTTCCACCCCACCGCCTGGGCATTTCAAGCCACACCAAGTCCTTTAGAAGCCTCTGCCCTGGTGGACCATCCATATTGCCTGCCAGCAACACTAGTAAAGTTGCAGAGAGTCTTACGACCCCATGGCTCTTCTTTTATCACGATGGACTTGTTAAATTGTTGGCCCTGGAGCCTCAGGCTTACACTCTTTAGCTTCTACTCTTCAATGGTTTTCTGCAGGAAAAGGAAGAATTTTCTCTTGGGAATGTTCACTTGATTGGCTACAGCCTTGGAGCACATGTGGCTGGATATGCTGGCAACTTCGTGAATGGAACAGTGGGCAGGATCACTGGTAAGATCCGCTTCCACCGTGTGTGTGTGTGTGTGTGTGTGTGTGTGTATGTATATATCTCTGTGTGCATATATGTATGTATATATAAATATAAATATATATGTATCTATATTTGTGTATGTGTGTATATATGTATATATATAAACATATATATGTATCTATATGTGTGTATGTATGTGTGTATATATGTATATATATATAAATATAAGTATATATGCATATATGTATATATTATGTAAGTATGTATATGTGTATATATGTATGTATATATGTGTATATATGAGTTGTGTTAGCTGTGCCCTTCTACATGTATATATGAGTTGTGTTAGCCATGTCTTTCTGACTTTCTCCTTCCTGGTAGAAATTCAAAGTGGGGAAATACCAAGGTCCTTGATAACAGGGAACATAGTTTGGAAACCACTGGTCTGGTCTATGGTGAGGAAACAGGCAGAAATGAGACAACCTGCTCAGGGCCAGATAGCCAAGAACTACAGAGCAGGAGGCGAAGGGCCCTGCCCTGGCTTCCAAGCTTCTGAGTGTTTGGATTTGGTTCCCACCCTTGAGATTCCAGAGAGTTGAGAATGGAGCGGTGGTGGAGTCTACTTTGAATCCTGTCAGCTGACACCTTTGTTCCAGTGTTAAGGTTGTTTCTTTATCAGTGACAGTTGTCTGAATGAATCCTTGAGTTTTGTGATTAAGGAGACTTTTCTGATAATGGTATCCAGTTACTCAATAGAAAATGATTTTTTTTTCTGTATTGAAAATTTAATTTTTAATGCTTGAACTTGGACTAAATGACTCAATGATTAGGGAAAATGTCAAAGATCCTTTATGCAGTTTTTGGGGGGGTCATCTCTCAGGTACACAGAGAGCGTCCTCCACACTAACATTGTTGGTAAATTTGTTGCCCTGACCTTTTCCTCCTGCCAGCATTCCTTTACAGGCATTCATCCCTAGCTGGGGCTTGGACTGTCCAAAGGAGACCATGATTGTGTGGCCATTCTCCAATGTTCCAGAGCCAGGTCAGCCAGGGCCAGACTGCAGCACACATGTGGTCTCTACCAGGATCAAGGCCCTATGTGTCCTTGGTAACAAGGACAAACCAAAGATTTTTGGTTTTCCCTCAGACAGAAGATAGGGCTAGCAAGACAGCTTCCCAGTTCTTTTTGCTTGTTTGGGTGGTAGCTGCTGAGGAGAAGGCCTCCTGTCTGCGACCAGCTGGGGAGCTGGCAGGGTGTTCATTAGTTGTACATGGAGCAGCTCTCATGTCCCTAGAGCAGGCCCTTCCCTCCAACCTCTCTGTGGAGCAGGGGCCTGGCCTCTGTCCAGTTGATGCCCCACACGGGTGTAGGTGTCTGATGGGGATAGCCTGTCTCTTCTCTTCTCCTGTAGACCTGAGTGATAAGAGGTTAGAAACCACAGCTTATGTGTGGTTCTCAGGGCTGTGATACCACCATGCAGAGACCACAGATGTCCTTAGCTTTGAGTCCCAGGCTTGCTTGGCTCGAGGGCGTGGGTTTTGCAGGAGTTTAACCTTCTACAGCTTCGGACAGCAATCTGTGGTGCAGAGGGAAGAGGTCATGCATTCTTGAGTCAGCAAGAGCTAAGCAGGTAGATTCCTTTAAGAGTATGACCGAGGTATGTATGTATCCTGGGCAGGCTATAGGACAGACTCTGTATAACGTCCCTTCTTCAAACATACGGTACTTCCTCCATGATATCTCTAAGCCACACAGTAACCTTGCAGCTTTCACAGATGGGGGAAGGAGGACCGGGTGATCAAACAATGAGCCAATATCTTGCACAATATTTAGTAGCAGATCTGGGATTCAGGCCAGGTTACTAGGTTGCAGGGCGTGCCCTTAGCTACTATCTAAAAATATAGATAAACTATATAATAATAATAATAATAATAAAAATAAAAAACCAGATCATGTCACTTTTCGCCTTAGCTTGTGGACCAGAGATGTGTGTCACATGGTCCGAGCAGGGAGCTGGCTCAGTCTGGGTAGGTGAAGGCCCCACACTGGCCTGTGAGGCCCCCTCAGCTGTCGGCATTCCTCCAGCCCAGCTTCGTTTCCATGGAGTTGCCCGTCTGGTGGGGACCTTTGTTTGCACCGAGCAAAGAGCCCCTCTCTTGTATTGGTTGTGAAGCATACTGTTCTTCTTCTTCTTTCTTTTCCCCTTCAGTGCACATGGTGAGAGGCAGGGAGCCACTTCTGTGTTATACTATGGCCTTGCAGCCTATCAAACAGGACATTGTGGACTATCCTGGAAGGGCATGTTTTAATGCCATCTTTCTTTTGGTCCTGGGCTAGGGTTGAGCCCTAAGTAGCCTGGGATCCCTTTCTGCCGGGAGTCACCCATAAAATCATCCAAACATCTCTAACTTTCTGGTTTTAGCCTTCGCGCCTTTCTGTGAGCCAGGAGCCCTAGTCTGTTCAGTCTAGAAAGCAGGTCTGCCCTTGTCCTAGAGTTACCTTCTCATTCGTATCCAGTGAACTCACTATTTCCTTGTCCTGGATCTGGGGAACATGGTTCTGTTGCCGATTGCCTGATTGCCTCTTTCCAAGACATGGATTCGCTGGGTGTTGTGATGCTTGCTTTCATCCAAGCAGAAGCAGGTAGATCTCTGAGAGTACAAGACCAGTGTGGTTTACACAGTGAGCACTACAAGAGTGTGGGGCGTGCAACTGGATGGAGGCCAATTCCTCCGCTGCAGAGGTGGGGGGGGGGGGGGAGGTTGCGTGTGATACTGACTAGCATTCTGTCAGCTCCCCAGGCTCTTGTCTCAGAAAACCCAAACCAGAATAAACAACACAAAACAAACGGTGTAGGTCTTTGGCCATATCACCTTCAGGCCTTGGTGTCTCTAGACTAGGGTCTATCAGTCTGGGAAGTGCTGTTATATGGGGCCTGTGGAGATTTGGGGTGTGTGTGTGTTGGGGTGGGGTATGTGGCACATTTTAGGATGTTTTCTGCATCTCTGGCCTGTCCTCAGTGTGATGCTGCTACTTCTACCCACAAGTGCCATAAACAAAAATTTCTTCTGAAATCAACCAAATGTTTCTTGGTGACAAAAGCACTTCCTGGGGTCCAACATTGTTCAGGATGAAATAGGGCCCATATCTTACTGCTTAACTCTTTCCACACTTTTTTCTTTTCTTTCTTTCTTTCTTTCTTTCTTTCTTTCTTTCTTCCTTCCTTCCTTCCTTCCTTCCTTCTTTCTTTCTTCCTTTCTTTCTTTCTTTTTTCTTTTGCATCTGTAGAGCAAAGAGCCTTCCTGGTTGGGACAAATCCAGTTTGTACAATCACAGCTTGATAATAAAAAATATAGACAAGTTCTTAATCTCTTATTTTTTTACACGAGCTGTATAAATTGAGGCCCGAGGTTCTACTTCATATATGATCCTGAAGAACAGAGGAAATTCTCAGTGTCTGGTCCACAAGCCTTTGACTTTTAGGGTCACTTGGAGAACCAATCTACATTTTTGGGGGATTGTATGCCAGCCCTGCCCATTGGACTCTCTGGGGACCAGGAACTCAGAAATCTACATTATGCTTTGCGGGGAGGGGTCTCATTCATTCTTTCTTTTAAACAATGTTGTTATGTTTGTATAGTTCAGAATGAGAAGACAGTGTTAAGTCTCACCCATGACCAGTTCCTTTTCCATATGTCCTCTTGATGCATCTGCATGCAGATGACCTCTTGCAGACGACTACTTACTTGCTTGGGTATCTTTCCAGTGTTTTTTTTTTTTTTTTTTTTTGCTACATGATAGACTCTAAGTTTTCAGCAAGTTTCTTCATACGATCTGAGCAGCCCAGAGTGGGAGAACCAGCCTCCCAAGTTGAACATCTTTCATGTTCAACATGGAAGGTGGGGAGGCAAAGAGTCTTTTTTTGTTTTTCCAGCATAGTGAGGTCCTGGCTTTTAGTTTCTCACTGTGTTGAGTTTTAGAGATGTTTTTTTCTGCTCAGCTATCCCTGGGCCTTGACCTGCCCTAGGAAGGGCAAGAATGAGTCCAAAAAAAGGCAACCAATCTGGGGCAGAGAGAGTTCTGCTGTGGAAGGTGCCTAGGGCCAGATGTCTAGGATGGATGGCTTGGGTCAGGGGATGAGGGTATTCTAGAACTGATGTAGTTTTTATTTTCTGTACTTCCCCAGAGCTGACAGCAGGGTAAACCTTGTGATTAGTTTATCAGGTTGGCTGAAGCATTGAGATATGTGGGGACTTTAGGAAAAAAAGAAAAGCTGATTCTCTGATTATTTATAGGATGTAATTCTGGTGCTGGCATCTTGATCAGTCACATATGGGTTCCTATTCTTTTTCCAGGCTGGATGCATCAGGATTTGGCTACTGGGCTTACAGAGCATCTTCATTCAGTGTACTTGGACTCTGTGTCAAGACTCAGCACCTTGACGCTTCTAACAAGTTCTCTTTGGCTTTCTCTGCTGCAGGTCTGGATCCCGCGGGACCCATGTTTGAAGGGGTGGACATCAACAGGAGGCTGTCTCCGGACGATGCAGACTTTGTGGATGTCTTGCACACCTACACGCTGTCCTTTGGCTTGAGCATTGGGATTCGGATGCCTGTGGGTCACATTGACATCTATCCCAATGGTGGTGACTTCCAGCCAGGCTGTGGATTCGATGATGTCATCGGATCTTTTGCAACTGGAAGTGAGTCTCTATGTATCTGTCTTGTGTTGGATTCACTCTATCCATTTTTTGAGTTAGCTTGAGCTGTTAGTGGAGCTAACAGAGTTCAATTTATCACCTCTATCTCTTCCCACTGTGGTGAGGCACACTGCTCTCCTGTTAACAACAGTCACCTGCTTCCAAATCATGGTCATTATTGATTAATTTCCCTTTTTTCTTGAGACAGAGTCTCATTATATAACCCTAGCTGGCCTGGGACTTGAAATGTAGACCAGGCTGGATTCAAACTTACAGAGATCTGCCTCCCACTGCCTTCTGAGTTAGAGATATGTGTCACCATGCCCAGCATTTATGTCTGGTATTTCTACCCAGACAGATGTTAAGGCTTAGTGATTCTACCATACAGCTGCTGCTGCCTCCTCCTCCTCTTCCTCCTCCTCCTTCTCCTTCTCCTCCTCCTCCTCCTCCTCCTCCTCTCCTTCTCCTTCTCCTTCTCCTTCTCCTCCTCCTCCTCCTCCTCCTCCTCCTCCTCCTCCTCCTCCTCCTCCTCCTCCTCCTCTTCTTCCTCCTCCTTCTTCTCCTTCTTCTTCTTCTCCTCCTCCTTCTTCTCCTTCTTCTTCTCCTCCTCCTTCTTCTCCTTCTTCTCCTCCTCCTCTCCTTCTCCTCCTCCTCCTCTTCCTCCTCCTCTTTCTCCTTCTCCTCCTCCTTTTTCTCCTTCTCCTCCTCCCCTTCTCCTTCTCTCCTCCTCTCTCTCTCTCTCTCTCTCTCTCTCTCTCTCTCTCTCTCTCTCTCTTTCTCTGATTCTTTTTTTTTTTTTTTTTTTGCGACTGGGTCTCTATGTAGTCTCTGTTGTACTGGAGCTTGCTATGTAGAGTAGGCTGGCCTCGAACTCTCAGAGGTTCTCCTCTCTTTCTGCCTTGGAGTGTTGGGAATAAAGGCATGTGCCACCATTCCTGGTGGACAACCTTCTGTCGATGTCCATCCATTCCTTCAAACATGAGTCCTGCAGGATCCAGACCACATTTAGTGTACGAACTCTCTTCTATTTCTTGGAGTAAATACTGTTTGCCTTCTCTCAAAGAGTGGACAGTTATGATTGCAATGGTCTTCAGTTCCTCTGTATTTTAGTAGGAGGCTGTTGGAATACCACTGAGCCTATGTTAAGAATTATACACTGCCAGCCTTAACAAACCTAACCATCACCTATGTGTATATATTGATTACTGACTGAGTGTTGGCTCATCCCACCTGCTCTCTGTCCCATGTTTCCTCAGCGGTCTCAGAGATGGTGAAATGTGAGCATGAGCGAGCCGTACACCTCTTTGTCGATTCCCTGGTGAATCAGGACAAGCCGAGTTTTGCCTTCCAGTGCACGGACTCCAGCCGCTTCAAAAGGGGGATCTGCCTCAGCTGCCGGAAGAACCGTTGTAATAACATTGGCTACAATGCCAAGAAAATGAGAAAGAAGAGGAATAGCAAAATGTATTTAAAAACCCGGGCTGGCATGCCTTTCAGAGGTACCTTACCTTCCAGCTCCCAAGTGCTCCTTAGTCTTTTTCTTTTTCTTTTTACTTTCTTGCAGAGCAGAGCATGTAGTAGCAGCCCAGGGGAGATGTGGTCTACTTAGCTATAGCAAGTTATTGCAAATCAGATCACATTATGCATGCCCTAGTAAACTGGCTCCATAGAAACCCAGGGTATGGACCCTTTTGTGATATAAACACTACCCCATAATCATCAGTATCAATATTTTGAAATTCTACCTTGCATTTAGTTTTTCAAAAAGAATGTTCATGTTCAGCAGATGTGAAACAGTGTACACAGATAGTTGAAGAAATATTTTCTACTTTTGTAACCTGTTTACAATAGTTTGTGAAACAGCATTTTATATGGGAAGACCTTGGGACTCAGAGAGGTTTATACCTTGGTCCTTAATCCAGTGTCACACAGTAGAAAATAAATAGCTCCAAGTCTCTGAACATCTGACTGCCAAGATCAGGGTACTTCTTCAGTGGTTTCTTACCCTTTCAAGCAGAGTAAGACCAGAGCCAAGCTGAGACTAGCCTGGCCCAGCAGGATGTTTGTCTCTAAAATTCAGTGTGCTGTATGACTCTGGAGATGCAAGCAAGGCTCACAGAGGTCTCTGTTATTGTCTTTGCAGTTTACCATTATCAGCTGAAAGTTCACATGTTCTCTTACAAGGACAGTGGGGACATCCAGCCCACCCTCTACATTACCCTGTATGGTAGCAATGCAGACTCCCAGAACCTGCCCTTGGAAATGTAAGTGTGAGACTTCTGGGCAACTCTGATTCATGAAGAAGAACCGGTTAGCCTGAGATTGAAAAGTGCAGGAGAGTCAAGTCAGCTTGCCCAGGGAAGGAATGGGGGTGGTTTGAGCTGGCATCTGTATCTTCTCTTTCCTCTCTTCTACTGTGAGTTCTCCTTCAAGTCCTTGACTCAGAGGGCTTCAGGGAGGGAAGCTTCTGAGATGAATCAGCTGTGTGAGAAACTGCTGGATCAGCTGCCCAGAAACTGCTGTTTCATCTCAGGCAATGCCTGACACCTGAGGCTTTAGAGGACTTGAACACTATAATGTCATCCCTGGGTCTTCTGTAGTGATCATCTGTGGGAGGGATGCGTAGAAATCTGTAGAGATTGGTTAAATTCTCACCATGCGCAAAGCATCCTCCTGCCAAGTGATGTTGGCATTGTGAAGGAATATCAGAGCCGGGTGTGGCAGTGCAGCCTGTAATCTCAGTAGCTGGAAGGCTGTGGCAGGAAACTTTCGAGTTTCAGGCCAACCTGAAAAAATACAGTGAGACCTTGTCAGCAGACAGACCATAAGGAATAAGAAAGGAAGGCAGGCCACTAGAGTCATACTTGTATGGTTCCAGTCTTGCTGAAAGACAAGGCTAGACCATCTACAATCGCTAGCTTGATGTGGCAAGGCAGCCCATGCAAATTGGGAGAGTAGGGAGGAGGAAGGGAGAAAGAAAGTGAGATGGATAGCCTCTGAGCTGAGGGACAGCATGCTTGCCTTAGGGAGGTGACTTGGTATTTTCTCTTTGCTGCCCTTCCTTGGTACTGTCTCTTAGGAGTTAGTGGCACAAAGGGAGAGCTGCTCGGGAATGGTTTGATAAGAAGTCAGACTCTTTGGGCAGAGTTATGTCATGTGGAGTACAACTGAGCTTCATGGGCATGTCATGGTGCATGGTCCTGTGGAGTGGGGACATGGAGGGCGTGAGGTGGGTAGTTTCCCAAGCAGGAGGGGAATGAGGTAAGCCTTGCTCTCATCTTGCAGAGTGGAGAAGATTGAGCTGAATGCCACAAATACCTTCCTGGTCTACACTGAGAAGGACTTGGGCGATCTCTTGAAGATCAGACTTACCTGGGAGAGGGTATCCCATTCCTGGTACAACCTGTGGAATGAGTTTCGAAGCTACCTGTCTCAATCCAGCAACTCCTCAAGGGAGCTGTACATCCGACGAGTTCGTGTCAAGTCTGGGGAAACCCAGCGAAAGTAAGTGTCCTGCCCTTGTTGGTCTGTGTGAGAGGAGAGCACCAGGCCCTTCTCCATTTCCTCTTTGCTTGAGTAATATGCAGAGCCACTGGCGAAACCTCAACTAACTGTGCAAGGGCAATTATTTCCAGAAAAAGGCTTCTGGAAACTGTTGTACATCTTCTGTCCTGATCACAGCCCTCAGGCGTGGGGGATGGGTAAGGGCTGGAGTTCAGGGCTTGTTCTGTGTGCCAAGTCCTGCCTGTCTCACCCTTGAGGAGTGGACTTTCCCTGGACAGGGCTCTCTGGGTGTGCTGAGTTGAGGCGCAGATTGGAGCATCTGGGTCCACAGGTGACGGTCGTCCACAGAACCTACCCACCCAGAGCTCACTTTTTAGAGCATTGTTGTGTCTCCTCCAGAGGCTCCAAGTCACAGTTGGGGTAATTTCCACTAGCAGAGAGCTCTCTGTGCTGAGCCAGCTGGCAGCCTCTCACTTCTTTGAATGCCATGGTGGGAGATCCAGACCTTTATATGTCAACTCTTGTTACTGTGCCCTAACTCTGCCAAGGAGGGCTCAAAGGCAGTGAAGCCCCGGAGACCTTCCTCAGCAGAGGAGGGCTTTCTCCTCTCGCCTCTGCAGTGACCACCATCAACCTCAGGTTGGGGGAAGCCGGCTGCCTCCTCTTTGTTCTTCTTCCCGTGTCTGTCTACTGTCCTTGGCCAGGCTGGCAGCAAAGGGAGCGAATTGGCACATTGGAAAGGGTGTGAATCCTTCCTTGAGTATCTGGTCTAGGAACCTGGGATTGGCGATGTTTTGAGTGGAGAGCTATAAGTACCCGCTCTGTGCTCTCCATAACCGTATCTGTTCGACTCCCCTGCACTCTCTAAGTGCAGCCTGCACTGACAGGTGCAGTAGCAGAAACACAATGATGATAATAAGATATTTCAGATGTAGTAAACACCTCACTTTTGAGACCTAACAAATACAAGCAATTTTCCAAATATAGGATTTCAAAAGTCAAATGTCACAGAAACACTTGGAGACAATTCTGTATCCTTCCCTCTGCTCACGCCCTCCCTTCTAACAAACCAGAAGGAAAAATTTGCATTAATTAACTAACGGTAATGTATTTCCTTCCTTTATGATTTTGTGCCCATTAGTACTTTTGTTTATACTCATTAGCAGAATGTAGAGTTGGTTTGGATGCATCTAGATTTTCCATAATCGGACATACTGTTTTATGAGCTGGTCTTAAACGTACAGATGTTGTCTGTGGAATTTATCCAGTAACGTTGGATGTGGTCTATGGATACTTAACTTTCCAGAGTGGTTGGACCAGTTTTCAATCTTGGCTCTAGAGTGACAGTGTCCCTCTTCTGCTTCCTTGCCCACAGTGGGACACTGTTGCCATTCTTCGAGATGGGAACAGGTCTCTTGGCATTGTATTAATTCACATTTTCTGGTTATGAATGAGATAAGCTTTTTTTTTTTTTTTTAAATAAGTTTATAAACATGTAGGCCCAACGGTACTTAAACTCCCCAGGAAAGGGCTAGACTATGTCTTTTTTTTTCCCCTGTGTCAGCATCAGGGTGAAATGTCCAAGTAGTGCCGGCCATCAGTGTGGTAATCATATTACCAAGGTTCTTGTGGTACAGCCACAAACTATTGTGAAATGATGATTGGCAGGCCTTTGCTTCTTTCTTATGCTTTTGACTGTCCATGTGCTGAACTTTTTTTTTTTTTAAGATTTAAAATTTTAATTTTAAAGTGTGTGTGTGTGTAGGTGTGTGTGTGTGTGTGTGTGTGTGTGTGTGTGTGTGTGTAGGTGTGTGCACATGAGTGCAGGTACTCCCAGAGTCCAGAAGATGACCTTGAATTATCTGGGGTTGGAGTTACAGGTAGTTGTGAGCCACTTGACCTGGGTGCTGAGGACAGAAGTCTGTCTTCTCTAAGTGCAGCTTGTGCTCTCAACTGTTGAGTAATCTCTCCGGCCCAGACCTTTGATTTTGGTGTGTAGTTGAGGTCCAAATGCTCTTGTCAGTGGATATTTCATAGCTCTGTCCCAAAGGGACCTTGAATCTGGTAGGAAGGCTGACCAGTCATTTCAAAACCCTAGAACAGTTTCAGTCCCGCAGGAGTGATGGGCAGTCCTGTATAATGGGTGGGCAGTCCCACAGCAGTGATTGATGGGCAGTCCTGAGGGCTCTGTAGTAGATACAACACACTGAGAAGTCTCTCTTTCGCTTTCCCATATATATTGAATCCAGAAAGTGCTGTCTAGAGTTTGGTCTTAACAACAGTGGCTTCTCTTTTCTCTTAGAATGACCTTTTGCACTCAAGACCCTACGAAAAGTAGCATCTCCCCTGGCCAGGAGCTGTGGCTTCACAAGTGTCAGGATGGCTGGAAAATGAAAAATGAAACCAGGTAACTCTCACTTCCTGTGCTCTGCTCACCCATGGCCGCTGAGGGAAAGGAAAGTTTATAAAACGCATGTGGTGGAGGGTGAGAGAAAACACCAAAATCAAACCATGAGGCCTCAGGGAGTGTGGCTCTCCCTCTACGCCTCATTTTGTCTTACTCTATGTGCCCACTGTACACGTGCATAAGACCCCAGCACCGGCGTCCATACCCCTCATTGTAGGGTGGTACTTTCTGTGGTGAGCATGACTGGAGAGAAGCCTAGTTTCTTAGCCTTGTCTGCCACTAGGCTGCAGTAGGTGGTAGGGTGGGAGGGTAGGATATAACTCCATTTCCAGGTTGGTATGAGGTTAGTGTGCCTAATTCTCCCTAATTTGAGGTATAGAAATGCTTGTCTGTAGAGTCAAGCGAGGCGGAGAGGCTCTCCTGTGTGGTATCACATTGCTCTGTGTGGAACCGCATGATTTCAGGTGGAGGAAGGCCCAAGTCACGGTGTGTGGCAGTGGGATCCTTCGTGGAGCCTGTCTAATGCCATCTAAGCCAAAACACCTTCTGAAGAAGAGGAAGACTCTCTAGCTACTCTGACTCCCTGCCCCTTGCCTTCAGCAGAGCACTGGGTCATAATCCTGCCAGGGAATGTTGGGCACACAGCATGTGCCCATCGGCATCCAAGGACTTACAGAATTGTTTAATTTTATTGGCGACCTCAGGAGGCAGGTGTTATTGTGTCTGTGGACATTGAGCAAACTGAGATTTGGGAAGATGAAGTATCTCCCCCAAGATTCCCTGGTGTGTGATGGATCTTTTATACTAAAACCTGCTCATTTCGTTAGAGAACTTTCACCTGCTCAGATGAAGCACCAGCCTCTGTTTAGGTACCAGCTATTAAGCAAGCCATGCTCAGGGGTCCTCCGTGATGGGCCGTCTGTCAGCCCAGTGGGCCTGAGTGCATCCCCAGCTGATCCAGCTTCTGTCAGGGAATATCAGAGACCCTGCATGTAGCAATCACAGGCTCGTGGGGTCTGAAGACTGTTCCTCCCCCCGTTAAGGGGTGCAGTCTAGTGCAGGGTCACTTGATCTTCCTTTGTCATTATCTTAGTCCTGTTTTTTTTTTGTTTGTTTGTTTGTACTTAACTTTTCCTCTTTCAAAGTGCTCCTGTGCACGTTAACTTCAGTGATAGACTGTAAACCATACAAGGATTTATATAGGGGATAAGGTAACTATCCCTTATCATTTCTGTCCTGGAATGTTGTAGTTTGTGTAACTTGGCTCACACTTCCTTCTTTTTGGGAAACAAGTCAGCCCTTTATTTCCTCTCTAAGGCACAGAAAACAACAGGAACCCAAGCAATGAAGGGGCACCGGGGAAGTCCTGGTGTCCTTAGTCACATGCATTGCCATCAGATTCCTCTCTCCTGACATGAACTTGTTCACCAACAAGGAAACTAAAGTTCAGAGAGTTCCTGTAGTCGAGAATAGAATCTGGGTCTCTTGATTCAACCTTATTCCCTTCCTGCCACAGTAGAATCTTGTATGCAAAGAAGTTTGATAACTCTCTTCACACCTGAGTGTGTGTGTGTTGTGCAGAGTACATAAATGCATTGACTGTAACGTGTGCACCTAGCAGCCTAGACAGGCTCCTATGGGTGTATCTCACCGGGGACCTTTTTATCTTCCTAAGACCAAGTGAGTAAATGAGCCTGTCCTTGGCAGACCACTCAGTCTTGGTTCACATCTGGTAGATACACCTTGGTATATGTTTGCCCATTTGCCAGCGAGTGACCTAACATTGTATTCACATGGTTCCTTCCAGTCGCTTTGCGGAGCTGGCCTGAGGGTCCAGGAAATCCTGATGTCCACACCCACACCCCACTGTCCACGCACATGGAGGAAAGTTACTGCTGAAGACCCACTCAGTGGAAGATCTCAGCCTCGAACCCCAGGAGGAGCTTGCTTGCTGGGCTCATCCTGCCTCCCCTGGCAGCTGTGACGTCTCCCCGAGAGCCCTGTGCACTGTTGAAGTCCTTGCTGATGATTCTTAACTCCAAAACCTCTGTTGCCACCTCAGGAAGCTGAGTCCAGGTTGTGTGTGAGCACTGGACAGAGCCCTTCTCCACTTGGGGCTGCTCTCACTGTTGCTAGGTGAGCGCTGGCTTTGTCCAGCATCAGGGAACACAGGCTATGAAGTGGCCCTGTGTGGAAGGTTGGTGGCTGCTTGGCCTCACTGAACCTTAGTGACAAGTCTTTGCCTCAGGAGCTGACTCATGCCATAGTGGCAGCCCTGTTACCCAGAGAGGGGACTGTAGATCAGGCTGGGACTGCTGCCCTCCCACATAAGGCACTGGTTCTATCCTGGATATTTCACCATGCCTCCCAGATCACCTTCTGAAGTTCACATTGTTGCCATTTCCTTTTTATGTCATTCAGACTTTGGCTGAACAAGCATTTATTGGGCACCTCAACTAATTAGCACCAGGCAGTAGACACATGCCTCAACTTTGGCATTTGGAGCCAGTGGGATCAGGATCCCTGGAATCTCTCAAGTTCGAGGGCCCACGAGTATGCCTGTGACAGTTAGAGACAGATGGGATCAAGGCGGGGGCTACAGGCTGAATGAGCTTGGTCTGAGGCTTTTATGTACCATTTTCTCTGAGGGCCACCCTTGATCACTAGTAGAACAGTAAGCAGAACATCATCATGCATGCTGGCCACATGGAGCAAAGTCTCTGCTGGTTAGGGAGCTATACATGAGTTCTACAAACCAGCTGTGCAGAAACCGGCCCCGTGGTCAGAGCCAGCTTGATGTTTACCACGGTGCTCTTTCTTCCATGAAGCAGTTTGCGTTTATATCAGTGCCTTATCTGTTAAAGTCCTGGAGGAAAACCCCCTATTCTAGATCTTAATGTGAACTGAAAAATGTGGTACCCAAGACACCCTTTTGTAGTTTTTGGACAGCTTGCATGTGTGCTGTCTAATTAGAATGCAGGGAGCAGGGCAGCAGTTATTCTTGTTTTACAAAATCAAGGCTTAGAGAAATTCAGCCACCTGCTTAGATGTCACACCAAGGTGGTTGTGGGAGAGGGCAAGCTAAAGACCCAGCAAGGTTTCCTGGAGACAAAGTTCATGAAATCCTTATAACTCCATAAAGATGTCTGCAGCTATTTCCCACCAATATGTTCCTGAGGTGATAAGCAGGGAACTTTTTTTTTTCTCCCAGAGGTATCCATAAAATCTAAACCCTTTCCTTAAGATACAAGCAGAAGAACACATGGAGAAGGGTTGAATTTTTGTGGGTGTGCTGTCAGCCGGGGGGTGGGAGAGCGATCACTCTGTGTTTAGGTTTGGAGTGGACATTCTTTGTATCTGTACTGTACAAACTTTACATCACTGTTTCATGCCAAAGTTCTGAAGACATAACCAGTTGACCCTTCGCACAAAGTGCCCTCGCAAGCCCCCGGTGTGCTTCTGTGATTGCTTTCTTGCCAAAGCGAAGCTTGTTATTGGCCATGCATCCTGTGACTTCCAGCTTGGGTTTAGTAATGAGCTGAGTCCCTCTGTGGGCTGTGTATTTATCCATTTGGCTTGAAGCTTTGTTTGTATATCTGATGCTTTTTAAAAAAAAAAAATGCTCAGACCACTATTTATTTCTTGAGTGTATATAATGTATAAAGACAAATATATGGTCAGTTTTTACTTTAAGAATAACCAATTTCAAGATTTACAAAAAGTTTAATAGTGAAATAAAAAATTTATACAGCTCTTAATTGTCCAGTAACTCATTTCTTAAAATAGGACATAGTAAGTCTTGGACTTGGTACATACTTTAGTGTATCCTCTGATTGACAATTACTTGGACTTGATACATACTTTAGTGTATCCTCTGATTGACAATTACTCTTAGCAGGAAGTGCACAACTACTTTTATTAATGGATGGCGGGTGTGTGTGTGTGTGTGTGTGTGTGAAGAAATGTGAATTGCAGCAAGATGACCTGAAGGTAGATGTTTGTAAGAACAGGAAGGAACAGGAAGGGTGGTGGGACATCAGGGGATATTGGAGAACACATAGGTTTGGTTGCATGAGCTCAGGTGACTGTGTCTTAAACTGGGTGGAGGCTGAGCTCTATTGTGCTGAAGTCACTGCTGGGACAGGCGGAGATCAAGTGCTTGGGTTTTCACTGAGCTAGCTATAGTGTCCCTAGGGTCGGAAGTGTCTCCCTTCAGGTCCTTGGCTGGCAACGAGAAGGTGAGAAAAGAAAGTGGAGCCCAGCCTCTAGGGGCTGACTGACAGTTGTCAGAAGTCAATTACAGCTAACAAGAGAGGCTGGGGAATTCTCTTCTGTTCAGGATTCCCATGGGCCCAGCTGAAAGCCCAGTTGTTGGATGTGAAAAGGGAAACTGGATATCACCATCTGTTTACCAGAAATTGTTCTCCCCTGGAGGCAGGGGATAAACCAAGGTACTGTTTAACCAGGGTGTCTTGTAGTAAAAATTTAGTAGACATAGTATACATTGTAGTCAAATTTTAAGTTACATAGTATTTATTTTATGATTTTTGTAAAAAACTGAAACTAGAGCCTTAGTATATCTTTTTACTCCCTGCACAGTGATTATTCCAGGTTGAACTAGAACCCACAATCCCCTGCTTAGATGGCAGCTGGTGCCATTATGCCTATCCATCTTCAGTAGTCTTAAATCGATGTAGCACTTCAAATTGAGGCACATTATATAAATTTGATGTTATTTCTGGTATTAAATGTTAAAACACATTTTAAATATGTTGTTTTAAAAACAGTAACAGGCTAGTGCTTAGTTACAAACGACTTATCCTACATGATAATAATACAGTGTCGCATTAATTCCACCAAAACCAAGGTGATTGGTGACCCCAACAGGTCTCTCCTCAGTCTTACACCCCTGTGTCTATAGTTGGTTTTTTGTTGTTTGTGTGAGACAGACTTGCTCTCTGGCCCAGGCTGACCTATCACTCACTCTGTGATACAGGCTGGTTTCAAACCAGGGATCCCCCTGCCTTAGCCTCCAAGTGCTGCAGTTAGAGGCACGTATCAGCATACTTAGCCATGCAACAAAATTGATATCAAATCCAGGGTCTGTGCAATCTGGGTTTAAAGTTGTTAGTAGTTTTCAAAAAACAAGTCTGTGCAATAAAAGCAACCACGAGCACCCCTGTAAGTTCCCAGCCAATGTCTCGAGGCTCCTTCTTTGAAGAAACTCCAAGAGCATATATGATGGTACCTAAAGAGATGTATGATGGTGCATTTGCTGCAGCATCTCCCAGGGACATGGGTATAGTGTGTGTGCTGGTTTAGGAAAGCTCCTCACATTGTACTTCTGTATCTTCTACAGTAGCATGCTAGCATGTCACAGTACCTTGACCTTCAGGATTAGGGGCAGGTATGTGACCAGCATCAACTGAGAGTCCATAGCTGCAAACTTCCATTAAATCTTCTCTCTGAACTGCACAATCATGTCTCCAGCACTAGCATGGCAGTAATTTTTCTTATTACAAAACCATCTTTAGAGGAAATGGCTAACAAGCCAATCAGAATCCTAGTATGCTCAGAGCCCAGGTTGGAAAATACCATAAAAGATGATGGGTTAATGCAAAATTCTGAACCCCAGACACCATTGTATCAGCATCATGTTGGGTCATAAATCTGAGCCTCCTACAGCACAAGGTACAGACTGTACATGCTGCAGATCGGAGTTCTGATCTGTACGGAATGGTCATCTGCTTCACTGCCACACTTAGACTCAGGAAATAGGTTGGTCTTACTGCCTTTGATCTGAACCATCAAAGCAGCTTCAGGAGGATCCAGGCCTGTGCCAACTGCAGTACTAGCAGCCATTGGATTAGAAGACCAAGGCTGTCAGCTGGGGACTGCTGCCCAGTGGCCAAGATGGTGGGAGAAGTCATGAGCCTGTTTGTTGTCTGATTTGGAAGGAAAGCTTTGTTGAGTGGCCTTCATGAGAGCCTCTTGGCACACTCACCACCATGCTTCAAGAGATTCTCTTATCCTAACAATCCCACTTTCTCCTGGAAGAAGATAATTCCATACCAGTTGAGTCCCAACAGCAAAAGGAATCACTTACCCAACCTCCCCACCCCTTTCCTGGAGATTTCAGCCTGTCTGTCAGGTCCAGATGTTGGCACAGTTCCAGAAAACCTTTCATTTCTTATTAACCACCATCAAAACCTCAGATATCAAAGATGAGTGCTTTTAATATTTAGAAAATTTGACAATGTTGTTGTGATTCAGATGGTCAGAAACACTTTTGTAATGGGGTTTGTACCCTGAAACAGGACTGAGAAGCCCTTAAAACATTTAAGATGAGAATGAAGCTTTGATCCAGTTCTTTATGTTGTGGTGACTCTCAACCATAACATTATTTTGTTGCTACTTCACCACTGTGAATTTGTTACTGTTATGAATTGTAATATAAATATCTTATATACAAAATATGTTATGTGACCCCCAAAGGGGTCATGACCCACAGGTTGAGAACCATGAATATGGTGTACTCTCTCTTTTGTCTGCTTTCTTTCACTGAATATACTTCGGTAATATTTCAAAATCAGTTGACAGTGTCTGTTGTATGTTGTTTGAGGACATGGGTTCAGTCCCTGGCCCCTCCTCTTCCCTAAAATCCAATTTCTGAATATGTGTATGTTTATTTATGGACTGCATTTGGTTATGTGTCTATTTTAATGCTGGTTACTCTGGCTTGACTTTTATAGCTTTATGATAATATTTACAGCCTTGTATTGATTCTAGTATTCCAATTATAATTATATTTATTTATTTAAATTTTTTTTAAAAAAGGGTTTTAGACTAATTTAAGTTTGTTTTCTAATTTTATGTGTGCGGGTGTTTTGCTTTCCTGTTCATCATGTTTGTGCAGTGTCTGATGAAGCTGAAGAGAGCGTTGGGTGCCCTGGGACTGGAGTTATGGACAGTTGTGAGCTCCCATGTGGGTGCTGGGAATTGAACCTGGGTCTTCTGGAAGAGCAGTCAGCGCTACTTTTAAACAAACACACAATTACTTATTTATGAGGTGTTATTTAAGAATAACTACTGTGATTATTCTCGAATATTGATATGCACTTTGCCTTAAGACCTGTGCAGGGCCAAATGGCTGCAGAGCCCCTGGCCACATCCGCGAGGTCTCTGTTGTACGGTCCAGCCTTCCTTCTAGTTCCTGAGATGGTCGGTCCTGCAGGTGTTAGCTTGGGGACACTTGCTCAGCATCAAGCCTAAGACCGAGGCTTGATTCCTCTTCAGCTTGTGAGTAATGCAAGAGCTTCAAGCACTGTGGCTGGGAAACCCGAGGTCAACCCGGGAGGCTCCAGGATAAAAAGCAGGAAAGCAGACAGGTGAGCCGCCATTACTAACAGTCAAAGCAGGTGACCTCACTGAAATCCTGAAAGCACTCTCACCTTGGGTGGAGTAGGAAGCCCTTGACAAGATTCTGCTTCTTCCGTGTGGCGGGGACATGGCCAGACAGTGGGGAGAGGGAAAGGGCGGATGGAAACAGGGTATTCCAGGGCTGCTGCGGAGCCCTGGCAAGAGGCGGAGAAACTAGCTACCTACTCTCAACTCCCATCCAGTGTGGTGGAGAGTGAGCTGCGAAGGAAGAGCAAATTGGACCCAAACAGCTACCCAAGTCAGCAAGTCCGTTTACACATCCATGGATGCTGAGAAGCTCTGAGTGGTCAGAACATACAGATGGTCCAGCGTGGTCTCGGGAGTGAATTTTAGAACTGCTCTTTCCACAAACGTCAGTCTTGACGTGAATCCTGTCCTACCCGTGTTTGGAAAACCTGGGCCACACAGATTCTCCCAACACACACAATTACTACTACTGTTATTGAAACGGGATTTCATTATACAGTCCTAGCTGGTCATTGCAGAACTCACTATAAAGATTAGGTGCACCCTAAATGTATGACCTCCTGCCTCTGCCTGTCAGGTGCTGGGATTTCAGGGGTAGGGCTACTGCGATTGGCTTGATTGGGATTTTTTAAAGTAATATTAGATTGCCTTGTTGAGCTGCACTTTATATGAAGACAAACTTACATAATTTCAAATGTAATGATAAAATAGTGACTATTATGGTAATTATAATACGAAGTCCTTTTATTTAAGTGCTTTCATTTGGCCTTTTATAATTTATGCAAGACATTTTTCTCTTTAGCAGAAGAGAACACCGCAGTCGAGAGAAACGAGTGACTTTGTAGCTCTTGGCTTTATAGGTAGGTAATGGATTGGGGTAAGTAAGGCTTTCCGTATCTGGATAAACTTGGATTTATACTTGGGTTTATGTATACTAAAGCAGGCGTAAATATTACACACACACACACACACACACACACACACACATACACACACACACACACACACATACACACACACACACACACACACACACACACTGTTTTCTTCCTTCCTTCCTTCCTTCCTTCCTTCCTTCCTTCCTTCCTTCCTTCCTTTCTTTCCTTTTCTTTTTCCAAGACAGGGTTTCTCTGCATAGCCCTGGCTGTCCTGGAACTCACTCTGTAGACCAGGCTGGCCTCGAACTCAGAAATCTGCCTGCCTCTGCCTCCCAAGTGCTGGGATTAAAGGCGTGCGCCACCACTGCCCGGTGACACACTGTTTTCTTAACCACAGTTCTTATAACATAAGCAGAGCTTGCCTTTCATGTATCTATATGGTGGCTCACACCTGTAATCCTAGCACTCAAGATACTGAGGCAGGAAGATCATTTCAAATTTGAAGCCAGCCTGGGTTGCATAGAGAGATCAGGCCTGTCTGAGCTGTAAGCACATGAAGCCCGTTATTTTGTGGAACAAATACAAAAGGGTTTACCCCTTAGAGGTAATTAGAGTGATTCTTCCATATAAATCTGGAAGTCTGTCTATGATGTGTGGGCCACCTGTTGTCTCTGGGAAACACTGGCTCAAGACTCTCTGATAAAATGTGAAGACGACGTGATCTTTCTATTGCATCAGGTGAATGGGAACTTGACACTCATTGAGATTTCCAGACTTGCCCAACAGGCTTGCTGTGCGTGAGTTGCCCAGATTCACACACATTCCTGAGGACGGCCTAGGGAGGGTTTACCAGCAGAACCACTCACTGTATATTACAGGAGGATGTTTCCCAGGGAGCTGTGCTAGGAGAGGAAACACTCAGGCAAGGCCTGGACACAATCTAGCTATCAGTTCTTCAGGCCCAGAAGGTTCTAGAAGGAGGGATCTATGAAGTTAGGCCCTTCCCAGCCCTGTAACATGCAGGTCTCACTATACTGGTAAGTAATGATGAGATTTCTCTGCCTTTGCTTCAAGTGTGGAAACAGACATGTGGTGCATTAGATTCACCTAAGAAGTGGCAGCCTGCATCCAGCCAGGTCTTTCACTTTAATCACTGTGTTGTGCTGAACACACAGCTTGACACAATGACATCAGCTGCATGCCTTCAGACCTGAGCTTAAAGTATTCCTTCAACTCAGTGAGTCATGGGAAAGGCTCATGGCAGGAAGCCAAGGAAGAAGAGGAGGGAAAGGGAGCACCCAGCTCAATAGATCACTCAAGAGACAAACTTCAGTTGCTGGTACCTGCTCTCTCATTGGAAAGTGTGTGTGTTGTGATGCTGCTTGGTGCTTCCCTGAGTTTGACACCCCTTCTCCCCACTGTAACCAGTCCACTGGAGTCCCTAGAAGAACAGCAGTTCAGACTCCGAGACTGCATCATGGATAACTGGGCTGGCAGCTTTCTTTGGTGACCATGGGTGTTGACAGGGCCGGAGCTGGAATTACCATTTTCTGGCTCCTAGCCTCTTCCCCACAGCCTGCTTTTTCCAGGGAAATGGGCCTGACTGGAAATGTTAGCTCCTCTGGTTAAAAGGCTCCTGTCTGAGCTCCCCTCTTCCCTGCTGGGAAGCAGAAGATTAGAGATTCACTTTTTCCCAGTTAATTGTTACCTGCTCCGTGTAGCTTCCTCCCAGACCATAGGCCCCGATTTCCTACAGAATGCCAGCAACCCAGGAAATCAGAGGATATTTACAGCTATATACCTATGGACATGGTTATTTATCACCTCATAATAACCAGTGGCTGTCTCCTTTCTTTTCTCTGCTGTCCGTCATTGTGAATATTTATATATGTATGTACATACATAGGTATGTGTGTATGTATGTAGGTATATTCAAATATATATGTGTGTTATTATTCTGCCCCCACCCCACCCCATACTGGGATTGAGCCTTGGGCCTCCTGTATTCCAGACAACCATTCTACCACTGAGCTGTATTTCCAACCTTTGTCTTTTCTTTTTGGAGATAGAGTCTCATGTAGACAAGGCAAGCCTTGAACTTGCTATCCAAGGATGGTTTTCTTGCTTCTACCTTCCAAGTGTGGGGATTGCAGGTGTCTGGCACAATGCCTGACCTTTTCTCCAGCTCTTTCTTTACTTTTTGTTTGAGACAGCATCTAATGAAGTAGCCCAATCTAGCCTTCAGTTAATGCTGTAGTTCAGGCAGGCCTTAAACTTGTGATCCTCCTGCCTCAGCCTTCAGAATAGCTGGAATTACAGTCCTAAAGCACCAAGCCTCTCTCTTTCTTTCTTGTGTATGTGTACATATATATTCTTGTGTGTTCATGCTCTTGTATGTGAACATACATAAGCACATGTGTGTACTTGCATGTGAAGGCCAGAGGTTGGGAGTCTTCCTCTCTCACTTTCCACATCATTTTTAAGACAGGGTCTGCCATCGAGCCTGGAGCTTGCTGACTGGCTGACCTGGCTGACCTGGCTGGCCAGTGAGACACAGGAATCTTCCTATGTTCACCTCCCCAGTGCTAGAGCCCTAACTGAAGATGTACAATGTACAATGTCAGTTTTTTGGGGGAGTTTTGTTGTTGTTTATTTTGTATGTAAATGCTGAGATGCAGGGTCTGGATGCAGGTCTTCGTGTTTGCATAACAAGCACTACACTGACCTCATCATCTCCTTAGGCCTCCCAACAGAATCTATTTCAAATGATAATTTTTTTTTTTAAATAGTGATTCAGACATTTTCCCATCAAGGAGTTGGTAATCTACAAACATTCGTAAAATGTGGTACCGATCTTTATTATGACCAAATAGTTTAAGCATTTAAGAGATAAGCTAATACCTTGTGCACACACAAGTGTGTGTGTGTGTGTGTGTGTGTGTGTGTGTGTGTGTGTGTGTGTGAAGAAGCAGATAATAGAGGAGAGGAACAGAAATGGGTAACAAGGAGCCGAAGCAGCTGGCAAAGATCTGTCACTTTTTAAAGGCCCAGCCCTACTGGAGTATGCTAGTCAGAATCCTGATTCCTATCAGAAGATAAAAGATGAATGCTCTATTGAGCTGGGATCCATCATCGCAGAGGCCCCAACGAGCCAGACTATTCAGGAGAACAAGGAAGATTATCTCCTAGATTTCCAAGACTTCACTAGGCTCCAAAGATGCGCACAAGTAAAAGGCTCTGGAAGAATTCCCACAGGTGCCTGGAGAGGGACCTTGAAGTGTTTGTAGAATGTTCTAGGCCTTGATCATCCTAACCCTAAGCAGTTCTTCTGCCTTGTCTGTGGGGCTGCCATTCTGAGTCACTGGTCTGTGTGTCTGTTTCTGTGGCAGCACCACACTGTTTATATGGTTATGGCTCTGTAGTGTGACTTGAAACCAAGTATAAGTAGTACTCTTTGCTCAGAATTTCTTTGGCTACTTGGTGTCGTTTGTACCTTCACACAAACTTCAAAATGCCTGCTTTCCCACTTCTATGAAGAATGTCACTGGGATTTTGATTGAGATTGCATTAAATTTGTAGATTTTTTTAAAAATGAAATGTCCATTTTTATAATACTGGGTTTTCATGAGCACAATCCATGAGCATAATTCCATCTTCTAATGTCTTCCTCAATTTCTTTCTTCTATGTTTCAAACGTTCTCTGTAGAGATCTTTCACGCGTTTTACGCTAAGATACTGTTTTAGCTATTGCAATTGAAAATGTTTCCCCAGTTTCTTTCTCAGTAGGTTTATCATTGGTCTGCAGGAAGGCTACTGATTTTGTAAGCGATGTATCCTGCCATCTGCTGAAAGTATGTATCAGCTCTAGGGGGCTTCTGGTAGAGTCTTGATGATCTTTTTGTATGGAATTGTGTTGAAGTATCTGATAATATAGATACTTTGACTTCTTCCTTTTCTGACTATATTTTTCTGTTTTCTTCTCTTGTCTTACTGTTGTAGCTAGGACTTCAAGCACCATAGAGACAGGAATCTGGAGAGTGGACGCCCGTGTCTTGTTCCTAATCTGGTGGAAATACTTTGAATTTTTCTCCGGTTAGCATGGCATTTACTGTAGGTTTGTCATACAGAGCGTTTACTATGTTAAAATAGTTCCCTTATGTCCAGTTTCTTTGCAGTTTTAATTACGAAGGGATGTTGAATGTTTCTGCATCTACCGAGACAGTCATGTGATTTCTGCTCTTGAGCCCATTTAATTCCTGCATCTGAGGAATGAGGCCGATGCAGTCATGTACGAATGTTCATTTTAGAGTTTTAAAATTTGGTTTGCAAATATTCTGTTGAGAGTTTTTACATGTATGTTCACCAGAAAAATTGATCTATAATTTGTTTCATTCTGTGTCCACCTACTTTTGGTATCTGAGTGATATTAACTTTGTAATGGGAACTTCCTAATGTCTCTCCTCTCCTCTCCTCTCCTCTCCTCTCCTCTCCTCTCCTCTCCTCTCCTCTCCTCTCCTCTCCTCTCCTCTCCTCTCCTCTCCTCTCCTCTCCTCTCCTCCCATCTCCCCTCCCCTCCCCTCCTCTCCTCTCCTGTCCCTCTTCTTTTCCCCTCCCCTTCCCCCTCCCCTCCCCTTCCCTCCCCTCCCCTCCCCTCCCCTCCCCTCCTCTTCTCTTTCCCTTCCTTCCTCTTCCTCATCTCTTAGGTTTTTGAGACAGGGTTTCTCTTTGTAGCCCTGGTTGCTTTGGAATGTGCTCTGTAGACCAGGCTGTCTGCAAACTCAGAGATCTGACAGCTTCTGACACTTAAGCACTAGGATTAAAGTGCGCACCACCACTGTCCAGCTTGTTTTGTTTTGTTTCAGTGTTTGTTTGTTGTTTCTTCCTTTTCTATTTTATGGAATAGTTTGGAAAACATTGGTGTTAGATCTTCTTTAAAGGCATGGTGCAATTCACCTGTATGACCATTTGGGCCTGGACTTTTTTTTTTTTTTGGTTTTCCAGACAGGGTTTCTCTGAGTAGTTCTGGCTGTCCTGGAACTCACTCTGTAGACCAGCCTGGCTTCGAACTCAGAAATCCACCTGCCTCTGCCTCCCAAGTGCTGGGATCAAAGGCGTGCGCCGCCATTGCCCGGTGGGCCTGGACTTTTTTAAAGGGAGATTTTAAATTACTGCTTCAATATTACTGATTCTTATAGATTTGTTCAAATTGCTTGTCTAATCTATTTAATTTTGGCTATTATATGCAAATAAAAATTTATCTATTCCTTTTATTATAATTTTCAATTTGGTGCTTTAAAGGTAAGACCTAGAGATTTTCTGAATTTCACTGTTTACCTATCTAGAGACCTGGGAGAATGGCGTGGATAGATGAGGCAGACTAAAGTCTCATGCCATATCTAACTAATTCAGAGCATCAAGACAATTTTATTCTCTGAGGGTTAAAGTGTACAACCACAAGGGCAAGCACGTAGCAGAAACACGTTTCTCTATGGAGGCAAACAAACAACAGCAGCTGTAACGAGTAATCTGAAGCTAACTCACGCCTGTTCTTTCTACCTGGGAGGGGTGCGAGAGCACATTCCAAGAGCGAGTCTGTGTTTTGGCATAAACTACAGTTACAAGATTCTTGGTGTCTTGGAGTTTTCTCACAAGCACTAGAGTTCCCACAGGACCCCATGTTTGGCCTGTGTTCTCGCACACTGGTGTTTCTTACATTTCCCTTTTCATTTCTAGTTTATTGAATATTTTTTCTACTTTTGGCTGGTTTGGCTAAGAGTTTGCCAATCTTCCTTATTTTTTCAAAGAACTAATTCTGTTCCTCCTTCCCTTTCTCTGTCCCTCTGTCTTTCCTTCCGTCCCCTGTCCCTCCTTCCCTCCCTCCCATCCTTCCCTCCCTCTCATCCTTCCCTCCCTCCCTTCTTCCCTCCCTCCCTTTATCCTCCCTCCTTCCCTCCATCCCATCCTTCTCTCCCTCCCTTCCTCTGTCCCTCCCTCCCTTCTTCCCTTCCTATCTCCCTCTCATTTTCCCTTTCTCTTTCCTTCCTTCCCTCCCTCCCTTCCTCTCACCCTCCTTCCTTCCCTCCCTCCCTTCCTCTCACCCTCCCTCCTTTCCTCCCTCCCGTCCTCTGTTCTTCCCTCCCTTCTTCCCTTCCTACCTCCCTCTCATTTTCCCTCCCTCTCTCCTTCCTTCCCTTCCTCTCTCCCTCTCATCCTCCCTCCCTTTTTTTGTTTTGGTTTTCTGTGTTTTGGTCACTGCATTGGAATTTATACATCTGGGGCTATTTTGGCAATCCCCGTCATTATTAGTTATATTCTTCTGGCTGAAGTATTTGCAATGTCCAAATGGGACTTGGATGTGGTAGAGTTGAGGTGCGCACTTCAGAAAGTAAATCCTTAGGCCAGGAGCTCAGGGTGTCTGGTTCTCTACTAGTCCCTGAGCAGAAATATGAACTTTAAGAGCAACCACAGTAAGTGGATGCTCTCATTGTAAATGCATTAGCCAATGAACAACAGTGCCTCCATTGACATCACTGACAGTCACTTCAAAGTGACTGCTGGAGGATGAGCCACTGAGGATAGTGTAGTGGTCTGAATGATACCACACTAACAAATCAAGAGAAGTGGGAAAACCCCACGACAGCCCAACAAAGTAACGGGAATCAAACCAACAAACACTGCTCACTGGTAACACTCAGTATTAATGGTCTCTACAGAAAGACAGATTGACAGACAGGATTAGAAAATAGGATCTGTCCTTCTGCTAGATTGAAGAAACACACCTTACCATGAAGGATAGAAACACACCTTACCATCAAGGATAGACATCACCTCAGGATAAAAGGATGGAAAAAGATATTTTAAGCAAATGGACCTAAGAAGCAAGCTGGTGTAGCCATTTTAAGAGTTGACAAAATAGACTTCAAACCAAAACTAATCAGAAGAGATAGGAGATGAGTCTATGTGGGGAGCCGACAGAAGGCGGCTATCATCCTTGCAGCCATCTTGAGCCATATACCCGGACAAGAGACTTGATTACAACAGCCTACAACAGCTGAGCACACTCTAATAACATCTTGGTTATCATCTTGGTTAACATGGGTGTGTGAGACTTAAAGGTGTGTGACTTAAGAGGTGACTTAGAGATCAGATTTAGAGACAAGACCTAAGGGCATGAATTAAAGGCGTGACTTAAAGGCGTGGCTTAGAAGTGAGACATATAAAAGGCGAGAGGCAGACAGAAGAAAATTATTAAGTATTAGGCACTTGGAAGTAGGCACTTGACAGGCAACTAGGATTAGACACTTGTTCTTGGATAAGACTCGAGACAGAGAACTTGGAAGAGGAAACTTGGAACTTGGAGGCATTAGGGACTAGGAACTAGGGACTAGGAATTCAACACTTGGGACTTGGACTAGGAAGAGAGACTGAAGAATAAACAGAATCGAATCACACTCTGTCTGGTCTCCATTCCTCTTATCCGTTCTTACTCTCTCTCTTGCTGAACCCTGATCCGCTGACCGGAGCAGCTTGGAGCAGTGTGGGCTCTAACAATTTAGCCCCAAAAGCTTTTGGCAGTGTGGGTTCCAACATTGATAGAGCAGTCCCCGACATTTTGGCCCCCATTTTGGGGCAGAGCGGCTCTCAACATTTTTGGCCCCCAAACATGGGGCAGCTCGGGCTGCAACAAGTCTACATACTCATCAAAGGAAAAAAAAAAAACCCATCAGGAGGACATTGCAGTTCTTCACCTCTATGCCTCAAACACAAGGACAAACACCCAAGTTCATAAAAGAAAGTCTACTACAGCTTAAATCACACATCCACCTTATACACTGATAGTGGGTGACTTCAGTGCCCCTCTCTCACCAATATACAGGTCGTCCAGCCTAAACAGAAATGCTGGATCTAACTGACGTCATAAACCAAATGAACCTAGCAGATGTTTATAGAACATTTCACCACAAAAGAATATACCTTTTACTCAGTACCTCATGGATCTTTCTCCAAAACTGACCACATACAGGGAAAGTTTTTCTGAATAGAACCTATGAGCACAGATACTAAGGCCAACAATTAATCAATGGGACTCATGAAACTGAAAAGGCTTCTGTATGGCAAAGGACACCATCATTTGGACAAAGAGTCAACCTGGGGAATGGGAAAAGATTTTTATCAACTACACATGCTATAGCAGGCTAATATACAAAATCTAAAAAAAAACCCTGGACATCAAGAAAACAGTAACCTAATTAAAATTTGGGGTACAGATCCAAACAGAGAATTCTCAAAAGAGGAAACTCAAATGGCTGAGAAGCACTTACAGAAATGTTCACCATTGTTAGTCATCAGGGAAATGAAAATCAAAACTACTTTGAGATTTCATCTTGGGGGTGGGGTGGTCCCTGAAAACACTACAGCCTGCAAGGAGACAATCTGCATGCGACAAGAAGCAAATCTAATTACACGTGACTTAGGCACTTGTTCAGACTTTTAGAATCTAACACCAGGCAGTTTTTGTTAGGCATGTGTCTTAGTCAGGGTTTCTATTCCTGCACAAAACATCAATACTGAGAAGCAAGCTGGGGGTGGGATGGGGGTGGGGGGAGGGTTTATTCAGCTTACATTTCCACATTGCTGTTCAGCACCAAAGGAAGTCAGGACTGGAACTGACACAGGGCAGGAACTTGGAGGCAGGAGCTGATGCAGAGACTATGGAGGGATGTAACTTACTGGCTTGCTTCCCCTGGCTTGCTCAGCTTGCTTTCTTATAGAACCCAGGACTACTAGTCCAGGGATGGCACCACCTACAATGGACTCTCCCAGCCTTGATCACTAATTGAGAAAATGTCTTACAGCTGCATCTCATGGAGGCATTTTCTCAAGGGAGGCTCCTTTCTCAGTGATAACTCCAGCTTGTGTCAAGTTGACACACAAAACCAGCCAGTATAGCATGTTTAAGTACAGTACAGTTTTGAAGGAAAGTTCCCTATTAACAGTCATCTCAGTCCCATATGCACAACACTGCTTACTTACTACCCCGAAACTCTTGTAAAGTGTGTATGAGCTCTACCATGAAGATGGGTTCTGTAGCTTAAGGGTACAGGAGAGGAGCTGGTGTGTTCTCAGTCATACAGATAGAGTAGAGATCACTAAGAGACAAAGCACATGTGACATCTCCCCTAAGGATGGGTTCATTTGACTGAGAAACAATGCTCAAAGGCCTAGGGAGGAAGAGTCTGGGATAAACATAATTGGGGGATTCAGGTGAGGCTTGGCTCTACAGATTGCACAGGTGGCCAAGCTATTAACAACGCCCACTTCCAGCCTTCGGTGAGGAAGACAGACAAACATCCTTTCCACTGAAGAGAAAAGCCGGTATGTACAGCATTCCTGGTTTCTCTGATGCTTATCTGTGAGTACAAAGGCCCCGTGCCCTCCACATCACCTTATGCCAGTCAGAACGGCTAAGATCAGTAACAAATGTCAGTTCGTGTCAGTGAGGATATAGAGGAAGATAAATACTCATTTATTGCTGGTGGTACTAGAAACTTCCATAGCCACTATGGACAGCAGTATGTTGGTTCCTCAGAAAGATAGGAAATGATCTGTCTCAAGACCTAGCTATACCACTTGTCTTAGACTTTATATTACTGTGAAGAGACACCATCACCACAGCAACACTTATAAAGAAAAATATCTAGTTGGGGCTGGCTTACAGGTTCAGAGGCTTTGTCTGTTATTATCATGGGAGGAAGCATGTCAGTGTGCAGGCAGACATGGAGCTGGCAGAGGAGTAGAGTTCTATATCTGGACTAGCAGGAAGCAGGAAGAGAGAGGACCTGGCTTGAGCATTTGAAGCCCCAAGCCCCACCCCTAGTTTCATACTTCCTCCAATGAGGCCACACCCACTCCAGAAAGGGCATATCTCCTAATGCTATTCCCTAAGCAGTCAAATATAAGTCTATGAGGATCATTCTTACTCAGACCACTATTCCTTGACCTATATCCAAAGGGCACGTCATTCCACTCTGGGAGTACTTGACCCTTCATTGCTGCTGTATTCATAAAAGCCAGAAACTGGAAACAACCTAGATGTCTATTGACAGATTAATCGATAAGGAAAATGTGGTACATTTATACAATGGAACATTACTCAGCTGTTAAAAAATGAAATTATAAATCTTGTAGGTATATGGGTAGAGCTATGAAAAAAGTCATCCTGAGTGAGGTAACTCAGACACAGAAAAAGAAATATGGTATGTATTTGCTTATAAGTGGGTGTTAGCTGTTAAGTCATTGATAAGTAAACTACTATCCATATAAGCACCAAAGTTAAGAGAGAGAGTAAGGGACTACCAGGAAGGAAAAGGAAAATAGAATAGATAGTTATGGATAGACAGGGAGGGAGCTGGAACAGGAAGATCAAATAGGGAGGGGGAGGGGAGGGCATAGAGAGAGAATATGGGGAGGGACAGCTAAAACTAAAGGCCATTTGAGAGGTTGTATGGAAACAATACAGTAGAAGCTTCCTATATTATACACATATATGAAGGCAATCTAAATAAAATTACCAAGTAATGAGTGACACAGGGCCCCAGCTGGATATCTTTCATCACCAAATGAGGCTTCTAGTTCTGGAAATGGTTAACACCTAATAGAGTTGGTGGCCCAAGGGGCCTCATGGGGAACCTCCCAAGTTACGTAGTCTAGTAACAAGGCTATTAACGACTCTTTATAAATTGACGGTAAGGCCATGTTGTTGAAGATAATACTTTATACAATTTATTGAACTTATTGAAGCTAAGCTGGCACCTACCTAGAATGTACAGACTAGTATTCATGGCACTAGAAGGCACCTTGTGCATTATCAAAGGAGCTATGGAAACACCGGCCCAGCTACAAACCCTATGATTTACAACAGTGACCTACCTGCAAGACAGCTGGTGCATTGGTGGCACAAAGCTTGTGGAAGTAACCAACCACTCTCTGATTTGAATTAAGGTCCACTCCATGAGTTGGCACCCATCCCCAACACTGCTTAGGTGGCCAAGAACCTGAGACTAAATAGTCAAGAGATCTAGGTGAAAACCTAGTAGTGCTGTTCTGCTAAAGGAAGATGGTGAGAAAAAGACTTCCAGTGACATTCCTTTGCTATCCTCATAGACCAGAGCATTGCTCAGCTACCATCAGAGAAGCTTCGTCCTGATGGGAACAAGTATAGATACCCACAGCCAGACAGTATGCAGGACAGTATGCAGGGCGTAAGAGACCTTGGAATACTCAGCCCTAAATGGAATGTTTCCACCAGGGCTCAGAGAAGGACTCGGAGGAGAGGAGGAGGAGGGAGGAGGAGGAGGAAGAGGCAGAAAGTATGATGGAATCACACAGGAGTTTCTGAAGCCAGGATCCGACTTACAGTTCTCACAGCCCAGAACGTGAATCCTTCAGCCAAGGACAGAATTACTACCCTTTTGAAAATTATAACAAGATAATAATTTTGTTTAAAAAAATGCATTTTATTTTTCAAATTCTCCTTTTTATTGTCTGTGTTGTTTAAATACAAGCTGGTTTGTAAAAAGTTTTTTACAACTAGCTCATTTAAGCTGTTTATTTGAAGGCATTTCATATATGAATATTGAATGACTTCACAGCTCCCTTTCTATCTCCATAAATTAACATAAACTTAAAAAGTGTACAGTGAGCAAGAAAGAAAGAAAAGGAAGGAAGGGAGAGAGGGAAAGAGGGAGGGAGAGGGAGAAGGAGAGAGGGAGGAAAAAAGAGAAGGAGGGGGGACATACACAAATATAGGAGTACCTATAAATATAGATGTCAGAGAATAAAAATGGTGTATACATTTTCTTAATTCTGTAAAAATTATGTCAGAAAATCTAAAACTTTGTGAAGTTACTTCACAATTCTAAGGGCAATTGATGCTCTACTGAGTAATGTTTGTATGATATCTTGATCACTGCTGAATATGTTGATACATTGTTACATGAGACCAGTATGGTGTCATCTTAGAAGGTGTCAGGCAGAAATAGCTGCTTCCACAGTCTCCATCGTAAAGACTTGTTGCGAACCGCACTAGTCCCACGTTCAGGTGCCAAAAATGTTGGGGCCTAGGCTGGCCCACTTTGGGCGGCCTAAAATGTTGAGGCCCTCTCCACTCCGCACTTGGCGGCCACTGTATCCCGGCCCAAGCTGCTGCTCTGGTCCAAGGGTCGGGGTTCAGCAAGAGAGAGAGTGAGGACAGACTCGAAGAATGGAGATCAGACAGAGTGTGTTTCAATCCCGTTTATTCTTCAGTCTCTCTTCCTAGTCAAAGTCCCAAGTCTTGAGTTCCTAGTTCCTAGTTGTACTCAATTCTGTTACTCCTAATTGTTCTCTTTTTATATGTCTCACTTCTAAGCCATGCCTCTAAGTCACACCTTTAATCATGCCCTTAGGTCTTGTCTCTAAATCTGATCTCTAAGTCACACTCTTAAGTTACACACCTTTAATCTCACACACCTTTAATCTCACACATCCAAGGAAAGTCCTGGGTATCTAAAGCAAGATGTTATCAGAGTGTGCTCAGCTGTTGTAGGCTATTGTAATACAAGTCTCATGTCAGGGTATATGGCTCAAGATGGCTGCAAAGCTGAAAGCCGCTTTCTGTTAAAAGTCGGCTCCCAACAAAGACTGATTTAAAAAAGAGAGAAATTCACGAAGCAAGCAATAAAATTAGATCCTAGGTAGGGCGAAGAATCTGATTTTCAGGGTTATCACATAATAATATCCAAATATCCAGTTTCATCAAACAACTGTGAAACATGTAAATAGATAAATAGAACAGCCTGTTTATAGAAGAAACCAGTATTTCTGAAGAAGTACAAACATCGGCTTTACTAGACAAAGGTTGTAAGTTGTCTGTATCAAATATACTCAAAAAGAATGAAGCATGAACAAATAGAGAATATCAATAAAGAGACTGAACTTGTGGGAAAGGACTAAGCAGAAACTCTGGAGCTGAAAAAATGCATGCATGGTATTAAGTTGTTACCATCCCCAGGCTGCTCTACAGATTCAATGCAAATGTAGTCAGAAGCCCGTTGGCTTTTTAAGACTTGTCAAAGACTTGCATGATGTATTACATGGGATTTCTTTGGGTGTTTTCTACTTTGCCACACATAGCCAAACCCTGAAAAGAACAAAGCTGAAGGACTTGCATGTTCCGATTTACAGCTTACTAAAGGTATAGTAAACACTGACTCTAGTATGAAGAGAAGCATAAGGATCCATGGAATGGAGGTTTTAGAGATAAAAAATCGTGTCTACAGGGCTAGAGAGAGCTCTGTTGGTGAAGTTCTTCCTTTGCAAGCACTAGACCCTGAGTTAAATCCCCAGAACTCCTGTGAGAAAGCTGAACATGGTGAGGTTTGCTTGGGCTCCTAGTTCTGGGGAGGTGGAGACAGTGAGATCTCTCAGGCTCACTGGGCAGCCAGCCTCATCCAGTCAGATAAGTTCAAGGACAGTGAGAGAGACCATGGCTCAAAAATCAAAGTGTATAGAACCGGAAGAATAACACCTATGGTTAACCTCTGTCTTCCATATGCGCACACACTGCATGCATCACAGGCACACACACACACACACACACACACACACACACACACGAACACACACACACATATACACAGACACACACTACTCATGTGTAGCCAACAGATATTCAACAGCAGTCCCTGTAATCCATTTGAATGCATTAATAATAAAATCAGAATCACCCATAATGTGCCAATGTCTTATTAAGGACAGAAATCAACACACTTTCCCTTGGTGTTATTTAACCACAAACAAACCCAGATTGAGTTCTTCATTCTCCCTGTGTCTTCCCATGCCCTTCATGAGCCTGAACTTGTGCCTGCCTAAAAGCTGTCTTGTGAATCTGTCTATCTTTGTTTCTGTGTGTGTCTGTCTCTAGCAATGTGCTTTGCTTTCTCACCTGGAGAAGGAATGAAGGATATTTTACAGAAATCTTTAAGGTTTACAAAGGACTCCAACTGACCTAGGGAACAAACACTAGCAAGCAATATCTGAATATTGCTTTCAACATTTATGGTGGATATTCATTCTCTAAGATTACTTTCAATCTATATTTGCTGGTTTGTTTTTTTTTTTTTTTTCATCAAATGATTATCATAACACATGTACAAACACACATTACTCTTAAATCAGGAGCATGGGGGAATCCCTAAGTTAAGATCACAGATATGGCTGGCAGTGGTGTCTCACGCCTTTAATCCCAGCACTTGGGAGGCAAAGGCAGGCAGATTTCTGAGGCCAGCCTGGTCTACAAAGTGAGTTCCAGGACAGCCAGGGCTACACAGAGAAACCCTGTCTCGAAAAACAAAAAACAAAAAAACCAAAACAAAACAAAATCAGATCACAGATACGCATAAATTTAGGCTGTAAAAGCTGATTACATGAGAACTCCAAGGCAAACATGAATTGTAACATTGTTCTCAAGTTAAACAAAGAGGCTGAGTACACAGTAGAATAACAGTCTTATGTTTTTATTTTATTTTAAAATATGTTTACATGAAACATTTCTTTAACCCAGCAGAAATGTTGGTATACAGAAGCTTGGGTGAGGTTGGCTGAAGTAGACACTCAAGACAGAGTCTATTCTACATTATTTATTAAGAAATATTTTTATACAATATATTCTGATCATGGTTTTCCGTCTTTCGACTCTCCCAGATCCTCCCCACCCACCCAACCTCACCTCTTTTCTCTTTTTAGAAAGTCTTAATTTTTAAGAGACCTCAAGGTGTATTATTAACTCTGACTGTGAGGGCCAGCAAAAGGTCCTTCGTGTCTCTTAGAAGGTAAGACATATTTATATCATAATGCATTACCACAGGTCCCCAAACTTAAACTTTGGAGGGGGCACAATAGTCTCTTTACTAAATGGTGATAGAAGACTGGGTATTTTCAAGAAGTAGGATGAAGTTGGGCACCATTTTGCACCACACACAAAAATCAACTAAGAATTGAATCAACAATATAAATATATAATTTGTAGAACTAAGAGTTGAGTACAGGACTCAGCTCGGATGGCAGCGTGCTTGCCTTGCCTGGCACATATAAAGTCCTGCTGTGTTCTAGCTCTGGCACATATAAACCAGACACTGTAGAATAGTATTTAGGAGGCAGAGGGAAGGGAATTAGCAGGTTAAGGTCATCTTCTGCTACAGTAGGGCCAGGGCCAGACAGGGACATCTGAGACCCTGTCTCAAAAATAAAATAAAACCATTCAGAGACTGTAAGAGTCTTAGAAGAAATACAATTAAATGTTCATAAAGAACCACAGATTTGGCAGTGGTCCTTAGGCAAAACAACAAAAGGGTAAGTCCCAAGAGAAAGAAATAGATAAACTAGACTTAATCAAAATCAAAACTTCTGTGCACAGAAAATAAATCAAGACAGTGGGGGGAAAAAACCCCTACAGGATGGAATAAAAATATTTACGAGATCATGTATTTGAAAAGGGATCTGTAAAAACACAAAGAAGAACTAAATAAAAAAAAGCCTTCAGTTTAAAAATGGGCAAGGAACATTTCTCTATGAAGATCCACAGATGGTCAGAAAGTCCATGAGGAGATCCTTAGCATCAGTCATTAGTCACCGGGGAAATGTGAATCAGAGACACAGTGAGATGTAGCAGGATGCCAGAAACCGCAAAGAGGGGAAACAGAAAGTGTTGATGATTCTTGATTTCAATGTGGGTGACAAGAAATCACTCTGGGTGAGAAGTCACCCCAGCCACATAGTTATTTTTATGAGGCCTGTCTCAAACACAACAGATAATGGAGAAATTAAGGGTCCTCAGACATTGCTCGGGATAAAAAGTGGTACAGGCACTGTGAGACACACAGTGTGGTGATTCCTCAAAAAGAATCATAGAGTTATCACATGGCCCAGCAAGTCCACTTCTAGGTATATACTCAATGAATTAAAAGCAGGTTCTCCAACAAATGCATGTACAGATGTCCATTATAGCACTCTTTATGATAGCCAAGATGTAGGGACAGCCACCACATCCATGGATGATCGAATGAATAAATTGTGGTATATCTGTATAATAGAAAATATATTAGGATTGTGAGTGAGGACAGACTTTGAGAGAAATTGTGACGCATCTTCTAATTTTCCATGCAGTCCCTCTCCTCAGTTCTCAGTGCTGAGTGACAACATGTATTAGTGCATTGTCTTGGACAATTTAAGAGAGGAAAGATACAAAAAATTTATTTTAGATCATAGTTTGCAACAGCAGAGACGTTGTGGAAAAGGGCTCTGTCAGTGGCAGTGGAAGCGTGTAGTAGTGTGTCCACTTTATGGCAGACCAGGAACAGAACCTAAATCTGAACATCCACCTTCACAGGCCCACCCTGTGTGAAGTAGGTCTAGGCAGGTACCACCCTCCGAAGGCCCCAAAGTCCCCAAGAACAGTGCCACCAGCTGAGGAACAAGCATCTGAAACACAAGTCTATAGGGGACATTTCAGACGCAAGCCATAATACAATGAGATCTAATCTGGTCTCAACTCCGTTTCTTTGTAACTTGGCTGGCAGAAAAAAAAAAAAAAAGGATGGTGTACGTTAAGCCATTCCGATGAACAAATTTATGTTAAGATATGCATGGATGAGAGTTACGGAATGTTGCATTTGAAGAGACATCTATTATCTAAATGGACAGTTTAATGAGCCTGTATCTCACTGCGGTAAGATTTTTGTTTTAGGTGGGCAGACAATCTGGATACTTCTTAACTGACATCATTTGACACTGCTGTCTCTTGAGTATTAATGTGTGCATGAGTAACCGGGGATCTTGTTAAACTTGCTTTAGACTCAGTAGATCTGAGGTGACCTGAGATTTTGTATTTCCAGCAAGATCTCATGGGGTGCTAACACTTCAAGGGGCTACCCTTAGTGTGGAGGGTCTGGATGACCCCCTGGCTCAATGTTGGCAACACAGGTGTTCTAGGGTGAGTTACTATTTCTCAGAGCACCTTCATTGTTCTGTCATATCTCCTCAAAAAATTAAGAGTTTTCCTCTCTTTCTTTCCTTCTCTCTCTCTGTCTCTCTGTCTCTCTGTCTCTCTGTCTCTCTCTGTCTCTCTCTCTCTTTCTCTTTCTTTTTGGTTTTTCGAGACAGGGTTTCTCTGTGTAGCTCTGGCTGTCCTGGAACTCACTCTGTAGACCAGGCTGGCCTTGAACTCAGAAATCTGCTTCCTCTGCCTCCCAAGTGCTGGGATTAAAGGTGTGAGCCACCACTGCCTGGCAAAGTTAGAGTTTTCAAGCTACACAGTAGTTACACTCCTAGTGTATACCCTTGAGATCCAAAACCACACCCCATACAAACTCAGACACGTTCGAAGGAGCACTACTTATAGTAGCCAAAAGATAGAAACAACCCAGAAGTCTATCACCTGATGGATACAGAAATAAAAGGTGCTATATACATATGGTAGAATACTCAGCAATGAAAGAAATGAAGAATTGATAATGTTTGTGAACCTGAAACACATATACAGTAGCCACTTATCAGAGGATTCCATTCTACGTTTTGTCTCATGTACCCCAGGCTGGCCTTAAACTCTCCATGTAGCTGAGGGGTCCTCCTACACCTGCTGATCACGTGCTGGGACCTCAGATGTGTGCCACCAGGTGTGCCCAGTTTTATGTGCTATTGGGGATCGAGCCCAAGGCCTTTTGCACACTAGACAAGCATTCTGCTAGCTGAGCTACACCCGTGGCTCTGATTCTGATATGGAATTTTGGGGTGTCTTTGAGAAGAGTAGAACCTTTTGGGGGAGCTTACAAATGATAACTACTCCGCAGAGTGGGGTTTGAATGGCAAAGCCATACAGCTGATACTGTTCTCAAAGTAGAGAGACCTTGGGCACCAACGACAATTGGGCGTTGTTAGAATGTAAAGCGTCAGGTCCTAGCTCAGACCTACTGGGTCAGAAATCTGGGGAAGAACCTAGGATTTAAAAAAAAAACCCTCAAAATATACAGTATAATGTATGTATGTATGTGTATATATATATGCTTTATATATTATATATTTATATATTTTTACATATTTAATATATATTATATGTAAATGTAATATATATAATTATATATTCATATATATCTAGATACACACACACACACAGACATACACACTGAAGTGGTGATTATAACCAAGTATTTAATATATCCACCATATCACACAACTGGATTAACTCTTTTATGTTCTGTGTTGCTTGGTCCATGGGTTCCCACCTAGGTCAGAGAAATAGCTTTCTCTAAAGGGCCTCACAAGGGTTCTAATCAAGGATTTGGCATTAGCCATAGTCAGCGTGCCATACAATAGATTCCCAGAATGTAGTCCTTCCAAGTGAAACTTTGTTTCTTTTTGCAACCCCCCCCCAATGTTTCTCCATTTTCTAGCTGCTGTGTTCCCTAACACCCCAGTCTATTCTGGAAAGCTCTCCAGGAAGAATCTGAGGGATACTGGAATTTGGGGAGTATTGCAGATGGGCATCAACTGCTTCCCAACAGGGAACAGCACCCCACCAGAGCTGCTGACTACTGTGCACTCATGGTCCTGGTCATACTCAGGGTCATGGTCCTGGGTGGAAAAAGTCCTTGAGGGAAGAGGATTTGGAGTGAGAAGGTGACAGAGGAAAGGGCCAGCTCTGCTTGGGCCGTCGGGCACAATAGCTGAAGCGCGAGCTGGGGACAGAAGTTGATCAGACCCACCCATACGGAAGTCAAAGGAGCTTCCAGGACATTTCTTTCAGGTCATTTACATTTTTTTTTAAGGCAGCATTCTAGGGAAAGCACTACTTCTAAAGTAGAATTTTAAGCTGGGGGATGGGAGTTGTCCCAGGTAGGAGGCTGACTAGTCCTCAGAACTTCTTTCCCAGGCTCTGCGACAACCTCCAGCCCTGCCTACAGCTGTCTGTGGCAAGGCCTGGTAGCTTCTTCCTTGGGCACGACTGGGCTGCAGAGCTGGTAGGTGGAAGTGGAGGAATTTCCCATCAGCCTCTGGAATCCCTCCTGGCCCCATCCTCTGTGAGACAGGCAGCAATTAACATAATTGGAGCAGATCCTCTTTGTCTCCATTCCAGACTGTAGGATTTTGGCCTCCCTGACCCAGAGACATGCTAATTATGCAGAAGGACTCCTCAATGCCTGTCAACAGGGATCCTTCTCCAAAGGCTGAGCCTGTCTCCATTGATAAATCTGGTGTATGTGGAGCCCTGACCTTTTTCATCTGGGAAACTTGATATTCCAACAACCAGCAGCCTCCCTAATATGCCTGCCATTGCTTCCTCCTCCAAATTTCAACCACTCCTTATAGCAGCATGCTTGGTCTTGCCATTGAGTATTAATTATCATCTCACTTGGGATTGGTTCTTTCCCACCGGGACCAATGGTCCTGCAGAAGTTTTGTGTTTTACTTAACAGCTCAACACCAATCTTCCAGGCACTGTACCTGGCCCAAGAGACACATATATTTAGAAGACATCAACTAGGATGAAATGCATGGAGATTTTAGAGTGCAAGACCACCACCCAGGGGACAGATATCTACCTACTAGAGGACAGAGCAGCCTGCTCTCCTCAGAAGAGTATGAGGTGTGCCTGGGAAGCCATGAAGGAGGGAAGAGGGAGGGAGGGAGGGAAGGAGGGAGGGAGGGAGGGAGGAGCTTAGAAGGCTTCCTGGAGGTGAGATCTGAGCAATGTTGAGCATGAGAAGTGGCATGTCCCACAGATGTCACAGGCAGAGTTGGAGAGGTCTGAAGAGAGGAACACAAACGGGAAGCGGGGAGTCGGGGGGCTCTCCTGGGATTGTGTGTGGCTGAGACACAACTGCCTTTGAGATGGACAGAAACGAAGTGGAGAGTAGCTGGGTTTTTAAAAGGCTTTGTCTTTCAAACTAAAAAGTTTGGTGGTTGACCTGAAGGTCCTGGGCAACAAGCAAAGGATTTTTTTTTTTTAAAGATTTATTTTTGTGTATGTGTATGTGCAAACACACACACACACACACACACACACACACACACACATACACACACACACACACACACACACGAGCAAGCTGAGAAGGACACAAGACTGCACCATATCTCCCAGAAGTGAAGTTACAGCTGTTTTAAACCGCTCCTGGTCTGGAGAGATTGTTCAGTGGTTAAGAGCAGTGACTGCTCTTCCAGAGGTTCTGAGTTCAATTCCCAGCACCCACATGGTGGCTCACAACCATCTGTAATGGGATCTGATGGCCTCTTCTGGTGTGTCTGAAGACAGCTATAGTGTATAGTGTACAGCTATAGTGTATACATAAAATAAATAAATAATTCTTAAAAAAAACAAAAAACCAAAATAAAACAAAAACTACTCCTAAACACTCCCAATGGGTGCTGGGAAGGAAACTCACAAAGAGCAACAGATGCTCTTACCACTGAACCACCTCCCTAGCAGCCCCTGCCTTATATGCAGGGACTTTAGAGGGCAGCAAAGCCAGAGCTGGTTTGGAGATGGGCTACAGCTTGGAGAATGGGCCGGAAGGGTGAGCTGGGAGTGGGGACACCAAGAGGGGACTGAAGCTACTGAAGGAGACCAGGAGGAAGCCCTGAAGGAGCAGAGCTGAGGGATGACAGCAGCCCAAGGTCTGGAGTAGGACGAGCCTAGTCCCTGGGAGGCTGGGAGGAGAGGAGACAGGGGACAGTACTGGGCTGTGTCTGAGGAGGTAGCTTGTTTGTGAGGGTATGAGAAGAGAGTGTGTGGGTCTGACTTATGTGTGGAGAGAAGAAGCAGAACCAAGGGTGTGGGAGCGGCCTCCATGGGTGCAGCCTCCACGGGTGCAGCCTCCACGGGTGCCTTAGGATGTTTCAGGGCCAGAGCTACCTTTAAACCCTCGAGTTGCTTTTTATTAGTTGTGCAAACTGAAGGAAGACAAAATTTACAAGCTTCTTTATAAGAAATCCTGTCTTATCGGATTTCTGAGGAGTAAAGAAGACAAGCTACCTATCTTACTTTGGGTTTCTATTGCTGCGATGAAACACCATGACAAAAACGCTAGTTGGGGAGGAAAGGGCTTATTCTGCTTACACATCCACATTGCTGCTCATCACCAAAGGAAGTCAGGACAGGCACTCACACAGGGCAGGGCTGATGCAGAGGCCATGGAGCATCTACTTACTACTGGCTTGCTTTTCATGACTTGCTCAGCCCACTTTCTTACAGAGTCCAGGACCACCAGCCCAGGGATGGCACCACCCACAATGGGCTGAACCCTCCTCTATTGGTCAGTAATTAAGAAAATGTTCGACATGCTTGCCTAGAGCTGGATCTTATAGAGGCATTTTCTCAATTGAGATTTCTTTCTCTCCGATAACTCACTTGTGTCAAGTTGACATAAAATCAGCCAGTATACTATGTCAAGTGCTCAACACAGTGCCCCGGGGGTGGGGTGGGGGTGCTCTGATTCCCAAGGCCAGTGCCTTAGAAATAAGCTTGTCCAGAACAACTGGGTCATTCGTTCCTGGAATTGGCGTGGGTGATAAGTTATTTCTCCACCAGTGAAATGAGCCAATTCAAGCCAGATTAGATTACATTAAAGGCAGGTTTATGGGGAAGCTGCTCTCAGGTGAGTTCACTGGCTCCAAGGACCCAGGCCAGGGGGAAGCCATAGCAGGGAGGAGAGGTGTGAAGAAGAGAAGAAGAAGGAGTAGGAGAGAGGGACAGAGGGAAGGGAAAAGAGAGGGGGAGAGAAAGGGGAGGGAGGGAGAGGAGAGAGACAGAGAAAGACAGAAAGATACAGACACACAGAGAGAGAGAGAGAGAGAGAGAGAGAGAGACAGAGACAGAGACAGAGACAGAGACAGAGACAGAGACAGAGACAGAGAGAGAGAGACAGAGAGTGCATAATGTCTGATTGTATATAGAGGAGCCTCTGGGGGAAGGGCAGCTCAGCCCCTGGGCTGGAAAGTTCAGGGTTCGGGGCAGGGTATGCCAGGTAGAAACTGAGGGAGCTGGGAGCTTAATATGTAAAATATGTACCTCAGTTCCTTGGGAAACCAAACAGAGGATAGCACATGTGTGATAAGCTTTGTCCTGAGTGGGTTATGAAGAGTCTTAAAAGGGAAGCACAGGTTAATTTCATAAATGGGTGCTGCTGACCACACCCAAACCCTTCCACATCGATGCCAGAAGGTTCCAGTGCTTTCTAAGTGAGTTGTGGTAAGAGAAGATGCACCTCCCCTGCTGCAAAAGTCTTTGCCCAGTCACTTGGAGATTCAAAATTCTCTAGCATTCATGGATACTGACTGCTCAGATCATCCAGGGACAGAGCAGACTCTGTCCTGCATTGGAAGCGTTGAAAGACCTTCTGTCTGCTCCAGGAATTGTTGAGATGCTGAACTGCTAAGGCTCAGGTTTGAGTCTCTCTCAGCCTGACTCTTAAAGATATCTTAAAGATAAACTAAGTTCATTCCTGTATCTCAAGGCCTGGGCTATGCCCTACCTGCAACCTCAACCACAAACCGTTCAGGACTGCCCGTTCCAGGAGTAGCAATCAATTCTTTGTTTCAAAACATTGTTTATAGCCATCTTGCAACCCTCCGTTGGTTTCCAAAGGTTGTATGGCCATCTATAGCTATCTTGTTATGCCTACCTTGCAACCTTGTCTTTGTTTCCAGAAATCCTGAGGACTAACTTGGTCTGCATATGAGATTCCGTTCCCACAGCTCTGCCTATTTTGCCCGCCGGCTCCCCATTTGGAAATGAGCTATCCCCATGAGCTATAAAAACCTTGTTTTCTTCACACCCAATGCTGACCTCTTGAACCCCACCCTGGGTGACTTGGAGGGGGCAGTCCGTGTACATGAATAAAAAGGTTCCCTTTAATTAATTGCTTGCTTTAATTAATTTGGCTATGATGATTTGGGTCAGTGGTTTTCTCCCCTCTCATCTTTGGTACTAATAGTTTCAGGCAGGAAAGCAAGAAAGGAAGATGTATCTCAGGGCCTTGCCAAGGGCCTGGGTTTCTTTGGCGTTTGCGTCTTTATCTGTGCCTGATGCAGGTCTGGGTCAACAGGAGTCACCACTGAAACAGTTGCTGACTGACTGCAATCTGTAAATAAAAAATATTTCCCACAGTTCTCCATTTTGAGTGTGATAGTGAACAGTTTGCTTAAAATTTGAACACTGCTGTACGTAAAGAAAGCATGAGAAAATTGCTTTAGCTTTTGTCAACTGCTAGTCTATGAAATTTACCCTTCCAGTGAAATTGCCCAAGATAGATGATTTTCTCAGAATAGTTGAGCTAACCTTAAGAAACTGCCGGTTATGGAAAACTTTACTGCCTCTGTTGTTCTTGCAGGACAGTGGGTCCTGGGCACTAACCGCTGGTCTTGCTTCTGTAAAACCTGCTTGCTGGAGATAACTGAAACTCCTACAGGATGTCTGTTGTAAAAGTTAGGCACTACAGGATGTGACCTAATTCCACCTCCAAAAGCAGTTAACTTTATAACTTTGTGGCTTTTCCTTTATAAACCTTGTACTTAAAATATGTCTGTCCCATGGCTAATATAGTCCTGGCAAGAATTCACAGTCCTGGCCAGTATTTAATAAAGCCTCTTATTTGTTAAAATTTATTCATGGTCATGGTGAACCTCTGAACATCCCTAAACCCACACCACACACACTGACCCTTGGAAGTACTAAGAATTTGTTTTCTCTTCTATAATATGGTCACTGCATAGCTTGCTTTCAGGATGAGAAGAGATAAAACGTCATGGGGTTTGATTACAAATCATCCCCTTTCTGTACTCCCAATCTCTGACGTATCAGACCATGTGGGCCTGCTGGGTGTAAGGGTCTCCCATGTCAGTTTTGGGGTCCTCTCGCCAACATCACAGACTGATGCCCATGTGTCTTCACTACACTGTCCCATGATAGAGCCAGTTTCTGCTTCTAAGCTTTTAGAAGCCTTGCCAGAGTTTCTGCTCAGTGAGCAAGCCGAACGTTCCCAGGATGTACTCTGGGGCCCTGCAGAAAGCCATTGCTGGAGAAGGGTCAGGCTGCCTTTCTCTCTGCCATAGTGTATTGTTTCCCCAGTGATGACATGACTGGAATGTGTCTCATCTCTTTGCAGCACTCCCTTGAATTAATGAAGGGGGAGGCATAAAGAGCCATGTAGGACAATGAGAAGCCAACCAGGAGGCTTACAAACTCTCTGAAACTCTCTGTGGTGAGGAGGCCCTTAGCTGGGAAGAGCTGAGGGCTGCAATTCTCCTTTCTGAGGTGGCTTCAGGGAGGAGAGTACATAGGATGGGTTATAAACCGAAGCCATCATTTTCTGAAAATATGGCAGGCCAAAGGAGGGGTGGTGGCTTTCTGAGGACATCTCTGAGGGGTGGCTGAGTCAAAAAGTTGGAGTAAAGATGGCAAAATTTAGTAAAATACAATCAGTTTCAGACAGAGAACAATTCCAGAGAGGGGGAAAAGAAAATCATAGTTCTTGACCAGCTGTAGTGACACAAGCTGATAGCCCCAGCACTGGAGGCTGGGGTAGGAAGATCCTGAATTTGGGGCCAGCCTGGGCTCACATTATGTCACACTTCCCCCAGACACTCTAAGGGGAAAAAAATAATTCAAGATTCTCACTTTTAAGGAAGCTACACCAAAGGACATTGAGTAGAGCCACACGCGAGACCTGTGGCTCTGACGACTGCTGTTTAGGAGACAGACTGGTGTGATGGGGTTTAGGGATTTCTGGGTGAGTCCCAGAAGTCTGTGTTGGAGACCAAAGGCCCTGAGGTCTTCTAGAGCCCTGCTATGAAATGAATCTAGCAGAGTAATCTGTCCCCACCAGCTGGTAGCCCGAGGACATAATGTCCTCAGCCTTGGCTTGGGTCATGACAAGAATTTTTCTTCCTAGAGTTGATGCCAATCCCTTTTGAAATAATGCAACTACTGTTTTAGAACAGACTATACCCAGCGGCAGAATCTCCCTGTACTCGGAAGAGAGGAAGGAAGAAATTAAATAAAAACAAAGACCAAGAATACAGCAGAAGCTCCTCTAATCTTTCTGATCATTGACCTTCTCTGGAGGTGCCACTCTCTGTTCCTTCTGTGTCACAATGTAAGTTATATCCCTCAGCACCTTAGTCCTGGAGTTCACAATCCACCGATCCTATAGTCACTTTTCTCCATTGATCTTTCTCCTTCTCCAGCCTAGCCTCATCTACATACATTTAAAGCATGGGTACCACCTATCTCTTTCATTCACTACAGAACATACAAACCGCCATCAGCTCTGCTTCTCAGTAGCCAGCCTTCTTGAACTGATATAGTTATTTTCAGATGCCCTGAGTGAACAGATAAGAAACTCCCGTCCTCCCCTCCTCTCCTCTCCCCTCCTCTCCCACTTTTGAGGCAGGGGCTTACTGTGTAGCTCAGCTGGCCTCAGATTTATATGCCCCTTGCCTCAGCCTCCCACGTGGTGAGATTATACAGGTTTGCACACTCAGTTTCTTCCTTGTTTAAGTTTCAGCAAGTGGTATACGTTCCTGTCGACAACTTGGGTTTTCGACTGCCTGTGGGATGCTTCTGTGGGATGGCTATAGCATGAGTGTTTTGTTGGTGTTTGCGTTGTTACCCATCATCCCCAGCATCACTGAGAAGGAGAGAGAGAAGCAGGGGAGGTGGGGAGGGAAAGGAAGAAGGGAACAAGAGTCCTGTGATTAGAATTGTTCCCCCCCCCCCTTCTCCGAGAATAAGCACTGAGTATGTGCTTTGTCCAGGTTTGTCTCACTTTCATAATGACATGCTGTTGAGGTTGAGTTATGGTTAGTTCCTCTCAAGGATGCCCTGAAAGCAAACTCAATTTAGGAAATAATCTTGGTCGTTACAAGAGATCTGGCTGAGGTGAACCACCTTTAGCAGAGCATCGATCCAAAGGTCAGAGTCAGTCTTGACAAGAAGCGATGGCCAAGGAGAGGCTGGGCAGGGGGGCGGGAGATGCCCCGAGAGGGGTTGTAGGAGCAAATGCACCCAGCGCAGCCTCCTGTGCCAGCTCCAGTTCTCCAAAGAGAAGAAGTCAAGCCCACTGGCTCCTAGGAACTTTTCCATAAGTATTAGACCATGAAGTGCATGGAGTGGTGGGAGGAGGGGCAAGGGAATCACCAGGGACCTCATGGTCTAAATAGTTCTCACTCTGGAGGAACAGAGGTTGCTGAGTGACTGTAAATTGTCCCTATTGGCAAAGCATGACCTGGGTCTATGGAGTAATTTCTTACTTTCCTCTCACTCTGAGCACAGAGTCCATCTGCCTGCTGCTCTTGGCTTTTGAGCAGCTGGGATAACTCCTTGGAAGGTCAGCTGTAGGCCGCTCTCCTCTAGAAACCCCCCACCCCCATTTCCATCCTGGCATCAAAGGTGTTTAGATTGGGTGTATCCACTCTAACCTCTCCCCGGGGTGTATACTACTCTGGACAGACACTTCCCTGTACCTTCCCTGCAGACATGGCTTCCTGCTCCAGCCTACCACCTAAGAAGGTGTGTATGTGTGTGTCTTTAGTGTGCATGTCTAACACAATCAAGCACACACTCACCCTTCTTGTGCGGTGTTTGTGCTGGGGGCTCTAGTCCTGACCTGTCCACTCTCAACCTCTCCTCTCAGAGTTTCACATCCCATATTCCATCAGACGGGTTGGACTCTCTTCACCAGGCCCCTGCCCAGAACTGAGACCTTCTAACTTTGTTCCTAGGCCCTGTCTCTTGGGCTGCACGATAGCCAAGGTTCTCTAGAGAAACAGAACCAACTGGATGTGTATGAAGAGAGGCTTATTTTAATGAGGAAGTGGCTCACATAATTGAGGAGGCTGGTAGTCCAAAATCTGCAGAGTAGACTGGTGTGTGCAGATCTGCAAGACCTGGTAAGATGATATTTGAAAAACCAGTTAGGTTGTAGTAGCTGCCTCTCTGGTGTGGTGTGGTGTGGTGTGGTATGGTGTGGTGTGGTGTGTGTGTGTGTGTGTGTGTATGTGTGTGTATGTGTGTGTGTGCATGTATGTATGTGTATGTATGTATATTTGTATGTGTGTGTGTATATATGTGTATGTGTGTGTACATGTGTGTATGTGTGCGTGTGTGTGCATGTATGTATGTGTATGTATGTATATATGTGTATGTGTGTGTGTATATATGTATATGTGTGTGTATGTGTGTGTACATGTGTGTATGTGTGGGTACATATGTGTGTATATGTGTGTATATATGTGTGTGTATGTGTGCATGTGTGTGCATGTATGTATGTATATGTTTGTATATGTGTGTATGTGTGTGTTGTCTCTGTGTATCTTTTTTTCTTATTCGTTCTTCTCTTTTATGCTTTTTTCCTCCCCTTCTTCTTCCTCTTCCTCCACCATCTTTAAAAAAAATCCTCCTGGCTGGATGTGGTGGTGCACTCCTTTAATTCCAGCAGAGTCAGGCAGATCTCTGTGAGTTTGCAGCTAGCTTAGTTTACAAAGAAGGCTCCAGGAGAGCCAGAGCTATTACACTGAGAAACCCTGTCTCAGATAGACAGACAGACAGACAGACAGACAGACAGACAGACAGACAGACAGACAGATAAAATAAAAAGTCCCCCTGCCTCAGCTTCCAGAGCAGCAGAGATTACTGGTTCAGTACCAGCAGCCTCCCACTTTTTTCAGTTAATGTTGTTGTTACAGTTTGAATATGTCCATGTGTTGGCAATTTAATCCCAAATTAATCTGTTAACATATTCAGAGGTGAGATTAGGGTTAGACAAGGCCATCAGTGCAGGACCCTGTGACGACAGCCTTAGAGGCCCATCTGCTCTGTGGGTTCGCCTGAGGCCTTTTTTGGAAACATGTAGAATACTATTGGATCAAATTATCTATGGCCTAGCCAAGTTGGCAAACAAAAGTAACCATTACAATCTGATCATTTTCTTCTGTGAAATTATCCCCCATGGCCCAGTTATTGTCCGTTCTTAACCCTGAAGGATGATCTGCCAATATCTTGGCACTGAGTACAGACTGTGCCTCAGAGGAGTGGAAGGAGGCCTCATTCTGAGAGATCCACTCCTGAGCCTCACAACAGAGCCCAAGATGATGCCAGGGACCATGGAACTTATCTATTTATCCATCTGCTTATTTTTTTTTTTGTGGTGCTTTATGGAGTACTACAAAGAGAACATGAATTAAATCAGCTTCCCGATGCTAAAAACAAAATATTAACTATAGGAATGATCCCTGGGGAGCTCTTCGTAGTTATTCCAATAACAAGAGAAATGTGGATGAATTGTAGCTGACGTTACAAGATGAATTCTTGAAGATGGACTAGTATGAACATCAGAAGCGAAGCAAATTATATTTAATTTGATTAATGGAAAAGTAACTTCTCCTCTTTCTTAGATAGTCAAGAGATTTGTTGAAAATACAGATTCTAAATTTCTCACGTTTTCTTCCCCCAATGTGTACCATTTCCACTCTCCTTTTAAAATATACTTTTAGAGAAATACATTTTTGTTGAAAATTATATATATATGTATGTATATATGCAAAATATATACACAATACACACACTCTATATCTATATCTATATCTATATCTATATCTATATCTATATCTATATCTATATCTATATCTATATCTATATCTATATCTATATTGACTATATCCACCCCTTCCATGGATCTCTCAGACTCCCCACACCATGTCTTCCTCCCAACTTTAGCTATTCATAACCCACAATACAATTAGTGCTGTGTGTGTGCATGGGTGTAGGGCCAGCCACTAGAGCATGGGAAACTTACCAGGGCCACACCCCTAAAGAAATATACTTTCCCTTTCCCAAAGGCCATTAACTGCCAATAACTCCTCTGCTGGAGGTGGGGCCCTCAAGAGATGGCAGGATTTATAATCTCATGTCATAACTTTCAACTTCCTTATCTGCATATCCTCTTTTGTAAAACTGGAAATAACTCATGGGATTCAGTATGATAGTGGGCAGTGAGTGCCTGCCATGCAGGAGAGGTTGAGTAAGGTACTGGCTCTCTGGGTTCCTTCCTACCTCCCCACACATTCTCAGGGCCAAGTTTGCAACAAGTAGTCAGTCTTGCTTCACAGTGTAGTCTTCTGTCTCTCCTTTTTATTTGCGTTTGGCTCATTGACCAGACTCAAGCATAGTCTCCTATCTGACTACTCATGCTGGGGTGACCTTTGATTTTATTTCCTTTCTCCGGTTTTACAACCTTCCTACCTGCTTCCACTCCCTGTCAGTCCTGTTATGTGGGCGGGGCTTAGTCTTTCTCCTTCATTTCCACAGTTATTTTTCTCTCCCATGTGTGGCTGAGATCCAGGATGGTTCCCGATTAAGACAGTGGGAACTGCAGGGCTGAGCCCGAGCCCGCCCACACATCCGTGGTGCCCTTTCTCCTGGGGCCACACGCCTATCTTAAGAATAAACCGGGCGGGGCAGTGGGTGCACACCTTTAATCCCAGCACTTGGGAAGCAGAGGCAGGTGGATTTCCGAGTTCGAGGCCAGCCTGGTCTACAGAGTGAGTTCCAGGACAGCCAAGGCTATACAGAGAAACCCTGTCTCGAAAAACAAAAACAAAAACAAAAACAAAACAAAACAAAACAAAACAAAACAAAACAAAAAAAAAAGAATAAACCAGGAGAGGCGTGACATTCGTTTGCTTCACCCAGCTGCTGTGCTCTAAGACTTATTACTGATCAGTTCACGGCTCGACATAGGACAGTTTCAGCAAACAGCAGCCTCGGTAAAAACAAGGCCGTGCTTCCGTGAGCCCGGGCCTCTCTAGGAGGAGCCGTGGGTGACGATTTTTCACATTATCTATGGCAAGGGAACTTGATGGGCTCAAACGTTAAACAGAAAGGAGAAGGGAATTCAGGTCTCCATCGCCACATATTTTGAATACTTGATTTTTTTGGGGAAATAAATAATGAGATGCGACTGAGGTTGGCCCACTGCTGGGGCCACACTTGAGCAGGAAGTACTGGTTGGGTGACACTTCTCTGTGAGTAGTTCTGGTTTGCTCAGTCCATCCCTGTCTGGAGCCCAGAGTTGGGGCTGCTCATGGCCTTAAGAATCATTCATTTTCCTAGAACCAACTTGTAGTTATTAATACCTTATTCAGAGTAGGGGAACCTGCCATCAAAATCTCAAGAAAGTGGCTCTCTCTCTCTCTCTCTCTCTCTCTCTCTCTCTCTCTCTTTCTCTCTCCTGCCTTTGTGCTTCTGACTTAGAGGGACTACAGTGGGGCCCAAGAAAAAGATTTGTGTTTCTTGGGTTACCAAATGATTCTAGACTCTCGGGCTTGGGAGACAAGAGACGCAGCGCCAGCCAACCCAGAACGGCGTGACGTGAAATAAATACCTTAGGGCTAATACTTAATATAATAATCCCCAAGGTTACACTGGATGTATGGTCACGTGTGTGTGACTTCAGAATAGATGTTGTAGATGTTCTCAGAGCAGCCACGATCTGAGGAGCTAATGGCAGAGGAGCTAATGGGGACTGAGACTCAGTCTTTATTGGGAATGTGATTGCCTGTAGGTTTGCCACATCCATGTCCATATGAGTAGCATTGTCTGGGCATAGTGGGTAACCCTCCCCCAAAAAATGAGTTCGGAGGAAGTCTGTTGGGAAAGACATGGGGTAAGTTTGGAGGGAAATGAGGAATAGCTATATAATCATATTTCATTGTATACATATATCAAAATGTCAAAAATAAAGAGAAAATCGTGTGTGTGATTTTTTTTCAGACCCTCATAATGGATGAGATCCTCACACATTCTCCCTACAAAGGTTTGAAAACCTTTCTAAACTCTTATCTTAATGAAAGGAACAATTTGCCAAGCAGATCTAACAAGTGTAAATATCTACGCACCGAATGTGGACGCTCCAAGTTTCATAAAACAAATACTAATAGACATGAAGGGACAGATGGGTCCCGGTACAATCAGGACAGGACACTTTCGTCCCTCACACTTAGCAAGGAGTAGGGCACAGAATGTAAAACTCAATGAAGAAACATTGTCATTGCCATTAAGCTATACAATGAACTTAAGAGACATTTAACAAACATTCTATCCAATAGCTGCAGAATAGTTTCTTCTCAGTAGTTCAGGGACTTCTTTCAAAAAATACAACCATATTTTAGGACATAGAGCCAATCTTAAGAAATACAAGCAGATTATGATAATGTCTTGTATCCTGTAAGGTCATAACTAAATACAACTAAAAACAAATGGCAAGAGCAAATATACAAATACATTATATCATTTATGTACCCCAGGCTTGCCTCAAATGTACTGTGTAGCCCAGGCTGGCCTTTAGCTTTTGGTACTCATCTGTGTCAGCCTTCTGAGGGTTGGAATTACAGTTTTAACAACAGTTACTCAACCATTAGTATAGTATACTAGTTGTTGGAGAAACCAGGAAGTCTTAAAATTGCTATACTGACATGAAACTGAAAGCAATAGTCAACATAACATTTACTATACAGAGAAGTCAGGATAGGAGCTCATGGTAGCTATGAGTGCTTACACTAAAGAAAACTCTGACAGACCTTAAATAAATAACTTTATGATGTGCCCCAAGGCCTTAGAAAAGTACAAATAAGCCTAACCCCAGAGCAGTAGACGGAAGAAAATAATAAGGATCAGGGCAGAAATCTCTGAAACGGAGGCTTAAAGGACAATAGACGGGATGGGTGAGGCAAACTTTGGAGAGAAGGAAGAAAGAGAAACTCTTAGCGGATCTAATCTTCCATGCTGGCTGCTTTGGAAACGATGCTTCGCAGGTGTTTCTGGTTTTGTCTTTGGATTCTGGTCCCTGTTTGGCTCCCTCCCTCCCTCCCTGAGGCAGTTGAGTAGAGAGCAGTTGAGCGAAGCTCCTTGGGACTCCAGAACATGGAGCCGAGAGGAAGCAAGCCTGTTGGTGGAGTCTTCTTTGGCCTGTACACCTACCTGCTCTGTGGAGTTGCTGGTGGCTCTCTAGGGGTTTGCATAAAGAATCCCTCTGGAGGAAAAGCAGCTGAATTAGCTGTGAGGAACACCAATAAGGGCTGGCACGGTAGCTGCCTTCTGTTTTGGGTCCTGGCTTCCCCTGGGAAACAGGCGTGTAATGAAAGGCACAGAATTGACAAACTGCTCAGTGCGGCTGCTGATGCTGGCATAGGCCGGCGAGGGCTCCGAGCCAGACTACAGGGGCAGACGCTGGGCCCGGGCTATTCTTGCAGAAAGGCTACTGCTGGCAAACCGAGTGTGGGCATTTCTCAGGGAGTCCTGGGGTGGTGATTCCCAACGCCATTTTACCCACCCACCTGCGGGTCAGGTGTTGCTATTCCCCTTGCCCCTTAGCTGTCTGGGGTCCTTCTTCTTGCCCCGGAAGAGAAACATCACTTTGGATTCTTGTAGTCTGAAGCTTTCTATCCTCACAATAGAGGCGTGGAGTGCAAGATGGGACAAAGGGGCCTTTTGGAGCTTACCACAGTGCACAGGTAGCTCCCTGCCTGGACCTGGGTCCTGACATTTTCCTGAGACTTGGACACAGAGCTCATGGGGACAGATTATGTATAAATTCTTGTACTGGCCTCTGACTTCCTGCGAGAAAACCTCACACTTCACCTTACTTTTCAAATTTTCTATCTTGCCTGCCTGGTCTCCTGTTGATCTCCTTGGCCTTTTGAGTCTTCTTAACTTCTCCCTCCCCTTTGGTCAGTCTGAAGATAAGACCTTTCCTATTAAGCCCCTCGTGGACCATCCATGGTCAGTTCTTTCCTCTTCCACCCTATCTTTCCTCCTTTTGACTGGGGATTGGATGGAGTCTAGAAGTAAGACGCTCCATTCTCAACTTCCCTTAGCTATATCCAGTCTCCTTCATCTTTATTTAGTAGCTCTATTGTCTGTGTTCTACAAGTGGTCTGTGATGGAGACACGTTTCCGCTGCTGCCTCTTGAACCCCATTGCTCTCAGCTTTTATCTACTACTTTGCACATTGTCAGGAAACAGAAGCTCCCTGTGGCCAGAGTCCGTCATCCCAGTTGGGTCAAAGAGGACAAGGGAAGGAGTGTCCTGGGCACTCAGTAGTACCCGCCCACTGGTACCCCACATTGGTACCTCACACTGGTACAGGCTAGCTTCCTGGGACTCCCTGGTTGCTCCAGGTTTCTCTGTGATCGTGATATGCTAGAGAGAATGTCCATGAAGAAGATAGCTGCTGGCAGGTATCTAAAGAGAAGAACTCCTGGACTAATATGATTCATGTACTCATTCATTTATCCCATCAGCCTTTCCTTCCTGGTAAATCCACAGAGTGCCAGCGTTAATACATGGTCCCTGGGAGCCTGCCAGCTTGCTGGAGAGATGAGACGCTAAGCAGTGGGGCCATGAGCCGCATCAGGATGTAATCACATGGCTCTGAACTTGGTCTGAACCCTTAACTGATGAGGCAGGAGAAGGATTATGGGAGTGTGTGGGGGGTCCGTGTTCCTGGTCCTTGATGGAAGGGCAGAATTTAGACATGTGGAAGGACTTCTACACTGAAAACTTGAGCAAGCCTTCATCTCCACAGTGAGCAGAGCATGGTCGGGGCGGCCTGACAAGGGACTGGCCCATGGAAGTGCTGGCTCCATGTTGCTGGTCTGGAGGTATCAGGGCCTCCAGGCCAACACTGGCCATTCCAGACCTTGTCTGGGGATCGCTTTGGTAACCAAGAAAGTGCTCAGAGGCCTGCTGGGGCTCGCCTGCCACTTCCCATGCCCTACAATCAGGCCCACCCCCCTGGGCCCTAAGCCCCATCCAACCCACTCTTGTCTTGCTCAGAGGTGGCAAGAGAAGCAAGAAAGGCCAAGAAAGCTGTTTGATTTTCGAGGCTTACTGGGCCAGCCAGGTGGAAGGCGGCCAGGGAGGCAGCAGCTGGTGACAGCCCTGCCTGCATTAGCTAGCAGGCAGCTACTCCAGGGGACAATTGGGGAAAAGCAGGGGTGGCCGGTCAGGGAACACGGGCCAGTGGAATTCTGAACAAGGTCAAAGTCCAATTTGGTACAGTGCTTTATTTCCAATTTAAATCTCATCTTTTCTCCCAGAGGGTCTGCCACTTCTGCAGAAGAGGCTGGGAGTGCCACAGGGAAATTTGTATTTAAAGACTATAGGCACAGAGCACCCTGGCGGGGCTGTGGTCTGCCCACTGCCTAGCCTGCACAACTTTGCAGCAAATTCAGAAACTGCTGTTTGGCTGAGAACTGGTTTGTTGTTTGCTTAGGGATGGGAAAGTCATAAATGAAAACTTTCAGTTTGGGAGAGGAGCCCAAGGCCTCCAGGGCATGCGGCGATAGGTGGGGGAGCCAAGAAGGTGCAGACGGTGCGCTAGGCATTTGTTTGTCTGTTTGTTTATGCATTTATTTATTTTTGAGATGGGGCTTCGCTTTGTAGCTCTATCTGGCCTAGAACTCACGGAGAGCTGGCTGCCTTTGCTTTCTGAGTACTGGGATTAAGGGTGTGCATTATCAACCAGTCCTGCTGTATGCTTTACTTTTTGAAAACATCTGTGGCTGGAAGATATTATCAAGAGAAAGGCAGTCACATGGTGGAAGGTGGGCAGAAATTTTCCAGGGGCCCGGCTGGAGTCTGGGGGTGGTACAGTGTACAATGAAGCAACAGAGAAGGCTGATTTCTGGGGTAAACTGGGGATCTGACGAATTGCAAGTGTGTGATTCAGGTTTAAAGCAGATTCTTGTTACCTGATCCCTGAAAGTCTTGATGTAAGGAAAGTAGCACTTCATTTCCGGTCAATACCAGCATCTCTGTTACACCAGGTCAAGGTAAAGGTCAAAGGTCAAAAGTCAAAGGTAAGGAGGGACAGCTCCTCTCACTGCCAAACACCATGAAATCCCTTGTGTTGGTCTGTTCTGACTCCTTTTACACCTTTACTGGATACCCAGGCATTGGTGCAAAGATGGGCTTCAAGTCTAGGTGCTTTCTGCTGTTTAGTTAGTTGTACTAGTTTGTCTGTGAGAAGAGGGAGCCTTTGGTAGTACCATTTATATACAGTGCCAGGAGTCATGGGGTTAATGACCTTCCTCCAAGAAGACTGGCTCACTGGTACTCTCAAAGGTAAGGCCTGTTGCAATCCCCTGCCTGTTTGCTGGATGGGGACATCAGGACTGGGTTATGTAATACCCTTTGCCCAGGAGCCCTGAAGGGGTATCTTCTTCCCTCTCTGTCTCTTTATTCCCCTCCCCCTCCTCTTTCCTCTCTCTTTTCTCCTGCAGGCACCGGGAGATATCTGTGCACCACGCAGCTAACCCAAAGGTCCATCCGGCTTTGCTGCCCTGAGTCCCCTCGTGCCCTCCCGTGATGCAAGGAGCTCACTTGAGTTTCACTGTGCCCTCAGCAGCTCACGGCTCTGCTGTTGAAATGACAGAGGGGGAAGCTGTGGCATTGTCTCTTCTCATCTGTGAGGAAGTAAGAAATGCCCCAAAACTGAGTATTGCAAAAAGACACCCTGTGAGGGTTATTGAAGATGCACCCAGTTTCCCTCAGGGTTTTTTGTTAGTGTCTGCTGCTGCTAGGTGGTCCAGAAGAACAGTTACTCAGAGAGAGGAGAGGCGATAGATGACTGGGTTCAAATTCCTCTTGGGAAAAGCCCGCACCTCGCCCCTCCCCCAGGCCTGCTTGCCATTTGATTTGGAAGTGGCAGGAACTTTGATGGAGCACATTTAGGGCCTTCTTTTGAAAACAGAAATCCTAGTTGCTCCAGGGACTCAGGACTTAATGGAGAAAAGCCACTGATTGTCTTACTAACTCCCTTGTCCAGCCTCACCTGCCTCTGCTGTGACTCAGGCTTTCCTGAAATGGCCCATTGTCACCCCGCACCCCCACTTCATATCATCTGGGATGTTTCATGGGCCATGGGTCCCATGTACCCTCTACAACTTATGTGTGCGATGCCTGCTTCCTGGGTACCAATCAAATGCTACCAACCTGTCCCTTCTGGATTCACTTCCTAGAGAACATCCTCATCTGAAAAGAACCTCTCTGCATCCAACCAGGTGGCTCTTGAGAGAGATAATTCAAGAGCCAGGCGAGGCAGTATAGGCCTGTAAGCCTAGCACTCTAGAGGCTGAGGCGGGAGGATCAAAAGCTCAGGGCCAAGTCTGGGTAATAGACTGAGTTCAATGTTAGCTTGTGCTGCGGTGTGCGAGAGTGTAAATCAGTGATTCGTCTACATCCCAAGTGTTATGCTGGCATGAAGAGGGAGCCCAGGAAGATGCTTGCTGACATCCTCCACTGTGAATGTGTCTCTTTGCTTTCTCCTGTACATAGGATTCCAACTATGTACATATGTATGTATGTATGTATGTATGTATGTGTGTGAGTGAGTGTGTGTGTGTATGTATGTATGTATGTGTGAGTGTGTGAGTGTGTGTGTGTGTATGTATGTATGTATGTATGTGTGAGTGTGTGAGTGTGTGTGTGTGTGTATGTATGTATGTATGTATGTATGTGTGAGTGTGTGAGTGTGTGTGTGTGTATGTATGTATGTATGTATGTGTGTGTGTGTGAGTGAGTGTGTGTGTGTATGTATGTATGTGTGAGTGTGTGAGTGTGTGTGTGTGTGTGTGTGTGTATGTATGTATGTATGTATGTATGTATAATTTAAGACAGGGTCTTACTATGTAGTCAAGGCTAGACCAGAACTTGCCATCTCTGTGCCTCAGCTGAGACGTGATTTATCACAAACCTTTGAGCTCATTAGAAGGGGCATCTGGCACATGTCATATCTCTCTACCAGTCACAGACGGCCCAGGGACATGTCCATGTAGGCGTTCAGTGATGTGACAGATATGTTTTGGTAAAGAGGAGAGACTTGAAAGTGTGTTTCTTTCTGCTTCAGCCTTACCCATCTCTTCGACGTTCCCTGCTTTCTTGGATGGCCACACTCACACATTCTGCTCTGTTCCTTCCTTTGACCCACCCGGCGCTGTCTGTCATTGCTGAGGCAAGTCTGAACTTGTCAGCCACACTCTGGTCTGGACCACTCAGGACTGGAAGATGAGTCTTAATTTATCATCTTGTTTCTCAAGAAATACCATTCCCATATGCTACCAAGGATCCCAGTATTGATCTTGGAGCTTCAGAAATGAAGCCAACGCTTTTCCTTCTCCCTCAGCGTGGCTGGGTAAAGCCTCTCATGCCTTGTATCACTGGCTCACATAAGTCACAGTAAAGCGATCCCTGACTAGCAGCTGTGGTCTCTACAGCTTTGATGCTCTGCATCTTGCTGGTCCCCTGTGAACAATGGTGAGACTGGAGCCCATCTGGGTGTACGAAGTCATGGCTTCTGAGGACCCCTGAGTGCTGACAGGGATCTTGTTACAATTTCCTGATGATCTGGGGAGGGGATACATGGTTCATTCTCTAATCCCCATTTGTTTGTTTGTTTGTTTGTTTGTTTTCTGAGAGGATCTCACCAAGGAACTCAGATTGGTCTCAAACTCTAAGTAATCCTCCTGCTTCTGCTTCCGGAGTGTTGGGATTATGGGTATGTAGTACCATAGCTGGCCTAACCTCTGATTTTAGTTTAGCAAAGCCTCTCTCCTTAAGTCTTCTTGTCTTTAATTACTCTTCAGCCCTGGAAAGCCAGCAAGCGTTACATAAATATTCCTCAGTGCTGATGGCAGCCTGTCACTCACAAGAAAGGGTCCAGCGGGGGGGGGGGGGGGGGGGGGAGGGTCCCAGAAACCATCCTTTCCATTTTCTCCTGTTACCTCTCTCCTCTCTGTCACGCTGTAAACCAAACTCAGTGCCTTCCCCATGCTAAGCAAGGGTCTGCGCCTACAGCCCACTAACCCTTCTCTGAGCCCCTTTCATGTTATTTAAACATTACTCAAGTGCTCTTTGTGGGTGCAATATACCTGTTTTACTAGTGATCGCATAAACATGTGAGGTCTGCTTCCTGCTGTATAACATACATGTCCTCCTCATTCCTCTGGAGCAGCCTGTGCCTTGCTAAGCATTCTGTAGGCGAGCCTCCAGGCTCGTTGACTAATGCTTTGGTTTCCAAGTTAGTTCATCAGAGAATGATGTTGGCTCTCCTCCAGCTTCTTGGAAAACTGGTCTTTTTGCCTTGGCAGCTTTGTTGCTTTCCGTGCCCAAGAAGACAGCGGCTCTACTCACAGCCTGCTTCTTCTCTCTGGCCCACACGCTGCTTGCCTTGGCCTAAAACCAGGAAGACAGCCCACAGCAAAGGGCAAGCCACTTTTCCATCCCGCCTGGGAATTGGCTAGAACAGAAGGGAGCTGTCTAGTCCCAGCCCCTGTGTGGGGCAGACTGAGGGGCTTCTGGGGAATGTGGAGATTCCCCTTCTCCTCTCATGGATTAACTGACTTGAATGAGGAGACCCAGCTGCAAGGAGGAGAGAGAGCTGTGCAGAGTGGTGTCATAGCCATAGCTCATCCGGGGCTCGTTCTGGGAGCCCCTCTCTCCTCCCATCACATCTCCACACCTCACCCTTTGTCCTCCCTCATTTCCTTTCCTCTTCCTCCCCTCCATCAAACTCTTCGTTTCTTTTTTATTCTTTCTTTTTTTTTTTTTTTTGTTTGTTTTTTTTTGTTTGTTTGTTTGGTTTTTTGAGACAGGGTTTCTCTGTAGCCCTGGCTGTCCTGGAACTCACTCTGTAGACCAGGCTGGCCTTGAACTCAGAAATCCACCTACCTCTGCCTCCCCCCAAGTGCTGGGATTAAAGGTGTGCGCCACCACCGCCCGGCAAACTCTTCATTTCTAACTTACCTCAAGTTTTCCCGTCCCTTGGCCTCCATTTGTGTTTCTATGGAACACAAATGTTCCATATGACCTTTAACAGGCTGTTCCATAACAGACTCATATGACCATCCACAGCTGCTAACTCTCTCTCTCTCTCTCTCTCTCTCTCTCTCTCTCTCTCTCATACACACACACACACACACACACACACACACACACACACACACACATCTCTGGATGGCCTGAAACTCACTGTGTAGACCAGGCTAGCCTCAATCTTACAGAAACCTGCCTGTTGTTGTCTCTTGAGGGCTGGGACTAAAGGAGTGTACCACCACACCCAGGAAGCACAGTTTTCTTTCCATGCAGTTACATAGTTGGGCTGCATAATGGCCTAACAGGAGGATCACTTAAAGTTTGAGACCAACCTGGGTTCCTTGGTGAGATCCTCTCAGATAAATAAATAAATAAATAAATAAAGACATATATACATACATAAAACAAAGCAGGGATTGGGGAGTGAACAATGCATCCCCTCCCCAGATCATCAGGAAATTGTAACAAGATCCCTGTCAGCACTCAAGGGTCCCCAGGAGCCATGACCTTGTACACCCAGACGGGCTGGACCTAAGGCCCCAGTCTCACTCACCACTGTTCACCGGGGGCCAGCAAGGTTCTATTTAATGACCATCCATATACATGATAGTGACCTGTGAAACTGTAATCCTATTGAAAAATTAATATCTCAAAGTGATGTTATAGTCTAACTTATGTAGTACAATGCACAGCTGATGTTGATACAAACAAAACTGTTGTATAACAGTGTAACACAGACAATCGCGAACAACTCAGAATAAATTGTGACACTGAAGGATAGTATTACCGAGTATGTAACTTACTATCCTGTAGTTTTTATTGTTATTTTAGAAATTTTTTTTCCTTTTACTTATAAAATAAATAGTTTCCCATAAAAAGCCTCCCTTGCCGGGCCAACGGTGGCCTCACGCATCTTGGCTCTGCGGCTCTTGTGGTCCTACTGCTTTGTATGCTCGGCTTCATTGTTGTTTTGGTCGTTGTGGTCCTTGAGTATACAAGGCTCACTGCTCATGTTGTTATTAAGAGTTCACATTGAGCAATTCGTCTGGATGTGAGATAAAAATAGCTGAAGGTGGCTAATCAGTGAAGGTCATTGCTCACCGGGGAGGCACGACGCTTCTACTGTAGCCAGCATCAGGAAGAACATGCCAGAGCGGCCGAAGGTATCAAAGGGCCTGCCTGCTTCATTGAGCCAACATTTAGAAGGATGTACGTTAGAGGTGAAAGAGTCTCTAATGACCTGCCCTGAAGACCAAACACTAATGCCTGCCGAAGCACCAGCGTTAGTGAGGCTACAACAGAAACTTTATGGTGTTAAAAGTAAGATGTCTCAGTGGATAAAGACACCGTGGCTAAGCCTGGTGGCCTGAGTTCCATGCCTGGGACCCACGTAATGGATCAGAGGAAACGATAACTTCCCTGACTTCCACGTGACTAACATGGCATGCATGCGTTTTCCACCAAATAAATAAAATTAATTTTTTAAAAAAAGTCTCAACCTAACTGCACTGTTGAACTTACACCCAGCTCTGTTCTTTTGAAACACAGAGGTGAGGTGGTAAGCCTGCCAGGGCTGATGTCAGGGCAGTGGGGCTTGGAAAAGTCCAGAAAAAGTGACGGTGAAGGAAAAGGCTTTGCCAAAATGAGTCTTCAGTAGGAATGAGGACTCTTTGTCCAATGGGTGAGAACATCTGAGGACTCTGGCCCAGGACATGTCCTTGTCACTAATGCATTTGGTGACTCACAGTTGTTATTTTTAATTTTTATTTATTTATTTATTTATTTATTTATTTATTTATTTATTTTTAGACAGTCTTCCTACACAGCTATGGCTGACCTAGGATTTGCTGTGTAGACCAGGCTGGCTTCCAATTCTTAGATATTAGCCAGTCCCTGCCTCTCCTGTGCTAAGTTTAAAGGTGTGCACCACCATGCCTAGTCCCCTCTTGAATTTTTTTTTTTTTTGGTAGTTATCTTTTCTCCCATTCTTACAACCACCCATCTGTTTAGCAGATTTGTTTTTTTCCTTAATTGTCTAGAAATAAAGTCATTAACATCTTGAATCTGACGCCTCTCATTTCGCACAAGCTTGAACTTGGCGACAAGCACCATCTCTTGGTTCCTCTTCATAGCTGGGTGATACAATTTATTCAGCATGTTTGTACTGACAGGCCATTGGCTATTTTGTTCAGTATGAATAATCTGTGGTTGTCTACTAAGTCCTCTGCTGAAGGATAGCAACTTCTAGAAGTAGGATTGCTGCTTTGTATGGTAAGGATGTATTTTTAGAAATGCCCAAGAAAGCATTTAAAATGCCACAAAGTGATGTGACAACGTTCGCTAAGTTTCAGAGGACGTGTGAGGCACGAGACTACCGTCTTCTCTTCTAAGCCTCCTGGCCTAGCACGTCTCATGCTTCTACTGGCTTCTATCCATGCAGACAAGACACAACCCCAACACAGTCTTTTTCTGGCTATGTTAGTTATTATCTGGAATATATAACATAAGCATCTAACTTCCAATCAATGTAATGCCCCACTCTTGCTAAACAAAGCCACTGCCACAGCTGGATTGCCGAACTCACCCACCCCAGCCCGTTCCTCCCCCAGGCTCTTTGGATGTAATTTCAGAGGCACTTCCAGGCCGTTAGAATGGGATTTTCCTCCTTTCGTGGCCATGATCAGGATGCTTCAACTTGCTTTTTTTTTTTTTTTTTTTTTTTTAATTTTTCCTTTGGCTTAGGCATCCTGGGCTTCTGGAGGATGACAAGGGTAAGGAAGCAGCTTTCTGTCTGTCTTCACACCTTTTCTATAAGCAGGTGGGTGATCCATCCTCTGTCTCACTAGCTGAAGGCAACACGGAACTTAGCTAGCTGAGGAGCTAATGAAGGTATCTTCTGAAGCCCTGGGCCTCATGGCTCCTCTTACAGACTTCAGGAAAACACCTGGGAGAACCTCACCTTTGTATACACACAGCTTAAGAAGTTTTACCTGTTTGTCAGGGAACCTCGGGACCATCTTGAAGAAGCCAGAAAACCACCTTGGACCTGGCTAGGTGGTGGCCAGTGATCTGGGTACAGCCTGATCGAGTGTGGTTTTGAGTTTTCTACCCTAGAGATTTGTTTTCCTCCTTTCTTTCTTCATAAAACTCTGAGCCAGGCGAGGTCAGGGAAGCTCCTGGGAAGAGAATCCAAGGACGCCAAGGCTGAGGACATAAGGTCTACTGTGACCAGAGAGCTTTGAACCACCAGGTCACATGTGTGGATAACACCAGCCAAGCCTCATTTCACTGTGTGTCTGTCATTTATGTCTCTTCTTACTTCTTGTTAGCACAGAGTTAGTGTAACCATCATCCCTTGGCTCCCTGCTGGACCAGAGCCTGGAAAACACCAGGCTACCACAGACTGTATGGAAGCACACCGCTGAGCCCAAGCTGAGAACGGTTTTCCACTCAACCTTAGTCCAGGTTTCCAGAGCTAGTGTCTGTGTTTATGTCTTAGCCCTTCGAGCTGAGTCTCCTTTCTGAGGCGCCTGTCCTTGGGGAGCCCTGGGGCTGTGCTTACCTGCATTCCACAAGAAGAGAGGGAGCAGAGGGGAGAACAGGTGCCTTAGGAAGTCCTGAATCAAGGAGGGAGGCTTCTGGGCCAGAGCAGACCTGGAGGAGGCATGTGCCCGTGGGTTACTCCCCTGTGGTGGTGTTCAGCTGGGGAAAAAGACCCTGCCTAAGTTCATATGCTCTTCTCTCAGTGATGCTCAAAATTTTAGGGGAGATTCAGAGCAAAAGTTTCAGTAACAGTGATGCCACTGTGATTTTTCTAAACTCATTGTACAAAGCAGTTTTAATAGATTGTTCTGTCTCCGTGACCAACTCAAGGATGGTGGGATTACTTCTCCTGCGTTGTATACATGAGGGCTACTCAAACGGCTACAGAGAAAGATGTCGCTGGCTTTTTTCCAGTCCTCTAATTGCTGAAGCAAGAAACAGACTTTTCTGAGCTTGGTTTCTTGACTTGACTATAACTTTAGAATTTATAAAATGCTTTTCACTTACACATTACACTGTCAGTTAAAGGCACTCCTTCATGTACTGATACGGAAGGGTCTCCTCAGCAAGCTGTTAGGATGTGGACTAATCTGTCCCTATCTGAGTTTTTTTTTTTTTTCTTTAAGGCTGTGTAACCTTGCACACAGATGATCATTGTGTGTTTCTACTGTCATCGAGAGGACACGAGGGATAAGTTGCCTGAGGTGGGGCGAGAAGGGTGATTTCTTCCTCTTTCTCATCCTTCAAACCCTTCAGTTTTCTGCCTTGTATTATGTTAGATACCACACACTTAAACCAATTAATAAAACTCTAGTTTAATCACCGAGGTTTTCTTTTGAGTCATTGGGAAATGTAAATGTTATGAGATCATCATCTGAGAGGGATATCGAAGACCATTGGACTTGTTGATGTCATGTGTTGGGAGAATTATAGACTTTGGAATTAAATACACACACATGTTAAAATTTTATCTCTGGTTTTTAATACTTGAAACATTGTCAAAAAAAAAAAAAGAAAGAAAGAAAGAAAGAAAGAAAGAAAAGAAAAAAAAATAATGCTGGGCAGTGGTGGCGCATGCCTTTAGTCCCAGCACTTGGGAGGCAGAGGCAGGCGGATTTCTGAGTTCAGGGCCAGCCTGGTCTACAGAGTGAGTTCCAGGACAGCCAGGGCTATACAGAGAAAAAACCCTGTCTTGAAAAACCAAAAAAGAAAAGAAAAAAGAAAAATTGTCAGCGGTTGGGGGAGAACAAAGGCTGGTAAGATTTAATGGAAATAAAATGACAACACAGGAAGTGGGGTGGGCTTTTGTCACCCCTTCCAAAGCCTAGAACCCCTAAGGTTCAGAAGTGAAGACTGTCCTCTGTCTCTGGAAGCACATTTTTAAAAATAGTGCTGGGATTTGAACCTACGACCTCACATGTGGCTGGCCTGGAACTCACTATATAGACCAGGAACTTGGAACTTACAGAGACCTGCCTGCCTCTGCCTCCTGAGTGCCGGGACCAAGCATCCGCTGAGTCATTGTTCTGTTTTACTAGAACCAGACTCTTCCAAGGAATCACTCTCCTTGATGGTCTGTATATGCTTGGCCCAGGGTGTGGCACTATTTGGAGGTGTGTCTTTGTTGGAGAAAGTGTGTCTCTGTGGGCGTGGGCTTTAAGACCCTACTACTAGCTGCCTGGAATCCAGTATTCTGCTAGCAGCCTTCAGATGAAGATGTGGAACTCTCAGCTCCTCCTGCACCATGCCTGCCTGGATGCTGCCATGCTCCTGCATTGATGATGATAGACTGAACCTCTGAACTTGTAAGCCAGTCCCAATTAAATGTTGTCCTTATAAGACTTGCCTTGGTCATGGTGTCTGTTCACATCAGTAAAACCCTAACTAAGACCCTCTCCCCATCCAAGACTCCCCCTCCTTGGATTCAGTCCTAATGTATGCAGTGCAGAGTGTTCCCCAAGTCTCCGCTTAGGTCTCCACTTTCTTCCTCCTCACACTTGCCCACCTTCCTGGGTTTGCTTGCCATTGCTCAAGTCAGTCAGAATGAGACCCTGCTCCTGTCTTCTCACTTCCAAGTTAACACCGAAGCTTGCCAATTCTATGTCTTAAACATCGCCAACCTGTTGCCATGACAACATCCTATGTTGATCCACTTCCTAGTTTGTCCCTGATTTGCAGCAAGCAGCAGGAGGTAGGAGTCCATATCTGCTCTATTCTGTGATCAGTAGAGCTTTCTGAAGCTCAAATTCTATCCTGTAACTTTCTGTCCCAAATACTTTCAGATTTCATCACTATCCTTGAACAAAGGCCAGAGGCCAGATGTGTCCTTACGACTGTTAAAGTCTCATCACTCTCTACTTTCACTCTAATCAGTCCTGGGTGGAATGATACCCCACTCCTAATTTATGCCTACCATCAATCTCAGATTATAAGCTTAATGGGACACTGGGTCCATTTGCAGATAGAATAGTCAAAGACTGAGATGAGCTAAAGGTAGCCTCTAAGTTCAATGATTGGTGTCCTTGAAAAGACACCCAGAGAGAGGCTATGTGAAGTTGGAGCTGGGTGTGGTGGCCTACATCCATAATCCCAGCACTTGGAAACAAGATAGTTATAGGTTTGATGCTGTCTGAGCTATTCCATGGGTTTTAGGCTAGACTGGGATGCATAGTGAGAGCTGGTCTTAGAAAGAGGGGGAGGAGAGAGAGAGAGAGAGAGAGAGAGAGAGAGAGAGAGAGAGAGAGAGAGGGAGAGAGAGAGAGAGAATATATGAATAGGCAAGGTTGGAATGATGGAACATCACTGAAGAACAGCTGGGCTGTAATGCCAGTACTTAAGAGGCTCAGGGAGGAGGATCCTGAGTTTGAGGACAGTCTAGGCTACATAACAAACTCAAGATTGGTGGGGATTACACGGTGTGACCTAATCTCAACTGGAAAAAGAAAAGATGAGAAAAGAAAAACATGAAGAACAAAGGACACTAAAGATTGTTGGACCCAAAGATCCAAACCAGGGAACTCGCTCCCCAAGAAACACTCATGGACAGCAGATTCGATGCAATAACATAAGGTGTATTGATGATAAGATGATAACCAGTGCACTGGGGCTCCCCTACGTGCAGGTAAGAGGAACCCCGAGCTGAAGCTAAAAGCAGCTTATATACCATTTTTACAGAGTTCACAGGACAGTTAATTACTTCTTAAACAATAACCATAAAGGCTTTCAAACAGCAATTCCCAGGCGGGGTTTCTAGGTAACTCAAATTTGCACCTTATCTTTACAACAATGAGGGTCAGCTTAAGTGGCTTCTGTTTACCCAGGTGTACTGTGTTGAGGGCTCATCTCCCTGATAAACTCTTATCTTGGGCCCTTCTTCCTGGAATGTGTGTTTGAGTCTTCGGAATATGCTCCTCCTGGGATGTGCCTCGGGGGCAGCTAATGTTTGAGTGCAAACCGAAACTCAAACTTAAGGATCTTTTAATTCTAAATTCAAGCTGAGACCTGAAATTCTTACATTCTTACATTCTTACAGGATCATTGGAGCCACCAGGAAGCATTGTCCCCTAAGAGCTTCAGGGAGAGGCCAGTTTCCAAAACCTTAATGTTGAACTTCTAGTCTCCGTGAGGGTGAGTGAGGAGATACTTACACGTGGAAAGACTGAGCAGTAGAGGTCTAGAAGCCCTGGGGGCTGAGATAGGAGGGAAACCTTGCAAGGGTCCAGGGGGTGAATGGAGGAAGATCAAGATGAACCAGGTCCAGCCGGATCGTGCCTCGGGTAGCAGCTTGTGGGGTATTAGTTTCTAGAAGGGAAAACATTTGTAGAGACTTGCCAAGTCCTCTGCAACCTGCTCTATCCCTCCATAACCCCCGCCCCCCCCCCCGAGTTTCCTCTTCCCACTCCCTAACTGCACCCATATCTCCCCTGGGCCTCCGGAGGCTTCTGCCTCCTGTTGTCTGTCTCTGCCAGCCCAGGAGAAGCCAGAGCAGGTCTTACCTCTTGCTTCCCTGAGGCTGAGCTGTCCCTGTGTGAGTAAGTTCTATTCTGGGTATTCTAATTGTTCCTACCATATGCATCTAAATCTCATGTATTTTTTTTCTGCCCTAAACGGTGGGACAGAGTCTCTCAGTGTGAAGAACATGGGCTTCGAGGCCCCCAGGACGTGAAACACCGTTGCAGCAATGGACCTTTGGGCAAATGGTTAACCAAAACCTTTTCATCCTCAACACGGGAATAATGACATTGTCCTCGGAGGCTGTTGTATACAGTCTCTGGCATACAGTATGTGATCAATAGTTCGTGCTGATTAACCAAGCGATGGGATAATCATTGCCATAATTACCAAGATCAGGGAGCTTCGTTTTTCTTTTGTATTTGTTTCATTTTGCAGACTGGAAAGGGGGAGACATATTAGACCACCCAAGGTTGATTGACAGCTGGCCTCAGTTGTCCCTGGAGTTCTCTGCTTTCTTTAGGGTGGCCTCTTGGGAGCATATAGGGAGGGGTGCAGGATGGCTGGGGCTGTTTGGCTGTGCTGAGATGCAGCTTAGGCCTTCGGGTGAGGGCAGATGGGGAAGGACCTGCAGGGTTTGCTGCAGGAATTGATTGTGGGCAAAGGCACTAGGCTGGGTCCTCCTCCTGTGCTTTTGCACACGTGACATTCATGCTTGTGGCTTATGCTCCGTCTTCCTTAGCAGTCTGGTTAGTGCTGACACTGCAGCTGCCTTTGTGCTCTGGAACACCATGTTTTTTTGTTTTCTTTTTAAAAATAATAGTACGGTTTAAAGGACAGAGGTGAAGGTGAAGAGCCACAGGCCTGTGGGTAGAGAAGGAGCTGAATAATGAGCTTGGGATATCTCTGGAAAGAAACGGAAGAGGCAGGAACCTTCTGTGGTTCTGCTTGGCCTGGAGCAAGGCCACATAGGTGAGAGCCCATCAGAGCATCTTACTGTGGAAAAGGTCTCTGTGGAGCTTGGTTAGAGGAAGCCAGACTTGCTGTGGCAACCCTGACCCCTTCCTGTAGACCCTGATGAGAGCATGCAGGGTTGCCAAGTCATGGTCCTCCTGGCCTGGCTTCCCGAGCCAGAGGTGAAGAGCCGAAGAATTGTGGGACACTTTTGATGGATAGTTTGCATGGTCCCTCAGCTTTGGGTTAGCGCTGCAGAAGCCCTTGATCTTGTGCACACTGTCTCTTAACCCTTCCTCAGATTCTACCCAGAAAATAAAAGAATGATCTAGGCTGGGTGGTACACAGCTATAATCCCAGCCCTTGGAAAGTAAAGGCAGGAGGAATAACAATTTAAGGTCATTTCTCAAATGTGTGGCAAGATCGGCTTGGGCTATTGAAATCCTGTCTCAAAAAGCAAATATATGTGATATATATATTGATTGGAAGGTGTGGATGGTGGAAGCTGAACAGGGAGAAAAGATTGAGAAGAAGCAAAGGGCTGAATGAGGAGTGGATGGTACAGAGGTGTGAGCATGTGAGGGAGGCTGAGAGACGAGCAGGTGAGTGGAATTAATCAGTCCTTCCCCCTCCCTCCATGGGTGTCAAGTCTCTTTCTTCTTGGAAGATATCACATCAATGTTACCACCTTAGTCATTTTGAGTGTCCAGTTCAGGGGCATTAAGTACGTTTCCATCTACCCAACTACCCCACTTCTCTTTCCAGGATACCTTCATCATTTGAAATTGAAACTAGCATGTCCAGCCCTCTTCCCCGGGAACTGGTGACCACAGCTTGGGGACTGGTAACCACAGCTTGCATTAAGGACATTTACATACTGCCTAACCACAAGCCCTTCTCTTTCCAGGATGCCTTCATCTGAAAGGACATGTGAAACTGAAACTCTGCAGTCATCACTCGTGCCACATCCTCTTCCCCCTGGTCCTGGAAACCCCTGCCTCCTACAGCTGTAACTTTCACTGGGGACCTCATATACTGGAATCATTATTTTGGGTCATCTCTTTTTATGGTTGAATTTGGGTCATCTCCTCTTATGGTTGATTTTAAATTACATTTGTGCAACCCTGCTTCTCTGACACATGTTTCTAAGACCTCTCTAGTAAGTGCCTCCTGCTAGTGTTTGGTGTGCAATACCCTGTGCTGTCTGTGCCCCACACAGGCACCACTACACCTTGTCCTCTAATCCTTACAGCTATCCTGGTTGCTAGGTTCTGGTGTCACTGTCCTTTCAGATAATCAGGAACATGGGACACAGAGAGGTGATGTTGGACATCTAAGAGAGAGACACTCACAGATGTGGGACTCACTGCAATAACATGAGGTTTATTAATAAATTGATAAATTGATAAAAACCAGTGCTGGGGTTCCCTTGTATGCCAGCAAGAAGGACCCCGAATTACAGCTGAGGGCAGCTTATATACTATTTTTATAGAATTTATGAAGGCAGTTATACAATTACCTCTTAAACATTAACCATAAGGGCGAAACTCTAACAGCCGTTCTCAGGCTCGGTTTCTGTTCCCAAGCCCGGTTGCTAAGTAACTCAAATTTGCACCTTATTTTTAAAAGAAGGTCAGCTTAAGTAGCTTCTGTTTACCCAGGTTTTACTGTGCTAAGGGCTCATAAACTCTTATCTTGGGTCTTTCTTCCTGGAATGTTTGTTTGAGTCTTTGAAATGTGCTTATTTCACATTATTTGAGTGTAATCGAATTGAGTGTAATATTTGAGTGTAAATCGAAACTCCAAGCCTAAAAATCTTTTAATTCTGAAATTACAGTCTTATAGTGGCACAGCCTGGGGTGGTGGGCTGCAGGGTAGAACTTCAGGGCTGACAGTCCCATCTGAGAGTCTGTTGCTTTCTCCAGTCCTCTGGCCACAGCCTGGACTTAAGAGATGGATCTGAGCAGAACTCATATTCAGTGTCTGCTTATGGTGTCTTCCCTGTCCACTGGGATTCTGAAGTTAATCATGATCTGGACTGACTTACCCAGTTTTCATAAATATGTTCTTTCCATGGCTTTTTGTAGGGAAGAAAGACTCCTAGGCCCTTTTACCTTTTACCTTGTGTGTGTGTGTGTATAATATCTGTGCATGCATGAATGCTATATGCTATATGCACATGTATGTGTGCATGTGCTTGTTATATGCTATATACATGTGTGTATAATATGTGTGTCTGCAGAATGATATATACTGTATGCATTTGTGTGTGTGATGTGTGTGTATGTGAGTGTTATATGCTGTGTGTGTAATGTGTATATGTGCATGTTATATGCTGTGTGTGTGATATGTGTGTATACATGAGTGCTATATGCTGTATGCATGTGTGTGTGTAACGTGTGTGTATATGAGTGTTATATGCTGTATGCATGTGTGTGTGTAATGTGTGTGTATATGAGTGTTATATGCTGTGTGTGTATAATGTGTATATGCGTGTGTTGTATGCTCTGTGTGTGTGTGTGTACATGTCCATTCTTATGCCAGAAGCTGACATCAGGCACCTTCTTCTCTTCTATCACTCTCTACATTATTATTTGAGATGGATTCTCTCAGGGGACTTAGAGTTCACTGATTGGTTGGACTGGCCAGCCAGTCAGTCTCCAGGATCCTCCTGTCTCCATTTTCCAGTGCTCAGATTATAGGTGTGTGCTGCCACAACCAGCTTGGGTTTTAGGAATCTCATACTTGTAAACATTTTACCCATGGAGCTGTCTCTCCAGCCCCACCCACCTCTTGTCAGGGAAGAAGGAGATCTGGATGCTTCTGTTCCTGCTGGTCCCTTTGTTCCCGAACCTTGTCTCTTTCATCACTTGCAAGCTTGCCCCACCAAGGCTTTCTCTTCTTTTTGCCTGACTTATTGCAGCAGCCCTTGAACTGGGCTCTAATCTCCTTTCAGCCTTGTCTGCCATGGAAACCAGAGGCGGCCAACTGGAGCATCGCAGGGATCCAGGCACACGGGTGCAGGAGGCATGGTCTGCTTCTGCTTGGTTGATGGTCCTGGCAAAACTGTCTCTGCAGTGGATGCATCTCCACTGAAAGAACAATCTGATCACTCTCTTTTGTCTGCTCTGATCATGGGTCTCAGAGCAGCATAAGCCTCCCCCTGTCTAATCCTCTTTACCTGTCTCCCCAGCCCCATCTTCAGAGGCTCCCCACTCACTCCTACCTGCAGAAAGCTCAACTGTTGTAGCTCCCAGAGGCCACTTACATTGCAGTCACCACGGCTAAGCTGAGGACCCCATACAGTGTAGCAGCTGAGCCTCTTCCCTACCTCAGGGCCCTGGTCTCCTTCTCACCTGCACTCCATTAAGCTGGTTGAATGATGGTGAACAATTGTGGGGAAAAGAACTTCCAATGAGGACCGGAGCCCACAGAGTCAAGACTCAGAACATGGTGATGTAAGATGACAATGCCAGTCCTGATCCAAGCTTCTTCCCAGAAGTGCCAGCAATGCCAACATTGAACACATCCAAGCAGATGAGAATATTTCACTGTATGTCGGTAGAGACCAAGTCCCAAAGAGGCCCAGATGGTTAGCTCTAGACACCAAGAAAAGAGTTGACCAAGGCTGGGCACACACTCAGTGAGAGGGCTTGCCTAGCACACTCAGAGTCCTGGGTTCAGTATCCAGCACCAGAAAGTCAGAGTTGGCTGTAAAACATAATAGGATCCTGATTTATTAGTTGGCTGGTTGTTTTCCTTGTTGTAGACTTGCTCAACAGACTAGGCATGTAGACATGCCTTTTCTCTGCTTTTTATCCACACCATGATGTCTCTCTTCTATCTTCATCTCTCTACATGTCAGGAAGTGGTTTGAATGTAGGGGAATTAGGTCAGGAGCTCTGGATGTGAGGCTCTGGCTGGGTGGAGAATGGAGAAAGAGATCCTTTCCACAGAGAATGTCACACTTAGGAATGGCTGTGTCTAGCCACACTACTTCCAGTAAAGAGGCTTGAGGACAGATGGTGGGCCAGGGTCCTATGCAGCCAGAGAGATGGCACCTGGTCCCAATCTTAAGAGAGACAGAGGATCCTGAAGGAGTGGGCATCCTTTATCTGAACCATGTGGGATTTTCACTGTGGATGAATTATTAGTCACCTCAGGCCGGGAAGGAAGAGATGGATGTGCTTGCTTGGGCTGACTGACCCCAACAGCAGACAAACTCTGAAGTATAAGTTACACAGGACTTTTTTTTTGAGGCATGGTCTCTCTACATAGCTCAGGCTGGCTCTGAATTCATCATTCTCCTGCCTCAGCATTCCCAATGCTAGCAACACCCGGTGCAAATCATGATTTTTTAAAACATATAATAAATACTCCCCTGTACACAAGTACTCCAGCTACTCAAAGCTAGGGGCTTCTGAGAGTCTTCCCAGCCTGGACCACAGGCAGCAGCCAGACTTATGTCCCTGTTAGATTAATCTAGACAATTTCCCTCCACATACTCCATTGTACTTTCCTCTCTCAAACTCTGCAATCTGGAAGCCCACACAAGCGACACTTGAGGTCTCAGAACTTCTTGTCCCAGGGGCTTCTGGCCTCCATTTGTAGAAGGCAGTAGCTCTGCTTGGCACCCTATAGCTGCAGCAATCCAATGTGTCTGTAGCCATTGTCAGATGTACTGGGGTGAAGGGGACACAATATCGGCAGCCATTGGGACCCTCTGATCTACCACACAGATAATTAAAGCCTTTCTTACCTCGTGCCATGCTTTCAGATTTCGAACCGGTGGCCTCTGGTTATAATTATAGTTAAAGATCAGGTTCAGAATGAGGAAGTGGGAGCGGACTGTATAAGTTGCTGGGGTATTATGGGACCCACTTTGCTCTGAAATGGTTTCAAGGCCTTGGGCAAGCAGATGGTACTTAAAACTCACATTTGCTGGCCAATCAGTGAGCAGAGTCAACAGTCTTCAAGCTGCAGGTGTCCTCTGAAGTTGGGACAAAACCACCCTCTCCCCCAACTAGGGCTTGCTTGCTTGGGGTGGGGGGCATGAGTCATATGGCGGGGCCAGTGCTGTGTGACTACTATTCTCTTCGTGGAAGCTGCATTAAATCAAGCTGTTGGCTTAGCAATTTATGGAGACTTTATAGTCTCCATAAAAAAGCAGATTTTAAAAAGTCTAGCTCCTTGTCCCCAGATACCTCTGAAACCGGTCAAGAAGGTCTCAGGGTTTAAACCCAGGTTTGTCAGGTTTGGTGGCACATGCTTTGGCTGGTTAAGCCATCTCTGTCACCTCTGTTGTCCTCACTTTTCTGTGTCTCCTTTCTAGACATTGGGCCATGCAACTTCTAAGTCCGATTCCTACCGCCTGTAGTTCTGATAAAACCCCCGCTTCTTGAAAGGTTTTGCATGACTATACACGGGAAGTGTTCCAGAGGGCTAGAAAATGGGATCCCCCATGAACTCAGCTTCAGCTTGTAAACTATGTTTTGGGAGCCAGATTTCAGAAATCTGAGTCCTTATGATTTTATGAAATCCTTGTGATTTATTTTTTTTAATTAAAAGAAGTTTACTTCTTTTTATCTATGTGTCTCTGGGTGTTTGTGTGTACTTGTGCAGAAGTTCAGAAGAGGGAGTTCATCTCCTGGAGCTGGAGATATAGGAGGTGAGGCTCCTGGGAACAGAACTTTGTCTTCGGTGAGAGCAGCACGTGCTTCTAACTGTGTCTCCAGTCACTCTGTGATTTCTCTAAAGCTGTCTAGGTGTCCCCTCACCTACAAAATGGCCATAAACACGGGACTTCACCATAGAATGAGAAATGCTCTGGGGAAGACGTCTTGCCATTTGAAAAATTCTCAACCTATGTAAGCTATTCTCATCTAATTTGATGTAGTCATCACTGGCTCAGAGCTGTAAACAGCATGTTGGGGAAGCCAAAGAGATTAAGTACCCAAGGCAAAGAGGTTGGGAAAACAGAAACATCTATATACATACAGCACATACAGTCCATGTGGCATGGACTGAGCCAGTGTGTTGGTTGTAGAAGTGGGTTTCGTGCCACCCCAGTGTGCTGAGCCCTGCAGATAGGAACAGCTGCTTTAAGGGAATGAGAAGTTGTGTGTTGAAACATGGGATCTCTTAGCATTTTAATTGTTTCCAGGAAACAAACAGGCCTTGATTTAGAGAAAGGGCAGTTGGCAACTGTCGGTGCTGAAAACCAGCAGAAGTTTCTGCATTAGCTTCAGTCGCAGCTCAGAAATAACCAAACCTGAAGCACTGTTCGGAATGGCATTGCTCAGGGTAGATATGCCACCAATCATGTTAGTCCCAGCAAAGAGACATCGGTATCCTGGGAATGGTTATTAATGAGTCCTTTATTTCCCCAGGCTTCCTGGATCCTGTAGCTGTTAGAACCAATGTAACAATCAAGTGCCAGGAGTATTCAATGAGGAACTTGAATTTGTTTCCATTAATTTATTTAGTTATTCACTTTATATCCCTATCATAGTCACTTCCTTGTCTCCCAGTCCCCCCTCCCATATGGCCTCTCCTCCAACCACCCCTCCCCTTTACCTCTGAGAAGAAGGAGGACCTCCCCCCACCCTCTTGAACCAACCCATCCTGGCACCTCAAGTCACTGCAGGACTAGGGACATCCTCTCCCACTGAGGCCAGACAAGGCAGCCCAGTTAGGGAACAGGATCCACAGGCAGGCAACAGAGTCAGATCAGCTCCCACTCCAATTGTTGGGGGACCTGCATGAAGACCAAGCTGCACATCTGCTACGTATGTTGGGAGAGGGGTTAGGTACAGCCTGTGTATGCTCTTTGATTGGTGGTTCAGTTTCTGGGAGTCTCCAGGGGTCCAGGTTATTGACTCTGTTGGTCTTCTTGTGGAGTCCCTATCCCCTCCGAGGGAACTTGTCTTTTTAACAAATGGTGCTGGGGTGGCTGGAAACCACAAATGAAAGAATGCAGTGTAGCCAGACGCAGTGGCTCATCCTGGCTACTGGGAGGCTGAGGCAAGAAGACAACCCGTGACATTGAGGCCAGCCTGGTCCGACAAATGGGTTTCAGGCCGACTGAATCACAGAGTAAGACCTTGTATCAATAAACACAAGTGGGGACCTTTTTCTACACACTCTACACAGATTACCTCAGAGGGAATGGATGGAAGGGCTTAGCACTTGGGAGGCTGAGGCAGGAAGATCGTGAATTTGAGACCATCTGAGTCAATCATGACCTCGGAGTAACCAATGGTTTCTTAAGTACGACACTAAAAGCACAAATGACCCTGACCCCTGTCCCCGAAAGGTGAATTGTGTTAAAAGGGAACCATCAAGAAATGACAAGACTGACCACTGAAGGAGAAGATTCAGCGAAGAAAAACACTAGCTTCGTGCAAGCCTGAGGCCATACCTCCCCACAACCCTAAGGAGCCATAAGTGGTAGTACGCATGCGTGTGATAGTACGCATGCGTATGCTGGACCGCCTACAAAAGCTAGGAGACTGAGACAGGAGACTAGCCCAGGAACGTGTGAGCCAGCTAACCTGGAGCTCACAACACAGCAGTGAATTGAGAGATGCTCGGCCTCAACAAGGTGAAGAGTAGCAACGGCATGTGTCTGAGCGTGTGTGCACACACAAGGAAGCACATTGTAGTAATTTTTTATTTTTATCATTTTTATGTTACGTCCTGACCACAGTTTCCACTACCTCCACTCCTTCCAGTCCCCCCACAACCTCCCTTCTCCCCCAGACCCACTCTTCCTCAGTTCCCCCATGTCCCCCCCCCCAAAAAAAAAAAAAAAAAAAAGAGCAGACTTCCCAGTGAGGCATAACAAATTAGAGTAAAGGTCAGGCACAAATCGGCATATCAAGGCTGGATGATGAAACCCAGTAGGAAGAAAAGGGTCCCAAGCACAGGCGAAAGTGTCTGAGATACCCCACCCTCCCACTCTTAGGAGCCCACAGAAACACCAAGCTAGCCAGGCGGTGGTGGCGCACGCCTTTAATCCCAGCACTTGGGAGGCAGAGGCAGGTGGATTTCTGAGTTCGAGGCCAGCCTGGTCTACAGAGTGAGTTCCAGGACAGCCAGGACTACACAGAGAAACCCTGTCTCGAAAAACAAAACAACAACAACAAAAAACCAGAAACACCAAGCTATACAACCATAACATACACGCAGAGGACCTACCCTGGACCCATACAGGACCCGTGATTGTCTCTCCAGTCTCTGTGAACCCTCTGAGCCCTGCGTAGGTGACCCTGTGGGTTGTATTCTCGTGGACACCACCCCTCTGAGTCCTAGAATCCTTCCTCCCCCTCTTCTGTGTGGTTCCCCTGCCTTCACCTAGTGTTTGGTTGTGGGTTCCTGTATCTGCTCCCATAAGTTGACAGTTGGGCTAGGCCCTGATCTACAAAAAACAGCAGACTATCGTTAGGAATCATTTCATTGACTCCCCTCCCCACTCAGTTGTATTTGGTTATATTCTGGGTCTCTGGGATGCCCAGCACCTGATTTCCTAACTGTTTATGATAAATGTTTCAAACATTTATTTTTATCATTCTCTCTCTCCCTCTCTCTCCCTCTCTCTCTCTCTCTCTCTCTCTCTCTCTCTCTCTCTCTCTCTCTCTCTCTCTCTCTCTCTGTGTGTGTGGCAGTGCAGCTACCTCTGAGGTCAAAGGTGTCAGATCTCCCTAGAGATGGGATTATAGGGGATTATGAACTGCCTCACTGCCCAGAGTGGGTGCTGGAAAGTCAAATCTGGGTCCTCTGCAAAAGCCGCACCTGTTCTCATCCATGGGGCTGTTAGAAATAACAGCTCTGTCAATATTTTTAAAAATACAGAGTGAGAAAAACTATTTGCACATACAAATTTGTACACAAGCATTCACAATCGCCTTATTTATTACAGACAAACAAGTAGAAATAAGCAAACGCCTATCAGCTGATAAATGGATAAAATTGTGGTATATTTATACAATGGGGTACTACTAGCCTATAAAAGTGGATAAACTATTGATTGATATATATATCTCAGCATGGATACTCCCTGAATGTTGAACATAAGAACCAAACGTAAAGGCTACATGTCTTCATGTGTGCACACATACATGTGTGTGTGTGTGTGTGTACCTGTGTGAATATGTCTGAGAGTTTCTCATAGGCCTGGAGCTTAGCAATTAGGCTGAACTGGCTGGCCCGTGAGCCCCAAGGTTCCTTTTGTCTTTTCCTCTCCAGAGCTAGCCTGGTGCGAGCTTGGAATGACAGGTATGCACCGCCACACCTGGTATCTTCCAGGCTCTCCTCTTACAAGCCTGTGCCAACGCCCCTGGCATAAAGGACTTTACTCTTTTTTTTTTTTTTTTAATCTTATTTTATCTTTACTTGGTCTGTGTCTGTGAGTGCAGGTGCCCTCAGAGGTCTAGGAGGGTTTGAGGAGGGTTTCAGGTACCTTGGAGTTGGACTGACAGGCAGTTGCTGGCCACCTGATATGGATCCCGAGGGCTGATCTCAGATTCTCGATATTGCCTGAAACTGCTGAGCCATCATCTCTCCAGCTCTTGGGGGCTGCGCTTTTAATGGTTCTCTGTGCCTAAAATAAGCAAGTTCACGAGCCAGAAAGTTTTCCAGAAGCTAGGGGAAGAGGAAGAGGAAGCAGCTGCTACTGGGTGAAGGGCTTCTTTTGGGGATTTGAAAATATCCTGAAATCTAGGAAAGGGTGGAGTACAATCATGTGACTACCTGAAAATTCAATTTACATTAATGGTATGCAAAATATATCTCAATAAAAAATAGCTACTAGCGATATTTCTCTGTGTGTACCTGCTATGTCTTTCTACTCTGTCCTCCGTTTTCTTCCTTCTAAGTTACTGTAAGCCAAGTATTTTATAATTATTTGTAATATAGAACAAACTAATTGTGTCCCTGTTACTTTTGATCTTGTTAGTTTAGCTCATTTTAATTTTCCTTTCCTTTATCTTTCTTTTTTAGACTGGACCTTGTGTATCCCAGGCTGGCCTTGAACTTGTTACACAGCTAAGGATGGCCTTGAACTTCCGATTCTCTCACTATCTTCTGAGTACTGGGATCACAGGCATATACCACCATACCTGGTGTCTGGGAGTCTAGGATTTGTGACTGTAAGGCAAGCCCTCTACCAACTGTTTAGTTCACCTCTCTAGTCTCCTAAATATTGCTGAACAGACACTATCAGCACATGAAAAACTTGTGGTCTCTTAAGTTACACAGCATTCTTTAATTTGACAATTTAATTAATTAATTAATTTGACAATTTAATTAATATCAGAGACACTGATTAAACATTTCAAACAATCTCATGATGTGTCCTTGGTAATTCTATTACCTGAAGCGTACTGCTCACGCGTTGAAGGCTTACTCTTCAACCACTGAGGGTGATCTGCTCACAAGGACTCTGACCTAATTGATTGATTAGTCTGATGATCGATTCATGATGTGATGGCTTTGTTGAGAGGTGGTAGAAACGTTTGGAGGTGGGGCCATATTAGAAGAAGTAGGTGACAGGGGGCAAGGCCTTCAGGCCTCTCCTGTCCTGGACCTTGCCTTCTCTCTGGTTTTCTCTTTCTTCCTCTGTTTCCTGGTTGCCACTAGGAGAGCAGCTGTGTTCTATCAAACTTTTCCCACCAATTTTTTCCCTTGCTCAACTCCAAAGCAATGGAGTCAGGCCATCTTGGACTGAAATCTATGAATCATAGGAAACAATAAATCTTTCAGTCTTTAAGCTGTTTGTCTTCGGTTATAATCACAGCAACAAAAATCTCACTGAGGAATCTGTTTCTGTCTTGGTAGTTTCTGCTGATTCTTGCTCATGGCTCTAGTTTAATTCCTAGTATATCTTGAAATTTTACTGTAAATCTGTGTTCTCTCTCTCTCCCTTTGTCTCTCTTTCTCCTTCTGTCTATCTGCTTGCTTCTGTCTCTGTCTGTCTCTGTCTCTCTGCCTCACTGTCTGTCTGTCTGCCTGCCTGTCTCTCTCTCTCTCCCCCCTCTCTGTGTGTGTATGTGTATGTGTGTGTGTGTGTGTGTGTGTGTCTGTCTGTCTTCCTCTCTGTCTCTGGCTTTCTCTGTGCTCATGTTGGTATTGAGGCACATGTGTGGAAACCAGAGGACAAATTGCAGAGGACAAAATGTCCGTTCTTTCCTTCCACCTTGTGGCCTGTGGGAAATAATTATCAGTTATCAGGATTGGTGGCAGCCGCCTTCACCCACTAAACCTTCATATCCCCACCGCTATCACTCACCCCTTACTCTCCTGTCTAGAGTGGAAAGTCTTGGGTCTGTGTAAGATCAGCTGTTCCAATGATGTTTGTCCTCTGCTCACTTCTTAGTTTCCTTTCCTGATGGGGACCAATGTGTCTGTAGCCCTCTCACCCCACCCAGCTCTCTCTCAGCCCCAACTCTTGGGCTCCGGTTTTCTTCTTGTCTGTAGAATTTTCTCTCTTTAGTAAGCAGCCAATGGGTCTGCAATGACATTCATTGTCTTGAACGTGTTGTCTCAGGTGCTTCTGGGAGGTATCTGAGCTTTTGGTCGGCCATTCTACACAAACTGCCATTGCTGGAACGAGAGCCGCTCTGTAAAGTGTAGTAAGGATCCATGTGAGGGCGAGGGAAGGATCCTTCTGTGTTACTTTGGATAGAAATCCAACTGGTGCACCCATTCCTGAGGAAATTTTACAGTCAAAGGTGTGAATTTTTTTTGTATGTATTTGTTTCTGTAATTTTCATCTCTATAGAGATGTATCCTACCCAAACCACCATGGGTGTGTGCAAAGTTTCAGAAGCCAGGGTGTGTGTCATAGTGTAGCGTTTCCTTAAGTTATGGGCCATTCAAGTTATTTTGAGCATGGGTGGTGGGAAGACAAGATGAAAGAGGAAGTAGTATTAACTTGAGAAATAATAGGCTTGAGAATTCTTCAGAAAATGAATAATGGCATCTGGAGGCCAGAGCACAACTCCTGGCTGTCCCTAGCTACAAAGGAATTTGGGTTTCAAAACGAGGTGTGGTGCATAAAACAGGGTAAATAAATACCATGGGCTCAGTCCCTCCATCTGTCCAGCCAGCTGATCACATATAGAAAGGACAGACACCGGGCTCCACTGGTGGTCATTCCTAGTTGGTAGAATTGGTAAGGTGACTTTTATTTTTGTATACATAATGCACACTTGGAGTTCTAAGTTTAATTTCAGCAAAGCTGAATTGTGTTTCTAGGAAAATAAAAATAAAAAGGAACAGTTGTTCAGGAAAGGCTACAGGAATGAGATAGTACAAAGTAGGGCAGGAGCTGGGCCAGGTGTGGTGAGAGCCAGGCCAGGTGTGTTGAGAGCAGCCTTAAGGAGAGAGAACCAGGATAACCCAAGAGCAATTGAGAAGAACTGGCAGGGCAGAGCCGTGGCAGTGAGTAGAACATTCTAGAGATTCTTGTCTGCTCAGTATTCCCTTGGCTTTTAGTTTAGGGTGAGTCAAGATGGTGACTAAAAGTTACTTGGAACATGCAGGCAGCAGGTGGGAGCCTGCAGCTTCTTGTACAGGTGGAATTCTGTGTGTGGATCTTGTTAGCAGCTAGGCCACTAGCTAAGTGTGTGTGACTTCCTCCTGCAGCTTTTTAATTGGCTGACAATGGTCCTGGACCTTCTTTGTACTGTATTCAGTGTCACAAAGCTGAGAGTCATCTTTCCTAGAGGAAAATGCCCATGTTGTCGTTATTACAATTGTAACAGTGGCCTTGTTTTATGAGTTTGTCCACAATGCACAGATACTGTGTGTTTGGAAGGTCAGAGAAAAATAAGTTTTTTCCCTCTTTGCTGGAGATTTGTGCTGGTGTTGAAGGTTGCCATTTATTTAGTGGTCACCTGGAGTGTATTTTCTTCCAGTCATCTCCCTAAGGCTCTGATAAGTGACTTGCCGAGGCTGCCAGTCTAGTATGCTTGGAATTACTGCTATCCTCCTCCAGGCTGACCAACAATCCTGGTTTTCTTCCTTCTGGCATCTAAAATCCTGCATCCTGAGAAACTGCTCAGTCACGAGCAATCCAGATGTTTGGTCCAGCTGCCTTCCCTCTCCTCCAGTCTGAATCTCATGGTAATTAAGTACAAGCTGCCTCAGCCCTCTCTCTTCTCTGAATGTCTTCCTCTTCCCCCTGCTCCCTGAGGGCACCTTTAGGGTCCCACAGCTCTTCCCACAGGGCTCACAGGAGGCCTCAAGTCCACACACAGATTCTGGCCAATTTGTTGAGGCTAGTTATTTTCCTAGTGCCTAGAGCCACCACGAGGCACACATAATTAATACTAAAAGATTCCTGGTGGGATTAACGAGTGAGTAAATTATTAACATCACCTACAGCAAAAGCATTTACACTACCTCTTCTGAGCCAGGCATGGTTAGGAGCTGTGGGAAATAACTGCATAACTAACTAAGGAGAATAAGTCCATTCCTCTCTCCCGGGTTTTTGTGGCGTCTGCAGAGGTTAATGAGGGTTGCTATATTTTGGATGTTGCACCTGCAGTTGCAGTAATGACACCCACAGAAGTCCCACCACCTTGTCATTCATGTGACCTTCTCCCTCCATCTACTGTCACTTTAGTTAAGGAAGCAGAGGAAACGCTCAGGGAAGCCTGTGTTATGAGCAAGGGGCATGGGGACTCACAGAAAGGAGAGAGAAGCTTGTGATCCAACTGTGCCGTGATTGCAGAGTGAGAACTCTCTGGCTATTTCCATGTTTTATGGTAGGTATAATTATCTTGTGAGAATTAAATTGAGTGACGATATTTAAAAACTGGCACATCTTGCACAAGAGTTTGGATGTTCAGTTCCATTTAACAAGATGGTGGTTGCAACATCCTGGTACTCTCTAAAGGTTGTCACTCAAAATGAGGCCCTGGGTTTCTGATTTTCTCTTGCTTATGACATCAAAGTTTCTAGTAGAAAACACACATGGCTATGATAAGCCTCTGGGGTCAGTGCTTGTCCTAGGTTTTGAAGAATTGAGAACATGAATTTGAGGAACAATAACCACCATGGTTGGAAGCAACCTCTCCAGTCGTTGGCATTGTCTTGACTGGTCCCTTCTGCTGTCACTATTCTTCTCACCCTTTAATGGGGACAGTTACTCAGGAAAGCCCATGTGATAGGCAAGGTACAAGAGGGACCCATAAGAAGGACCCTCGAGCTTGTGATCCAAAGCTGTAATTGCATAGTAGGACCCTTAGGCTCCCTATAAGCTAATTTTGCATTTTATGAATTATGTCATTAATTTGCAAAGATTAGGTTGGCTTTCTCCAACCAACATTTTCTCCAGTATACAGCAGCTCACTGTAACTGTTATCTAGGCCACTGAAGTGGGCCTCGCTTTTTCTACCCTACCTCAGCAAGCTTTGATTGTGTCTTGGAGCCAGCCTGAACCAGTCCGTTTTAACCTTCTGCAGCAGGCCACCAGCAGCTCTTGCTTAGCACCAGGGAGCTGTGTCCTGGTTAGTCTTCCTCCTTTGAACACCACCCCGCATTTGTCTTTCCTTGTGCCACAGGGGTATAAATATAACCAGGTAATTTTGCTCCAAACCCTGTGCAGCTTACAGGTCTCTCAGAGACTCAGTGTGGTCTCTGCTACTCTGTCTTCATTCCGCCCTATACTGGCCCTACCACGAGCTAACGATCTTGAATACAAGTAAATTACCACAAGGGAGTGCCCATAAACAGTACTTTCTATTATCTGAGGCTACATAATGGATCACCCCCAAACCCACTCACTTAAGAATTACCCTCTTCAATCCATGCTTCTGTGGACTGGGAGCCCCGAAGCAGCTTAGCAACTGCTTCTGGCTCATGGTCTTCTTCATGAAGTGGCAGCAAGATGCTGGAAGGGCAGAGTCATCTGAGGCTTAACTAAGATGAGGGGTCAAAGACACACACCACCCAAGTACCTGCCGAGTGTTTGTTTGAATATGAACCCCTGCAAACTTAGGCTTTGAATACTCAATCCCCAGCTGATTACCCTATTTATAGGGAAGTTATAAAAACATTAGGAGGTGATACTTAGATAAAGGAAGTTGGTTCCTGGGGGCAGGTCCTTGGGACATATTACCCCTGGCCCTTTCACATTGCACTATCCCCCTCACGTCTGCCATGATGTGAACAGTTCCTGCCACACTCTCCTGCCACCACAAAGCTCTGCCAAGTGCATGGGCCCAAGTGACCATGGACTGAACCGTTTGAAACCAAGGAAGCCAAATGAATCCTCCCTCCGGTAACTTGATTTTTTTTTTTGGGGGGGGGGTGTTATTTGGTCACAGGGAGGACAAGCTTGACCAATATAGCAAGTTAGTGTCACTCTGAGGTGTTTCATCTCAGAGACACTGGGCTCTTCTCTTCCTGGGCTTATAGTAGGGTGTCTTGAGGATATAAAGGTTGGATTTTTTTTTTTTTTCTGACTGAAAGACCCAAGAGAACCAGATGGAAGATGCTATCCCGTATGCACAGATCAGAAGTTGATGTTGGGTGTCTACTTTAGTCATTTTCCACCTTTCTCATATGACAGAGTATCTCAGTGAACCTGTTTTGGCTACCTTGACTGGCCAGTGAGCTCCAGGGAACCTCCTGTCTCTGCTTCTCCAGTACTGGGGTGGTTGGCCCTCACCAAGATGCCTGATTCTGTGTGGGTACCAGGGATCTGCACTCAGGTCTTCATGCTTGTTTGGTAAACACATCTCCCCAGCCTCAGTGATGCCTTTAGTGATGCAGCCCCAGAAACTATAAGGGTGCAAATACCAGGAGACAGGGGTTTCTGGGGGCTCTGTCGTGGGTAGTGCTCACATCCGTCTCTCCCAAGGATGCTCTTTCTGCATGGACATTAAAGCTGACTCTCACACTTCCTTAATAGTTCTGCTTTTGTGCTCCTTACCACAAGGACCTTTATGCCTGTCCTCGATAAAATAACCCTGTCCTCAAGGTATTTGTACCTGGCTGCACTTTTCTTCATAGCCTGTATACACCTGAATTAACATGTATTTCATTCTTTACTTTCTGTCTCCCTGCAGAAGAATAAATTCCCAGCATTTGGACATGTGCCTGATGCATAGAAGGTGCTCTGACTTCTTTTCTTTTTTCTTTTTTTTCTCTCCCCCCCCCCCCCCCCCCAGACAGGGTTTCTCTGTGTAGCCCTGGCTGTCCTGGAACTCACTCTGTAGATTAGGTTGGCCTCTGCCTCCCAAGTGCTGGGATTAAAGGTGTGCGCCACCACCGCCTGGCTTCTTTTCTTGTCTTGTCTTGTCTTTTCTTTTCTTTTAAATTAAAAAGACAAGGCCAGCCACGACCACACAGCACCATCCTATGCACAGACCTAAGGATGAAGGCAGCAAGCAGAGCATGGGGCAGGCACTCACCCAACAAGGAAGGGTCTTCATCCCTTCACAGACAAAGAATTCCAGAGTCTCTTTTCTACAACCTTTTTTCTCCTCGACCCCCCCCCCCGCCCCTCTTTTTGGGCTTCTGGCACAGAACCAACAAAACAGGAAAGGAAACATGCAGAAAGATGGAGCACAGGAGGCTCCGACTTCTGGGGCTCCTTCAATTATGTAGGCGCATGATACCCCCGGCCCCCTGCTTTCTCCCTTCCTTTCTCTCTCACTCTTATCTAAGAAACTATAATAAATTTCCCTCTAAAGCTCATCCCCTTAGCCTGTGAATGTCATTGTTCAAATTCATGAATCAAGGACTCAAAACCCACTAGTTTAGGGTGGAGTTAGCAGCTGTCGACTTTCTGGAATCCCAGCTCCCTCAGCAAGATACCCCAACATACTGCATGCTTCATATGTCCTTTGTTTTTGACCTTCCTACTTCTTCTGGGCTCTCCACATGTCCTTCTGCCTTTAATGCTCCTCTACCCACATGCCCACTCTATTCCTCAGAGGAAACTTGCATCTGGTCCTGCAGGGTTTAATCGAAGTTCAGAGTGTTCTATGAGGGGGTGATTATTGAGCAATCAATCACAGAGATCAAATTAAGTCTCTGTCATTAAATATGTCCCCAACATATTTGTGGCAGGAGAGATCTCCACCAAGATGAAAAGAGCTGGGAATTGCAGATTGGGCCAGATGACCTTGGAGTCTGAGGCTACGGAGAGCTGAGGGTTTAGTGGTGGAATGGAAGTACCAGGTGCAGGTAGCTCTGTCCATCTTTTTTTTTTTTTTTTTTTTAATCAATCTAAATGAAACCACAACAGAACATAATCTTCATCAAGAAAGTGGAACGGGAAGCTGGAGGGAAGACAGATGAAGCAATTCAGGAGCTAGAATGACGCTTGGGAATTTTGGGATTGCTTCACCCTACTATCTCAGATTGAATAAACACATGCGCAAACGAATGCTTTTGTAAATGCCGAATGAAATGAGCGTGTGAGTAAGGAGTCCCACTTCATAGAGGGCACCGGGACTCCTCACACTGGAGGGTGAGTGTTGCAGTGAATCATCAACTGCAATAAGCCCATGCAAAACCCACACAACTCAGTTACAATATTTATAAGCTGCACGCCTACATTGGGCAGATCTGTCACTACACGACTCTATTCTCCCAGCTATGAGCTTCTTGTGCCACTTGCAGTTTCTCTGGGCCATGTGGTTCTGCTCCGTCTTCCTTCCATCTCCTCTTTCTTGTCTTCCTCTGTTTCCTCGGTCTCCTCAGTCTCCTCATCTCCCCCTCCTCCTTCCTCTCTTTCCTCTCTAAAACCTCCAGCCCCACCTTTCTCTTCCACTACCCAATCACAGGCTCTAGCCTTCTTTTGACCAGTTAACATGGGGAGAAGGTTCACAGGAAATCACCTGAGTACCTGATGTACCCCTCATCGGGAGCAGCCCCTCCTCAGGAAGCAGAATTAACATCAAAATACAGACAGCACCACCCACAACAAGGAAGGACCTGGCCCTCTCAGCCACTCTGAGGTCTGAATAAGAGCAAATGGAGCTGGGGCTAGCCATCCCAAGGAGACGAAGCTCGAACTCACTTCACACTATTCAAGGCTGCCAATTCTGCCCAGGGGTCTTATTCTTTCTTCCTTGTGCCTGGTTTGCTTTCTATGGCTGTCTTAAAATCAGACAACATTGGGCATAGTAAAATAAATATTTTGAAATTTGTAAATAACTGTGGAGATACAGGATCTAGTTAGGAGTGGTGAAAATCAATATCACCTCCAAGCTCAGAAGAAAAGCTGGACTTGAATGAAGGGAAGGTCCTAGATGGTGCTTTTTGCTGAAGTCCTGGGACTATGAATGGTGATCATGCACCGGACCACCTGTGTCATGCCCCAGCCTCAGCACCAATTAGCCATGTCTTCATGGGGAGTTCAGGCTTTTTTTTTTTCCTCAGTTCTCTTATCTGACATCAGGACATCCTCACCCCCATTTCAGAGCATGGCTTTGAGGGAAGAATATATCCACGTAGGTGAAGTACCTGGAAATAGTGTCTGGTACACAGTAAACACCTCGTAGATGAACCATCAGCACTCCCTCCCCCCAAGCAGTCAGGGTTCCTAGCATTGATAATAACTGGATCTAACCTTAGGCATATGTCTTAGCTTGTCTATGAGAAGGTACACTGGGCTAAGTTCAGGCTTCTCATTTTGATCTGGTAACACTTTGCTGTGAGGTACGTCCCAAGCAAAATAGGCCATCTAGTGAACACACCCACTAAATGCTTATAGGTTGCTGTCCTTCACTGAAATGTTCCCTGAGTCAGGTGCGGTACCTCCCAAGGTGATCCCAGAATTTGGGAGCAGAGTCAAGAGGATCACTGTCAATTCCAGATGCCCTGGGCTATGTGGTGGGTTCTAGGACAACCTGAATTACCGAGTGAGTGAGGCCTTGTCTGAGAAAAAAAAAAAAATAGTAATGGCAATTGGCAAATGTCCCTTTGAGGGGACCTGGGAGGTGAAAGAGCCCTGAGCTGGAAACTGTTAAACTGGAAGTCGAATTCCTCCTCAGAACTTGGGGATCCCAAGAAAAAGGTTTGAGAAGTCTGAGGACCTGGTGTGTGTGTGTGAGTTCATGTGAGTGTGTATATGTGAGTGTGAGTGTGTGTGTGTGTGAGTGTGTGTGTGTGATGGTCATACCAGTGAGTATGTCCCGTTCTTGTCAGTCTCAAGGCACATGTGGCAAAAGAACTCTACACAGCCAGCCCAGAGTTCATCCCAGTCCTGATAGACGGTACCGTCTCTGCTGAGAAGGGCGGGCTCAGATTTGCAGAGCATAAACAGTCTTCTCGGTGGTCAGCTGACGCTCTCCTTCCTGTCTTTCAGAAATTTCTGAAAACTTTTGCTTTGCCTTTCTCTCCCTCACTGGCGGGAACTTCAGGGACTTTTCCACCTTCCCTACAGAAGCAGGTTGTGTTCCTCAAATGGCCAGCTGTTCTACCCCACCCCTCCAGACCTGCTGCTCTTTGTGATAGTGTCAGTGGGTGGAGGGCAGGAGAAGGAATGCAAACTCTAGCTGAGGTTGAGCCTCAGGATACCTTTCTGGGCTGCCTTGATCCTGTGTAAGCTTGGTTATTACCCTTGCTTTCCTGCTGGTCTTATCTTGGTCAGAGCCACAGAAACCAGGAGCTCCCATCCAAGGCCATTCTGGGGGATCTAATGTTCAGTAACTTCTGCGGGGGTGGGGGGAGGGTTGAACCTATTGCATTTAGAGTCTACTCGATGCTTGGCCCAAGGCTCCTGTGAAAAGGTGAACAGACTCAATACTCTGGGCTTTTCCTTAAGAACTTGGTCTAGGCACTCAAACATGTTCTATCTGTGTCAACATTTGTTACAGACTGGAAGGGGAAGGTGGAAGAACACTGATGACCTTCATTAGCTGGACTGGCTGCTTTCTTTAGTGGGTTGGAGAGCAAAGTCATGCAGGGAAAGTCTCAGCTCTAGGCTTCTGGACTGAGGTCATGGATGGTGTGGTGGTTTGATTATGCTTGGCCCAGGGAGTGGCACTATTAGGAGGTGTGGCCTTGTTGCAGTAGGGGTGGCTTTGTTGGAGAAAGTGTGTCATTGTGGCCATGGGCTTTAAGACCCTTGTCCTAGCTGCCTGGAAGCCAGTCTTCTCCTAGCAGCCTTCAGATGAAGATGTAGAACTCTCAGCTCCTCCTGCACCATACCTGCCTAGATGCTGTCATGTTCCCACCTTGATGATAATGGACTGAACCTCTGACCCTGTAAGCCAGATCCAGTTAAATGCTGCCCTTATTAGAGTTGCCTTGGTCATGGTGTCTGCTTAGAGTTGCCTTGGTCATGGTGTCTGCTTAGAGTTGCCTTGGTCATGGTGTCTGCTCACAGCAGTTAACCCTAAGACAAATGGAAAGCACCTGACTCCATCCCATCCCATTTCCTTCTCTCTTGCCTCTCATGCCTACTTTAAGAAATGAGTTGGGAGGACTGGTCCCTCTCCAGTGTGATCTAAACTTCAAGTGTCTGTTAGGCATTGGAATGGAGAGAAGGCAGGTTTGGACTAGATGACAAGCTTGGGTGTTTGCCCAGGTCACCTGCATGAGGATCTGAAAGGCCGATTCTGTAGCAATAACTAGGCATAGAATGCCTACTTGGTATAGAATGTTAGGGTTTGCCAAATGGAAGCATGAAGGGATCATTATGTGTTCTATGACCCAGCCTTTATTAGGCAGAATGAAGCACCAAATGCCATTCTTTGCTTTGTTTCTTTGTTTCTTTCTTTTCTTCTTCTTCTTCTTCTTCTTCTTCTTCTTCTTCTTCTTCTTCTTCTTCTTCTTCTTCTTCTTCCTCTCTCTCTCTCTCTCTCTCTCTCTCTCTCTCTCTCTCTCTCTCTCTGAGAACTTACAAAGTGAAAAGACTTGTTAGGAAAACTACCTCCACAAAATTCTAGAAGCCTTCCAGGGAAATAGGGGTTTACTATGTATTAGTGGGGTTTTATCTGTTGATGAAGATTGGGTTTAAGTAACTAGTTCATGTAATTGAACTAGCCTGTTAGGGCCATCTGGAGGTTCAGGGCTAAATAGTTCAGAGCTGGAGGCTCTTTGCTGGCAGAACTGCTTGCACAGGGCATGTCAGCCTTTGTTTTCCTAAGGTTTACAGGCAATGGCATTACTCCTTTTCATATTAGGAAGACTCATCTTCTATCCTCAGAGTCCGTTAAATAATAAGGTCATCCAAGCTCATAGACAGTGCTCCCCACACGTTCTTCTGTTGTTTCTTTTTTTAAACCAGCTTTCACAATCCTCCAACACCACATGCTGAAGGCTGTCCTGCTGGTTAGTTTCATGTCAACTTGATACAAGCTAAAGTCAGCTGAGAGGAGGGAACCGTAATTGAGAAAATGCCTCCATAAGATAGGGCTGTAAGCAAGCCTGTAGGGCATTTAAATTAGTGACTGATGGGGAAGAGGCTAGCCCATTATGGGTGGGGCCATCATTGGGCAGGTGGTCTTCGCTGAGCAAAGCAGACTGAGTAAGCCCTGTGAAGCAAGCCAATAAGCAACACCCCTCCCTGACCTTTGCATTAGCTCCTGCCTTCAGGTTCCTGCCCTGTTTGAATTCCCCTATTTAAATGCCCTACAGGCTTGCTTACAGCCCTATCTTATGGAGGCATTTTCTCAATTACGGTTCCCTCCTCTCAGCTGACTTTAGCTTGTATCAAGTTGACATGAAACTAACCAGCAGGACAGTTCCCCCAGTGATGTGGAAGTAAAAGCCAAATGAACTCCTCCTCAGGTTGCCTTGGTCATGATCTTCTTCTTCTTCTTCTTCTTCTTCTTCTTCTTCTTCTTCTTCTTCTTCTTCTTCTCTCTCTCTCTCTCTCTCTCTCTCTCTCTCTCTGAACTTACAAAGTCAAAAGTCATGGCAATATAAACCCTAACAGGACAAGGTGCTTTCCCTGGAGCTCCAGGAGGGTAATCCTGTTCCTACCTGCACCCCAAGACAGGTTCCAGAACAATTTGCATAATCAGCTAATTCACTGATCATGAATATATTTGCCAGACAAAGTGGCTATAATAAAATAGGCAGAAGAAAGGAAAAGGGTTTGATATTGGTGATTCTCGAATAAGATTCATTCTTCAAGCATTGGGCAGGGGTAGAAGAAAAATATGTATCAGCCAAGGATCAAAACCTTCTCACCCCTGGGAAATAGCATGTCTTAAAGAATAGAACCCAAATTTGTTATGGTGAATTTGGTCTTCTGATTCTGTTCAAGTCAATGAGTTGTAATGTGAACCTGCTTTTTGGTTACCTTCAATTTTCTTCCTCCTTCATATAGCCCAGACTGGACTCAAACTTTCCTGCCAGGGTGTTGTGATTTTCAGGTGTGCACACCTTTGCCTGAGTCCTTCTCTTTTTTTCCTTAGGGAACTAGTAGGATTATCAGCATCAGTAGGTGCCATGGAACTTATGGGGCCAGGGCAGAGCTTGCAATTTGTTGCGGCCCATGCTGGAGCTTCACTTTGGGTGCCAAAATGTTGAGACCTGTCTGCCCCACTTTGGGGGTCAGAATGTCCGGGACTGCTCTGCTGCTCAGGTCCAAGGGTCAGGGTCTAGCAAGAGAGAGGGTGGGGGGAAGAAGGGGAAGAGATGCAAAGAATAGAGACAAGCCAGAGGGTCTCGTTTACTATCTCCCATAGACTATATTCACCTCCTATTGACACTATTACAAGGAAATCCTGGGTATTTATAAGCACAAGCAGGAGAACACAGGTGAAGACATTTTACCACGTGCACCATGCAGCTGGGGTCACTAAACAGCAAAACAAGCTATGTGGGATAAACAAGATATTTATCAGAGTGTGCTTCAGCTGTTGTAGGCTGTTGAAAAGCAAGTCTCTATCAGGGTATATGGTTCGAGATGGCTGCAAAGTTGATAGCTGCTTTCTGCTTAAAGTCGGCTCCCAACAGTGATTGACATTGCATTTTTGAGCAGGTAAGTGCTAATTCATCATTGAAAATGAGGCAGAAGGCGGATGGAGGAAGGATCCGCTGGGCTTACAAAACAATTCAGAGGCTGAGTGGGTTCTGCACTAGGGCCAGGCCAGCAACAATGGGAGAGAACCTGGTCCAGGCCTGTGCAGACAGGGATGTACCAGAGGGCTCTTTAGTGAGAGAGTAAAACTGAATATTTAAAGTGCATTTACATAGATGTCCACAGTCCATATCCCCCTGCCCCCAATATCTGCATTTTTACTTCCATGATTTCAGCTCTATGAAGTCAATCATGGACCAAATATCTCGGGCAGAAAAATTCCAGAAACAAACAATTCTTAAGTTTTAAAAGCATGCTAATTTAAATGGCATGATGAAATCTTGAGGCATCCCACTGTGCCACCCCATCCTACCTGAGATGTGTAACCTTTTATCCAGCATGTCAATGCTGTGTACACTACCTATCCGTATTTCATAGACATCTCAGTATCAGGCATAGAGCTGTGATATCTCAGCCCTGTGTTCAAGTGACCCCTATTTAAATCCAAGAGTAGTGGGGACGGCAACTTACTGCCGTGTGTGTTGTAAATATTCTGTTTTATTATGCTACTATGATTCATCTGTAGCCATGAACATCTCATTTCTAAATTAAACTTTGTCATAAATAGGTATGAGTTTTCAGGCATCCACTGGTGACAGGAGGTGCCAACTCTAATCAAAAGATGTAGCAGATGATTAAATGTATCGAAGATACAACTCCCTTATGGAAGGGGTCTATGTAATGTATAATGTTACTTATGGAAGGAGTCTATGTAATGTATAATGTTACTCCCATCTCCAAGAGTCTTAAATGGAGTCTTTCCCATGTGTGTTCGGTTGGTCAGACTCAGTGCCTCATCTCTAAAAGGCAGAGTATGGAGAAAGACAAAGAGCATCATCTGGTGGGAAATCCTGGCAAGCAGCACCTCAGCAGATAGCCAAGGTTGACATGGAGTGCTAACCATGTGGTTGTCACAACCTGATACAGTGAGCGTTTTATCTCTGCTATATTCTTTATTAAAACAAAACAAAACAACAACAAAAAACCCCTGTAACCTCAGTTTAATTATGAAAATAAACATAAAAAAATCAAGCAATCACAAGCCAAGGACACTCTACAGGATACCTGACTAGGACTCCTTAAACTGTCAAAGTGAATGGTCTAAGAAAGTGTCAGACCAGCGGAGACACAGATGCAGCATCTCGATACAATATGGCTGAGTCCTGGCACAGGAAGTAATGCTGATGAATGGGAAACTGCTGGGGTCCAAACAAAACCTGGGCTTTAGTTTGTGGCAGTGGACTAGCATTGGTGTCCGAGCTTTGACAAAGCTATCAGCAGAAGATGGGACACTAAGGAAGCCGAAGCTGGGTGAGAACACATGTAAACTCACTGTACAGTCTTGGCAACTCTCTTGCAAGTCTATTTCAACTTGAAAGTAATAGTTTATTGAGAAAACACGGGGCAAGTCAGGCATGCTCACACTGCCAGCAATCTGGGGCTCAAACTGCAAGCTCATGGGAAGTTTGAGGTCAGCCTGCTCTACAGAGTGACTTCTAGCCACCCACAAGACCTTGGCTCATTTCCTTTCTGAAGTTTTTTCTGTGGTGATGGAGTTACAATGTCTCTTTATCCATCAGCTAAGCAAACGTAGACCAGCAAAGAACTCAAAGCCTGCCCCCGGCTATGTGGCTACTTAGCAGAGACAATAACCACACCAAGCCAATGTGAAGATTAATATACGGACGGTGTGCAGGCTAAAGGCTGACAATGGGCAAACGGTACCCGAATTTCTGTGTGTGTACATACAGGTGTGCTCTTCCGTGTAGACACATCGGGAAGCCAGATGGGGGCTTCCTCCTTAGTCCGTCTTCGGCTTTACTTAAAATTTGTTTAAAGTAGCATCTATTTATTCTTGATTTTAAGTGTGTATGCATGTGCATGCACTTACCTGCCCACCTTGAGTGTGGATATCTGAAGACACTTGAGAGAGACAATTAGTTCCTTCTACTACATGGGTCTCAGGGATCAAACTCAGGTCGTCAAGTCTGGGGGCAAACACCTTTGCCTGGCCGTCTCACCAGCCCTCCCCCTTACTTTTTTGAGATAGGTCTCTCATTGGACCTGAAGCTTGTGTCTGTAGCCAGGCTGTTGGGGGCCGACTTTTAGCAGAAAGCGGCTATCAGCTTTGCAGCCATCTTGAGCCATATACCCTGACATGAGACTTGGATTACAATAGCCTACAACAGCTGAGCACACTCTGATAATCTTGGTTTAGATACCTTAAAATTAAAGGTGCGTGAGATTAAAGGTGTGTGAGATTAAAGGTGTGTCACTTAAGAGTGACTTAGAAGTGTAGAGATAAGATTTAGAGACAAGACCTAAGGGCATGATTAAAGGTGTAACTTAGAGGCGTGGCTTAGAAGTGAGACATATAAAAGGCAGAGACAGAACAGAACTGAGAATCAGACATTAGGTAGAAGACACTTGGCTCTAGAGAGAATCAGACACATGAGACATTAGGGAGACACAGAGGAGAGAACCAGACACAGCAGAGAGAAGACAGGTAGCAGGCACTTGGAAGAGAACTTGGAAGAAGTAACTTGGAACTTGGAGGGACTAGGGACTAGGAACTAGGCACTACGAACTCAAGACTTAGGACTTAGACTGAAGAATAAACTGGATTGAATCATACTCTGTCTGGTCTGCATTCTTCGAGTCCACCCTCACTCTCTCTCTCTTGCTGAACCCCGACCCACGGACCAGAGCGGCAGCTTAGACCAGGATACAGTGGCCGCCAAACGCGGGGCAGCCTGGGCCTCAACATTTTTTTTGGCCGCCCGAACGTGGGGCCAGTGCGGTTCTCAACACCAGGCTGCCTGGCTAGCAGGTTTTTGAGACTCTCCTGCCTCTGTTTCTCCAGTCCTGGGGTTTAGGCAGATACTGCCACACACAGCTTTTTTTTCATGTGTACTGGGAATCTAAACTCAGCTTCTCATGTTGCATGACAAGAACCTTTCCCCCCTGAGCCATCTCCTCAGTCCCTGGGGGTCATTTTTAATTACCAAAAGATGGCCATGCTTTATAATAAAAATGCCTTTTTATTGCATCCTCTTCAAGCATGGAAAACATAAAGTCTGCCAGTAACAGCCTGAACAAACCTTCAAGATTGAGTGAAATAAACCAACAAACAAATGTGATCTCACTCTCAGAAGACATCTCAGATGGTCAGAAGGAAGAGCTAGAAGCGCTATCGCTGAGGGGTAAGAGGAGAGGAGTGCATGGCAGCGGGGTCAGTGTCTAGTGGGGTAAGAGGAGAGGAGTGCATGGCGGCGGGGTCAGTGTCTAGTGGGGTAAGAGGAGAGGAGTGCATGGCGGCGGGGTCAGTGTCTAGTGGGACCTGAATTATTGTGAGATGAATTCTGGTGCTGAATGAACGGAGATGGCTGCCCAGCAATGTAAAAGACCTGACCATATGTCTTAGTTACAGTTTTACTGCTGTGAACAGACACAGTGACCAAGGCAAGTCTTATGAAGGACAACATTTAATGGGCGCTGACTTAGAGGTTCAGAGGTTCAGTCTATTATCATCGAGGCAAGAACATGGCAGCATCCAGGCAGGCATGGTACAAGAAGAGCTGAGAGTTCTATATTTTCATCTGAAGGCTGTTAGCAGAGGACTTCTGACTTCAAGGCAGCTAGGATGAGGGTCTTAAAGCTCATACCCACACTGACCCACCTACTCCAACAAGGCCACACCTCCTAATAGTGCCACTTCCCTGGGATGAGCGTATACAAACCATCACACCATGTGAGCTATATAATACAGCAAGAGCCTCTTTTTAAAGAGATGGTAGAACATTCGAGAAACCAAGGCAGAAGGACTTCCGCATTGGGCACAAGAGGGAGGATCAGGAGTTCCAGGTCAGCCTACACATGTCAAGAGTGCCTCCCAGCAAATAAAGGGGAACCTGATACATCAGACAACAGTTGAGCATGGTTAGTCGGGAACTCAGTGGAATAATGTGAGGAAAGCTGAGAAAGAAAAAGAGCTGTCAGAAAATCAATAGACATTTCAAGGAGCTGAAACAAAGAGGATTATCTCAGGTGGCCATAGATGATCCAAGAAGTCTCCTTCCCCTTCACATTGCTTGCTCTATATTGGTAAGTAAGTGAGCAGAAGCAAGATGCCATTTTCAAAGGACTTCTGTTGCTGGGATATGTCAGCAGCTGTAGACCTGTGGATGACAGGCTCTCGGAAACAGTCCAAGTGACACAGGCCCATGAGTCACAGCTGGAAGCTGATAAATGCAGCAGAAATGAACCTTTGAGTTACTTCTGCACAGTGTTTAGAAGTTTGAGAGCACGGTGGGAACTAAAGACAGGAGAAGCACATAAAAGTGTTATAAACAGGAAATAGAAAAGTATGTAAACTATATGACTGTAAACTTAAAAGACTTGAAGTTTCCACCCAATTCTTAGAGCTGGTGATTGCTTTCAGTAACATGGCAGGATACAAAACTAATATGGCAAACACACTAGGAAGGAAATTAGGACAATAATCTCATTTGAAATAGCAAAACAAAATGAAAACCAGAAATATGCCCCCCCAACCCACCTCACCAAGGAAGTAATATATCTTTATACTAAATAGTCTGAAATGGTAAAGATGGAAATAGAGGAAGCCACTAGGAGACAGAAAGATCCTGTGCTCTTGGATTGGGAGAATTATACTGGCCATCCTATCACAACCAGCCTAGGGAGTCAGTGCAGAACTCATCAAATCCCCAACACTATTCTTCACAGAAATAGAAAACAACAAACAAAATATAAAACAAACAAACCTTAAAATCCATATATTGACAGAAAGGACCCTGAAAGTTTAAGCCACCCTGAGAAGAAAAGAATGCTGTTGGAGGCATCACCACACTTGGTTTCGAGTTTTACTGCAGAGCCATAACAAGAAAAACAACAAGGTGCTGGCCCAGAAACAAGCATGCAGATCAAGGATAACAGCGGAAGGTCAAGACACCAGCCCACAGCTGCAGCCATGGGATTTTTGACAAAGAAGCCAGAGATGTGAACTGAAGAAAAGACAGTCTCCTCCGCAAACATAGAAAGAATAATAGATCCTTATCTCTTGGGCTGCAAGAAAGTCCATGTTCTGTGGATCACAGACCTTGACATAAAATCTGAAACTCTGACAGTGCTGGGGGGAGAAGGAGGAGAGCTGTTTCCTGGGATACTGACGCAGATAAGGACGTTCTGAACAGGACTGCAGCCACTCAGGAAAGGGTCGATGTGAAACCGAGCACAATTAAAAGGCCTTTTTATAGCAAAGAAAAACAGTTATTCGAGCAAAGACATGGTCCACAGAACTGCAGAGAATCCTTGCGAGATATAGCTAATGGGGGATTAGTATTTAGTAGTGTATACAAAAAAAACAGGATAACAGTCTAAACAAGACAAGAAGAAGAAGAAGAAGAAGAAGAAGAAGAAGAAGAAGAAGAAGAAGAAGAAGAAGAAAAATCCTAATAAAAAATAAAAAACTGGGCTGAGTAACTAAACGAAGACTTCTCAAAAAGAATGATACAGACAGCCAGTAAATATGTATATATAAAAAAAAGTAGCCACCAGGCAAACAAAAGTTAGAACTAGTGTGAGATTCCATTGTACCACAATTAAATTATTATAAAAAAATAAATAGCAAATGTTGGCGAGCCTGCAGAGAAAGGGAACCCATTCCTGTTAGTGTGAGCATAAACTGGTACAGCCACCATGGAAAGCAGTGTGCAGGTTTTCAAAAGCCTAAAAATAGCACGTCCATAAGCCCAGCTGTTTCACTCCTGGGCATATGCCTAAAGAACTCACTATCCCAATACAGCGATGTGGGCACATCTGTATTTATTGCTGCTGCATCTACAATATCAAGGAAATGGAATAGGCTTATCTGTCCATTGTTAGCACTTCTTCTAGGCTCCTCCCCACACTTACCTAGCAACAGCCAGGTGTGCCTGACTCACTATAAAAGGGGCTGCTTTCCCCCTCCTCTCTCTCTTCCTTTCTTACCCTCTTCCTGCTCTGTCTTTTCTCTCCCCATTCCTCTCCCCCCCCTCTCTCCACATATTCATTGCTGGTCTCTACTCCTCTATTCTTCCTCCTCTCTCTCTCTCTTTCTCTCTCTCTTCACCCCCCCTTCTGTCCCTACTATCCCCTCAACTCCCCTCCCCGTGCCCTAAATAAACTCTATTCCGTACTATAACTTCATGTGGCTGGTACCTCAAGAGGAAGGGATGCCTCAGCATGGGCCCGCAGAGGCAACACCCCCCCCCCCACCTCTCTGTACCATAGGTACCTCTACCAAACATATCCCTGACTTCTTTTTCTTTTTATAAAACACAACATCTATTAACTGATGAATGGAGAGTTAAAATATGATATGTATAGACAATAGAATTTTATTCAGCTGTAACAGTGAAATTATAATTTTCAGGAGTATGGGTACAGTTGGAAGATATTATGTTACACTAAGTAACTCAGCTAAGGAACACACCTTATGTTCTCTCTCATGTGTGCATCTTGGCTTCTAGCATCTATGTATGTACATTTATGTGGGAATGAGTGTATATGGACCTCAGAAAAATAGAAAGGGGCCCCTGAGAAGGAATAAAATATCCATGAAGGAGGGAAAGTACTGGTGCATGGTCTAAGTGGGGAGAGAGATGGAGAGATGCAGGGGGAGTTAGACAAAATTAATGACGTATGAGAGAGTGGTAAAGAAATCTGACACTTAATAATCTGATCAGAAAAAAGTAAATAGCCGGGCGGTGGTGGCGCATGCCTTTAATCCCAGCACTTGGGAGGCAGAGGCAGGCGGATTTCTGAGTTCGAGGCCAGCCTGGTCTACAGGGTGAGTTCCAGGACAGCCAGGGCTACACAGAGAAACCCTGTCTGGGAAAAAAAAAAGTAAATAATTTAAGCAGATCTAACTTATATAAACAGATAAAGATCCCCCAGAAGCCAGAGATTATTAAATGAAAATTCTTCCCTCTGAATTATTTACGGGTCAGTAAGGCCCCAGACAGGACAGGCACTGTTGCTGAGGGCCACCAGAACTAGGTGAAGCCATATTTCTGAGGATGCTACATACCTTGCTCACAGAGCAAGTGCAGGGACATGCTCTACAGACAGGGGGTGGGGTCTGTTGTCATCAATAGTCTTACTCAGCTATGGACCTTCGTGTGACAATGCTGACCAGGTAGACAAGATAGGCACACTGATGCAATCAGTAGTGGCTAGTCTGTCATGCAAGTAACATGTGCTCTCTGACTGGATTCCATGTTCTTCCCATAGCGAGGAATTCACTGTTGGTACTGTGAACCTCCTCAGAGGCCCATGGCTGGAGAGAATGCAGACCCTAGTGAGGAAGCTACTATTGTTTTATGAAGTAAAATGATGTGATGACTATCAACTAGCCCTTTAAATAGCTATGTTTACGCCCACACATAGTGCTGCCCCTGGCTTTGGTGAGAGATGATGCTTTGCAAGATGTTCAGCAGTGACAGCAGACACTGGTGACTGGTCAGAGTGAAAATCAATAAGTGACTGAATGCCCAGTCAGAAATGAGACATCTGTATTACCTTCTCCAAGGCTGAGGGAAGGCCGCTGAAGAAAGGACGAAGTGAATGTAGGAGCTGGAGGGGGCAGGGGATGCTGGGTAGACCACTGACCTCCAAGCATGACTTGATCTCTACACTCATGAAATAACAGCATTTGTGGTCACTTACACAAGATTTGGCCTGCTAACACATCGTTGGAGAAGGAGGAGGGACTCATGTCCAGTCCCTGAGGATTTCCGAGGCTGGTCGATGGTTTGTAGAAAGAGAACTGACATCCTTAGGGTAAAATACCGATGCTCCAGCAAATGGACCTTCACCTATGTTCTTGTAAACATCTCTTCCTTTCTTTTTGTTTTGTTTTTCAAGACAGTTTCTCTGTGTAGCCCTGGCTGTCCTGGAACTCACTCTGTAGACCAGGCTGGCCTCAAACTCAGAGATCCACTTGCCTCTGCCTCCTGAGTGCTGGGATGAAAGGCGTGTGTTACCATGGTCCAGCTTCCTGTAAACATTCTTAATGATACTCACTGGATGGGGCAGAGGGGGAGGGGACACCAAGAGAGTAGAAAAGGGAAGTTGGGAAGAGGAAGGAGTTAGTGAGAGGGGGAGAGAGGATAACAGAAATCGAAACACATTCTGTACATATATGAAATCATCATAGTGAACCCTACAACTGTGTACAATACACAATTACAACTGTAATACACACTTGTGTATATAAAACCTTATACACTTGTGTAATAAACTTTATTACACACTTGTGTAATAAAACCTCAGTGTTCCTCATGGAAAAAAAAAGCCAGCCATTTCTACTGACTTACCAAAGTCCTCATCAAAGATCTAACCACTCCCTCCACTTTCTAAGAAGTATGACCTGGGCAAGGAGAAGTCAAGCTGTGGACATCCAACAGAAAGTCTCAGCTTTCCATGTGTCCCTGGGTAAGTTACCCCAGCTCTCTGTGCCTCTATTTCCTCCTCTGAAACTGGGGTCAAAACGTGTCTTCCTCATGAAGTTTTTCCTATGAGAAATTGAGGCAGAAAGGCATTAACGGGCTGTGTGACATGGCTACAGATACAGTAGTTGCTGGCTAAGAGTTGCTGTGGCTGACGGTTCACGTTGTGGAGTCTGAGGAGAAGCTGGAGATGTGGCTGCGGCTCACACAAGGCCACAGAGGCCGGTGATCCAACGGGGCTAGAAAGCCAGAGTAGAAATAGGGAGTAAACATTCTGAATTCTTTCCCACTTCTGTTTTTCTTCATGCTGTTTGTGGCTCTAACGTCTTCTTTTGAAGTTTGTATGGTGGTGCCTCCGGGTGAGTGTAGAAATGAGGTTTGGTTTTCTTCTTGATTCTGTAAAATCCCTGGTTCAGTGGCCTTCATAGTCACTTCCCTGCTGGAGGCATCAGCAAATTCAGGGACTCTTGAGAACCAGAAATGCTGCCTCCCTAGCTGTTTTTAGGGTAGCCAACAGAGGCTGCTCTCCCCCTCCTGCTTTCCCCTCCTCCTGCTCTGCCCCCCTCTTTCTCTTCCCCCTCCTGCATGAGGGAGGAGGAGAGCAGAACCCAACTAAAGAAGGTACCCATCTTTTCTCTGGGCTGCTTTGAATGAAACTTGAAACTTGTTCACATGATAAATGAGGCAGTGGAGACAGCAGGAACAAAGGTCTTCACCTGGGGAGAAAGAGGAGGGAGAACAGGAGGAAGGAGAGTGGGAGCAGGAGAGAGCAGGAAGGGGGAGAAGAGGAGGTGAGAGAGCAGGAGCAGGGAGGTGGACTTCTATCTGGTTCCCTCAAGCAAAGAATTTGCCTAATGTAGCTCCTGGTGAGTTTCTCTGAGTCCCTAAGGTTTCATCCAGAGTGCTGCATCTTTCCTGATGTATTGCAACCACCCTCCCCCCCAACACACACACACACACACACACACACACACACACACACACACACACACTCCATTCCTCCACAATCCTCAGCTAGGATGCTCGGGTGAGAGCTGATTATGAAGACTCTCATTTCTGAGTCTTGAGAAAGCAGCTCAGGTGGGGAAGGGAGGGGGTAGTCCTGCTTCTTTGTGCTACTGGCTGGACTACAGGGACCAGGACCCCATGAGGAACAGCACTGTGAGCCATCTCAGAGAGCTGAGAGACAAAGACAATCCAGAGCCCAGAAATCCCACCTGTCAGTGCCAGCAGGCCAAGTAGCAACCAGGAAGAGGGTCATTTCCTGGAAGGGAGCCTAGCCTAGGGCAGCATGCCTAAGGATCCGGAGCTTCCTAGGGCCACGAAGTAGCTTACACCATCTCTTCCACTTTAAACTGTCTGTCACTTTATTGATACATGGAAGTAGGAAAACCAGATTTTCTTTTTTCTAGAGAAGTGAATATTTTCTGCAGAAACATCCTTTTCTAACTAGGCACATTAGTTAGAGTTCTAGAGAAACAGGACCAAAGATAATATATGAAGTACAAGCATAATATAGAAGTACACACACACACTTGGCTTGCATGCATATGGCGGCTGAGAAGTCCCTGACTTGTAATCTGTAGACTGAAGACCCACAGCGCCCACAGTGTGATCTGGAATGATTTGAAAGCTGGAGAGCTTGGGGTGTTAGGAAGTCAGTTCCAACCCCAGGAGAGGGGAGGATGAGGTGAGGTGACCCAGTTCAAAGAGTGAAACAGGAAGAGGTCTCTTGTTCTGTGTGGCTTGGGCTCTCTGTGTGTGGGACTATAACCACTCACACTCAGAGAGAGGTCAGTTGTTCTGAGTCTCATGGAAGTCTCATTCCAAAACATCCTCACAACATCCGCAGAATAATGTTTAATCTGAGGGTCCTCTGGCTGGCTCACTTAGCTGATATGTGCGATCAGGGGGCTCGAGAGATGGCTCAGCAGGTAAGAGCTGTCTGCTCTTCCACAAGACCCAAGTTTGATCCCCAGTACCCACATGGCAGCTCACAATTGTCTATAACTCCAGTTCAAGGAGATATGACACCCTCTTCTGGTCTCCACAGACACTGCATGCATACAGAACACAGACTTGCAGACACTAGTACCTTAACAACAATTAGCAAACTAAAAAGACTACCTGCCATTCTGGGCTGTAAATAGTATATTCAAGTTCCACCCATTACACACACTTCAGACAATATGAGCTCATAAAGAGGACCCGGTCAGTCGCACAGTGAAGGGTTAAATTGTATCAGTTGTATCTTTCCAGAAATCACACGTCAAAGTCCGAACACACAGTGTGACCTTATTTACAGACAAGTCTCATTGCAGCTACAGTTCTACAATTAAATTAGGATGAAGTCATTAGAAAAGGACGGGCCTTCGTAGCAACTTTTTTTTTTTTAAACTGTAGCCATTTTCAGGGACCTTAAAGACTTCAGCTGTCCTTAAGGCTGGGAACATGGCAACATTATTGCCATCCTTTTCTAAATTTCTGTAGAAACGTTGACCTTTGTAGCAACCTATGTCTTTATAAAGAGGGAAATGTGTGTGTGTGGGGGGGTGCACATGCTAGGCAAGTTGATCCCCCCACCCCCCAGCTACATTTGAGCTGAATAGGAAACACCTGGGAAGAGATACGTGCCCAGTGAGGACACGGTGTGAAGATTAAAGACATAGATTCGGTGACCCCCTACAGGCCAAGGGAGTCCAAAGATTGCCCACAAAATATTAGAGGCTCCTGAGAGCATCTGGGAGGTTCTCTCTCCTTCAGCCCAACTAATACCGTGACGTTGCACTTCTAGTCCCCAGGACTGTGAAACATACATCTCTGCTTCTAAACTATTCACTTTATAGCTCTGCCCCAGACAAACGAGTAGGAGCAGAAACAGAAAGACCATATCCCCACATTCTATGACCAGTAAATCCTAATCAGAACCAAAATGGCCTAACCCAGCCCTGTTACGATAAAGTCACAGTGAAGTTACCAGCAGGTTGACTGTAGTGTGACAGGGACTTCGTGGGCCCTCCACCACTGCTCCACAGGGGCCAGAGGCACCAGAGGATCCTGTTGTCTTGCCTCAGAGCCCTTTGCCTCTGTTCTGTGGGCCCAGCATGGTCTTTTACAGCCTAAATTTCTGTTGGAATGTCAGTACCTCAGCCAGTGCTCAGGGCTATGATAACTAAGGTGTAACAGGAATGGACTTCAGAGTATCAGTGACAGGTGGACAACTGCAATTCCATTCTTCTAGACCTTTGAGGTCTAGAGGAAGTGAGATCTGACTTTGTGAACGCCCGGGGAAAACCCACTTGAAACAACCCTTTTCCAAAAGTCCACCCCCTGTGAACCCCACACATGCCAATTCAATCTTTCCTTTAGCTCTCCCAAGCATGTGTACTGTTTGTTAAAACTTCTCAGGAAAGGTAGCCAACCACCAAGGCTCCTGAGTAGAGGGGAAAGGCACTGAGTCGGACCAGCCTAGGCTGGGATTGGTTGGCTGCAGATAGCAGCAGAGGATGCTGGGTAGGTTGGTCATCAAAGGCCAGTCTTCTCTTAACAAAAGCCAAGGAGTGAAGGCTGAACCACAAGACAGAAGATGAGGCAGTGCATAACACTGAGGGACAGGAATACCCAGTCAGGGGCAGTCATGGCAGACAGTGTAAAGGCACATTTAGTGGGTGAAATGGGAACTACAAAGACTCCAGAGGCACAGAGGGGAAGGGAAACAGGTGTCATGCCACCCCTCACCTGAGGAAGGAAGAAATAATGTCAGTGTTAGAATTACATAGGAGAATGATGGAAAGTGGATTCCAGGGTAGGAGTGGAGGGGGAGAGTGAGTTACATTTTCTGGAACTCTCCTTCTGTCTGCTCAGTCACTGCAGATGCTGTACACTTACTAATGACTGCTCCACTCCAAGTGTATGGAGGTCCTTGTCTGCATCAAGCACAACCCCCTGTAAAGCCCACAGGCATTCCTTACCACATTCTTCCATGCAATGAGTGTAGGCCCTGACTGGCGTGCAGATCTTCTAGGACTTGAAAGTCTTCTCCACAGAGATACCATGGCCTTTGGGTATGGAAGGCATTTGAGTGTTGAGCTAGGATTTCTTCACTTCTGGTATTTGCTTTTCTGTGGGGGAGGGGAAGAGTCCTCTTTACTTCCTATTTCTCAGAGCCCTTAGGGAACTCTAGGGAGTCTTTTCCTGAGGTTTTCCTGTGACTGGTCATATTTAACGTAAGAGATGTCATTACTAAGAAGAGAAGGTTAGTACCCAAGGTCAGTGGGGGAACTTGTGGTGTGTCTCACCTGCATTCCTGAATGTGTCAGAGTGTCCGGGATGCCCCAGAGCATTGAGTTACAGCGGAAATTCTGCATGAGCCAGGATGAAATGTGGATGCTATCAACTCCAGTTTGTTACCTCCTTACTGGGAAAGTAGCTTCAGTGGGCATAAGGCCTTCCCAGAGCTTCAGTGGTAGGTTTGGGATGGCATCAGGCAAGGCTGTGTCCTTTCATGAACTCAACCATCTCTCTGCCCTTCTTGCTTCCTTAAATTTTGAGGAGAAAGCACTGCCACCCAGGAGCCTCCAGATGGAAAGAGAAGGGACGGCCGAGCTGCCTACAGCTGGCCTTGAACTTTACTGAAAGTTCAGTGCTGTATTCTCTGAGGCCAGAGAAGAATCACCACCTGAAATCCAAAGTCAAGCATAGCAGAGTGTCCCACACTGGCTGCAGTCTTGCCAACTGTCCATGTCTCAGCTGTGTAAGCTTGTGTCAGACTCTCCAAGGTCCATGCAAGGGGAACCTTTGTGAGCCAGCCGGCAGAGTCAGTTCTTAGGCTACCAACTTGGTCAGATTTTTCTAGATGCATTGATGTGCCTCTCAATTGAGATTGTCTCACAGAATGGACCATCTGCCAAGTGGATAATCTGAGACTGGTTCAGATTTCCTGTTAGTATTCACAGTGGTTGGTCTGTGATCATCAGCATTAGTTAGGTGACTGGGCCACAGTATTTGCCTCGACATGGGCTTATATTGTTTACCATATATACTGTAAGTATATATGTATATATGTATACATATATACATACACATACATATATATACACACATGTATGTGTATGTGTATGTGGCTGAGCAAGGAGATGGTGGTGGTTGATGCCAGCAGTCTGGACAAGGAGATTGTCCTCTCCCATCTCTGTGGCTGAGAGTACCAGCTGATTTTCCAGAGAATAGGAATTGGGTTCTCAGAATCCACATGGTAGCTCACAACCATTAACACTAGGCATACAATCGGTACACAGACAGACATGCAGGCAAAATACATACACAGAACTAAAAGGAAAAGAAGACTTAGGGCCAGTGGGACACCTCAGTGGTTGAAGGTGCCCCTGCCAAGCCTGGATGGCTTCTTGAGTTGGATTCCTGGAATCCACAGGGCAGAAGGAGAGAACCAACTCCTGAAAGTTGTCTTTTGATCTCCACACTCCAGCTGTGGCATTTGGTCATTCCAGTGGTTCTCAGCTTCCTACTAATGCTGCAACCCTTTAATGCAGTTCCTTATGGTGTGGTGACCTCCAACCAATAACATTATTTTTGTTGATACTTCATAATTGTAATTTTGCTACTGTCATGGACCATACTGTAAATATTTGATACGTAAGCTATCTGGTATGTGAGCCCTGTGAAAGGGTCATTCGACCCCACAAAGGGAGCATGATTTACATACAGGTTAAGAACCACTGACTTGGGGATGGGGAGGGGACACTGGGAAGGGTGATAACATTTGAAATGTAAACAAATAAAATGATTAATTAAAAAAAAAGTACCACTGGCTTACACATACAGCTCACACTAAATAAATAAATAAATAGCTATATATGTACATTTCTTTATAAACAAACATAATTTAAAAAATGTAACTTACTTAATGGTTACCAACTATTTCCTGTCTAGAGACCAGCTCACATCTGGTCACCCTATCTCCTTCCCAGGTGGTATCCGTTGGCTTTTTTCAGCCAGGCTGCCAGCAGAGGTCTGTCTTGGAGGTTGGAGTCATGCCTGTCAGAAGCACATTCTGGATGCCATCCAGAGGACTGTGCAAGAAATGAACTACAATTCCATATGAAGAGGGAGTGAGTTATCCTTTGATTCTTCAAGGGCATTTAGCTCGTGGATGAGAAACTGTCTGCCCAACGGTTGACTGGATTCTGCTATGAGGACAGAGACCACATGCTTTTTTATTGTTTTTGTTTTTGTTGTTGTTGTTGTTGTTGTTTTGAGACAGGGTTTCTTTGAGTAGCCCTGGCTGTCCTGGAACTCACTCTGTAGACCAGGCTGGCCTCCAACTCAGAAATCTGCCTGCCTCTGCCTCCCAAGTGCTGGGATTAAAGGTGTGCACCACCACTGCCTGGCCACATGCTTTTTTATACTTTTCAAATGCCAAATACTTCCAAGTTAATTCATTTCTTAGAAGGTTTTCATGAGCCTGGCAGTGGTGGTGCCAGAGTGTCTACAGAGTGAGTTCCAGGACAGCCAGAGCTATACAGAGAAACCCCGTCTCAAAAAAACCAAAGAGAAAGAGAGAGAGAGAGAGAGAGAGAGAGAGAGAGAAGGTTTTCATGAGTCAATGACAGCCTCAGGGCTCATCATCTGGGCCATTGAGAACTTCAGCATATATCTTTTGCTTTTAAATGCTCTAATATTCCTCTTGTTGCCATGGTTTCGTCAGCTCAGTGACAGAAAGCCATTTTCCAGAATATGTTTTAATAATAATAATAATAATAATAATAATAATAATAATAGATTTAGCTGTGATCAGAGATAAAACCTGTCATGTCCTGCCAAGAGTCTCCCTGCAAGTCAAAGGTTTGTTGTCATTTTTGAAAGTTTAACAACGTGGACAAGGATGGCTCCTCTGGAATCTGGACCCCCAGGTGTTGAGGGCAGTGGGCATAGGTTCTGCTCAGGGCAGTGGTCCTCAACCTGTGGATCACAACCCCTTGTGGGAGGTCACATATTAGATATTTTCATTATGATTCATAACTGTAGCAAAAGCTACAGTAATGAAGTAGCAACAGCCGGGTGGTAGTGGTGCACGCCTTTAATCCCAGCACTTGGGAGTCAGAGGCAGGCGGATTTCTGAGTTCTAGGCCAGCCTGGTCTACAGAGTGAGTTCCAGGACAGCCCGGGCTACACAGAGAAACCCTGTCTCAAAAAACCAAAAAAAAAAAAATAGCAACAACAGTAATTTTATAGTGGGGGTCACCAGAACATGAGGAACTAAGTTTAAGGGTCACAGCGTTAGGAAGGTTGAGAACAACTGGCCTAGGGCCTCTTGGACACTAAGGCAAGATGCCTTTCACTCTGGCTACTTTTGTTCTTGCTAGGAGGCTGGTGACCATCTGATTGCAGGGACATAGGGAAAAGGACACTTCTAATGTAGGTCTCCTGTGGGAAGTGTTCTCTTAGAAACATGGCTTTTGCTTGGTGTGCCCCTGTCATCTTAGCTCTCAGGAGGTGGGGGATCACAGGTTTCAGGTAGTCTGGGGTACACGGAGAGACACTATCTCAATAGAAAAAAACCCAAAGAGAATCAAAGGAATGGAAGGAAGAAGGGAGGGAGGGAGGGAGGGAGGGAAAAAGCCAAGCTTGTTTCTTATATTTTGTAAAGCTTAATCGCTGTTGGATACGGTAGCATTCATATAAATCACATGCACTTCAATACTAACGAGTTTGTTAGATCCTTCTTGGTCAAGGGTTTTATTAAAAACCAAGGGAGAGAAAAGAGCAAGAAATAGAGAAGCAGAGAGGGAGGTACGCTATTCACACCAAGACAACTTTCTGAGGTTGTCCCAGGCTGGAAAGCTTGGATTGCCACTCTCTTAAAAACGGCAACATCTCCTGTGTCTTTTGGATCTGGCCATCTGGAGCTGACTGAGTTTGTCTGTATGGATTAACTAATATAGTAAAATGTTTGTGGCTGTCTAATAGGCTGGCTAGTGGTTCCTGTCAGTATCTGTGAGACCCTGAGAAGACTGCCTGTGAATAGCCAACTAAAACCTTCCAGGTGTCAATCCCTCACCACCACCACCAGGACCTGATCCTTCTAGAACTTGTCCTTGTTTCTCACATTTTCTGTCTCTGTCACTGTTTCTTCCTTGTAGAATTCAAAACTCACCTTAATATTTTTCCATTTTTAAGTGCTTGGTAGCATTAAGGGTTATTTTGGCTTCCACAGAAGCCCTCTCAAAGCACAGATACTCTTTTTGAACAATGCTGTCAGAATGATATGGGAGATTCTGGCTCCTATCCTAGTCTAGAGACGAAGGTTCGGGCATTGTAGGGTCCATGGAGATGGTTAAAGGCTCCATGTCTGATAGGGTATGAAAGTTGCTGAAGGAATTTAAGGCCCCAAAGTTCTGGTCTAAAAGACCAGAGGTTCTCAACCTGTGGGTTCCGACCATCAGAAAATACATATTTCAGTTGGTCTTAGGAACCCCAGGCTACAAATTATTTTTTGCTACTACTTCATAACTGTAATGATTTGCTACTGAGTGGTGTCTCAGTTCTTAAGACCATTGGAAATATGTGTTTTCTGATGGTCACAACCCACAGGCTGAGAACCACTGAATTAGACACTATATAGGAATCACTCTCAGATCCATGTACCATCCATCTATCCATCCATCCACCATCCATCCACCGCCCACCTCCCACCATCCATCCATTTATCCATCCATCACTTTGTCAGTGATTCCATCTGTCTTAGTTAGGGTTACTATTGCTGTAATCAAACATCATGACCAAAGGTAAATTCAGGAGGAAAGGGTTTATTTGGCTTTGTTCAAATAAACCGCATCTTATTCCATCACTGACGGAAGTTAGGACAGGAACTCAAACCAGGAAGGAACCTGGAGGCAGGACCTAATTCAGAAGCCATGGAGGAGTGCTACTTTTTGGCTTGCTTCATATGGCTTGCACAGTCTGAAAGACACACACACACACATTAACTCATTTTAAAACTGGCTTATTGGCTCTGTGCCTGGGTTCTTCTAAGCCTTTCATGGTTAATGTGCCCTTCCCTTCACTCCTAGCTCAACACCTCTAGATCTTCTCTCAACTGAGTTGCCTGGTTACCATCTGTGAAACCTATTGGTCTTGCTGCCCAAGATGCTTTCAGCCCACTTTCTGTTTCTGTGGCATTTGGGAAGATGTCCCCTGTAGCCCAAGGCTGTTCCATCTCTCTTCCCCAAGTCTCTTCATCTCTTCCTCTCTACTAGTCTGCAGGCACCTGGAAGTCCCACCTCTTTCTTTCTGCCTAGCCACTAGCTACTGGCATCTTTATTGATAGATTAAAAATCAATTGAGGGCGAGGACCTTCAGTGTCAGAAAATATAGATTCCTGATCAAAGCATCAGAACCACGCCCATCCCCCACAGAAGTTCATGCCTGGATGGTCTCAGCAATTAAGGTGCTGTCTTTGATGCCCATTTACCAACAGGCGTTGGCTCTGTTTCCTGTCAACACTGATGTGTTCTAGCTGACTCAACTCCAGGATGAGATTCACATATGGGAAGAAAGACAGAACCAATAACCAATGGTCAAGAGGAAAGTCTGTTCATGACGGGTAGAAAGAAAGCTGTCTCTAACCCACCCACATTATCTAGAAATCACCTCAGGGCAAGACCCCACCCAGCTAAGCTTCCAACTTATGGAAAGGGACTAAAGAAGACCTTAGGTAGTACCAACAACAGAAGGCTGGTGCACATGGAATCGAACTAACGGGTCAGATTCATCAAGCAGCAGAACTTGGCAGCGTCAGCGTGTGGTCAAGGATACTAGAAAGGGGTTATGCTTAGGCCAGGCATGTGACAAGGTGTCCCTGCAACAGAGGCCCAGAGAGGACACTGTGTGAAGCTGTGAAGGGAAACCTGGATTTTATTGTCAACTCCAGGGTGTTGGAGATGCTGGAGTCATGGGATACCTGCCAAGGAGAGATGCCAAGAGGGAGTGGAACCAGCCCAAGAGAGAGACATTCAACAAAGTTGAAAGGAGCTGGAGAGCTGAGAGCACTTTGACATCAGACACAGAGAAGCAGAGTTTGGAGTTTGCCCTGCTGGTTTTCAGTCTCACTTTGGTCCAGTTTTTCCTCACTATGTTCTGTCTCCTCCCTTTGGAAAGGTAAAACTCCCATTGTATGTTAGTAAATATGTGATGTACATTTTTATTTTGATTTACAGAGGTTACCATCAAGAGATTGTATGAATCTCAGAAGAGACTTTGAACTTGGTGGAGACTTATAGACTATGGGGACTTTTGAAGTTGGGCTGAATGCATTTCTGTGTTATGACATGACTATAAGCCTGGGGGGGGGGGCAGGGAGTGGAATGTGGTGGTTTGAGTAAGAAGGGCTCTCAAGGGCTGGAGAAATGTCTCAGAGGTTAAGAGCACTGACTGCTCTTGCAGAGGTCCTGAGTTTAATCCCCAGCAACCAGGTGGTGGCTCACAACCATCTGTAATGGGATCTGATGCCCTCTTCTGGTGTGTCTGAAGGCAGCTACAGTGTACATAAAATAAGTAAATCTTTAAAAAAAAAAAAAAAAAAAAAAAAGGGCTCCCAAAAGTTCAAGTATTTAGTTGCTTAGGGAGTGGCACTTTTTAGAAGGATTAGGGGGTGTGGCCTTGCTGAAGGAAGTATGTCTCTAAGAGTGGGCTTTGGGGTTTCAAAAGATGAGGTGTGAGGGGAGGTTCAGATGCTAAAGTCCTGTCCTGTTTCCCAATTGGTTCTTGTATGTCAGTAAAGAAAGCCTTGGGCCAATTGTTGGGCAGAAGGCAGAGGCGGGACTTCCTGGGCCCTGGTGGCAGGAGAGAGGCATGGGAGTTTTTTTACCTTGCTTTGAAATGAGTGAAATGCAGCAGGGCAGGTGGAAGAGACTGAGTTAAGAAATTGATACAGGCACAGGTGGGAGATAGCAGTGCCCAGTAATTGTGCCAAGAAGGCAAATTGTAGAAGAACAAACTCTGTGTGTGTGTTTTATCCACGGATTCAAGGGTCTCGGGTGGGAGTTGGTAGCATGGTCACCTCCCGGAGCAAAGGCGGGTAGAGCAGAAGGGAAGCAGGGAGGGGCTGGTAGTGTGGCGAGTCCTGGAGCAAAGGCGGTAGCCATGAAAACTACATGCAACAGAAGTGTGTCTCTAGGCAGGGCTTTGGGGTTTCAAGTGCTCAAGCCAAGCCCAGCGCTTTTCACTTCTTGCAGCGTGCTGATCCGGATGTAGATCTGAGCTGCCACGCTAACAGCAGTCAGCCTGCACGCTGCCATGCTTCCCGACAGGACATGATGATAATGGACCGAACCTCTAAAACTGTAAGCTGGCCCCAGTTAAACGCTTTCCTTCACAAGAGTTACTGTGCTCATGGTGTCTCTTAACTGGCGAAGACAGGTTCACTTATTTTTGATTCTCTTTTTCCAACTCTTTTGAATGGGTTTGCCTAGCCCAGGTGTCTTGGCTAAAGCATGTAACTGAATTTCAAGGTTTTTGGTTGTTGTTTACTTGTTTTTGTTCAGTCTGTTATTTATGTCTTTAAATAGGTGAGTAGGTATAGTGCATTTATTATAAACCACTTTGTTTTTTTTTTATTTTATTGAGATTTTTATACAATATATTATGATCATACTCTTTGCCCTCCCTCAACTCCTCACAGATCCTCCTTTATCTCCCTGTCCACACATCTTCATGTCTTCTCTTTTTCTCTCTCTAAAAAAACTAAAATTAAATTTGAAAACAAAAATTAAAACAAAACAAAAAAAAACAGTAAGAAAAAATACCTAAACAAAGTTAAACAAAAAGATCCCCCCAACACACACACAAACACACACACACCCCTACACACTTACACCTGTTTGGTGTTGCCAACGACTTCTGGGAATGGGGACTGCCCTGCAGTGTGGTGGATAGATGTCGAGACCCGAGCAAAATGTTGAGGCCCGGGCTGCCCCGCATTTGGGCGGCCACTGTATCCCGGCCCAAGCTGCCGCTCCGGTTCGTGGGTTGGGGTTCAGCAAGAGAGAGAGTGAGGACTGACTCTAAGAATGGAGACCAGGCAGAGTGTGATTCAATCCCATTTATTCTTCAGTCTCTTTTCCTAGTCCAAGTCCCAAGTCTGGAGTTCCTAGTCCCTAGTGCCTCCAAGTTCCAAGTTACTTCTTCCAAGTTCTCTTCCAAGTGCCTGCTAACTAATGCCTAATTCCTACTCCAAGTTGTACTCCTTCTCTCATCTGTCTGATTCTCTCTCTGATCTCTCATCTCTGTCTGATTCTCTGTTGTCTGCCTCTGCCTTTTATATGTCTCACTTCTAAGCCATGCCTCTAAGTCACACCTTTAATCATGCCCTTAGGTCTTATCTCTAAATCTGATCTCTAGGTCACACTCTTAAGTCACACACCTTTAATCTCACACACCTTTAATCTCACACACCCAAGGAAAGTCCTGGGTATCCAAAGCAAGATGTTATCAGAGTGTGCTCAGCTGTTGTAGGCTATTGTAATACAAGTCTCATGTCAGGGTATATGGCTCAAGATGGCTGCAAAGCTGATAGCCGCTTTCTGCTAAAAGTCGGCTCCCAACAGATAGACCCAGTGACACTCACTCCACTGGTAAAAACTGATTGTACTGGCTGGTTTTGTTCTTGACACAAACTGGAGTTATCACAGAGAAAGGAGCTTCAGTTGAGAAAATGCCTCCATGAGATCCATCTGTAAGGCATTTTCTCAATTAGTGATCAAGGGTGGGAGGACCCATTGTGGGCGGTGCCATCCCTGGGCTGGTAGTCCTGGGTTCTAGAAGAGAGCAAACTGAACAAGCCAGGGGAAGCAAGCCAGTAAGTAACATCCCTCTATGGCCTCTGTATCAGCTTCTGCTTCCTGCCCTGTGTGAGTTCCAGTCCTGACTTCCTTTGGTGATGAACAGCAATGTGGAAGTGTAAGCTGAATAAACCATTTCCTCCCCAACTTGCTTCTTGGTCATGATGTTTGTGCAGGAATAGAAACCATGACTAACACACTGATTTTCCCTTTCCCAGCAGAATCAACTGCAAGTGGCTTCTTGGTTAGGGGTGGGGCTTTGCATCCACTTCTCAGTGCTTGGGTATTTGCCTGAGTTTGAACCTGTGCAGGTCTTTTGCATGCTATCACAGTCTCTGTGAGTGCATATGCACATCTGTCCTACTGTGTCTGGAAGAAACCATTTCAATGAAGTCACTCACCACCTCTGACTCTTACAATCTTGCTGCCTCCTCTTCTGCATAGATCCCTGAGGCTTGAGGGGAGGGCTTTGATGAAGGCGTCCCATTTAGTGCCGAGTGTTCCCAAGTCTCTCATTCTGCCCTCGTCCACTTGTGGTACTCCACTGATTACCATTTACTACAAGAAGTGTTCTCAGATGAGGGCTGAGTGGAGCCCTGGTCTATGAGTTTATACTAAAATGTCTGCCTGGGACTTCAGTCCTGAGTGTGATGGTTGGAATAAGAATGACTCATGGGCTCATATACTTAAATGCTGGGGCCCCAGTTGGTGAACCTGTTTGAGAAGGATCAGGAGGTGTGATCTTGTTGGAGGAGGAGTGTCACTGGGGGGTAGAGGTTTCAAAAGCCTGTGCCATCCTCAGTTGGCTTTCTCTGCCTCCTACATGGGATAAGGATATCAACTCTCAGCTCTTGTTCCAGTGCCAGGCTTGCCTGACTGCTGCCCTGACTCCCACCGTGGTGATCATGGATTCACCTCCTAAACTGTAAGCCCCCAATAAGCTACTTTCCTCTAAGTTGCCTTGGTCATGGTGTCTTGTCACAGCAATGGAAAAGTGACAGAAACCCTGGGATAACTGGGATTGCAAATGTGAGCCACTATGCTTGATTCTGGTCTGTGTTTTATGGTATATATTTTAAACTACATCCGTCTTTTTTTTTTTCTTGTCTTTTGAGGTAGAGTCTTACTGTATATAGTTCTGGCTGGGCCAGAACTTGATATATAGACCAGGCTGGCCTCCAGCCTACACCCCATGAGCACTAGGGTAACAAGTGTGTAATTTTCTTTATTTACTGCTATTGTGTGTAGTATGAGTGTGTGTGTGTGTGTGTGTGTGTTTCTGTGTTGGTGTGGGAGTGTGTATGCCATGATACATGTGTGGAAGTCAGAGCGCAGCTTTTGAGGGTCAGTCCCCTCCCTCCACTGTGGGTGCGAGCGACCGATCTCAGGTCATCAGACCTTCACACAGGAAGGCTTTTCCCTTCCTGCCATCTTGCTGGCCTTGGCATTCTCTTAATAAACATAACAATCAGGACAGTATGGTCGCTGATACGACTAGGTTTAAAGTTACCATCTTGCCAAACATTCGTCACTTGTTCTCCTTGTTCTATTGTTAGGACTTTAAGAAAAAGGTATGCACGTGTGTTCCTGCAGGTGGGTGTGTGCGCCAGAGCCGGTGTCCACAGGAGCTAGAGACGCTGTTTCCCTGGAGCTGGAGCCTCTGCCGTCTGTGAGCTGCTGCACATCGGTGCTGGGAACCAAACCCGGGTCCTCTGCAAGAGCATCCGACTTACGTCACTGCTGAGCCAGCTCTCCAGCTCCTCCACTTACCGCTTCTCTTCCACTATCTGCCTTCTCACAGATTAATCCAACAATTTTTAAGATTCCATTTTATCTCCAATACTTACGTACTTATGCCTTTAAAATGCTTCCTTGGCTGCTGTATTATTCACAATGTACAACTCTAATCAAGCTATATCTCCAAGCAATCGGACACCACCTCATTGTAGTGTAAGGTCCTTACAAGAATGTTTCCAATTTCTTCCCCCACCCTTCCTGCTATTATTGTTGTACCTTCTGCTAAAATGCATACTGTAAACAGAATATAGTCTGTCTTCCCTTGGAAATTTATATTTTAGAGTATCAGTATTTTACATTTTTTGCTTTTATTTTTTAAAGCTCATGGGCCTGAAGACAGCCCAGCTGTTAAGAGCACTTGCCAGCTCTTGCAGAGGACCCAGGTTCAGTTCCCAGCACCTGCATGACAGATCACAACCACCTGTAACTCCAGTCCCGGGAGCTCTGACTTCTCACACCTGCAGGTGCCACACACACGCGCACACACACACGCGCGCACACACACACACACACACACACACACACACACACGTAGGCAAAACCATAAAATAAAAACAATTAATCTCTAAAAAAAGAATTTTATGTTATCATTGTTATTCTATTACCATTACTCTGTATTTCTTTGTGTAGTTAAGATGTTCAATTTGGTATCACATCTCTGTGTCTGGAAAATCCTCTAAACTTTCTTTCTACTCAGAGCTGCTGACAGTGTGGTCTCTCTGCTTCTGTTCACCCAAAGAATTTTTTGTTCTATTTTACTATTGGAAATTTTTTTTTTCACTGCATATAGAGCTTTGGACTTAGTGTGTGTGTGTGTGTGTGTGTGTGTGTGTGTATGCCTGTCTGTGTGTGTCAGTGTGTATGTATACTTGTGTCTATGTGCGTCAATGTGTATATATGTGTGTGTGTGTACCATGGCACACACTCAGAAGTTAGAAGACAACTTTGTGAAGTCAATTATCTTTTTCAATCCTTATGTAGACCCACAGTGAGGAACAGATTTAACTGTTGGGTGAGCCAACATATCTTCAGCAATTTTCACATCTTCCAACAGCTTTTGAAACTGTCACTCACTCCAGTTGAGGTCTGGTCTGTTGCTGTGTATTATAATGGTAAATACTGGCCCCCAAGATCTGGTTGCCCCCAAAGAGGAGATTCTCAGGAATGAGGAGACCCTCACATACACCAACTGATGCTATGTAACCTTGCCCCTTAATTTAAAACTATTGGTTAAATAAAGATACCTACACCTTATGGCTGGGCAGAAAAGAGGTAGGCAGAGTTTTGGTCGGCAGGCTTAGGGTCTGGAGAGCAGAGAAAGAGGTGAAGAGAGAAGATGCCATGGGGTAGGTGGATCATGAGAACATGGCCATGAGGACCGGCCTCTTGGAGTAGGAGCAGCCCAGTCAGAACATGACAAGTTACGTCTCAGGGTCATAGGACAGGGAAGTAGACACAATAGCATAGAGGCTTGATATCTACCCAACTCCAGTGCTTTTAAAGCTTACTATAAATATAAAGGTTTTATGGTTTTTATTGGGAACTAAATGATTTATCATGGGGCTTAGGGTTTCTATTGCTGTGAACAGACACCATGATCAAGGCGAGTTTTATAAAGAACATTTAATGGGGGCTGGCTTACAGGTTCTGAGGCTCAGCCCATTATCATCAAGGCAGGAAGCATAGCAGCATCCAGGCAGGCTAAGAGTTCTACATTTTCATCCAAAGGAAGCCAAGCCCACCCGACAGTTACACACTTCCTTCAACAAGGCCACACCTACACCAAAAGGCCACACTTCCTAATAGTGGCACTCCCTGGACCAAGCATATTCAAACCACTGCAGGTAGAAACCCCTGATTCATATTTACCACAGCACACTCTGTCATTTATTTTTTTTGATGTGCACAGTTTGACTTCTAGCAAGAGTTCTGCTACGGTTTTTCTTTGTTCCTTCATACATGATGTGGCTTTAAAAAAAATCTCTCTGTTTGCCTTCTCCATGTCCCCTTTTCTACTTTAAGTGTTTTCATATGCTATTCCCAGACATGTACTTTTTTTAGTTTTCCTGTTCATCTTGGCTTCAGTGAGCTGTTGTGACCTACAGTTTGGTGTCTGCTCTAATTTTGGAAAATTCTTAGCCATTATTTATTCGAATGTTTCTTGTACATTCTTCTCTTTGTTTCTTGCCGTCAGGACTCACACTGGCGAGTGACGTTTGGCACAGGTGTTCAGCTTGTGGATGTTTTGTTCTTCTATTTGTGTCACAGATTGGGGAACTCCTACCAAAGTTCACTAGCTCTTTCCTTGACCATGCCAAGCCTGCTCATGAGCACCCCGAAATAGACTTCCTTTCTTGTCCACTCTCTCACTTCCTGTTTGCTCGTCTACCATACTATTCATCTTTCCCATTTCACCTTTAACCCAGTGGCCTCAGTTTTTCAAGCCCTGTGGCAAGCAATTCCAACATCAGCCCTGTACCTGTGTCTGATGACTCCACTATGTTCTGTTGTCTGCCAGGGTCAGAACTTCCCATGTGACTCTGGGACATATTCCTGCCTTCCTCCAGGCACGGAAGTCTTCCCCTCTTCCTCCAGCTCCAAAGAACGTTCAGCAGTGTCCTGCGGTATTGTTTTTTCTGTTGCAGAGAAGCGGTTTTGTTCTCTTGGGGAGGATGGAATTTTGTGTCGGTCTCTATATTAGTTGCTTTTGAGCCAAAGAGACGGAGTACCTGACAGAACAACTTAAGGACTGGGAGACTTAGTTTTGCTCATGGTTTCGGAGAGTCTTATCTGCTTACCATGGTGGGAAAAGCATGACAGAGTTCATGGCAGGGGGACTGTGTGGGTTCAGTTTTTACATAGCAGGAAACCAGGAAGCAGAGACTGGGACCAGAGCCAGGGGTTAAATATAACCTTCAAAGGCTGACATTAATGATGTGCTACTAGCCATGCCCACACCTCCTAAAAGTTTGACGACTTTCCAAAATAGTGTCTCTGGATGGGAAAAAGCACTGAAAGTGTGAGCCCGTGGGAGATGGTTCACATTTGAATCGTAACATTCCCACAATGGTTGCTATTTCTTTCCCTCCAGCTTGAATCATGGGGGATACTTTCCTTGTATTCTCCTTCACCTTGGAGTCTTCAGAGAAGACTAGCTGAGTCCTTACTGTATGCAGCCTCCATATAAGCCACTGTGAGTGCTCCCTGAGTGCTCTCTGAGTGCTCCATCTCTCAGTGCTCCTTAGGTCTCAATCTAGCTGCCTGCCTACACCCTGGGCTTTCTTATGGCCATAATGACACATCATAAAAATGTGTGTTTTTTTGTTGAGGTGGTGGCATTATTCTTTCTAAGCATGGGCATCAGAGTCAACACTAGGAGTCAGAGTTGAATTCATTAAAGAAAAAAAGGGGTGGAGCAATGCTTTTGCTCACCTAGGTCTTAGTTACTTTTCTATTGCTGTGATGAAACACCATGACCTAGGCAACTTATAAAGAAAAGTCTGTAATTGGACTTACAGTTTCAGAGGGTTGAGAGTCTGTCATGGAGAGGGGCAATGTAGTGGCAAGTAGCAGATGTGTTGGCTGGAGCAGCAACTGAGAGGTCACATCCCAAACCACAAACAGGAAGCAAAGAGGCACACTGGAAATGGTGAGAATCTTTTGAAACCTGGAAGCCCATCTCAGTGACACACCTTTCCCAACAAGGCCACACCTCCTAATCCTTCCCAAATGGGTCCACCAAATGGAGACCAAGTACTCACCTTAAGTGAGCCTATGAAGGTCATTGTTACCCAAGTCACCACAACTGGATTGTTTTGTTTGTTTTGTATTTTCGAGACAGGGTTTCTCTGTATAGCTCTGGCTGTCCTGGAACTCACTCTGTAGACCAGGCTGGCCTCGAACTCAGAAATCTGCCTGCCTCTGCCTCCCAAATGCTGGGATTAAAGGCGTGTCCCACCACTGCCTAGCAACACAGCTGGCTTGAAGATTGAATTGGTAACCACTTTTCTCAGTATGTTGTCATTTGGTCCTTGTATTACTGTGACACAGATGGTTAGGAGTTCTATTTACAGATGAGGTCCTGAGCCAGAGGATGCAAAAAGACTGCATGGGGACAAGGATGTCTCCCCTACTTGGATGTGAGGTGTGAGATTAGGAGAGACCTATAGGAAAAGACAATATGGTTGTCTGTTCTCAGCCTGCTCTGGAGGAATGAGCTGGAGAAACTGAGGAGCCAAGGGAGATGGGATGGCCCTGGCATGGCTGGGGGTAGACTGAGGAATTAGCTGGCAAGTCCCCCCTCCCCCCAAGCCTTGGCAGAAAGTGGAACTTAGGAAGAGTACCAGTGTCAAGAACACTTTCTGTGGCTCCCTCAGAGGGGCAAGGCAGAGCCTGCAGGTCTGGAAATATAGCTCAGGGGTTTCCTAATGCTGGAGCATCCAGGGCTTGGCCCTGTGGGGACCTAGCAGCAGAGGGGTGTCCTGTAGGAAAAGCAGTGTTGGAGGAAGAAGTGCTGGGTAAAACCTTGAAGTCTCTGCTTACTCTGCACCCTGCTTACTTTCTTTAAGGATGGATGCCTACATGTGTACACACACACACACACACACACACAGACAGACAGAAAGAGACAGATCGAGAGAGAAACTCACATGTTTATTTTGTGACTTTACCCTTGAAGTTTTCAATATTATGTATTCAAATAATTTTTTTCAATTAATCCATTCCTTATTCGCGTATTTATTTATTTAATCAATTCATTATCACCAGGCTCTGGTCTTGTACTCTCTAGCCTGGTCTTCCTGAGTAATAGGTACAGGTGTGGAGAAGCATGCAGCTTCAGGCCCCGGGTGTTCCGGTCTTCTCAGAGATAGTCTAGGTGAGGCCCTGGTGTAGAGAGGGGTGAGCATCAGTCTGGAGCCTCCCATGTGGACAATGCCCTCATGTGACCTGTGTGCTTGCAACAGGTCTCTCTGGGTGACATAAACAAGGTTCACCTTACAAAAAAGACGACGGATTCCTAACGTGCCACTTAACAAGCCATCTGGTTCGCTTGCTACTTCACCTCATGGGCCTGTTTGCTGGGCCACTTGTTCCCACAGCTAGCGTTTCTAGTCTGGATCTTGAAGCCTCCCTTCTCCCCATGGTATAGCTGAATTCTCATGCCCATCAAAGCCAACTTAAGTGGCACCTTCTCCAAAATGTTGTCTGAGTTCCCCAGTTAAAAGTACTGATGCTAATCTCTTGGCTCTTGAGTCTAGTTGCTTGCATTTCTATTTATACTTAACTTTGCTTGGTCTTGCTTCACCGAAGCAGCTCCTGAGGGCTGTTTTCACAATCCTCTGGGACTCCAAACCAAATGTTTCCTGTATGAACCTTCCTGCTGTCCCTCATTGCTCCCAAGATCAAGCTGAGCTTGCAATGCTCTGTGTGATCTGAGTCCCCTCCCCCCTCATCTGCAGAGCCCTTGAAGTGGGGTCAGGGCATATCTGTGTTTTATCTCTTGGAAGGTCCCAGCATCTATCTGGAACTGAGTAAGTACTCCATAAATGCAAGTCAAAATGCAATGCAATGGAATTCCAGCCGAATCATGATTGGAAGGACTCATTGATGATGGGTTTGCTAGCCAGTGTGAGCCACCACCTTCCTCATTCTATGTTCCTCTAGTGGGACTTGAGGTGAGGGGAGGCAGAGGAATTGAGTTATAATCACTTTATAAAACATGCAGGTAGAACTCTCAGTCTTGAGAGTGCCATGGGCCAGTGAGGTATGGGGGCACTTACTGTAACCCCAGCCCTTTGGGATTACAATTTAGATCACAGGAGGCAAGAGGATCACAAGTTTGAGGGATCCAGGGATACACACAGCTGAGTCAGTCTTAGACCAATAACCTGCCCCTGTCTCAGGGGTAGGGGGTGGGGAATCCATAGCCTACCCCTGTCTAGAGGTCGAGGTGGGGATAGTCCTATGACCAGCAAACCCGCGTGGCAGCAGACTGACTGTTTCCAGTTCTTCTGGAATGACAACAGTAACAGAAATCTCTGCCAGCCTTTGTCTTCGTCTCGTAAGACACTGAGTGAAAAGTCCCTACGTTGTTTTTCACATTTCCTGGGAAGAAGAGACCCAGACATGCCAGAAGAATGTTGAGGTGATTCAGAGGTTACCTTCTGCAGTAGCAGAATCTAAACGCCATCCTACAGACCAGGTGCCCTAACGAGGGACATTGGAACAGGTCCTCTCCTCTCAGAGAGTTTTGCCTCTCTGTGTCTTTGTGTCTGTCATGTGGTGAGCTGAGACCTTGTTCATGGGAGACAGAATGAATCATGAATGGTGCTGAAAGCATTATAATAATACTTGGAAGTCTGTGTCATTGGACTTCAGAAAAAAAAAAAGTGTTGTGGCCCCTTGGGACATGGTTTCTCAGAAAGGCCATAACTCAGTTTCTACAATGTTGAGAACCAGAGTGACAGCCTGGGGCTTTGGGGCTTTTGTTCATTTATTTGTTTTGTTGGGTTTATTTAATTTTGTTTTATGTGCACAAGTGTTTTTGCTTGCATGTATGTACATGCACCATGTACACACATTGCCCATGGAGGCAGAAGAGGGTGGCAGAGCTCTGGAACTGGAGTTATAAGTCATGTGGGTTATGGGAACTGAACATAGGTCCTCTGGAGGAGCAGCCAGTGCTCATAGCTGCCGAGCCATCTCTCCAGCTACGGGGGCAGCTGACTCTTACATCTACTCAGAAGAAGGCTGACTGAGGTTCTCCTGAGAGAGTTTCTGAGAAGTGGAAGCTTTTTTCCTGGGGTCCTCATGAAACTGTTGATGCTCGCTAGAGATATGCAACCAGCATTGCCCCAGAGTCCTGGCAGAAGGCCGAGGAATTGCTTAGGGATTTCGTTAACAGGGTGAATTTAGGGGCTTCTGAAATCTTGTATTTTCAACTTTGAGCTCATGGCAATAGTGAGAACATCCTGATGCCTGTGCTTGCACAGGGTTAGGACAAGTAATGCCAGGGTCAAGGTAGGGGGTGCTCTGAAGGTCAAGTCTGGAAGCTGCAACATATATAACTTGTCTTGAGTTGAACAAGCCAATGTTAACTACCACAGGATTCTATGTCCACGAGGTCTAGACAGCAGATGCAGCCAGGGGGAAAGTCCTTCATTTCCCTTGGAGAAGGCAAGGCAAAAATGCACAGAGAGCCCTTCTGCCCCTTTTTCCTTGGACAGTGAAAAACTGTGGCAACCCCTTACCTTCTAATAAAATCTGGCTCAAACCTGTGCTGGAGGAAGGCCTCCATGTGATACCATGGACACCAGAGCTGCATCTGTGAAACCCCCAAGCAACATCCCCACCCACTCCCAATCGCTCAGTCTCAACCAACTGCTGTGTCCAAGCTTCCTGGGTGCTTAAGAGCGCTTTGGGATATGATTCTGTTGGACACCAGGATTTATTATATTGCCTTCTGCTTCCATTCTCCCAGAAGGTGGAGCCAGTGAGCCCGAAGTGTCCATAGTCAGGCCCAGGATGGTAGCCTAGGCAAGTGCAGGCCCAGCAGCTGGGTCATTAACCTTAAACAGGAGCTTGAGGTAACCTTGGTTTTCTTTGTCTCTAAATAATGGGGTGTCGGGACATGTGGAAATTTGGAAGGACAGTTCCATTCCTATAACCCTCCCTCTCGTGGAAACCTTTCTTTGAAGAAAGGCTGGCAGAGGAAGCAATTCTGTGAGCCTATGCTGGAAGCTGCCGCAGTGTTTGAAAGGGGAATTGGAATGTTGAACCCACACTTCTTCCTGGGTCTAAGCAGAAACCCTAAAGCTCCTTTGGGGAAAACACACACAGACACACAGACACACAGACACACACACACCCTACTCCAAATTAAACTATGACTGTAACCCAGCATAAATACTTGGAGGTATTTATCCTGGGGAAATGAAAACATGCCAATAAACACTAGTGTGTAAATGACTGTAGCCCTTTTGGTAATAGTCCCAAACTGGAAGCAACCCAATGTCCATCGGCAGGTGAGTGGATTAACAAGTTGTGGTGTGTGTGTGTGTGTGTGTGTGTGTGTGTGTGTGTAATAATACTCAACAGTAAAAGGACTGGGTGAACTATTGACACATGAGGGACACATGGGTGACCCTCACAGCTATGCCGCTGAGATGAGAGAAGCCAGCTGTCACTATTAGGAGGTGTGGCCTTGTTGAAGTAGTTGGGTCATTGTGGGTGTAGGCTTTAAGACCCTCATCTTAGCTGCCTAGAAGCCAGTATTCTGCTAGCAGCCTTCAGATGAAGATGTGGAACTCTCAGCTCCTCCTGTACCATGCCTGCCTGGATGCTGCCATGTTCCCACCTTGATACTAGACTGGACCTCTGAACCTGTAAGTCAGTCCCAATGAAATGTTGTCCTCATAAGAGTTGCCTTGGTCATGGTGTCTGTTCAGAGCAGTAAAACCCTAACTAAGACACCAGCTCAGAATAAGCATATGCTTATTATTATGTACCATGTAATTCTATTTACATAAAGTTCTGGAAATACAAGGTAGCCTATAGTGACCAACAGACAAACAAAAAGGTTAGTGCATGGGGCCACCTGGAGCTGGGCTTGGGGAAGAGGGAAAGAGTGTGAAGAACAATAGGAAGCTTTAGGGGTGCTGGGCACTGCTGAATGCTTTGACCACGGAGCATGTACACTGGCATGGTTTTACAGGTGTACACATACACTACAACATACCGAATTACTAAATTGTACACATTAAAACATGTTATTTGTTATGTTGATTGTACCCAGAAGGCATTTACAACAACAACAACAAAACAGTGCCACTACGTTTTTTTCTTGGATTACTGACTTTAAAGTATTTTATGTCCATTGGTGTTTTCGCCGCACACGTTTATATGATGGTATCAGATCCCCTGGAACAAGAGTTACCGACAGTTGTGAGTTGTCATGTAGGTGCTGGGTATTGAACCCAGGTCCTCTGGTAGAGCAGCCAGTGCTCTAAACCACTGAGCCATCTCTCTAGGCTCTGGATTACTAACTTTAAAAGCATAGAAATGTTTTCCACAATCTCTCCAAAGCTGGTTCTGTGAACTTGCTGTGTGCAGTGAGTTCAGAGTGAGAACAGAGCTGAGCACAGTTCTGTCCTGCCGGGTTCTAGAGGTTTCCAGAAAGCTACGTGGGAAAACTCTTTTCCCTTTTATCAGCAGGAAGATGTGAACCCAAAGTATTCTTTCCATTCCCTTCTCTCTCCCCTCCCCCTCCAACTTCTCTTTCTTTTCCTTCTCCTGGACAGTGACCTACTGTGTCCTAGGCTGGCAGCTCCTCCTGCCTCAGCCTCCCAAGTGTGTGTGATATCTATCACCCACCCTGCCTCAGTTTTCTCCTAAGTAGCTATAAAACAAGACTCTAGGTGTCTAATGCTTGCTACCCCCTTCCCCACCCAGCAGGGCTGGTTGTCTTCTTGTGAATGAACCCTCATTAAAACCAGACCTCCCCACTCCAAAGTCCTATTTTTATTTAATGGTCAGATCTCCTCTTTGGAGAGTTTGCTGCCTCATAGCTCTTGTTGAAGACCAAGATTTCCCAGGCTAGGGATCCAGACGTTCAGCAGGTAGGGTTGTGGCATCGGAATGAACTGAAAAGAGTAGCCCTGATCGGGTCCCATGTGGAGAGAGGAACAGGACAGATGTTTACTGACTCCCTGCTCTGCCACCTCTCTGTGTAAAAGGACCCAGAGACTTGCTGCTCAAGTGCTAATCAAGCGACAAGCTTTTGGGTTTCATTGTTTTCTTTTTAAAAATTATTTTCCAATCATGGTATGTACCAAATACCAGGCTAGGTGTTAGGTACTGCTCATGAAACTCATGATTGAGGGGCCATGATTCAGTCAGAGACAAAGCAGGGTGCCGACCCCACAGCGTCAAGAGTTAAGGCAGTGTGCAATGCTTCCAGCCTCTGACACATTCTAACTTCCTGCTTGCTCTCAAGGTCTTTGCAGTTAAAAAAGGGAAGTCCCTTGGGCCTAGCATCAGGAAGAGATATCTTGGAAAAGCACTATGGCAGTTTGGAATATAATACAATACAACATAATATATTAATATATATGATCTTACCATGTTCAAGTATGAAAGTCAGTTGCATTAAAAAACATTCACACTGGCCTAGAGATATACTCAGCAGTTAACAGCATTATCTGTTTGTCCAGAAGGCCTGGGTTCAGTTCCCAGCACCCACATGGTTGTTTCACAACCATCTATAACTCCAGTTTCTGGCCTCTGTGAGTACCAGGCATGGACATGGTGCACAGACATACATACAGGCAAAACACCCATGCCTGGCTAAAATAACTTAAAATTGAATAACATCTGTATTACTATGTAGTGGTTACTCTGCCCATCTCTGAATCCTTTTACTGTCAGTCAGACTCTGCAGCCACTGGAGGATGGCTGCCTACTTCCCACTCCCCACTGCTCATGGAATCACCATTTTGTTTTCTGTTTCATTTTTTAGAGGAATTTGACTGTTCTAGTACCACACATTAGCAGAACTGTGTGTGCGGTTCCAAATCCACTCTCACTTGGAGCGTCCAGACGCTCTGCACACTGGGCAGGAAAGGATGAAGAGAAGCCCAGAACCAGTGATTGAGCGGGATCTTGGTTCATCTGTGAGTACTTGGTGGGTGGGTGGGGGCTTCTGTGCTTATATTTTGTTTGGGGTGAACAAGGGCTACCTAAACCTTGGAAAGCAGGAAGGGGTTTTTCAGGGAATGTTCATTGACTGAGACTTAAGGTCTGGGAGGAATTCCAGGTGCTTGTTAAACAGGTTCTTATCCTGAGAAAGGGAGTTGAACCTGTGATTTTGCCAAGAACTACGTGTCATTCCTCAGATAGAGGATATGGGGATCAGGCTCCCCAGATAAGGTCAGGCAGAGAAGAGTAAGCCCCGTGGAAGAGAACACATCGGGCTTTGTGCTGGCTTATCTCACTGATTGGGATGCTGTCAAGTTCCATCCTTGCTCGAATGCATAGGCAAACATTTCTCTTTTAAATGTGGACTATCACCCTTCTCATGACTGTTCCACATTCTCTTTGACCATTTATCTGTTGCTGGACACTTGGATTGTCTGCGTCTTGAGACTTTGAACAATGCTGCTATTCTAGTGGAGCACACAGAGGTGGGCATGCATTCCTGTTGTGTATTCTTTGGGTCCGTGCTCAGAGCTTAGCTTGCTGGATGATGGGGGTGTGATCTGTGCTTCATTTCTGAGGAATCACAACACCGCCACTCACACCGCTGCCCGATTTCAGCTCACACTCTATAGCCAAGCTCAAGGGTCCTACTTTCTCTGAGTCCTTATGAGCACTTCTGTCTTCCGGTTTACGATGTTTTAGTCATCATAATGACCACAGTGTCATCTCACTGTGGTTTTAAAGATTTATTTATGTTATGTATATGAGTATACTGTAGCTGTCTTCAGATACACCAGAAGAGGGCATCCGATCCCATTACAGGTGGTTGTGAGCCACTATGTGGTTGCTGGGAATTGAACTCAGGATCTCTAGAAGGTTGGTGCTCTTAACCACTGAGCCATCTCTCCAGCCTCTTATTGTGGTTTTGACTTGCTATTTCCCTCATGACTGGTGAGGTGACTATAATTTTATATGTCTATGAACTTTGATTTTTTCCCCAATAATAAAATATTTTAAAGCTTCTGATAAAATCAAACTGAATATAACATGTTACACTAGCAAAAAAGGCCCATTAAGAAAACTTCCTTCTGGTCAAGAGACTAGAATCTCTGGCCTGGGTAAAGAACTACCATTCTGGTTGGGCTGGGCCAATCCCTTGGCCAAGAGACTACCCCCAGGGAGACTACCTCTGAAGTCCTCTAAAGAGGTAGGTGGAATAACTAGTCCTTTACTGAGATACTGTACTTTTCTTTCCCAGAATCCCTAGCACAGTAGTTCACTGTGCTGCAGCGCTGCTTTGTAAGCCTGTCTACGTTTGTTAATTACTTAGAAAGACATAACTTCTTTTTTTCTTCTTTCTTTTCCTTTCCTATGCATGGTTTCTTTAAAGCTTCAGGATTCTCCAACACTTTGGGCTTCTCTGCTGTTCCTCTAAAGCTCCCCTCCCTGGCGTGCGATTTCTAGTCAGGGTTGTACCAGACTTCAACACTGTGTTCAATAGCATGGCTTTTCCCCTTTCTCCTGCACTCTCCTCCTCAGGAGCTGCTAGGGTGTGGAGTTTGCTTGTTCTGGAGATTTTTCTTTTAAATTAATGAGAGAATGGTTCTTGAGCTTCTGTTTGAGTCCACTCTTAAATTCTTTTAGTAATGAAACTAAGAATCTCAAGAAGGATCGGACAGCTGTGCTTTTCTGAGTTGGTGGTCAAGCAGGAGGTGTGGAAATGGGAACAGGAGAGGAGAGGAGAGTAAAGGAGAGGAGAGCAGAGCAGAGCAGAGCAGAGGAGAGCAGAGGAGGGAGGGGAGGAGAGATGAAGAAAAAGAAAGCAATATCAACCAGCAAATAAAGAAAGTGGTGCATGTCTTTAATTCCAGCACTTGGGAGGCAGAGGCAGACAGATTTCTGAGTTTGAGGCCAGCCTGGTCTACAGAGTGAGTTCCAGGACAGCCAGAGCTATACAGAGGAACCCTGTCATGGGAAAAGAAAGAAAGAAAGAAAGAAAGAAAGAAAGAAAGAAAGAAAGAAAGAAAGAAAGAAAGAGAAAGAAAGAGAAAGAAAGAAAGAGAAAGAAAGAGAGAGAAAGAAAGAGAGAGAAAGAAAAAGAAAGTAGTTACAGGCCACTGAGCAAGTCACACACATTTCCCTACTACATGGCTTGGGCAGGGGTGGGGGAGGGGAAAGCCACAGATCTAATGGCGGACTGGAGGACAAACAATCCTTACCCAAGTCAAGGTCAGTTAGCAGGCAGAGGTGTCTCCTCTTTGCAATAAGTGGTAAAGGCAGAGTTCTAGGTCTGAATCTTGCTTGACCTTGGTTGGGCCATCTCTAGAAATACCTCCACGGAGATATTTATTAATTTGTACAGGTTAGACCTTTCTAAAGCAAAGCATGCCGGCCGTCTGCCTCTGCTTTACTGAACTTTCCATTTGTGGAGTGAGAGCAGTGGTTTTTCTCCCAAACCCCCCAACCCATCCCTGCCCGACCTTTTCCCCTGTGGTAGGAGGATCTGGTCCAGGATTAGAGATGTAAATAAGCCTTGCATCCTTTCCATCAAAAGTTCAGCCTCCTCTGAGACTGCAGTCATTTCAGGGATGTGACTCACTGCTGATAACTCTGTTTCCTCAGATGAGATGCAGAGCTGAAGGCCTGCACCTTTTCAATCTACAACCTCTAAAGCCTAACTCAGCCTCTGAAGCAGCATGGCGTCTATTAGTTTACAAATGAACTAAGAGGCTGGAGAGATGCCCAGCAGTGAAGAGCACTGGTTGGTTGCTCTTGGTTCCCAGCACCACGTCATGGCTCACAACCTTCTGTAACTCAGATCCAGGGAACTGGATGCCCTCTTCTGGCCTCTGAGGGTACAAGGCCCACATATGATACACACACATACATGCAGGCAAAACATTCAAGTATATAAAATAAATGACTCTAACCCGGTTTGATTTTTTTTTTTTTTTTTTTTTTTTTTTGTACTACATTGCTCTTAAATTCCCAGAAGGAAATGTATCATTGCACTGGGAAATTTCTAGTTGGGAAATGCAACCTTGGAGTATAACTTAGCCAACGCCTTGCTGTCATTGCAATCCAACTAAAGCAGCTTTGAAAGTCTATGCTAGGGCTGTCTGGAGAGATGGCTCAGTGGTTAAGAGTGCCAACTTCCAGAGGTCCTGAGTTCAATTCCCAGCAACCACATGGTGGCTCACAACCATCTGTAATGGGATTTAATGTCCTCTTCTGGTGTGTCTGAAGACAGCTACAGTGTACATAAAATAAATAAATAAATCTTTTAGAAAGAAAGAAAGTCCATGCTAAAGCCTTTGCTCTGCTACTTTTTTTTTTTTTTTTTTTTTGCTTAGATTGTCATCGGAACATTATCATCTGTTTGTCAAGGCCCTGCTGAACCCTGAGTCCTTTGTAAAGCCTTTCTTGGCTCTACAAGCACTTGAAAATGCCCAACCCTGGGCTTCACCCACACCTTGAGGCTACTACATACAATGCAAGTCAGGTCCCATGTTGACACTTGTGAAGTGTGGCACACAACGGGCCTCTGGTCGTCTGTTTGGGAGTGACCTTCAGTTGGTACCAGGATATCTGATGAGGCGGGGGCAGGCTGTACTTGTTTCTCTGGAGGATGTGAGCCTGTAGCCAGCAGCCACACACTGAGGGGATATGTGGGATCCCTATGCCTGCTGCTCCTGCAGAGGCTGCCCTCATGGTGTACTCCTTCTCCTAGAACGGGAGAGAGAGGTGTGAGAGTCATACTGAAAAAAGCACTATGGTCCTTGACATTTCCCCAGAAACTTGAGCCTAACCCCAGCACTGTGCCCTGCTAACCTCCTCTGGTTCATGGCCAGTCACTGCATCTCCTAGAGGCTTCCTGACTCTTTGGAAATATGGGCTCCCTGTGTCAAGGCCAAAGAAAGGCTGGGAATGCAAGGAGACTTCCAGGGGCATCTCAGGGGCTGGGTGCCAGCAGAGTGTGGACTGCTTCTCCCCGAAGGCTGGAGAGAGGTCAGAGCCAAGAAGGCAGGGGCTATGGAGTCCTGATGTGCCCAACCAACTTCAGGTTTCTGTGTCTTTCCCAAGAGCCACAGGCTAAGTTTGGTCTGGGATATACAGCAATTACAGGCCTGGGCCCGTTTCACTTGTTTGGTTTGTTCACAAGACACTATACTCTCTTTGTAGGCCTGGCTGTTCTGGAACTTGCTCTGTTGACCAGGCTGGCCTTGAACTCACAGAGGTCTGCCTGCCTCAGCCTCCCGACTGCTGGGATTAAAGGCTCTGGCTTTTGTTTTCTTTGGATAGATCTGACTTCATTTAAAGTGCTTGATCTTATCCTGATCACATCTCATTTCTCCTCTCCTCTTTATCTTCTCCTCTTTCCCCACTTTAAAGAGTCAGAAAGCCTTTGAACAAATATCCTCTGGTGGCTCTAAGTCACTTGGGATTAGCTATTGCTATTAGATATTACTTAAATTTAACTGTTTTAAGTTCTTTGTAGACCTCTCCAAAAGTTACCAAAAATAGTGTGACTCTGTCATAGAAAAATGGGAAAACAGAAAGGGAAAAAGTCTGCATCTCACAGTCCCTTTACTGCTCGAGCCAGCTACTGGGCATGCTCCCTCCTAGTTAGTGCCTCTGCAGGACAGCATCTGAGTGTCTGTGAATACCTTGTGTTCAGCTTTGTTTTTTCTCTTTAGCACTGGGCTGTAGCATTTTCCACCTTGGAACTGTATGGTCTCCATAAATCATTTTAAAGTCTGCAGAATAATAAAGAATGGAATTTCTTTGAAAATTATCCTTTATTTGCTTTTTTTTTTTTTTTTTTTTTTCAAAGCTACTATTCCTGGGGTGGGGGAACCAAACTACTTTTAAAAAGTGCCATGTCTCTCTCTCCCCAGGCTCACCTCTAAATTCCTATCCAGGTTGGTCTCTGACCTGCATATGGGTGTGCATGCACCCTCCCCCCCCCCACACACACACACACTCCCCTACATGTAGTCACATATACACAATTTTTAAAAATCAAGTCATTCTAAGTACACACCCATTACAAACATAAACATAAAATAGTTCAGAAATATTATCGGGAAACACATTCACAACCTTGAACATCCACTACCATCTCTAGAGTGTTGTCATCCCACAGAAAGATGCTTTCCTCATTAAATAATAGTTCTCCATCTCCTTGGCCCCAGCCATGGATGGATATGGTACTATTCTACTGTCTCCATTAATTTGACTTTTCTAGATATATCATATATGAGAAACAACACAGTGTTTGTCCCTTAGTTTACGTAATATAAATAAGACCTGGAAGTTTCGTGCCTGTGAGAGCAGGTCAGAGTTCACTGTTCCTTTTTAGGGCTGAATTCAATTCCCTTACATGGATATACCATGGCTTATTCATTCATTCTTTGATGAACACAGGTTATTTCACCTTTCATGCATCGTGGAGAATGCTGCTATCAACACCAGAACGCAAGTTGTAGTTAGTTCTCAGTTTATTGAAGAAGGAAGATGGGGATGGAAGACAGAAGGACCAGGAAGATGACTGTCTTGCAAATTTGACACCCTTAGTTTGATCCTTGAAGCACACAGCGAAGGAGGGAACCTGCTCTTCAGAGTTGTCCTCACAGGGACTTCAACAGACACACACACTAAAAACAGCTGCAAAAATAAAATAATTTTTAAAGTGGACATTGACAGATGAAATTTGGCAGGAAAAAAAAAAAAAAAACACCTTCAAACATGCAGGCCAGTGAGATGAAAATTGCGAAAAAAGGTTCTGTGGGTGTTGAAAACATTGGCAATTTCTGTTCCAGGCACAGTTATTTCCTGGTTGATTTGTTTTTTTCCTGGTTTGTTTGATCCAATGTGTTTACCCATGATCAACCGTCAGACTTCTCATCGACTTAGCACTGGAGCTGGGAATGGGAAAGAGGCAGCAACCACGGGAAGGTAAGGAATTCCTACCCCGCGGGTGGTTCCCACTTTCAGAAATGCTAAATGTGCCTCTGGTTGTGGCTAATTACCGAGGATGAGTAAAGGGTACATGGATTCTCCTTCATTTTGATATAGTCTCCATTTTAATAAGAAAACAAAAACTAATTTGAGGAATATTAAGTAAACAGTGTATCTTGGATGGAAGGAAGAAGGGCCTGGTCTAACCCCGGACTGAACCAGTCTTTCCCGGCTTAGTCTCCATCCATGGGAGCTGGCAGTCTGGAACCTGGTACAATTCGTTTGCTGCTCCCAACTGGCTTTGGGCTCCAGGCCCAAGGTCATTTCTCATCTCTGCACTCCACCACCGCACATCAATGCCCTGATGGGAATTCCAGGAAACGAATGTCCTAAAGAGAAGACAGAGGGAGGAGCCCTTAAACTTGTTCCTAGGCAACACCTCTAAAGGCCACCCCCACATGGCCAGCCTGGCTGAGCCCCAGGTTCGGGGTGGGTAGGTTGTAAAAAACGATGCTGCCTTCAAGCCAAAGCCCCCACTTCCTTGTCATAAATTAGGAATCTGAACCTTGGACTTGATAGCGATCCTGAGCCAGGCTTTCAAGTGATCCTCAAACATCTGCTGAGAGACCATGAGCTGAGGGGGCTCGGGGTGAGGCTGTGAGTCACTGGGGTCCAGCCTCCTATTGGCTGGGAGAATCTCCTGATCTGATGAGGGTGGGGTAGAAAAACCCGTCTGGCAACCCTTGGAAGGCAGCGGGTAGCAACTGCTTGGCTGGGCTTTGCTGGAGCACACACCCGCCACCGCGGGGCGCCACTCCCCCACGCCCTCCCCCAGCCTCTCTTGTCCCTGGGGATGTACGTGGCTTCCAAAAGTGTCTGTGAAGTTTGGAAGACAGTCCAGGATAGACAGACGAAAGGGAGACAGTCCACTGTGGCAACCAACACAATGTGTCTGCTTCGTAAAGACCAGGCGACCGGAGCTGCACCTGGTTTCAATGCAGCACAAATCAGAACCCACGATGACAACTAAGGCGATTCTGAGGTAGCTGCGAGCCTGTGAGGGCATCTTAATCCCACAGGAAAGTCATGTTTTCCATAGCAGCAGCCCCTGGTGCTTTGGCTCCTTAGAAACTGGCCTGGTAGACAGCTCTTAAACCCATCTAGGACAAAGTCCTGAGTACAAACCAGAACCAGTCCTTCTGTTTCACTGGTTCACAACTTTCCTAAGGCTGAGACCAGTAACTCCTCAGATTGTGGAGATCCCCAAGCATAAAATTATTTCATTGTTACTTCATAACTACAATGTTGCTAGTTATGAGTCATAATTTACATATCAGTCTTTCCCAGTGGTCTAAAGCAACCCTGGTGACAGGGTCATTGATGCTCCCAGGGGCCATGATCCTATAGGTTGAGAACCTCTGTTCTATTGGAAGCAAGTACTCTATGTTGGAGCTCCACCCTCCAATCGCAGTTTTCCAAATTCCTGAAGGCCGGTTCTCCTGAACCAAGCTTCTGGAGGGAGGTGGTCACAGTTGTCTTGGGCTCCCCGTCATAGGTTCCCAGCTGCTCTGCTCTTCCTGGAATGACTGCTGCTCCTCCCTGTGTGTGTACCATAAACAGATCTTTTTTCTTTTCTGGACATTACACCAAATATAATACTTTTGGGATCATAGGGTGCAGTGGGTCCTGAGGATGCGGTGGAAAGGGGAAGGGGTGGGGGATCCTGCCAAGTGTAAAAATTAATATATAATAAATGGCTTTTTAAAGCCTTTTGTTTTGTTTGCATGTTTGTTTTTAAGAGGATCTAGATGTGTGGCCTCAAACTCATGACCCCCTTTGTAGGATAAAGAGGCAAAGGGGGTGGGGGGTGGGGTACCTTTGGCGAGCTCGTGCCAAGGTATGCTGCTAAGAGATTATGACACTCAATAGAGCTAGTAAAATAGGTTTATTGTGGGGAAGTAGGGGAGCGAAAAGCTGTCTTGGAGGGGGAACATGAGAGAGAGATGGAGACAGACAAGCAGACAGAGGGAATGGGAAAGGGAGAGAGAGGGAAAGACAGAGACAGAGATTGACAGAGAGGGAACAAGGAGGAGGAAGAGGAAGGGAGAGAGAGAGAGAGAGAGAGAGAGAGAGAGAGAGAGAGAGAGATATCTGGGGTGGGGGGCTTTTATGCTCCACACATGGTACACCTAGATGGCAGTAGGTGACTTATGTTACTGCCCTCCCTGAGGGCAGGCTGGTGGAGACACTTGGTTGCTAGCATTTTATTATAAAATTGATTTATTATAAAAATGAGGAACTAGGAAGGGGTGATGGCGAGGTGAGGATGAGGGTACCATGCTCTTTAGACTGTGTCCTGCTGTCTCAGGTGCAATGATGACATCTTTGAGGACCCAAGAAAGCTGGAATGCTGGCCAAGTCCTGGGAGAGATGGCTCTTTCACTGGCTGTCCAGACTCTGCGGGATCATCTGTGGTTAGAAAAGTACAGGCCTAGTTCAAGCTGTCTATGAGGCTGGACCATCCAGGGCTAGCCACTTGAACCTTTCCAGAATGTGCTTATCTATCTATCTATCTATCTATCTATCTATCTATCTATCTATCATCTATCTATCATCTATCTATTCTTTTTTCTTAGTTATATACTTGAAATTCTTAGGCCCATGGTCCTGGTAACTGGAGAAGGGAGGGGGGGTCTAAAATCCAGGGAAACAGGGAGAGACTCCAACCCCAGAATAGGCAGTAGGTGGTGTTGCAGGATATTTGATCACGCCGTGAACCCCAAGATTGTGTTGTTTACTGAAAATACCTGTTTCTACTTGTGGTGTGGCTCAGCCCTTAGCACAAGATTTCATTCCTCTGGCTGTAATATAGACACAGCCTTAGTATACTCCTTTAATTCAAAACAAGGAAGATAAAGTTAGTCTGTAGAAGGAAACACCCATGTTTGAAAGCGATGTCTAATTGAGAGGCAGACAAAGTGTCAAATCAGAGAAAGATTTGACAAAATTGGATATGCCCACCTCTCATGAGGAGAGGAAAGGGAAGCTACTTAAGGGAGCAGTGCGGGGGGGGGGGGAGAGGGAGAAAGCAAGCAAGCATTTTTACTGGGAGAGTTGTACAGAGACAGGTTGCAGAGAGAACAAGCTAGACACAGGTGAAGACAGGACAAGCCAGAGAATGAGAAGGAGCCCAAAGATTAGAACAGATTGCTAGAGTTAGAAGCCAAGTAGAGCAAAAAGTCAGAGGCTAAGAGAGAAGCCAGATTGAATCAGTCAGCTTGTGGAGGAGTTTGAGCCAGAACAGTTGAAACAGATCCAGCCAGGGATCAGAAAGAAGTAGTAAAGGTGAAGTTTAGTAAGTCTCTGAGGCTGAAAACATTCTATGCCTAGATTAGATTGTACAGAGGTTAGAGGCTCCCAGGACTAGGCCTAGATTAGCTGACTGAGGCAGTAAGCCTCAGAGGTGACAATTATATCAGATGAATAAATTACTATAACAAGGTGGAGAACCTGAGGCTGTTGATTGGCAAGGGTGCTTGTCTGGGGTCCAGTTGACCCATGAGAGGTAGATTCATGTAGACTCCCTGAAGCTTACAAGGATTTTTTTGTTGTTGTTGTTTACAAAAAGAGATATGTTTTAGACATATTAGCATTACCATTGTTTGTATTAGAAGTTGGGAAATGATTTTGGGTTTTAAAGCATGAATGCTGTTTAAGGTAAGCTCAGGGAAGACAGAGACCTTCCATGGAGCAGAAGGGCAAAAGGTTACTTGGTCTTGATTTTCAGTACGAATACAGACTGTGAAAGGGGGGTTCTTCCCTCCATCCAGAAAACTAGATGTATATAGATTACACAGATTAGCACAATGAAAGGCACTTTTATTAATGATTTGTGAGAATTTAGAAATCAGGTATGCCAATTTTTGGCCATTGATTTGTACTGAGGCCAAATCTGAGTCTGTGCTCTGGGGATGGGATGTTCCTATAAGCTTCAAGAGTGAGCTGACTGGATCTGTGGGCTGCCTGCAGAAAGCTGGGAGAGAGGAGGGAAGGGAGCCATTCATGTGGGCAGGCTGTAAGATCCAGAGCCATGTGGGGAAAGCAGCAGAATAGGGAGAAGCAGCTGAATTTGATTTGGATCAAATTGGCAGACAAATACCTATCTCAGGAGGGTTGGATTTGCAGCTTGGAATCACCTAGGAGAACAGTTGTGGTGGTTTGAATATGCTTGGCCCAAGGAGCGGCACTATTTGGAGGTGTGGCCTTGTTGGAGGAAGTGTGTCACTGTGGGGGTGGGCTTTGAGAGGTATTCCTCCTTGCTGCCTGGAGGTCAGTCCTCTCCTGTTTGCCTTAGGAACAAGATATAGAATTCTCAGCTCCTCCATCGCCATGCCTGCCTGGACTGTGCCCTGCTTCCTAGCGTGATGATAATGAACTGAACCTCAGAACCTGTAAGCCAGCCCCAATTGAATGTTGTCCTTTATAACATCATGGTGTCTCTTCATAGCAATGGGAACTCAAACTAAGACAACAGGTGTGTGTATGCCCCGCAGTGTCTGCTCCTGTCTGGTTCCCACTCCCACTTTGCAACAAACTCACAGACAGAACACGGACGCAGTGTGAGTGAGAGACAGACACAAATAGGGCTTGGAGCAAGGAAAAAAGAAACAAGGAAAGGGGAATTTTTTTTCACTACCCCCTCCCCCAAATCACTTGGTTGGCACATTAAGTCCAGATTCTACTGCACAGGTGGATGAGTTTAGAAGCCTTTAAGTCAGGTACTAGGTGTAGAGGTCTGAGGTTCTCCAAGGCATCCCAAGGGGAACAAAAATGTGAATAACATTTTTGCAGTTCCCATAGGTGAGGTATAGAGGGGTCCCAGGGACCAAGGGGGTACTGAACAAAGAAGGCACAGGCTTCCCGGTGGGTTGTCACCTTCACTGAGAAGGGGCCAAGGGCCAAGAGCCCAGAGACACTGTCAGAAGAATTCAGAGGGCGAAAACCGTGCTTGGAAAATGAAGCCTCACCCAGGTCAGAATCAGGGAAGTATTTAAGCTGACTGGGAGGGAGAGCTCTACAGCTGCTGGTGGTGAACGGAATGCAAAGCCATAGGTGGACCAGAAAGTGGATTGTCATGGTGGCCGGTGGAGTGGGCAGGTAGGATCCTGGTGTAGACAGAGACTATGAGAGCCCCCCTCTTCTTCCACACTCCCTGTGTCAGAGCTCCAGTGATAGGAGAAAGCAGTGGAGGGGGGTAGCCTTGGCAGCTCATGCCAAGGCCTGCCCCTAAGAAATTTTGCCACACGACAGATCTAGCGTAAGGTTTATTATAGGAGGGGAGAGCAAACGGCCATCTCAGAGTGGAGACATCTTACCAGGTCCAGGTGTTCCCTCAAAATCTGCATCCCTGACAGGTTCAAAGGGGCTAGCCCCAGGTGGTCCAGCCTCACAGACTGCTTCAACTAGGCCTGTACTTTCCTGGCCCCACATGGTCCCACAGAGACTGGACAGCCAGTGAAAGAGTCAGCTCTCCCAGGACTTGGCCAGCATTCCAGCTTTCTTGGGTCCCTAAAGATGTCATTGTGGGAAGCAGTCTAAAGAGTGGGGTGCCCTCATCCCTGCCTCTCTATCACCCCTTCCTGGTTCCTCATCTTGTATAATAAACAAAAAGGGAGTCGTGTTAGCAATCATTACCACCTGCCCCCCAGGGAGCCTGCAGCAGCTTATGTCACCAACTGCTGCCAGGGTAAGCCAGGTGTGGTGCATAAAAGGGTGCCCACCACCCCGGATCTCTCTCATGTCCCCACTCCAAGATGGCCTTTCATCTCCCCCTGCCCCCCCTACCAATAATCCTCTTACACTAGATCTGATGCACAGTGTAATTTCTTAGCGTCACATCTCGGCACAGGTCCCCCTGCTTCAGCTTCCCCGTCACATCTCGGCACAGGTCCCCCCTGCTTCAGCTTCCCCGTCACATCTCGGCACAGGTCCCCCCTGCTTCAGCTTCCCCGTCACATCTCGGCACAGGTCCCCCTGCTTCAGCTTCCCGTCACATCTTGGCACAGGTCCCTCCTGCTTCAGCTTCCCCGGTGCTGGGATTGCAGCCGGGCAACCACGCCAACTTTAAGATGTCTTAACATTCACCAGCTTTGATGTCAGATGTTCACACCTGTTTCCTTTCATCTTTACTACGGGACTCTCCAGGTAGTATCTTGATCCTAGAGGCAGAGGCAGATAACTGTGGTTCAAGGTCGCAGGTTACTGAGTTGCTGCCCCCACTCAGCTCTGTCCAATTCCTTAGCCCAACCCTGATCAGTGAGTTACATCTTTGCAGGCTCTCAGAGAGTGCCCTTCGTGGCCCTCTCGTGACTCAGTGAGGGCTGAGGAGGCTTCAGGGTTCTAAGAATTTGCTCATGTCTTGAAATCGATTCATGCAAAAACAGGGCTTGGGAGCCAGATAGCCCTTAGAGGAGGCCTGGGAAATGTGGGTGCAAGAGCTTGTGTTGATGGGAGAACTTTAGGTGAGTTAATTACTATGACCAGTGCTTCCCTGTGTGTGGATAGCACAAGGGAAATAAATCCCTGCCTCAGAAAGCCCAGGCCGTGGGGACTGCACCTGGTTTCAATGAAGCGTGAGTTAGAACTCACAGTGGTGAGCGCTGTTGCCGTGCTCACACAGACATCCTAGCTGACTCTTGTTTTCTTCAGTGCTGAGCAAGCCTGCCCTTGACTGGGCAGCGCGGAGCTGGGGTCTGGCTGACAGGCATATGGAGCCTCCCATTTCACTTGCTGTCAGAGAATCAAAACTGAAGCTTGGTCCAGAGTCTTTCGCAAAGATGCCCAGAGCCATCTTGTTAAGATGTAAAAGACGGCAGTGCAGTGATACATGTCTTGGTGTGTCAGGACAGAGGGCATCCTGTCCTCCAAATGGGATACTTGCAGTGGTTTCTATCCTTCCCAATGCTGCAACCCTTTAATGCAGTTCCTCGTGTTGAGGTGACCCCCGACCAGAACATTACTTTGTTGCTACTTCATAATGGTAATTTTGCTGCTCTTAAAAACCATCATGAAAACATCTGGCATTCGACCCATAAAGGGGTTGGGATCTACAGGCTGAGAACCATTGACTTAGGGGCAGTTGGTCATAGGATGGCCACAGGTTCTAGGTCAAGGTCTATGACTTTGGGGGATCTTTTGGTATACATGGGGTTCCATGGTTGGACATGAGCTCTACGCGGTAAGGGGATTTCTCATTGGACTAAGCTGGAAGCAGAAACCAGTGGAACCTATTGAGGGAAGCTAGCAACCTAATCAGGACGTCTCCATGATCTGTCCCTGAAGGCACTGAGGAAAGAGTTAAAGGACCCCACCTCATTAGTGCCCTGGACTACTTGAGGGAGATGCCCAGGGCAAGCTTATCAGTGTCAAGGCTCCTTCAAGCAGCTCCCAGAAGCTCAGGGACAATCAATATATATTATTTTCCCTGAAGGAGACTCTCCCATTTCATAATATCCATGGCTCCTCAACTCAGTCCATGTCAGGGCTAACCTTGTATCTCTACAGAACAAGGGATCCTTCTAGAAGAGTCACTGAGAGAGCAGCTAATATGAAGCCAATCCCAGGGAAGGTTCATGACCTTTGAACTCTGGGGCTGGTGGGTCAGACCTCATGAAGCCCCTAGAATACTTGATGTTATTTTTTTCATTTTGTGTTATTTGAGTCAGGGTCTCAAGAAGCCCTTACTGGCTTGGAACTCACTGTGTAGAACAGGATGGACTCAGACTTGTGTCCAGATTCCTGGTTTTGGGATTACAGATATGAGCCACAGTGTCTGCTGAGCACTGGGCTCTGATATTGAGGGACCCAGGATCCAAGGGATAGGGATGATCATGAGACAGCCCTGGGGAAGGGGGCCAGTGGCTGAAGGAACTCATTGATTCTTGGTTCTTCCTCACTGCATTTCACGGCTGCTATTGTTCTTAATGCTGGAGCATAGAAAAGGCAAGGCTATCTGGCGCCTCCTAGTGTTCAAAGGCTAGAATGCAGTTGAGGTTAAAAAAAAAAAAAAGTATGGGACCTGAGCTCTGAGGCTTGCATAAGGCATCCCCTCTAGGTGCCTGAGTTCCTTCAGTTGTATAATGCCTAAATAACTGTTAGGAACAGATCTGATATGGTTGATCTGAGAAGGCAAATGTATCAGTACTACTCGAACTCTGTAGAATGGTCTGGAACTACCTTTCCCAACCTGGATAAACAAAACATCCCTCAGCTTCCACAGCAGAGTGGCAAAACAGGAGACTGGGACTTAAGGAATCAGGAGTCAGAGCCCAAGTCATCACCGTTTCAGCCCTGGTGTGTGTGTGTGTGTGTGTGTGTGTGTGTGTGTGTAAGACATCAGTTCCAGCAATAGAAAGTCTCTGCCCTGTGGTTTGCTCTCTTGGGACAGGTAGCAGCTCTCAGGAAGCTTGAGGGTCTAACACCCAATCCTGTACAAGGTTCACAATGATGCCTGTGGCCGGACAGGACTATCTAGAGGTGGGAATGGCTGAAGGGACTACTTACGGTAGCCAGGCTTCCTAGGGTGGAGGGTATCAGAGGGAGGGTTGGAAATTGTGGGGTATGAGGAGACCCACAAGTCGAGCTGCACTGTGTGGAAAGGAGGTGTAGCCTGGGATGTGGCGCGCAGTGACTTGGCAGGTTCCCATGCAGCTCGGCGGCTGAGCTCGGGTGTCCACTCCATAAATCTTGAGCTGCGCACCCTTCTCAGCCTCGCACAGGCTCTTTTACGAGTTTCACCGTGGCAAAGTAGCTGCAGACTGGCTAGAATCTTTATCTTAAAGCTGCGATATCAGAACATCTCATCCCCCTGGTTTGGTGACTGATTTGAGGTAGGAAGTATTTTGGAGGAACTGGTGATAATCGATAGCAATTCTGCTGGACTTACTGGGAGCAAGACGCATGTTCTTCCTGTAGTTTAGACTTAGCCCTCCCATGGAGCGCTTCCCTCGTGAAGAAACTGGGGCAGCTGCAGACAGTATACTCAGTCTTGGTACATTTCTCCAGTTCTTGGATTAAGCCTCAACGGAAATTCTTCCAGGACATTTTACTCATAGAAAACCGGAACATCTCTTTTTAACATTATGAGTTTGAGTCTGATCTCCATGGATTCTCAGTGTAGATGGTGGACCCCTGCCACTTCTACCATTGTTCTCTAATCTCTGGTCCTCATACTCAAGCTGATACGGCTGTGCCGGCACACTCCAATGATGTCCCCAGAGCTGAGTAGAGCTGGAAGACTGTTTATATACTGCACAGGAATACTGTCATTCTCAAGCACTGTGGTGTGCTTCAGGGGAGAAGCAAGGGCAGCAGGACACAGTTTTTGCTTTCAGGGAATTTGCAGACTTGGGACGTGCTGTTAAATCAGCCGCAGCATGCGGTGGGATGCAATGCACATGCATGCAAGTCTGTGCAAAATCCAGAATGCACCTACGGGAAGGAGTTCTGCCTGGCCAGGGAAGGGAGCGGAGCCACCAAGGACATGATTTGGATGACAAAATGAGAGTGGGGTTGAAGGCAGGTTATGCTCCAGGGTACCAACTTCCTTGCTTAGGTGGCAGTGGTTCTTTGGTTGTCCACCCCTCCCATCCACCCCTCCACCCCCGCTCCCCATGGACTAACTGTTTCGAACTCAGAATGTTTCCTATAGAAAAGCTGAACCAAGCCTCTCTGGTGATAAACTAAAGTCATTCGGCCACGTGAGCTATCTACCCTGCAGTCTCTAGCCCAAGGACCGATGAGTATTTTATTTTTTAAAAATTGTTTACTGGGATGGGTCACACCCAGAGGCTCTCCCGAAGTCACACGGTGCAGGCAAGTGCTGCTCTAACGAGCAGGTATGTGGTGGAGAGATGGGAGAGAAAGAGAAGAGGAATGCAAAGCACTCTGAAGACAGGCAGAGCTGGAACCCGAGGGTGGTGAAAAACAACCTGACGTGAGCAGCCACCTGAGCCCACGGTGAGGGCCTGGCCTGTTCTGCTGCTGAAAGCCATGTCTTGGCCCATGGTGGTGCAGCAGTGGGGTTCTGTGTTGATGTCCCATGTTACCACCAACGGCCATGTGGAAGTCCCTGGTCTAGGCTGCTGCCTGGGGCCATGCTGATGTCCAAGGGCTGAGCAAAGCTGGCCCTGCCTCTCACCTGGGCAAGGCAGGAGAGCTGGTGGGCTAACCAACTCCGTTACTACCCAGAGCTTTAAGTTGGCCCACTCCAACGTCTACCCCAGGTATGAATTGCTGGAGCACATGAAAGGGCCCGTCCTGTAGATTCAAAGCTGCAGGATCTTCACAGCAGAGGGCAACACAAGAATATCCAAGAGGAGCCCCAGTCAGGATCTGGTATGGATGCGTAGCAAAAGGCAGAGAGGCCTTGAAGCAGAATCAAGACTCATTACAATGAACATTCTCAAGTAAAGCTGTTTGAGTGAAAGGGTATCCTGTGTGACACACTGACGCTTCTGTAGACAGATTTTTGTTTTTGTTTTTTTCCTTTGGGGTGGAGGCAGGTTGCAATGGCCAGAGGGTAAAGATGGAGGGAGGGGGAGATGAGTGGGATTGGGGTGCATGATGTGAAATTCGCAAAGAATCAGTAAAAATTAAAAAAAATTATTAAAAATTGTTTACTGGGACCGGGGGTATGGCTCAGTTGTTGGAGAGCTTGCTTAGCGTGTATAAAGCCTTAGGCTTGATCCCAACAACACGTACAGCCAGTGTGGTGGCTCATGCCTGTGTTTCCAGCAGTCAGGAGCATCAGATGTTCAAGGCAAGCCTTGGCTACTTAGCAAGATCAAGGCCAGTCTGGGCTACTTGAGACCCTGTCTCAACAACAATATTAAAATAATAGTAATAATAATAATTAATAATAATAATATTTTTAAAATAATAAAAGGGGCTGAGCTCAGCAGATAAAGTACTTATAACCTGTGGTTCCAGCATAAAGGCCTGAACTCACATCCCCAAGACTCATGTAAAACACTGGTCATGGCGTGTGTGTCTGTATCACACACATGCTGGGAAGGGTGGATCTCAGGGCTCTTATCCAACCAGTAGCTCCAGATTCATTGAAGGGACCTTGTCTCAAAAACTAAGGTGGAAAGGACTGAGAAAGATACCCGACTTTGACCTCTGGCCTCCATATACGCATATGAACTTCGGTGTATGCACGCACACATGAATACATACCACGCACTTGATTTATTTACATTTTTTTCTTTTGAGATTGTAAGTTTGGCATAAGCAAGCCTGCCAAACCACAGTGAGTTTATCTACCAGATGGTGTCTTCCCTCTCTGCCACCCTGAACTGCCGCAGGATCCAGACAGGTGAGGGGTTTGATGCTCGTAAAACTACATGAGTGTTTCAGGCAGGCATGCGTGGAAGAGGTCTTCTAGCTTCTCCTCCCATTTCCTTGCAAACCACTGTGCATATTCAAACCATTCAGAAGGCAGGATGCTGACCAGGCCAGCTCAGTCAGTCAACAGGGTCTCCAGCGCGGGAGTGAGGACTAAAAGAAAAGAGACGATTAGACAATATTGCAGCATGATCCCAGCCAGTTCTGAGGCTGAAGGCTGAGGCGCGTTTATTTTTTCCCAATTTGCTTTTAAACCATTTTAACTACATGCAAGTATTTAGGTCAGTTCTAGGTTGAAGAACTAGCAATACAATAAATGCAAATAGTCAAGGAACAAGCTGGACAATAAGCAAAGTCCCGTGAACACTCCCGTGATCACTGTTTCTAAGGGCTTATCAGGATGACCAAAATATCTGAGCCTACTTTCCTGTCCTAGCCCACAGACATATTCACGCCTGAAGCCTACTTCTTTGTTCTAGCCTAAGACTTAGATTCCTGACTGAAATTACTTCTCTGCTTTAGCCTAAAATTAGATTCCTGCCTGAACTTACTTGTCATGGCCCAAAGTCAGATTCCTGCCTAAAGCCCATTTCCTTGTCCTTGGCCAATGTCAAGCAGCCCCAAAAGCTCTCCACAGGATGGACTTTTGTACAAAAAACACACATCGGAATCTACTTTAGAAATCAGGCTTAGGTTTGATTTTACATGGACCCAATAATGACTGTAAGGGGAAAGTAAAACAAAAATCCAGTGAACCTTCGTCTTCCCGGGGAGGGCAGCAGTCACTATCACATGCCTGTTTCTTCTGCTCACGCTGGAAACCTCAGAGTTCATGCACACTTTGGTAAAGGTGAGAACAGGAGCTCTGGTGGCCTTTGAGGGACAGTGTTAGCCATGGCAAGCCCTCAGTGTGGCCTTAAGATTTTGATTTTTTTTTTAAAAGAAGAGAAAATATGTGTCATGGTTCATACTAAAAATCATATTCCTTGGGAAGTTGAGGCAGGAGGATTACCTTGAGCCACATAAAGAGTTCTAGGACAGCCTGGGATACAGTGTGAGACTCTGTCTAAAAAAATATTAGTAAAATAAATACATAAAGATAGATGACATATTCGTGCAAATCCTCTAAGATGTAAATGCAGTTGACAGTTGGAAATATCTAAATGGGTCAGAGAATGAGTGACCATAGAGGGGTTGCAAAGGAAGTGTCCTAGCCCGGTGATACCGGAAACTGATCCCTGGTACCAGCTGACTGACAGCTCTTACAGATAACAGTGACAGACAAACAAAAAGCATTAGTTCTCCCCCATCTCCTATTTTGTTTTTTCTTCTCTGGATCAACGCTGTCAGTGATCTTTGTACATGCTTTCTTCATTCTCCAGGAAGCTGCAAGTTCCTTTCTGGGGAGAGTGCCTTTCCATCCTAAGTACCTAAGAGCTTCTTCAGTGGATTTTTAGTGTGGATTTTTAGTTGTCTTAGTTTATCCTTGGCACATTTGTCCGAAATATTTCCAATTGCCGTTTTCTTTGGTGCCAAACATAGGATCGTTTTTTGAAAACAATATTCCAAGGCTGGGCTTTGTGGGTAAAGAACTTGTCACATGAGCATGATGACCTGAGATTGAATTCCCAGAAATGACACATGAAGCTGGGTGAGGTGGCAATGCTTCTGCAAATCCATCTTTCCTATGGTGAGATGCTAGGTGAAGACAGAGTCCCGGAAGCTCACAGAACACTTTGTCCATTAGATACTGTGGTAAACAACAATATGAGTGTGTGTGTGTGTTTTTTTTGTGTGTGTGTGTGTGTGTGTGTGTGTGTATGTGTATGAGAGAGAGAGAGAGAGAGAGAGAGAGAGAGAGAGAGAGAGAGAGAGAATATATGCCTCCAACAAAATAGAAGTCAAGAACAAACATCTAGGGTACCCTCTGGCTTCAGTGTGTGTGTGTGTGTGTGTGTGTGTGTGTCTGTGTCTGTGTCTCCAACATCTGGGGTGCCCTCTGGCTTCTGCATGTATGCTGTGTCATGTGAGATCCACACATACATCATATTTATATATACCCATAAGCCTAACATATCACACACACAAGAAAGAAAAAGAAAAGATTCCAAGGTCTGTACTTGCTTTTATTGGTAAAGACACTGGGTTCCATCAAATGGCCATTTATTAAATCAGACTTGTGCACTGTATTTTTCCTAGTCTCTATATGGTTCATTTATTTCAGATTCAGGAATCAGATCTTTAAGAGTCGTCATCACCTTGTGTGTATGTTCTCTGGTTCTCTTTGTTTTTAGTAGTTTGGGGCTGGTGTGTTCTGTAGCAACATTATTTAGAACAAAGAAATTCTAGTTGTCCTGATTCTTCAGACGGCACATTTTACTATGTAGCAATGAGTCTCACGACCCTGACAGTTTCAGTCCTAAGTCCCACTTTGCTGCTGTTGCTGCATCTCTCATTATTACTGGCGTTTTAGGGGGAAAGTCCTGAGAGGTGGTGAGGAGAGGACAGGCAATGTAGTCATTGTGGCCATATCGGGAAGAACAGATAAGAGATTCAGTGACCCGGTCCATACTCAAGCACTGACGTCAGCTTCCATGGAGGAAGACCTGGGGTGGGCTTTGAGGGCTCATAGCTGAGTGGAAGTACGGTCTGGTGGCCATTTTCAGTTTGGTTCTAAAGTCCTGATGGCTAGAGGGGACTCTCAGTCGCTCTGAAGAGACAACTTGTGCTTGCCAGTGATCTTGTCTCAGGGTGATCTGTCCTTTAGGTCATGCTGTCCCAAAGTGACTGAAAGATTAAGACTTTCAGGAACCTTGTTTATGAAGCCATAGTTTTTAGACACATGCTCCCTGAGTGAATAGCATGCAGGCACGGTGGCTCACGTGCAATCCCAGCATCTGAGAGGCTGAGTCAAGAGTACAGCTGTAAGTTCAAGACCAGCCTGGGGCACATAGCAATTCCATCTCAAAAAATCCAAAACAACAATGAGATGCTCCCAGCATTTTATCTTGCTTAAGTCCCTTTCTTTGGCTGAGTGAGGACTGGCTTTTAGCACAGGCTTTCTCTGGGAGCCCGTTCTGTCTTCTGCTTTTTCCTTTCGAATGCTTCTATTTGGCATTCTTCACCCATTCCTTTATTATTATTTTTTCCTAATTACTCTGTCCTAGGAATGTAAATGATGCATGCTGTAAAATGGACGCAATACGAGAAAATGTAATGACGAAAGCAGCAAATCACCAAAATCTCACATAGAGTCAGTTGATGGCAACCTTTAGTCAGTATTGTCCCACGCATCTCTCTATGTACGGGAAAGAACATCTGGAGGGAGAACATCTATGGCTACATAGATGGCCCCACTGTACACATGTGAACACATGTGTAGCAGTGAATTCTACACTGAACTTTAAATGGCTTTGGCATGAACTTCAAATGTGTACCTACACTCTGAAAAAAAAAAATAAAACCCTGTAAGGTGCTACCAGATGTAAAGAAATCCAATAAGGTGATTTCAGTGTGTGTGTGTGTGTGTGTGTGTGTGTGCACGCGCGAGAGCATGTGTGCATACCTGTGTCTATTTGAGTGTACATGTGTTTAGATAGTCATGAATGTATGTGTTTGGGTGCTCATGCATGTGTTTAAATGCCTATGCATGTGTGTATTTAAGTATACATGTTTGTGTATATGAGTGTGCACGCATGTGTGTGTATGAGTGTGCATGCATGTGTTTGAGTGCATATGTGCGTGTATGGGCGTGGAGACTAGAAGACAACCTGGGTGTCCTCCCTCAGCTCTCTACCTTTTTTGTCTGTTTGGTGAGGTCTCTGATCCTGGAGCTCACTGCACAGGGTAACTTGGCCATCAGCACATCTACAGGCCCCTCTTTCCCTCCAAGTAGGGTCATGAGTGCACACCACCAGGCCCCGATGTTCCCTGTGGGTTCTAAGGCTCAACCTCAGGCAAGTGCCTTCTGAGCAGAGCTGCCCCAAGCCTGCTGCCTGTGTGTTCAAAGTGTTTTCCCAGGGACAGCATGAGTTGTTATATCTAGGGGTGACAAGGGACTGGCCCTTAGGTATACTCATCCTGCTTTCTTCTTCTGTCAGCATTTCCTTGTCCATTCTCAAGCCACTAGTCTCTTGGGTGTCTAATGCCTCCTGTATGGAAACCATTCTCCCAGCCATCGGAGTAAGAGGACTCTTTTGATTAATCCTTGAGATCAAAGGGCTCCATCACCAAGTTCATTTTCCAGAAGGCCTCTTAGAGGTGAGCCTTTTTATGCCTGGAAATGCAATCTCTGGTCTTTTAACTCTCTCCCTAGCTCAGCTGGGTGGGGTTCACTTGGATCATACACTCTTCCTCCTGGGCAGTTTGTCTTTGTTATGGCACTGGTTGCTGCTGGGAGGGCATCTGGAAGCTGCCTTATTATTAATCCTGTGAATTTTTTGTCTTGAAACGCACACACACACACACACACACACACGTTTAATGAATTAGCCAGAATGTCTGCTTCTGTAGACATTTCTTAATAAATTGTGTTTTCAATCTCTTAAAATTGTTTTATTATTATTTAAGTGTATGAGTGTTTTGCCTGTACATATGTCTGTGCACCACATGCTGTGACCACAGAGCCAAAAAGGGACACTAGATCTCCTGGGACTGGAGTTGCAGATAGTTGTGAGCCACCATGTAGGTGCTGGGAATTAAGCCAGTGCCCTTAACCACTGAGCTGTCTCTCCAGGCTCCTGTGTTCAGTCTTTATACTCTCAGGTACATCCATCAATGGCCATGTAACTTCAGAGAGATTGCTTGTCCCAAGAGACTGTTTCTGGAATCAACAAATAGTAGCAATGTTTGTCTTAATCACCATACAGAACCAGTAAGGCGATAAAGAGGCAGGAAGTATCGGGCAAGTCCGGCAGTTTGTGGTGTCCTTATTCTGTGTCAGGTGGCATGACTTCGGGGGAGCAGGGCCCCACTGTATTGCTGTCAACTCCTAATCCTTGCAGGGCTGGCTCAGCCTGTCAGTTACTTATAAGCCTCGCCTCCCCTTCTTTCCATTGGCTGACAGGGGATGCTTTCTACACCTACCGAAAGGTGTAATCGATTTCAAGCGGATTAACCCCAGGGGACAAGGTGGTAGTGGACTGAGCTGAACGCTCAGCCTGAGGTTGAAAGAAGGATCCCAGAGGTTGGAGACATCCACGCCATGCCTCCTCCTCAGGCTGGACCCTGACAGTGATTTACAGAGGCTGAGCTAAGTTGGACTGAATGGTTGGACACAGGTGCTCCAGGCAGTGCTTCTCAAGGTGGGTTCCGACATCGATTACTTTTCCTGTTACTGTAAGAGAATGCCTGTTGGAAACAACCTTCTGGCTGCAACTTGAGATGTCCCCTCCCACACATCCCTGCAGCCACAGAGTCCACAATTCCTGAAACCACAAGCCACGATAAACCTCCTCACTTTTAAGTCACTTCCGTCATGGGATTTTCTTTTTATGATGAGCAACGTAACTAATAGGGTAGCCCAGGCAGACCCCAAACTCTTGATCCTTCTGAGCCGCAATCAAGGTGTCCTGGAGAGGCGATAATGTTCCTTTAGACATCTGGGGAATACTTTATCAGCGCTAGGATCTGAGGAGATGTCCCAGGATCCAAAGTGCTTTCTGTGAGAATTTGAGAAGTGGAGCTTGGTTTACCAAAAACCCACATAAATATGGTGCAGGCATAACAGCCCATCTGCAATTCCAGCCTTAGAAAGTAGGGATGGGATTTCCTGAGCAAGCTGGCCGACAAGATTAGGGGAATCTTGCTCTGAGATTGTTTGAGAGTTGAGCTCTGAGTTTGTTTGCAAGACCTTGTTTCAATAAAGAAGGTGGAAGAGATACTGAGAATAATTTCAGGCATCAACTCTGGGGCCTTCAGAGGCACACCCACACACATGCATGGGCTCCCATACGCATATGTATGTGCATACATGTAAAACCATGTATACACACAGAACATCAAGAAAAACGAAGACAGGAAATATTTCCACTGTAATGGGGGGTATAATTAATATGCAAAGAGCTACACCACATTGTTAATGTGCATATTTGGAAAGACTAGGCATAAGCAAATGTTATTAAAGTCATCATCTTAATGATAGGTGACAAATGTGCATTTATTACCTCCAAACATTTCCTCACGCCCCCTTTAAACGTAGCGAGAACAGCGCGTGTGGTCTGACCTCTTCACACTGCTGAGCACACTGGCTTGCCAGCTGCTGAGGTAACTTCACACCAGCGGTAGCAGGCAGACAGATCTCTATGAATTCAAGGCCAGCCTGGGCTACAAAGGGAGTTTCAGGACAGCCAGGGCTACATAGTGAGAACCTAAGGAAAAAAAAATGTTTATTCCCTCTGGACATTATGATACATGTCTGTAATCCCACCACTTGATGGAGGTAGGAGAGTCAGGTGTTCAAGGCCAGCCTCAGGTACATGGCAAGTTTGAGGGCGTCCTATGTTATAAAAGGACCTGTCTCAAAACCCAAAGAAAACCAGAGGATTTGCTTCCTAAGGTACTAGTCTATAAAAACAACACATATGGTCCCAATGTAAGGAGCACAATCTTCTATTGGCTTTAAAGATGACTTAGCATGTCAACAGCTGAACATAATTCAGTCCTCTGTCTTGTGGTCTTGCCACTCAGCCAGTAAGCTTTTAATTTGCATTAAATGTTTACTTTTAACATTATTATTATTAGGTTTTTTTTTTTTTTTGGTTTTTTCAAGACAGGGTTTCTCTATGTATCTCTGGCTGTCCTGGAACTCACTCTGTAGACCAGGCTGGCCTTGAACTCAGAAAACCACCTGCCTCTGCCTCCCAAGTGCTGGGATTAAAGGCGTGCGCCACCACCGCCCGGCTATTACTATTTTTTGAGACAGGGTTTTGTTATGTAGTCCAGGTTGGCCTTGAACTACTGAGCTAGCCATCCTTCTGCCTTAGACACTTGAGTGCTGAAATTACAGGTGAGTGCTGAGGCACCAGGCTCTCAGCCATGACCTTGCAGTGGAGGCCTGTCTTTTCTACTTACCCATGCAGGGTAATGGCCACCTTGTGAAGTCCAGGCCCCGATGGAAATTACACACATTCTACACATTAAGAAGAATGTGGGAGTGGATTTCTTCCTACTGGGAGATAGTTTCCTCTGAGGGTGGACAGATCCGCATGGGCTCTGGCCTCTGAGCTAGAAGACAGCTAGAGAGTAGTTGGGGCAAAGACGTGATGTATGGAAATAGGGGGAGGGCCAGGCTGTGTGTTGCTAGTTCTTCCTGGAAGATGCAGGCCTTGCCGCCAACTGCTGGTTGGATGAATGAACCTATACCGGGCATGCGATTATATCATGGACAGACCTCACGTACTGTGAGGTTGAGTTTCATCTTGCTGGCCTCAGTTCCTGGGGAATTGTTTTGACTTTGTGATTTGGAGATATAATCTGAAGATGTGTGTGTGTGTCTGTGTGTCTGTGTGTCTTGTGTCCAGCAGCCTTCTTTTTGTTTTGTTTTGTTTTTTGAGACAGGATTTCTCTGTGTAGTCCTGGCTGTCCTGGAACTCACTCTGTAGACCAGGCTGGCCTCGAACTCAGAAATCCACCTGCCTCTGCCTCCCAAGTGCTGGGATTAAAGGCGTGCGCCACCACCGCCCGGCTCCAGCAGCCTTCTTATGGTAGTGCGTGTTCCCTTAGGACTTAATCTTGTCAGCTTGAAGGTTCCCTTCTGCACACACAAAGCACAAGCCCACATCTTCTGTCAGGGCTTCTGGCTTCTCTCATAGTTTCAGGTTTCTGGAACGTTTGTATGTGGGCTTCAAAGTCCGGGCCAATGCTTGACCTTTGACCTTATCTCATGCCTTTGCTTTGAGTAGGATGGGGGGGAGGGGAGTCATAAGAAAAGAGGGCACTGCAGAGCAGACATATGTGGTGAGTTGTTCTGTACACTGGCTGCATTCTTACGGACTATACATGCTTGCTTCTCCACTGAGTCTCTATGACCAGAGACACCAGGTACGTGAGCTACATTGATGTCGAGGGAGGTTCCGGTCTGTGGAGTTGGTTCACTGGGAGGAACAAGGTTCATGCCCCAGCCTACACTTGCTTTTCTTCCATCTGTTTCCCTCAGACCTCACTGGCTACAGCTTGCGAGTGAAGACGGCAGACAACCAGTGTCCTGTAATCCCTGTCGACAGTAGGAAGGTCCAGGCCCCTGAAGAACCATAAATAAATGGAGGGGCAGGGGTGAGAGGGAGGGAGATGACACCAGTTCCCATGAAGACAGAAGTGTGCTGGTGCCATGACTGTTGCCCTATCTCCTCTGTTGCTGAAAGCTCTTCTCAGCCATCTTGTCTCTGCTCTCAGCTGGTGGGAATAGGCAGGGGTTCACCCTGGCTCTGGTACTCTGTGCTGTCCACTTTATCTGGGGTCTTTGGTCTACTCAGAGGCTCTGTTATATCAGCTCTGGGGGTTTACTTTTGTCTCATTTTCATGAAGGAGAAACACAGGACAGTATTCTTGGCTAAGAGACACCAGGATGCTGGCTAGGAGGTGGGACATTTGTTCACCTGACCACCCTGGTTGTCCTTACTGTTGGCTCCACTTTCTCTCTTGTTTGATGCCTGGACGTGAGGACAACCGTCCGGCCACCTTAGCTGAGTTGCCTATTAAGAAATACATTTGAGAAAGGGAGACTGGAGCACAAGCGCCACCTAGGGGAGGTGCCCCTGTGCTTATGGCCAGTCCAAACTGTTTCTTGGTTTATGAAAACCTAGAACTTACACACACGCACACGCACACGCACACACACGGAGACAGAAAGAAAACAAATAACCATTCACACCATAAGACTTGTCTCTTCTTTGCAGGCCATTTCTGCTGTTCAATGGTTTACAAACCTTTCCCCCATGGAGGAGAAGCGGCAGCAAAGCAATGGCTACCCTTTCAAACCGAGAGCAACACACATGCACTGGCTCTTAGAGGTTTTCTTTTTGTCCTCCACATCTCCCTTTAAAACATGACAATAAACACCCAGGCATGTCCCTGGATGAACTACTTGTACCTGGTCAAGTCCCACCTAAGGCCAGAGGCTCTCACATTCCAAAATCTCCATCTCCAACCCTCTGCCAAACCCCAGCCTGCATCACCCCAAAGCCTGCTTAACAACTCACCCAGACTGTTGACCTCCCCGAAACCTGCTCCACATACAGGTGGCTGAGAGAAGGGGCCCAGGAGTCAGCCCAGACTCTCCTCTGAGCCAGTTGATCCCCCAGGGATCCCCCAGGGTTTACCTCAAACTGCCTCTAGAATCTGACAACTGCTCATCACCAAAGTACGGCTACCAGATCTGTGTCAACACAAGCCCCTGTCCCCGGTTACTGCAATCGCATCCTTACTGCCTCCCTGCTCCCAACTCCACCCCCTTACCAGTGAACTTCAGTGGAGCAACCCTCAGATATGAGCTGTTTCCCCTCTGCTGGAAAGCTTGCAGTGGTTCCCACTGTGTTAGAAAGCGAAGCTCAAGTCCAGGGACCTACGGGGCTCTGCCTGACACGTACCCAGGCCACCTGACTTCCTCCACTGTTTACCCAACTCACTGCTCTCCACAATAACCTCCTCGAAGCCCCGGCTGTGCCCTGGCTCTCCCTCTCCCTCTGCTCCTCTTCCAAGTGTTTGCTCAAAAGTCACCACCCTCCTAGAACCAGCCTGGCCGACTGTTCTCACCCAACAATGTACACAGAAATTGTATTTGCTCAGTTCTCTGGAGCTGAGGTACAGCAGTCATGGTAACACACTTGGGCTTAATTAAAAATAGGGTATTTTTATGCCCTGGTTTGCCGGGGATCATGCCACTTTATACCTGTTACCCGAGTGTAATTGTCTTTTCCACTTCTAAGAAGTGATATGGTTGGCTGATAAATTCTATAATTATCCTATGATAAATTCTATAATTATCCGGTGGCCCCTGACACACTTGGCTTCCTCCCTAGCTCTTGTCAACTGTATGCTAAAGGTTCACTGCTCATAACTGCCTCATTGCTTTTCTGCTGATCCCCAGAGCCAGGCAACAAACACCCCTGAACTTTCCCTCAGTCCCCCACCTATCTTTCTGTGACACGGTACAGGCACACAAGGGCATGGATGGACACACAAATACACACTTCTGTGATACTCTGTGGAGACAGAAGTTAAACTGTGTAAGGGCAGCTCCTTTACTGTTTCTGAATAGCCTGGGGCAACCTCCTTTTCCTCCCCCTCCCCCCAGGGTCTCTTGTAGTGCAGTCTGACCTTGAGCTTTGTCTAAAGCCAAGGGTGACCTTGAACCTGATGATCCCCCTGCCTCCACTTTCCAAGCTCTAGCTTTATGGGTGTGCACAATCCAGTCGTTCCTGGAGCCACTCTTTCTCTCCCTCCCTCTCCACTCCCTCAAGTACACTGCCATTTAATTAAGTTTCCTGTGTGCTTTCCAGCCAACAGGACACAGCTGCCCCAACCCTTTTCAGCTCTCCTGCAAAAATGTGTTGGGGTTTGTTTTGTTTACAATTCTGTTTTATGTCTTTATTTCATTTTTTTCTATTTACTGGACAAAAGCTATGCTTAAAATAAGATTATGAAGGGTTGAGAGGTCTGTGACAATAACGAATCAAAAAAAAAATCTCCATACTTTGGTTACTTAAGTGGAAAAAGGAAACCAATCATGCAATATGAATCTTTTTTTTTTTTTTTTTTTTTTTGGTTTTTCGAGACAGGGTTTCTCTGTATAGCCCTGAGTGTCCTGGAACTCACTCTGTAGACCAGGCTGGCCTCGAACTCAGAAATCCGCCTCCCTCTGGCTCCCAAGTGCTGGGATTATAGGCGTGCACCACCACTGCCAGGCAAATCATGAATTTTTGAAGTAAAGAAAAAGCATGAAATGGACTCATGCCAGCATGACTTGCGGGCCTCTAGAGACCTTTTAAAAGTTCAACAGGAGAAAATAGTTGATTCAGGAGAATTCCTTAAATGTAAATTAGCTTTGACATAAGAATCAAAGGGGTCTCTCCTGTCTAAGGCTGGGGGTTTCATTAGTCTGTCATTTTTGTGGGGAGCAATCAGCCCAAGTAGCCTAGCCTAGTTTAAGATATAAACATATCCATTATGTATTTTATATACATATCAAAAACTTTGCTTTAATAGGAGCTGCTAGTGGGCTTTCCCTTCCTCATAATGTTACAGTCGCCTGATCCAACTTTATCACTAAGAAGGGCAGCTTTGGTCCACTCTTCCTGACCGATGTCCATATTTATTAACATTGAATGGCCAGAAGCTCTGCTTCTTCCTTAAATAGTAACGCCTCCTACCAACTTTCCCAGTCACCTGGACTTCTGCTTAAGCTGATACTGTGGTGACACGTGCCACCAGAATTACCCCAGCCTCCAAGTGGCTTCTGGTGTGTACAGCTATGACTGTGGCGTCACATGGGTCCTAAGTTTCCAAATCTTCTTAACTCTGGATGGTGTGGTGTTGCCGAGAAGACACTGGGTTTCTTTCAGCTACAGTATCTCCAAACATCATCCATCCATGCATTAGTGTGCACTCACCATGCATTAGTGTGCTTGCAAGAGCACATTCTAGAGAATGAACAGAGATAGGGATAAACGGGGATAGAGACCCAGCCTGCAACAAAAGGGTGAGTTGGTGTCTGGGCTGGTGGTCCAGAAAATATAGCAATCTAGACAGAGCAACTAGACACCAAGACCCAGAGCATAAAGTAGTTTGGAATGTGGGCGGCCCAAAGATAGGATGTAAAGCACAGGGAGCCAGAGGATGATGACATGGAATGAGAGAGAAGCAGGAGCCAGAGCATCTTGGGGACCGAGAGCCTCCAAGTGTGGGTCTCCAAGGTAGGAGCCTAGATTTTATCCCAGGTGTGACAGAAAGCTGCTTCAGGGTTTTAAGGTGTGTGTGTGTGTGTGTGTGTTTGTGTCCTAGTATGTACATTTAAAAGATGACTGTGATGGTTTGTATATGCTCAGCCCAGGGAGTAGCACTACTAGAAGGTGTGGCTTTGTCAGAGTAGGTGTGTCACTGTGTGTGGGGGCTTTAAGACCCTCATCCTGGAAGTCAGTATTCTGCTAGCAGCCTTCAGATGAAGATGTAGAACTCTCAGCTCCTCCTGCACCATGCCTGCTCAGATGCTGCCATGTTTCCACCTTGATGATAATGGACTGAACCTCTGAACCTGTAAGCCAGCCCCAATTAAATGTTGTCCTTTTAAGAGTTGCCTTGGTCATAGTGTCTGTTCACCGCAGTCAAACCTTAACTAAGACAGAAGTTAGTACTGGGGACTAGGGTATTGCTGTGATAGGCCTGACCATGCTTTTGTTTGGAAGAATGTGGATTTGGGGACTTTAGATTTTGTGGAATGCTTTAAATGGGGCTTAATGGCCATCCTAGTAGGAATATGGAAGAGTTTGTTACTGAGTGTGATTTGAATCATGCAGACCTGGCCCAAGAGGCTTCTTTCAGTGGAGAATTTCAATATGTGGCCTAGAAACTGTTTTTGTGGTATCGTGGTGAAGAATGTGGCTACTGTTTGCCCTTATCTGAAGAGTCTGCCTAAGGCTAAGGTAAAGATTTATATTAATTTCATCGACAAAGGAAGTCTCAGAAACACCCATCATAGACAAGGACCTTGGTGGCTTGTTGGAGAATGAGTGAAAGCAGACAAGAATGGAGGTAGGAGCTCTTGGGAAAGGTAGATGATAATTATTCTTCTATTGGTGTGACAAACACCATCACCAAGGCAACTAATTACAAAACATTTCATTTGGGGGGCTCATGGCTCTAATTTTAGAGTTCATGATCATCATAGTGGGGTACATGGCACCAGGCAAAAACAGCTGGGAGCTTACATCTGATCCACAAGCACAAGGCAGAGAGAGAGAGAGAGAGAGAGAGAGAGAGAGAGAGAGAGAGAGAGAGAGAGAGAGAGAGCGAACTGGAAATGGGCTTTTGAAACCTCAGTCTGCCCCTCAGTGACACACGTCCTCCAAGATGGCCACATCTCCCAATCCTTGCCAAACAGTTCTACCACCTAAGGACCAAGAATTCAAACATAAGCCTATGGGGGCCATTCTCACTGAAGCTACCACAGTAGGTCAAACAAGAGGTTCTTGAGGCTAACAGTCTTGGATATGCCCCCAGAAAAAGACTTGACAACATTTTACTGCTGTGTGGGGGAGAGAGAGTGGGGTCCAAGGGGATACCAGGTTTCTGGTTGAGTTTCTGGAACTAAGTGGAACTTAAAGGAGACACCTAAGTGGGGGGTTACTGAGCAAGGCATGCTTCAGATGAAGATGTCTATGAGGAAGGTCAAGGCGGGATGTTCTATGTAGGCCCTGGAGCAAGGGAGAGAGCAGTACTGGGCTGTGACTAACGACAGTGCCTCAGCATTTGTGAAGTTGGTGATGGCTAGATAAGACACACACAAAGGAATATTTAGTGTTAAAAATGTACAGAATTCCGACACACTACAACAGTAAATCTTGAAGGTGTTACACTGAAATACTCAAGTCATGAGAGGACGTTATGAGGTTCCCAGAGAGTAGAATGGCGGTCGCTCGGGGCTGTGAGAGGGGAATGGAGAATCATTTCTTAAAATGGGCACAGGGGCTGGAGAGGAGTCTTGGTGGTTAAGGCAGTCTCTGCTCTTTGAGAGGTCCAGAGTGCTGTTTCAACACCCACAAAGAACAGCTCGCAACAGCTCTAGGAGATCTGATGCCCTCTTCTGGTCTTCATGGGCACCTGCACACACACACATACCTGCACACGGACACATGCACCTAAAAATAACACATTTTAAGAATGGAAACAGTTTCAGCGGTGCAACATGAAAGACTTCTGGCAATGCCAATGGGCAGTGTCACTATTGGCACAGTCCTGTTAATGTCCTCAACGCCACCAAACTGCATGCTTGCAAACGGGCACAATGAAACATTTTATATAATTTAAGAATAGATAAGCTGGAGTCAAGGCAACATTTATTCAGTTTGTAATTATACCATGGAAGGCATTCAGTGGTGGCTATTGAAAGATAGCATTTCTCTTAAGGCCTCTGACGGTTGGTCTTTTGATTCTAACACATCATGTTAGGCAGGTAGGAAGCAGACAGAACCTAATGCATTTGCCTCATCAAGGCTTGGTCAAATGCAATCACTGTCTCAGCAGTGCTGACTTGAAGGTCACCTGTGTTCGGTGGCCTGGCCAAGTAAGGGTGGGCAGTGTGCCCGGGATCCCCTCAGGCTGTGTTCTGGATGATGAGGGCGATGCCTTGACCACCTCCAATGCAAGCCGATCCCACTGCGTATTTGCCACCTCGACGCCTGAGAAAAAATAAAAAAGTTGTTACTGGGGCCAGTAAAATGGCTCAGCAGGTAAAGGACCTTTCCACCAAGCCTAATGACTTAAGTTCAATCCCTAGAACTCACCTGGTGAAAGAAGAGAACCATTTCCCTGCAAGCTGTCTTCTGACCTCCACACACAGCTGTGGCATGTGCATACCCCCGCCATATGCACACACTGACACACCAACAATAATATGTGTGTATGTATATATGTATGTAATTTTGGTTTCTTGTGACAACAGATGAAAGAACTCAGAAAGCAGAATATGCCTATTGAAAAATGACAAAAAGTAACACACGAGGGAGACAGTAGGGGGCGCTGGGGACAGAGGAAGGGAAACACTGCTGAGAAGCAGCAGCCAGGGCAGGTCGCTTACATCAGTGAGGTGGTGTGATGGGGGAAGGTGAAGGGGAGGAGGAGGCAACTCTGTATTTTGACTTGTATGGTTTCAGACTCCTGTGTCACTCTAGAGTGAACATAACTACTGTAGTTTGTCTGTTGAAGGAGCAGGTGATTAAGAAAGGGATCATGTCCCATTCATAAGAATTAGCCCATCTGTTTTTGTCTCCCAGCCTTGACCTATGACCTTGAGAATTATCTGAACACCATTTTTCATGTCACTGATTGCCATCCAATGGCTGCTCAGGAGCCCCTGGCTCTGCCTAACAGGCTGAAGTGAAGTTGTAGTTTCACACAGCCCATTTGTTTTCACCTCCTAACAGAGCTAAACAGTCCCAAATGTACAAAGCCAAGAGCTTTTCCACCCACACTAGAGAGACTAGAGAGTACCAAACACCCAGGTCATAATGAAGTTAAAAATTCAGCTTGTAGAGCTTGGCAGTTTGCTCAGTTTTCTTAAACAATGGCATCAAGATCTGTACCTTCTCAGTATTTTGATTTATTAACTAAGTTTATCTTACTACTGCTGTAAACACTGAAATGCAGAGCCACAGAAGGGGGGCCTCACTGTTGGTCACCAGCACCGAGGTGGCCCAATGCGCATGGCTCCCTCAAGCACGCACTGAGTGCTTGTACAGTGCACGCAGCAGATTCTCAAATGCAGGGCCACCTGCGAACCGACCAGCTCATCTGCCATGCTCACTGCAGTCTCCTGTATCAGAACCAGTGCAGGAATATGAAGAAGGAAAAACATGGGATCGTGCTGAGAAAACCTGAACTCACGTATTGTTATTTAAAAGAATGCCAAGTCTGGGGCCTGGAGAGATGGCTCAGTGGTTAAGACCACTGGCTGCTCTTCCAGAGATCCTGGGTTCAATCCCCAGCACCCACATGACAGCACACAACCATCTGTAACGCCAGTCCTCTTCCGCACTCCACAGCACCAATCACATACATGGTGCACATACACACATGCAGGCACATACACATAAAACACTCATACACATAAAATAATAAAAGAAATAAATACCCCCCAAAAGTGGCACATTTAAAATAGTGATTTCTAGCCAGTACCTTAACTCGTGAACCAGGTGTGCAGTGATTCTGGATCCAGAGCCTCCCAGCGGGTGACCCAGGGCAATAGCGCCTCCGCTCACATTGGTTTTACTGGGATCAAGATCCAAGCTCTTCTGAACAGCCAAGAACTGAGGAGCAAAAGCTTCGTTCACCTTAGAACAGAGTCAGAACCCACAGGATCGTTACTCACAAGCTAGTTTGTACTGGAGAGATCTAGTTATGTTGATGGCCATTTCCTATCTCTTCCTATTTAAATTAGCGCATGATGCTATTTGAATTTATCTTCAATCACTCCATACAAAGACTGTAGATCCTCAGAGGTGTGTGTGTGTGTGTGTGTGTGTGTGTGTGTGTGTGGTCAACATAATCATGTTTAAGGTTATATAGAATTATGTTCCTTTCGAAAACCATCTTAGGTGTAGAAATGGACACAGAGCTGTGTGGTTAGTAGCACATACCTCTAATTCTTGCGAACTGAGACAGCCTGGGCTTTATAAGCAAAATTAAAAAAAAGTTGTCTATTTACTAAGTGATACTTCAGAACAGATGCATTCCTCAAAGAAAAGCTAACTGCAATACTCTTATAAATAGGTATACTCTAGAGGGCATAGATACCGTGGAGAGCCCAGAGATTTTAGAGCTGCTGTGTGTATGACCTTGTGGGTGAGTGTATATATATATGTGTATAATATTATATATATTGTGTGTATACATACATTATATATAAATACAATATATAATTTTTATAATATATACAATGTATATACACACATACAATATACAATATATAAATTATATATACTAGATACTATATATAACATACAGTATGTATGTGTATATATATATATACACACACACACATATATATATACATGTATTATAGCCTCTTTACACTTGAAATTCCACGACAAAGTTCAAGTCATTTTCCAGGTTAAATAAAGTCATGGTTAGTAGGTGTATCCGTGTATTTTCTGACATACAGAAAGTACGGCTAAGTGGCTACTATTGTTATCTGGTGCTAAGAGCCCTCCTTGCAGAAAGACACTGGTAGACAAGGCTCTGCACCACAGCCTAAGGTGCAGGCAGAACCTGAGAACCTGGTACCATTCATGCCGCTCACACTGCTAGCTGCCTGTGAGAATGGCATCACGTCTTCCCAGGGCCTCTGCTCAGGAATTCTATAAGGCACACTGCAAAGAAGGTGACTGTTACAGCGTTGGGATCAAATCAATCTCATTTTCTTCCCTATTAGGTTTTTGTACTCTCCCAAGATGGAGTCTGATCCTCCTTAGATCAACATTTTTCTTCTGTTTTAGACAGTGATTCTCTGAAGCCCGGAGAATGGGGGATGGGCTCTGTCCTGAGTATCTATAAATCCAGGGATGAGCCCAGGGTGCACAGCAGGCCACTCTAGCACAGCGGCTAAGTGTGAAGTCAGAAACTTAGTGGAAGCTTGCTGACACAAAATGATACCTGACAGTCCTCTTGAGGCTTAGAGCTGAAAGTAACTGAGGATGAAGAAATATTTATCTTTCCTAAAACCTGGTTTCTTGGCTGAGGAGTTATCACAGAGAAAAGCCATACATGTGTCTTAGTCCTCTATTAATTTGCGATTCCCTTCATTATTTTGCTTCTTAATGCTAAATAGCCCAGGTGTAATTACTTCCAATTCTCAAACATTCCCAACACATGAAACATCTACTGTCCATCATTAAGGATTTCTTCATTGCTCTCTTGATAATTAGTATTGATTTAGTGTTTTGTTTGCGTTTGTCTTTGAGGTGGGTGGTTTGGCTATGTAGACTAGGCTCAGCTGGGACTCACAGAGATCCACCTGTCTCAGCCTCTCCAGTACCGAGATTAAACTGGATCCCTTCTTTTAATCATGCTAAACGCTAAGGCCTTTGTTCTGCTATTACCATGTTTAAATGGTACTCTTGGGGCAGGAGTGTAGCTCAGTATGGATCGTGTATTTAGCATTTATACTGAGCATGTGTGCACATGCTCACACACACACATACATGCACACAATCACTGTACCAATGAATTTAAATTCCCAGTGTTAAAATTAAGGCAGGGGGATCCTAAGTCAAGCCATGACTATGGTGGAGAAGTCAAATACAAATTTGAGGAGCAGCCAGGCAGTGGTGGCGCACGCCTTTAATTCCAGCACTTGGGAGGCAGAGGCAGGTGGATTTCTGAGTTTGAGGCCAGCCTGGTCTACAGAGTGAGTTCCAGGACAGCCAGAGATACACAGAAAAACCCTGTCTCAAAAAAAAAAAAAAAAAAAATTGAGGAGCCCTGAGTTTGGGAGGAAGGGTAAGCAATGTCTAGATTTGGCATTATGTGTTATTGCTTTTCTAGTAGTTATTTTGTCTACATTTTTACACTTTAATCTTTACAACAGGGTGAAGGTTACTTATTTCCCACTACAACACCCAGTGCCACAGGCAGACTAAAGTCTAAACTATGACCGTATCCTATGAAGTTCTAAGACGTCTCCAGGACTTCAGCAGGAGAAATCAGAGTGCTGACTCACTCAGAGGTAAGGGAAGTGGGGCTGGGGAGATGGCTCAGTTGACCCTGTGCAAGCTTAGGAACTGTAGTTAGCTCTCCACCTCCCCCCACCCCCCCGTAAAAAAGCTGGCTGCTGGGAAGGTAGACACAGGAGCATCCCTGAGGCTTGCTGGCCAGTTTATCCAAATCAGTGAGCTCTGGGTTCAATGAGCGTCCTTGTCTCAAAAACATAAGGTAGAAAGAGAGGAAGATGCCCAAGATCAATCTACATGTATGCACACATGTGCACAGTGGCATGTGCGTGCACATACAGATAACAAAAAATAGGTAAAATTCTTGAATAGAGTAGGAGAACACACCAACATATATAGTCAATATGTATGTGGGAGAACACACCAACAACATGTATAGTCAATATGTATGTGGGAGAACACACCAACAACATGTATAGTCAATATGTATGTGGGAGAACACACCAACAACATGTATAGTCAATATGTATGTGGGAGAACACACCACCAACATGCATAGTCAGTAAGTATGTGGGTGAAGAATGTGGAAAAACTACAGCATTAAATCGGGGAGAGCTACCAGATACCATTTGTGCTACAAAAGTAGGTAGTTTCATACTGTGAAGAGAAAACACTTACATCTATCAAATCCATGTCCTTCAGACTCAGCCCAGCTTTCTTCAGTGCTCCATTGATAGCAGGGACTGGACCTATGTAAGAATAAAGGCATTAGATAGACACGCACGTCTTCTCGCTATCTTTAAGCCAGATGTGTGGAGCATACCTGTAATCCTAGCCCTCAGGAGGCTGAAGCAGATGGACCATGATATCAGCCTGCTTATACAGTTAGAGTGTACCTCACAGAACAAAACTCCTATACTATTCAAGGAAGAAATGATCACATATCAGAAAAGCGGACAAAGGTGAGAAGCTGACTGCAGTGGATTGTGGGTAAGAGACCCGCATGAGGCAGTCTATCTGGTTTTTGGACTTTGAGCTGCCAAAGGGGCCATATGCAGGGTTTATAGTCATTATAGATGATACCTGGTTTCAAGTAACCAGGCAGACCAGGTGTTCTAACATGGAAATTATAGCCATTCACCTGGAACCTCAGCCCATTTGGATAAAAGGCAGGGAACACGGAGGCTATAATACAGCAAGGTTCAGGGCACTCGGGGGTTGGGGGAAGGTATCTGAGGGAAGAGCCATTTCTAACTCTGATAGTAGGTGGGGGGAACACAGCCCAGAGCTCAAGAAATGCAAACTGACCAGCTGAAAGAAGCATGGGCTCCCTGGTCTGCTGGCAATCAGCAACAGGTTGATATTTTTGTAAGTTTTAGCGAATCAATGCTTTCCTCCAAAAGTAAAATGTCTGACTACCCATTTCCTTCTCTACTTATCCTTGGAGCAAGAAAGTGTAACCAACTAGGCAGAAACCTCTGCTTTGAGGTCAAGTGGCCAATCTTGTTGAGTGTGACCTTCAGTTTACAACGCAGTTCCGAACAGCTGCTGATTTAATAGACTCCAACTCCAGCTTCTCTATGTGCCCAAGGCATGAGAACGGGATGGGCAGAACTCTGGTCAGTACTGATTGACACTCCACGGCATCTACAATCACCTAGGATGCAAAGCTCTCATAGGTGTGGCCACGAGAGATTATGTAGATCAGGGTAACTGGGGTGGGAAAACCTGCCTTAACTGTAGGTGACACAATTCAACACACTGGTGTCTTAGCATGAAAAACAGAACGAGAACTAGCAGAAATCATGTGACCAGTGGCTTTAAGTCTCTCTGAACAGAGAGTCAAAAATGAAACCTTTCCCTCTGAGTATTCCTTAATACCACTAAGTCAGGTTTCTGTCATAGCAACGAGACAATTAAGTAATGATACAGAGTTGGTTGGAACTGTTCTGTGATAAACACACCTGACCGAGTGTTTCTCAGGCCTTTGGAACTGGTTTTGTTTGTTTTTTGGAGAGTGTGGGAAGATCTGGAGCTCTGTTCTGAGCTGGGAAGCCACTGAGTATTGCAGACAAGGCTTGATGGGCCGTCCTTGTGGCTTCTGAAAGACTTGTGCCGGAGCACCCAGTGGAGACCTGGCTCCCGTGGTTTCAGAATGGGACTCAGTAGAACTGGGCTAGGAGCGGTAGCTAACACAGGTGTAAATAGTAAAGCGTCCATTACCGGCATAGTGTGTGCGGTGTCTGTGCTGTGTGCAGTGTGTGATGTCCGAGGCTTTTCACCACTAGAATGAGATACCAGGAACATTAGCTTATAAAGGTAAAACGGCTGAAATGCCCTTCGGTGGAAATGAACAGCTGATGGTGTTGACAGGATCAACTACCCCCTTCCCCTGGCCTCCCCCTTCAAGAACACCAGCTGGTCTGCCTTAGTGTGCTCAGGTTAACTCATAATCCGTGCATTCTCTAGGGCATAACCAAGTCCTTGCCAGGCCCCTCTGGAGAAAGTACTCTTCCAGACACTCTGTTTATTTACTGAGGCTCAGGAATGTTTAGTATTCTTAAACAAATGACCTTATTCTGGCTCTTAACCATTGAAAGCTGTGAGACTTTTGGTAGGTCTTTGAGTTTCAGAGTTAATTAAGATTTTTGTGAGAGCTAAAGGGATGGATGAGAGGATGAGGGCTCTTGACCTGGCCTTTGTCTTTTTAAATACTAAAACCATTTATGAAAATGAAGTCAAATAAAGTTAAAGCTAGAGTCTTTCCATTCAGCTCAATACGCTTCCAAATCCCACCCATCCACCTCCACCTCCTCCTCCCCACAAACTCCATGAGCAGTGAGCAGGGTGTTCCCACAGCTTTGTGTGTCCTTGAGATGTTACTAGTCCAGCCAAGTCCTGGTTCAAGCTACTCTGCAGGGTTGTGAATGACAACATGTAGAGAACCGAGGACCTGCTGTCCTCACAGACCACACTGCCAAGCCAGCCTAGCTAGCAGCTCACAACGGCTCTCCCTGTATCACCCAGATCCCACACTATAGGACAAACAAGCTTGAAGGAGGCACAAGTGACTCAGGCACCTGACCCCAGACACTGGCATGGACGAGTGGATAGTGGCACTCACTCAAGCAGTCAGGCCTGGGATTTGTAGCAAGGAAAACATTTTCTTTGTTCACCTGAATGCTAGGTGCTAATCCACCTATTGAGTGAGGTTAAACTGGAAGACAACTACAAAAAACCTTCTGACTGAAACCACAGAGCTTGGTAGTTCATCAAAGTACCTAAGGAATCGGAAACCCAAACTGAAAACCTCAGAGTACAGACATACTGAAACAGTCCCCAGGTGGTCCCCAGGAGTGTTCTGAGGAGCACTGGGTGGTGGGAACAGTGCTCTTAAGTCCATAACACCACCACCACCACCACCACCACCAACTCCACCACCACCACCACCTCCATCACCACCACCTCCACCACCACCACCACCACCACCACCACCACCACCACCACCACCACCACCACCACCACCACCACCAAACCCAAAAGGAAAATATCAAACAAAAACAAAACCAGAAAAAAAAAAAAACAAACCATGTCTTTTAGCAGTATCAAAATCATCTGCAATTGCTGACATAAACTTGAGATACAATAAAAGATAAAAAGGTCTGAACATTCCAGGCTTGTTTCTCAGAATTTCTGCCTAGAGGGAAGGAAACTTCTCCAAAGGACTTGGCTGTGCTCAGCCAGGAGTTGCCTCAACCCCCCCAGCAGCAGTCACGGAATCATCTGAACAGGACCTGCAGCTCTGACCTGGCAGCAACACACGGTCCTCATTCCATCTTGACAGCCATCTTAGAAACCAAATCACGTAGTCAAGAAAAGGCCAAGCTCACAGGAAGCTCTTTGGTTCTGTCAAGAATCTAAAATCCATACCCTAAGGCAAGCTTTTCCTTAGGACCTAGAGTCACTGGTGGAATGGAGAAAAGCCATGGAGTCTTTTTTTTTTTTTTTTGGTTTTTTTGAGACAGGGTTTCTCTGTGTAGCCCTGGCTGGCCTAGAACTCAGAAATCCGCCTGCCTCTGCCTCCCAAGTGCTGGGATTAAAGGCGTGCGCCGCCACTGCCCCGGCAAAGCCATGGAGTCTTATGTCTGCAACCAGCAGTTAACTGGCTTCTTGTTTCCTTAAAGGCAGCTGATAAAAAATACTAAATTTCTCATCACTGGGGTCAGTGATGAAGGTGCTGCCAAGCCTGGTCACTCCAGTTGGATCTCCAGACTCCACGGGGTGGAATGAGAGAAAAGACTTTCAAAAGCTGTCTTCTGACCTTGACATACATGCTGTGATTTGTGTGTGTATACATATGTGTGTGTGTGCACACCCACACCCATATTGAGCACAACTGTACATGGGTGCTCGAGCATGCATGAACAGACACACACACATACACACACACACAAACACATACATACAAAGAGCAAATAAAAATAAAAAAAAATTGCATTGCCTTAAGTTCTTAGTATCTATGATTATTTAGTATAAAGTGCTTTGAGTGCTTTGTTTTCTCATTCTCTCTCTCTCTCCCTCTCCCTCTCCCTCCCCCTCCCTTTCTCCCTCCCCCTCCCTCTCCCTCTTAGTTGGGGTCTTGCCACAGAACTGGAATTACATGTACACTACCATGCTTACATGTTCTTTGTTTCACTTCTAAGTAATATAAATAAATAGCCTTCGCCTGAAAAGTATCAGTAGTTCCCATCCCATCCCGTCAGGCCAGCCATCTGATGCGTGCCCACGTTCACAGTGCCAGCCACCTGACGCGTGCCCACGGTTCACGGTGCAGAAGCAGGGTGCCGTGCCAGCTGAACCATGACTTTCTGAGGCAGTCGGAGGCTCATGCTCACTCTACCTTTATGTGGTCTGGAAACACACAGGCCTTCCATTTTCTCAGTTACCAGGAAGTTTCACCAGAGCTGCAAGCTGGGAAGACTGAGTGAGAGTCACCAGTGTCTGTGGAGCTGTGACACTGGCTCCTGAGCAGACTTCACTGTGTGATTCTGTTTCCTTCCTTTTCCGTGGGGCTGAGGACCAAACCTAAGCCTTACACAGGCATTGCAAGGGCTTTGCCACTGGGCTACAACTTCAGTTCCCTCTATTTTCTGTGTTGATTTTTACATTTTGTTTTTATAATTTTTATGTGTACATATGTGGTCTGAGTGTGCATGTACACGCCATGAGTGCTTGTATGAGTATGTGTGTGTATGTATGTGTGCGTGTATGTGTGTATGTGTGTGCGTGTGTATGTATGTGTGCGTGTATGTATGTGTGTGTATGTATGTGTGCGTGTATGTGTGCATGTGTGTGCGTGTGTATGTATGTGTGCATGTATGTGTGTGCATGTATGTGTGCCCACGGAATCCAGGAGAATCAGATTCTTCTAGAGCCGGAATGACAGGCAGTTATGAGCCACCTGATGTGGGTCCTCAGTAAGAGCAGCATGCACCCTTAATCCAGCGCATCTCTCTAGCCCCTCTGTGTGACGATTTTTAAATCCCTCAGACAGTCAGTATGCCCATAACAGTTTACATGGCCTTGTTTGTTTCTGTTGTGTGTAGGACAGTTTTTCACAAAGATAATCTGACTGACCGATCCCACCAGGGATCTTGATTTGGTTACTTTTCCAAGACCCTGAATGCCCAAACCGACCTCCCTGCAGTAATACAACAGAACAGTTCTCATGATAAACTTACCAATCCCCATGATAGTAGGATCACATCCAGACACAAAGTAGCCCACAACTCTGGCCAGGGGTGTGAAGTTGTGTTTTTTGACAGCATCTTCGCTGGCTATGATAACAGCCCCAGCACCGTCAGACACCCCCTTAGAGACAGAAGCAGGAGATTAGGCAGTAGAAGAAGCCGGTTCATCAAGGTTTGAGCTAATGGTTGAGTCAGCTACAGAGCAGAATGAGGGTCGGGCCTGTGCAGAAGACCACTGACAAAGGGATGCCAGTGAAAGTGGAGGTGGGGCTTCAGAGATCACTTAAGCATGGGGTAAAATTTCCCCAAGGGACCATGGGAAAGCATTCAGAAAAGGCGGGCAGGAAGTTTGACATCAGATATGTGTAGATGTAAAAAGGCAGTCTGGTGAGTTGTGTGAGAGAGGATTGGTATGAGGTGTGGAAAGTGACAACATCAGCCAGGAGGACTCCCTTTCAATGTTCTGAAAGGGTGACAAAATCAGATTATCAAGGTCCCTAGCTACAAGATTTTGTGTTAGACTATGAAAACTCAAATTAACAAAATATAAATGCTACCAATGTAAGTGAAACAACTAAAGGCTAGGAAGCTTCTGGAAGCTTCTAGACACATCTGGAAGCGCTTTCATAATCATTTGGAAGAAAGAATCATGTTGGGAAGAGTGTAAGCAGATGCAATAACACACCGAGGCATTCCCTGCTGTGACTGTCCCATCTTTCTTGAACACAGGTGGGAGCTTCTGCAGTTGCTCCAGGGTTGTTTGGGGCCGAGCATGCTCATCCACTTGCATGGTCTGTTTGCCTTTCTTTGTCTTCACCTCAATGGGTGCCATCTCTTCATTGAAGTAGCCAGCCTCGTTAGCTGAAACAGAAAACGGCCATCATCAGAGCAAAGCTCCAAAAAGATATCAGGAGATTGTGTCTGTCATCTCCTGATCTGCTCAAAGAGTTCTTCAGTTCTATCCTCTTTAGCAAACTGCTTTCTTATTGGAGGATGAAACATACCATCCAGACCCTTTTCAAATTACCACTCAGGGGGGCATGGTGTATGTGTGTGGGGATGTGTGGGTGTATGTGTGTGGGGATGTGTGGGTGTATGTGGGTTGGGGGCATGGTATGTGTGAAAAGTGGGGCATGCTGGTGTATGTGGGTAGGGAGGTGGTGTGGGGGCATGGCGGGTGGGGGTGGGGACTTTTGTGTGGGGTGTGTGTGGCATGTAAAGATCAGAGAACAGCCTCTGGTGCTGTTCTCTTCCCACTGTTCCCACATTGTTTGAGGCTGAGTCTTTCTGTCTTGTTGTTTACTGCTTTTGGGGGTTATTTTGAGCTTTTGGGGATTCTCCTGTCTGTGCCTCCCATCTTTCACTGGGAGCATGAAGACTGCAGATGGCTCTGTCACACCCAGCTTATGTGGGTTCTTGGGATTTGAACTCAGGTCCTCATGCTTGCACAGCAGGTATTTTAACCACTGAGCCATATCTTGAGCTCCTACTTTGACATTATTATTATTATTATTAAATGTTTCTCTTATGAGATGCTAGACTGACAGCTGTCTTAGATATGGATGTAATAGCACTAAATGCATTCAACCTTTTTTTTTTTTCTGGTGAAAAAAATAAGTAATTAAACCATCACCAAATTGCCTATGCCACTAATGCTTAATGGCCGAAACAGCGATAACCTGAACAGATAAGAGCTGTCGCTGATATGATTATAGGTAAAACACCCAACCTACTTTGGACTTCCATGGATTAGAATGGACTGGAGACATCTAGCACTTAAGCAACAGAGTTGGTCAGGAGAAGTTACTACCTTAGTGTGTGTGTGTGTGTGTGTGTGTGTATGCGTGGTGTATGCGTGGTGTATGCATGTGTATACATGCATGTTTGCAGAGACCCGAGGTATCCTGTTCTCACTCTCTGCCTTGTCCCCTTAAGAGTGGGTCTCTCACTGAGCACAAAGCTTACTGTTCTGCTTACGCTGGCTAGCCAGCTAGCTCCTAGCATCCACCTGTCGTTTCTTTCCAGTGCTGGAGTGCGGCCATGCTTAGCTTTTACACGGGTGCTGGGGATTCAAACTCAGGTCCTTGTACATGCGGGCATAGCAACATTCTTACCCACTGGGCTGCTTGCCAGCCCTCTACCTGAGCTCTGAGATAAATTTTCAGTTGGAAAAACAAAACAAAACAAAACCTTTCCTCATCTGCCCTTATTTAATTTGATTAGTCCTATTGAGAATCAGGGAGGGACGTCTCTATGTTATAGGTGTTCTGTGAATAACTGAAGTCAGATACCTTCTCTAGGACAGAATTAGAAATCCCAGAGATGACTTGGACTTAGAAATAACTGAAACTCAGATGAGTTGGATGGCATCAGCTCCATCCTGCTTACTCCCCTGAGTGGACCGACACCACAATCCAAAACGTCCCCAACCCACTGAGTTACAATAACAATAGTCCAGTTAGGTTCTTTTTCAGAGGACTAACAAATCCTTCAAGCTGTTATTGATAACCCAACAGCCGCTCTGATGTTCACTCTGGAGGAAAGTATGTATCATGAAGCTGTAGCATGAGGGTCTTGGACTAATTAACCCTGAATTCAGTTATGATGAGGAATGGGGGTAGGAGACATCAAGAGATGCCCAGCTGGCCTCCCTCAGCGGCAGATCCCCTCTCTGTATGATTACGATATGGATCATGGGAAAGGCCAGTTACCTACTTCGGACTAGAATGGACAGTAGTAGAGTACTGTTTCTGCAATAAGGTAAATCAGGAAAAATACCATTTTTTTTCTTTCCCTGAGACAGGGTCTTACTTTGTATTCCTTGGATCACCTAGAAATTGCTATGAAAGCCAGGCTGGCCTGGAACTCAGAGTTCTGACTGCCTCTGCCTCCTGAGTGCTGGGATGTAAGGCATGTATTATTGTGCTTGGCTACTTTTATTTCTGATATGACTTTACAGTTGGCAAACAAAACAAAACAATACCTCTGGAAAAGAAAACCCCAAACCCTTCCTCCACTGTTGTACTGAGTGTCTCCTCTTGTGGGGTGCATCAAATGCCTCACGATGGGAGCCAGGCCCAGTTCAGGACAAAATCTCTACATTCAGATGGGCCCAAGTGATATTTCACTTTTTCTTTTATTAGATTTAGTCATTAACTTATTACTTATGTGTGTAGGAAGCCAAAGTGGTTAGCGGTGATACATTCCGCCATTCCAAGATGGCGTGGGCATCCTATCCTCCCACTAGTAAACAACTGACTGCGCAGGTGCAAAAAGCAAAAAGCATGCCAAATCACTGCCCATCCCGGGGCGTATTATGGGTAATGAGTGAACAGCCAATCAGAAGTGAACATGTCACTCTAGGGTGTATTTAAGCTGTGCCTCTTCCGGTCTTTCTGTCTTTTCCGCTTCTGCTTATACAAGAATAAAGCCTCGCTGTGGTAACCACCCGAACACCGCCTCACATGTCTTTTCGAGGGCGGAGGGGACTCGGGAGGCACGTGGAACATATGTGTGCATGTGTGTCTATATGAGTTTCTAGGCACCAAATACTTTCACATACCCATGGAAGCCCAAGGGCATCAGATCCATCGGAAGCTGAGTTACAGGCAGTAGTGAGTCACCTGATATGGGTGCTAGGAACCAAACCTGGGTCCCCTGCAAGAGCAGGAAGCACTCTTAATGGCTAAGCTCTCCTCAGCAGTCCCAAATACCTCTTAAAAATATTTAATTTGTAAAAATTTTATGTGAATATGTTTCCCCTGTATGGATGTATGACACACGTATGTTCTGCCAATAGAGGCCGGGAGAGGGATTGGAACAGAATCCTCTTTGGAACGGAAGTTCCAGGCAAGAGTGAGCCACTATGTGGGTACTGGAAACCAAACATGAGTTCTCTGCAGGAGCAGCCAGGGCTCTTAATGATTAACCCATCTCTTCAGCTCTCCACACTCCTGTTAAAAGCAGCCCTAACTTATTTCAGAAGAGAAATGCCACATGAAATTTTCAGTAACAGGTAATTCTAAAACCATGAGTTTTAAAAACACATTACTGTATGACCACTGTACCCTTCAGGATGAAACCTTCCCTGTGCCCTCTCCCTATACCAACCAGCTTTCCACCTCTGCTGGGACTGCAAGGCATATCTGTCACAGTCTTCTCTGCTTATGTTGTATTTTGCAGCAAGGTTCTCTGCAGTCATCCCCATGGGCAGCTTAACATGTTGATCCGTTAATCCTGCCCACAAAGTATCTTCCAGCTAGAAGGACATCAGGCAGTGATATGTTAAAGCATTATCTTTGGAAGGAACATGTCATAATTTCTTTAGATCTCTATAACAATCGCATTGATTATTTCCAATCATATTTGATTCTGGGACACTGAGAAAATCTAATATTTAAAAAATATCCAATGTCTCACAAACCAAATGTATGTTTTATGCCAGGCTACATACAGAACTGTGAGTATAAAAGAGGTGAGTGCAGGAGTTTACTCCACAATCCTAAGTGACTGCTTTGGTGAGAAGCCCAACACTGGGCACTTAGATAGGGTGTTCCTGCAGCCCCTTTAAGCAAACTGTCATGTGGTCGAAGGTGGGGATGGGTGGGGGAAGAGCAGGTACCCAGCTTTTCCAGCCCCACCCTTCAGAGACAGGTGCAGTTGGCTCTATTTGTTGTTACTAGACCAAGAATATCAGAGACAGAGTCACTGAGGAAGAGACAAAATTGAGAGGCATCAGCACACCATTGGAGCACCTGGAAGTGATGTTCCCCCGATGCCGCCCACGGCCTATAGTCCCCAAGTTGTCATCTTGGCAGAGAGTTGGGTTTTTGTTGTTGTTTTATTTTGTTTTTGTTTTTGTTTTTCAAGACAGAGTTTCTCTGTAGCCCTGGCTGTCCTGGAACTCACTCTATAGACCAGGCTGGCCTTGAACTCAGAAATCTGCCTGCCTCTGCCTCCCAAGTGCTGGGATTAAAGGCGTTTGCCACCACTGCTCGGCTTGGCAGAGAGGTTTTAAGTATATGCAGTGTCTGAAATACTCGAGCTCTCTAAGTCTGGTTTTCTTAGTTTCCAAAAGACCAGGTGAGAAAGTGGGAGAAGAGTGGAAGTCAGTTGTCACTATTACAAAGTTCTCTTTGTACAAAAGCATTTATTCATTTATATTACTTTTAGTGTGTGCATGTGTGTGTGGTATGAATGTTATGTATGTATGTGAGTGTGAGGAGGTGTGTGCACATACAGAGAAGAGGACCTGTGCTGGCTTCCTCTACTCCCTTCTACTGTATGCCTTTAGGATGGGTCTCTCACTGAAGTGGAGGCTCTCTGTTTTAGCGAGGCTGGCTTGCCAGAGTATTCCTGGAATCTGCCTGTCTCCATTTCCCAATACCAAGGTTAAAGACACATGCAGCCACGCCCAGCCTTCTATGTGGTGCTGGGGACTTGGCCTCAGGTCCTTGTGCTCACACATCCGGTGTCCTTACTGAGTGGTCTCATCTGCCTCTGACAATGCAGAGAAACACAGGATTAGCCCTTCCTGTGAGCAATGCACTATCCTCCTGTATCACAGCTGCTGTTCCAACAGACAGCTCTCAGAGGTGGAGGACCATGTTTTTTTCTGATAATTTAATCAAATAGATGGATGCAGACTCAGCACTTTCTGTGATAAAGAAACCTAGCTGAACCCCCACAATCCACAGCAAAAGTCTAGTCACTAGGATCACTCATAAATAAATCTATTTCTTCTCTTCCTCCACGTTCCCTATGGTTTCTTTGACATGTGAAGTATAATCCTGTGTGGCTCCAAACACTAAAACTAATGAGTTTTGACATAGCCTGTAAATTTTAACCCATATAAATCTTGGTGGTGTTCCATGAACAAAGCTGGGTTCAAAATTACTCCTCTCCTTTCAAAAGTTACATTATTAAAATTATTTATATAAATAGAAGAATTTATATAAGAAAGTTAATGGTCCAAACCTTGATATCTAATCCAAGCTTGGTTCCGAAGCGCATGTTTCTGACGCAGAAGGGGGACTGGCTCATGCTTTCTGTTCCTCCACACAAGACGACCTCGGCGTCTTTCGAACAGATTTCCTGTTGAATAACAGACACAAAATTCCTTCTACTATATCCAGAGTATGAGCTGACAAACACAAAAACTTTATGACTCAGTGGTGATTTAAACAAATACTGTGTCTTAATTTATAGTAACCTAAAAAGAAATGTTTGACGTTGTTGAAAAGCTGATGTTAAAGAATCTGCTTACAGACACCAGTGGGTGAAGTGAACAGCCCTCACCTGTGTGTGCCAGAGTAGCATACCTCACCTATGTCGTCTGTTCTCTGCTAGGGTCTCATTCTGCAGCTCACCTTGGCTGTGGAGGTGTCACGAGCCTTCACCTGCCTCCTAAACTCTGAGCTTATAGGTGCAAGCCACACCTAAGTACAATGATTCTTATTTCAATATTAATCTGGAAAACCCACAGAGATACTAATCTCTGGTTTAAACATATAATAAAGGGCACATTAATTTAAAAGTCATAAAAATTGGGGGGGGGGGGGTCCTATTAATGGAACTGGTGAACTTGGAGGCTCATAAAGAGGACCCACTTTATTTTCTCCAGTTCTTTTTTTTCCATCTCTAAGAAAAGATGCGAGCAATGAGCTTCTAAGAGGCTGTGTTTAAAGTTAATTCTGGGAGAGTAGGGACCCCCAAAGTATGCTGTCACAGAGACCAATGTGAAAACAGCTCACCCATTACGCTATGCCTGTGTTAACTACCTGGAGGCACTGAGGGATCAGAAACTGCAATGCACCACTGAAGAGGAACAGTTCTTCAAATACCTATCAGCACGTTCAGAGAGGTACGTGAGGATGCTGCCCATACCTGACATCCGCTCACGATGGACTGGAAACCAGAGCCACAGAGCCTGTTGAGGGTGAGGGCCCCAGTCTCTGTTGGGATTCCCACTCTCAAACCCACATGCCTCGCCAGGTACGCTGCATCTGAAGAGCTCTGGACAGGGAAAAAAAATCACCTCATAAGAAAGGCAGTAACAACCACAAAAGACATGGAAATGCTTGTTTTTGCAGCCAGTCTAGCCAGTGAGCTCCAGACACAGTGAGACCCTGACTCAAAACATAAAGTGGAGGGATGCTGTCCCAATATCAACCTCTGTCTGCACGCACGCACACACACACAAACAAGACACATACACATGGGCAGTATATAATCCCTTTAATACAGGAAAGGATCAAATAAATTCAATAAACCATGAAGAACTGGTCCACAGCAGTAAAGTTTTTACGGCGTTCACTACTCTACTCTTTTGTAGAGGTTTGAAATTTTTCCAAATTAAACCCAACAAATTTTGCACAGTTATGGGTTAGTGGTTTAGAATGTTGGGTGGAAGGGGAAGGAAATCGGAAGGGCATCATCTTAGTTTACAAACCAATGGCATTGAACAGACTGTAGTCAATGGGTACTCTTTTGTAGTTCTCTTAAAAGATCTTATTGTATGTATTTACCTATTTACCAATAATGAACTAGTTTATTTGAATATGTATGTGCATGTGTGTGTGTGTACACATGTGTATATGCACATGTGCACTCATGCAGGGACCAGAAATTGACAAAGGGTATCTTTTGCACTCAATGCCCACCTTATCTATTGTGGTAGCATCTATTTCTTCAGAGCTCACTGCTTTTGGCTACTGTAAGTAGTCAGTTTGCTCAGGGGATCCTGCTTCTGCCTCCCAAGAACTCAGCAGGCCACCACACTAGCATTCCCATAGGTTCTGGGGAGCCAAACTCTGGCAGGCACTTTACCCATTGAGCCTTCTCTCCAGATCCTAAATGAGAAATTTCTTTTAAAAAGATGTATTTATTTATTTTATGCATCTGAGAACATGATCACTGTCTTCAGACACACCAGAAGAGGGCACTGCAGTCCCTCTTCTGTAATGAATCCCATTACAGATTATTTGTGAGCCACCATGTGGTTGCTGGGAATTGAACTCAGAACCTCTGGAAGAGCAGTCAGTGCTCTTAACCACTGAGCCATCTCTCCAGCCCCTAAATGAGGAATTTTTACAAAAAAAAAAAAACATGCACTGAGTTACTAGGGAAGAACACTGGGCTGCATGTCTGGACCTGGGTTGGAGTGTGCACACCACGGTTTTCAGGCAGCACTGGCTTTCATGTGGCCACACCTGTGAACTTAAGGTGAGAAGAGTCATCTGCAAAGGAATTTTGCATGTCTTTTGTAAAGGCAGGGGCAGAGTAATTTTGATTATTCAAATAAACTGACTCTGAGTCCGACTGAATGAATTCTTCAGGCCTTAACAAATGCGTTAATGTATTCCTACCTCTGTGTGTTGTAGTGTGGATCTCCTGCACGGTGCACATACACCAGACACCTACTTTGGCGGCTCTTTTTCTGAGAATCGTTTTCCTTTTTGTTTTATCTTCTCCATGGGCCCTTACAGAATGACTCTGAAGTCAGTTTTAGCCCTGAGCCACTTAGGACAGTAGAAAAAGTGTACTGAAAGAGGAAGATACAGAACAAGATGGTTGAAAACTGGCATCTGAGTATGACTGCTCGATGCCTTGACAGACTCAGTAATAAGGCAGTAGGAAAGAGTTGGGCTTGGTGGTGCATGCCTATACTCAGGAGGGTGAGGCAGGAGGACTGCAAGTTCAAGGCTAGGCTGGGCCACACAAATGTTAAGACCAGCTTGGGTAGCTTAGTCAGTGTTGAGAACTGAGCTGGTCCCACGTTCGGGCGGCCAAAAATGTTGGGGCCTAGGCTGGCCCACTTTAGGCGGCCTAAAATGTTGAGGCCCACTCCACTCTGTGCTTGGCGGCCACTGTATCCCGGCCCAAGCTGCCGCTCTGGTCTGCGGGTCGGGGTTCAGCAAGAGAGAGAGTGAGGACGGACTCGAAGAATGGAGACCAGACAGAGTGTGTTTCAATCCCGTTTATTCTTCAGTCTCTCTTCCTAGTCAAAGTCCCAAGTCTTGAGTTCCTAGTTCCTAGTTGTACTCCTCCTAGTTCCTAGTTGTACTCAATTCTGTTACTCCAAATTGTTCTCTAAGCTGTACTCTCTAAAGTGTCTGATTCTCTGATCTTTTATATGTCTCACTTCTAAGCCATGCCTTTTGGTCACGCCTTTAATCATGCCCTTAGGTCTTGTCTCTAGATCTGATCTCACACTCGTAAGTCACACACCTTTAATCTCACACACCCAAGGAAAGTCCTGGGTATCTAAAGCAAGATGTTATCAGAGTGTGCTCAGCTGTTGTAGGCTATTGTAATCCAAGTCTCATGTCAGGGTATATGGCTCAAGATGGCTGCAAAGCTGATAGCCGCATTCTGCTAAAAGTCGGCTCCCAACAAGTCAGACCTTGTCTCAGTATAAAAAGTGGGAAGTGCTCTGAGGGTGCTAGTGGAGCAACTGCTTAGCACCGGAGCCCTGAATTCCCGCTCCAGTACAAGGGAAAAAAAAAATACTGATTTTAGGAACAGAAGCTCAAACACAACAAAACTGATACTATTTATCACTGGTACTATTTATCAATGAAGATGATACTGTTTATCACTGATAGTATTCATTTCTGATACTATTTATTAATGAAACTGACACTATCAATGAAGATGATACTATTTATCACTGATGGTATTCATTTCTGATACTATGTATTAATGGAACTGACACTAGTTATCAATGAAGCTGATACTACTTATTGTGACTTTCTAGGAACATGTGAGAGATTTGACAACAGTGGGGGACAGCAGTAGAGTTTTAGAAGGAATAAATCTTCCTAAAATAAATTCTAGGAAAACCCAAAACCAAATGTAGCCTATTTCAACTTTGTCTGCTCTAGTGTCTTCTTCAGTCAGCAGCAAAATCTCCTGCCCCATCACCAAAATAGAAAGGAAGTGGGTCTAATATTAAGGATTAATTATTGTCTTAGTTAGAGCTTTATTGCTGTGAAGAGACATCATGACCACAGCCACTCTTATAAAGGAAAACATTCAATTGGGGCTGGCTTCCAGTTCAGAGATTTAGTATTTTGTTATCATGGAGGGAAGCATGGTAGCATGCAGGCAGAGCCAGTGCTGGAGAGGAAACAGAGTTTTACATATGGATCTGCAGGCAGCAGGAAGAGAATGCTATGCTGGGCATGGCTTGAGCATCTGACCTCAAAGCCCACCCCCAATGACACACTTCCTCTAACAAAGCCTCCTACTCCAAGGAGGCCACACCTCCTAAGAGTGCCACTCCTTATGAGCCAAGCATTCAAACACATGGGTCTATGGGAGCCAGTCCTATTCAAACCACCACAAAGAATGGTTTAGACTCAGCAGGCAAAAATACTATTTCTGCATCTGAAGATACACAATGACGGACAGAACAGAGGTTTAGTCACCATGTCATGCCTTTCTGTGTCCGCCACTGTCCTCTTTGATTTGGCAGAGCTCACATCACCGGCATCTGACATGGCTTAACATGCTTCTGTAAGGCTTGTGTGTCAAAAGCTATTCTCAGAGAGAGTGGAAATCTTAGTAGGTGGGGTCTGGCTGGAGGAAGTAGGTTACTTTTCCACTTCCTCTTCCTCTTTTACTTCCTGGTTCCCATGAGGTAAGCAGTTTTCCCCTGCCTTTTCCTGAAGCCATAGTCTTGAAAGCAGAAAGCAATGACTGCAACTTTTGAAACTGTGATCCAAAAGAAATCCTTCCATAGCCGGGCATGATGTTCCATGCTTTCAAACCCAGCAGAAGACACAGATCTCTGTGAGTTTGAGGACAGCCTAATCTACATCGTGAGTTCCTACATAACTAGGGCTATGTTAGAAAGATTCTGTCTTCTTTTTTTTTTTTTAATTTTAAAAAAGAGAAAGAATAAAAGAAATTCTTTTACCTCTAAATTGTTTTGCTCAGGTATTTGTTTAGATGGTTACAGCATCTTAGAAATATACAGAAATATACAGTCTCACAAATAGGTACCCATACACACACAAAACATGTTTTGGATTAAATTATAATTTCTTTGGTCTACTTTGGCCTTATCTATAACAGCTAAACTATATTTACTATGGTGGTTTAAATGGAAATGAAGAGGCACAATTATAAGGGGTAGCCTTGTTGGAGCGGGTGTGGCCTTGTTGGGCTCTGAAGTTTCAAGCGCTCAAGCCAAGCCATCTGTTACACTCTCTTCCTGCTGCCTGTTACTATCGATGTAGATCTCTCAGCTGCCTCTACATCTCCATGTCTGCCTGCATAATACCAGGCATCCTGCCATGATAATAATGGACTAAACTTCTGAACTGTAAGCCGGCCCCATTTAAATGTTTTCCTTTGTAAGAGATGTCATGGTGTCACTTCACATGATTTCTCTAAGACACTAAGCAATCAGTAAATGGCTGTATTCTTTGAAGGAACATACAGCTTTCAATCATTGTCACAGAAATGATCTATTCTATAGACCATACATGCCAAGGTAGAGAGTAAGAAGGTGACTTATTTTCCACAAGAAAACATGTCCAAGCTCCTAGAAGGTGTAGGTGAGCTGTAATTTAGATCTAAGATGTCGTCTGAGGGGTGTCTGTGGAAGTCCTGGTCCCTGGCTGATAGTACTCATCAGGGGCGAATCCTTTAGGAGGTAGGCTTGAGGAGAAAAAACTAATCACAGACCATGCCTTCAGAGAGTAGAGTAGGGCTCTGGCCCTCTAACCCTCTCTGCTTCCCAGCTACCAAGGTGAAACAGGCCTTCTCCAGGATGCACTCCTCTCAGATGTGTTTTGTGACACACACACACCCCGCCCCCCCCCCCCCCCCAGCTGAAAACAAGAGAGGCAAGTGACTATGGGCAGAAACCTCTGAAACCAGGAATCAAAACAGACCTTTTCTCCAGTGTTAACATCTCAGGGACAGGAAGCTGACTGGCATACCTCCATAAGCAACACATGGAGAAAGCTAATTTATTTCTCCAAAGTCTAATAAATCTACTTTTTAAGAAGCACTGAAGTGGGGCCAGGAAGATGCCTGACAGATTGAGAGGACTTGCTGCTATGTTCTTGCAGAGGACCTGGGTTTGGTTTGCAGCCACCCAGTATGGCTCACAACTGTGTCTAACTCCAGTTCCCAGGAATCTGATGGCCTCTCCTGACCTTCAGGGCCACAAGATATACATGTAGTGCACATACATACACACACACATACTGGAAAACAGACACACAAAAAATAGGAAGTACAATAAAAAGAAGCGTTGACATGCATTCCAAATTGAACAGAACATATGCTGCTCTGAGTTGACTGCCTTTACTCTTAGAGTCAGAGTCACAAGGTCACAAGTTTCAAAAACTGGTAACTATTACCTAGTTCCTCAAGATGACACAGTAAGGGAATTATTTTCAGAAAATTTCAAAGAAAGCAATAAATGTGAGCCCACCCTCCCCACTAACCTGCATGACATTGCCCACGATGACACTATCGACGGTTTCAGGTGGAACTTTGCCAGCAGACAGGGCAGCCCTGGCAGCAAATTCAGTTAAGTCAGTAGCAGAGAAGTCCTTCAGAAGACCCCCGTAAGCTCCAAAGGGTGTTCGCTTTGCAGCAACGATAAACACACCTAATGTATCGAGGAGAGATGTGCAAGCAGTCACAAGTTAACCAGCACGCCTAACATGTTTTAAGTTATCCTTTCCATGAAATTTTGTGATAAAGGGCAAGGTCCAACTGGGTAACTGAAGATCTTTGTCATTCAGTAATTCATAGAACCAGTCACACATGCAGAAACAGAGTTTCTACTTGCCAGTATCCTAGGGTCCAAGAGTTACATTGTAAATATGTTCTTCTTAGATAACATTCTTACTTTGCTTACTAAGCTAGAAATATCTCCCAACTGAAATGCTTCTGTGTGCTGATGCAAATAATCTTTTAACTAGAGGGCACACACGCTAGAAAATCCCTGAAAGTTGTCTGAGGTTTGTGACCCACCTCATAAGAACTCCTTCTAGAACATTCCAGTCAAAGGCTCTTTCTAATTTTTGCTAGGGAACTCTCAATAAAAAGGGATACTCCACCATGTAAAAAGCAGTAGACCCATAGACACATAATAAAAATGTATGACTATTCTCTATGCTAAGCTGCTTTGGATCAACCACCAACCCCAGTTCTATCCAAATGCAACCTAAGAGAGAACAGATATATGATTTCTAGAATATACAGTGTGCTGAATGATTTACATATGCTGCTACTTCTAGGGTCACATGGTGACTCAAATGACAAGTATCTAAAACCCAGAAGTGTAAATTTTGCTATCACTATCTTTTACTGTGCAACAAAATGGGAAGATATGGTTACCAGTCAACACACAAAATTCACCTGTGGTTGGCTAATCTAAGAAACCATCCAGACTTTCCAATTCTTTCCCCAGGTAAACAGAAAGCATCCTTGCTGGGGTCAAGGTCATAGCTCAGTGGTAGAGTGCTTGCCTAATGTGTGAGGCCCTGTGTTCAATCCCCAGTACAATAAGTAAGTAAATAAATAAATGGAAATTTCTACAATACTTCATTGGGTGTCAACTCCTCTTGCTTTGTTCATATGCTGCATTTCAATCTAGCTATAAAGAATACAGGACAATTGTGCATTTATTAATATAAAAATATAAATTTGCCGGTTACTGTCAGCTAAACTGATGTTTTTATGCACATAAATTAAATAATTATTCCTTTCCACTGTCACAAATAAACCTTATGCTTGTACAAATCCAAAGCTATGGTGAGCTAGACAGCACTAGAGTTATACAGCATGAAACTGGAGTACCGGCTGTAGCTGTCTCCTTGTACTAACTAAAATGTGTACCCCAGCAAGGGTGCTTACCTGGGGAAAGAAGTCTGGACAGCTTCTTAGATTAGCCAACCCCAGGTGAGTTTTGTGTGTAACTGGCAACCAAAGAACAAGCCAGGCAACATTCTAGCATGGAGGGAAGGGTTCAGGAGCATCCTTCCCCTGAGGAGCTACTGGCAGGCGATGGCTTCTCCAGGAGGGAGAGTCCATTTTCTTTAAGGGCGTGTGTATTAGCTACTTTTTTGATGCTATGATAAAATACCATGACCAAGGCAATGGTATGGAAGAGTTTGTTTTGGTTTGAGGTTCTAGAAGGATAAGAGGCCATTGTGATGGAGTATCATGGCGGGAAGCAGCAGGCACCAGAAAGCACAGAGTGAACTGCTAGAGAGACAGGGCTGTAAGCCAGTGGTTCTCAACCTTTAGGGTTACCCATCAAATATCCTGTATTTCAGATACTTATTACAAGTCATAACAGTAGCAAAGTTGCAGGTATTAAGTAGCAGCAAAATAATTTTAGGTGGGAGGTCAACACAACATGAGGAACTGTATTAAAGGGTGGCAACACTGGGAAGGTTGAGAACCAGTGCTATAAGCTCTCAAAGCCTAGAATGATATATACTTCTTTCAGCATGGCTACGCCTCCCACAATCTCCCCGACTGGAGACCAAGTGTTCAAATATGTGAACCAATGGGGGACTTGGATCACTGAGATAATCACAGCGGCTGTTGGTCAGCAGACCACACTTCAGGCCCTACAGCCATTAGTATATTGGCAGCACAAATTAAATTCAGTAATTAAAGTAAAAGAAAAAAAATAGAGGACATGAAATTGGGAATGGGAAGTGGGGTGTGAATCTGGGAGGAGCTTGAGGGAAGAGGAATTAATAACAGTATTTTTTTAAAAGCTGGGCAAAAGATAAGAACAAAGAGTTAAAGAAAACACACAGCTGGTGGACAAGTGCATGCACTCCAAGATCCTTAGCTCTTGGGTCTCATGCAAATTAAAACAATGAATTATAATCGCATGAGGCTCCCATAGCTAAACCCCAAATATTGCCACCACCAAAATACCGGGAGGCTGAATAGCAACAGGAAGTCATTTGTTGCCAGTGGAAGACAATAAATATACTCGTGGGTAGAGGCCATGTCCTGAAGTGTGGTCAGCCTACGAACAGCCTCACTGTGAGAATCCCAGTGATCAAAGTCCCCATAGGCTCACATGTCTGAACACGTGGGTGTTACGTCAGGGAGACTGTGGGAGGAGTAGCCGTGCTGGAGGGAGCATATCACTCGGAAGCAGGCTTTGACAGCTTATTGCAGTGGTTGTCAACCTTCCCAGTGCTGTGACCCTTCAATGACATTAACAATTAGGTGAACTGCCATATGGCAATGTCCTGTGCATTGTTCACTCTTGTAAACCCCAAACTGCAAAAAAAAAAAAAAAAAGTCTATTATGATAAAAGTGAGTCGGGAAAAGCATGAGTAGAATCTTCAGGACCCATAGCAATGATGGAGCATGTCAGGGCAGAGTACCCTCGGGAACCAGAATGGGAGCCGGAGGAGCTGGAGTTACAGGCAGTAATGAACCATCTGATCAGGACACTGGGGCCTAAACTCAGGTCCTCCACAAACCACCGAGCCAACTCTCCAGCCCCACAAGGAATTTTTAAACATCCAGAAAAAAAGAAATGGCCTCTTAGCTACACGGAAGATGGAGTGTTCACAGACGACCTTTGCAGAGACAGTGGAGACTAACTTCATGTTTCTTCAGAAGTTTGTCTCATGTGCCACAATCCAAAAGGATATCCATGAAGTATTAGTAGGAAAATAAGTGGTATCAATAAAAAAGAATTGTGGGGAAATAAAAACAGACCCACTAACTTCCCATTCACCTATGTATCTCACTCCTTACCTGATGACCCCAGACTAGAAAGGTCCAGTCTAACTGTATTAGTTCAACTACTTTTTAAAATTGCGTGGAGTGTGCAGATGCAAAGAGGATACCTTACAGGTTTCTTTCATAAATCACTTCAAAAATCATTTCAACAGCATGCAAATATGTAGATATTTAAAGGTCTAAAAAAACTTTATTATCAAATTAAAATCTAAAATCTTCTGCCAATTCAGATGCTAAAAAAATTCTTAAAAAAAAAAAAAGCCCAAACAAAAACAACCGAAAAAAACACTACCACCACCAACAAACAAAAAAAACCTTAAGGCAGGAAAGAGACATTGATCCAAATAACAAGGCGTCAGATTCTCTGAGATTTTGGCGGGCTTGTGCTGTGGAAGGGACAGCCCAGGAAACACCTCCATGGGAGGAAACATGAACAAGAAGGCTATCGATTTCCATGAGAACTTTGCTTCATAAGTTTTGTGGAAGCAATTACCAACAAGGAGGAAAACTGCTAGTCACCCATCTGTTTCCACATTAAGTTTAGCGCCACCTGGTGGCTTGTCTGAGGAGTCCTAACCAGTACCTGTCTGGCACTTTAACCCTTACTTAATAGGTATCAAAACCTTACCTAAAACGAATGCTCAATGCTCCAAATCTGTTCTTCCCAGCTTTCCCCACAAGAGGTATCATCCATCGTAAAGAAGTTTCACAAGACCGAACTTCGTCATTTGACATTTCTTTTACATTTACCCAGCACAATCTGTCTACTTCTTACTGTGCAACTCGCATCTAAAGTCAAAGTTTTGGCCCCTGGTCCGTTATTTTAAAGGCAGCAGCGGGGTCGAAAGGAAATCAAGACAGAGTAGAGAAGAGACGGTGCCCTCTGCGTTTGAAATACTTAGACTGCCTTTCTCCGAGTTTCTAAGAACTCCTGCACAGCATCCACTTGGTCTCTGTACCACCAAAACGGTTCTTAGAAAAATCTCCTGTCTCTGAGGCTTGATTTATGTTCTTTCAGCCTCCTATCAACAGACACTTGTGTCTTCTAGTTAAAGTTCCAATTCCCGTGATGCACGAGAATTTGCACTTGCCTGCAGTCACTCGAAGTAAAGGAATGTAAGAGAAAAGGGAGCAAGGCAGTTTCAAACAGACTACTACCGATTGTTGTAAAGAATCAGGGCAAATTCCCTGGAGCTTCTTGGGGAATATTTTCTTCCCCGCACACCCACTCGCGTGGCTGAGATTAGGCCTCTAACTTAGTTGCACACTTGCTCTGCCCCTGACCACCTCAGGTTCCTGGCACTGCCTTGGCTTCCTACAGAGTTGAGTAAGAATCCACTACCAAGACAGTGACCTCCAAGGTCAGGAGCATAGCCAACTGTGGTCTTCAGTCTCTGCGTTGGAAACTGCACAGAAATCGCAGTCACCCGTGCCTTTCACGGTGTTTCTCCTTAATGCAAACAATATCCACCCCTACCCCGGCCCTGGGAGAGGAATGACCAGCACCGACACCTCTGCCTGCTCGCAGAGCACAGAAACCGAAGCAGGGCCGGGGGCGGGGGTGGGGGGGACCAAGGGCCCGGGGCTCACCTCGTAACAACGCCATGGTGAAGCTCGGTTATTCCGCGAGGCTCTCAGCTACACTCCGCCACCAACCCTAGCCAAGCCTTAAGTGTGGGCGGTGCCCGAGAGGCCGCGCCCCTGCCCTTTCCCCTACTTCCCCGTCCCCCGCCCCCGCGCCGCTGGGGCCAAGGTTACCCCGACTCTGTGCCACGTGTGCCCCGCGCCCCTCCTCTGGGAATTTGGGGAGGACCTCGGCCGCACACCGCCATCTATCCTATCCCAGGCTTCTAGAAGCACCGGCCGCTCGCTCTCTCCAGGACAGGACTGATGCCAAGAACCCAGCCTCATCCCCAACCCCCCTCCAGGACAGAGCCGGGAAGCAGGCGGGGCCGACTGGCGGAGGGCGGGGCCGACGGGGAGGGGGCGGGGCTGACGGCTGTGCAGTGGGGTTGTCTGCCCTTGCGCCTGCGCAGCCTTTTGGCGGAGGCCTGTGCTAGGTCCTAGGGTTGCAGCGGCGGGTGGCTGGGGCGTCTAGAGAAGGGAAGGGGAATGGGGTAGAGCAGGGAGCGCCTGGGTTCCCCGAGGCAGCCCCAAGTGAGCCCGAGTATTTTCCTTATATGATCAGGCCTCTTGTAGCCGGCGCTGCTGGACTGGAGCCTGAGAGGATTATGAAAACGTGGCAGGTGATGGGGTCAGGGGACCTGGAGCGGGGAGCTGAGGGGAGAGGGACCGAGAGAGAGGCCAGGCTTGGGGGCGGGGACAGATTTAGGGGTACACAGGCCTCCGGCTGTGAGCCCTGCCAATGATGACATGACCACTGCGCAATCTGAGTTCTGGGAACCAGGTGATGGAGTGTGCTGCGAATACTGAGGCCAGGCGAGCTGGAGGCGGCCTAAGCAGAGAGGGAATGGGGGGCGGGAGTGGGGGATAGCAGCTCAGGGCCCTGAAGGGCGGCCAAGTGGCCTGGGCTGAGCGTGGGAACAGGGCGTGTGTGGTTCTGTTGCTTTCTATTAACACTGTCTATCCTTAATCTGGCTTTGTGTATGTTTCGCGGGCTCCCTTGAAGTGGGGTCTGCCTTTTTAATCTAATCTTTTCTCTCCCGTTTTTTTTCCTTAACAGGGTTACCTGCTGTTCTGGAACTCGTCCTATAGACTAGGCTATGAATTATGTGATTTCGCTTAAATGCTGGGATTAAAGGCGTGCTTCACCACACCCGAGTTTAACCTACTTTTTTTTTTTTTTGTGAAAACATTTGTGAAATGTTTGTGAATACAGACAAGTGGGAAGGTTCGTGTCGGGGAACATACTGTTTGCTGGTTCACATAAAAATTTCACATTTACTTCACCTCGTGAACACTTCGCCATGTGTTTATAGTTTTCTAGAGAGGAATTTTTATGTTGTCACTGTGCAAAGCTCAAGCTCTTACATAGGTTCTTCTGTTTCATCTGCCCTCCAAGTCACTACCAAAAGGGACTTCCATGTTTACTGTTGACTGTAATTATAAATGCGAGTGGGCCCTGAGAAAATCAGAAAATCAAAGTATGTGTAAGAATATCCGCAGTTTCAGTGTCAGACAAGGAATTGAGGCATTTTCTTAACCAAATGACCAAACTTAGAGTCACCAGTCAGGAGACCATGGACTCTCTTGTGCACGGAGGACAGAACTCGATTTTAGAATTCTTCCCCTAAATGCCCTGAATCTAATCAGGCCAAGACAAGCCCCAAATTAACTGGCATTTAGGAGACTGGCTTTTGGAGGGTTTTTGTTTTGTTTTGTTTGTAGTTGTGCACAGAAATGTTTAAGGGTGAAGATTTAGTATCTGCAACTAAAGTCATGCAGGGCAAAAATGGATAGAAACAGTAGCAAGAAAGAAAACATGGGAAGATGTTACTGAAGAATGGAAAAGTGTCTTATGCTCCATTCTGTTTCCCATTTGTTCTGGAGATTGACATTCTACACACACACACACACACACACACACACAGTCTCCTTCAACTAAGCTACAAAGTTACTTAAAGTATTCTCTACAAAGTAGTTTAATAGTAATTTAGGTAGGTACACCTGTAACATTATGCCTTTCAAAATATCACTTAGGGGTCTAGACATGGGACTTCTGAGGTAGTTTTACTGTTATGTTCTTAACAGGGTTAGCCTCCAGTGTTATTTATCTCTTTCTGTCGTTAATATTGGAGGGGAAGATGTGTTCATATAAAACTGGAAATTGGTCAATTGTAAGTCTGTCAATTCTACTGTTTAAGAGTTTATCATGGTCTCAGAACGGTCCAGCTTCTGTCCTTTCTCCCACACTTTCTGAGCCCCGTTTCCATGGTTCACACAGTTTCCCCCCCTCTTGCTGTAATATTCAGCGTTGCTAGAAGTTACAGTGCTGGCAGTTGAGGAGAGCAGGTGCCATTGCGGGAGCTGCAATAGTTTTACAATGAATGTATGATGCTGATACTGTGGCACATGCCTGATGTCATAGCACTTGAGAGAGAGGTTGAAGGAGATGTTAAGTTCAGCATGGACTAGATAAGGAGACCCTGTGTCAGTGCAAGTGGGAGGCTGCTGATGCGCACAGTCTGGTTTGGTGAGAACTTGAGTTACACGGCAAACAGTAGCTCTGCTGCTGTGGTTTTTACTTACAACAAATATCTGCTCTCCAGGAGGTTCAGGTTGCCAAACAAGGATAAAGAAATCAACTATAGACATGAAATGACTGGCACTCACTTGAGAACTTGCTTATTTTAAGTTTACCCTGTTTTAACGAGTTCTGGTGGCTACGAGGCCTTGTCTTGGCCTTGACTTGAGAGCCTTTTTCCTTTTTTATTTGGTTGTAAGCTGTTGGCAGTTTCTAAGAAACCTTTGTTAAAATGTCATGTAGCAATATGACTTAGAGCAAATCTTGCTGCATCCTTGAGTAAAAGTTTAGCCTGTAAAGCCATAGTGTTGGTGGAAATTGACAACATTAGGTGTCTACTAGTCAGACAGCTTGAGAAACACATTTGTAGTTCATGCTTGTGCTAGGAGGGAAGTGTGCATCAAGGACAGAACTCAGGGAATTGACTGGTATCTCAGCAAGAAGGTGGTAGAGTTTTGTGTTTGGTTAGGGTTCAGAGAAGCAGAAGTGCCTGTCTGGAGGTGGGATCATTAAGTACTAGTAAGTACTAGGCTAGCCAAGGTACACAGTGAAGTCTTAAAACAAATAAATAGAGATCTAGTCTAAGGTAAGGAAAGTCAAACTAAGACTACCGTGATGTCATTGGACAATACAATGTTACGGGTTTCTGTGTGAGAAAATTCGTAGTACCAGAGGTCTAAGCTTTAAGAGATTGATTAGAGCTTGGCCAAAGCCATGCTTTGTGAAGAAGTGCACCTCTCATAGTAGCTAGGATTTGTAGTGTTCCATGGTTTCTTTTTGCCTGTGCTTAAATAAACATATGTCGACTTGTTTCATCGCATCAACCACAGCTGGTGTGGGCATTTTGTAAGATCATATGTCAATCTGGTAGTGCCAACCACGTGGGCTTTAGTCAGTTCCCAGGTTTGGAGCTGCTTTTCCTTCTCAGCCATTGACTGGTAAGAGTATCATGTATAAAACACAGCCTGACATGACATTTTAAAGGTGAAGGCTTCCTTTGTATCCTACTGTCACCAGAGAAAAGGAATATGCCCTGTGGTTGAAATCTGGATTCAGAGACTTTTTGCAAGCACACTGGGAACATTACTGTTTTTTAAAATGCAGAGCTGGAGACAAAACCTGGAATCTGCTACACGCTGGGCATGCCTTCTACCTGTAAGCTACACCTTTGCCCACGGTGAACATTTAATTTCGATAGCGGTTCCTAGTGAGGAATGTCTGAGCACAGCATCTATGAAGGTGCCTTATCTTACACATTTAGGGCTGGAGATGTAAATTTTACCAACTCCCAGGTGCTGCCAAAGGGAGCACTCCCAGGGCGTTTTGTATATATGCTGCCAAAGGGAGCACTCCTGAGTGGTTTTATATATGTACACCGAAGGGAGCACTCCTGGATGTATGTGCTGCCAAGGGAGCCCTTCTGGGTGGTATTGATGCCTTTTCCTAGGTAGGAAGTAAGAGTAGCATGCTTCAGTCCAGATGTTTAGTTACTGGTCTGCTTTATTTTTGACTCCTTACCGACCTCTCGACCTCACATAGCTAACTTCCCTGACTCCATACCAGCCTAACTTCCCAGGCACAGGTTTCCCATCGTAAGGAGCTCTTACTATTATATGCAGATTTTAGAGTGGTCAATTTTTACATTTAAAAAAAAAAAAGCATTGAGATCTTAGTCATTATAGGGTACAGCCAACACGGTGTTGTCTTCTTATCAGTGGAAATGATTTATTTCTGAGATCTTAGACAATTTTATCACCAGCTTAACACCACCTCTACCACAGTTAAATGTACAATTTGTTAGGTCTGTCTCTGGGCTCTGGTCTATCAGTCTGCTAGTCTTATCCCCAAACTGCCTTGAATTCCACAGCTCTAAAGTACTTGCTCAACAAACCTTGCTGTCTTCTAGAGAAAGTCCTCTTCCATCCCTAACAGAGAGGTGGCTGTGTGCCAATCCCTAGTTTAATCATGCATAACTGAAGCTAGGCCCGAGGATGCAATTTCTCTAGGGAACATTAACAAATAGTGAATGAGGAGGTTGTTCTGGAGCATATGCTGTGCGGGCAGGAGGATCTGAGTTCAAATCCGTATTACATACAAAAAAGCTGGATGCACAGGAGTGCGTGCCTGTAACCCCAGCACTGGGGGACAGAGATGAATGGATATTGAAAGCTTGCTGCCTAGACCAGAAAGTGAGCTTCCAGTCCAGCAAGAGTCCTTATTCCATCTTGTCTCAGTGGAATAAAGTAGAGAGTGGTAGAGGAAGATATGGAACATCCTCTCCTAGTCCTTCCACATGAACTGGTGTGGGCAGGTGCTCTCTCTCTCTCTCTCTCTCTCTCTCTCTCTCTCTCTCTCTCTCTCTCTCTGAAGAGGTTAGGAGAGACAACTCAGAGTAAAATCACTTGCTCAAAAATCATGAGGACCAGAGTTCAGTTTCCAGCACCCGTCTGACAAGCCAGGTGACAGAGCAGAGCCAAGCTAGAAGAGTCTCTGGGGCTTGTCGTTTTCCAGCCTAAGAGAGAAAACAGAGCCCCAGGATCAGGGATGAGGCTCTGCCTCAAAGAACAGGCAGAAAGATTGAGAATATTTAGACGATCTTCTCGGTCCCCCATGTTCACACAAGTGCTTACATGCCACATACAACTGCATACACTTACAGAGATGCACATGCATGCATGCATGCATAGAAATCATAAAAATGTGTAAACTTTAGCCAATACGTTTAGTCAAGCCATCATTTTAAATTTCATTCAGATCTGATACACCACTTTATTCAAAAGTATTTATTTCCACACATTTTTATCCACCGTGGAATAATTACAGTAACCTTTACAAGCATTTTTCTATAACACAGCTGTAGTTTACAGACTTTCCTAAAATGAAAACAAAACAAAACAAAACATTTTCAGTAGCATTTCTTCTGTAGTGTTTGTTAGCTTTACCCTGAATATTTTGTGAAATTCCTCAGAGAGGCAAGCCGTCATCTAAATGCCAGTTGATTGCAAAATGTTATATCCAAATCTGGATCTTTAATGGTATGACTTCAGACAGCAGTCAGCTTCCAGTGGTCAATCCCCTGTGTTACAGTGTAAGTGTGGACCCATGTGCCATGGCTCACATGTAGAAGTCAAAAGGCTACTGTGGGCTCTGAGGAGTGAGCCCAGGGTGCCAGGCTTGCGTGGCAAGTGCTTCTTACCCCATGAGCCATCTTTTTTGTCCCAGGTCTTATTTTAGGAAAACAATTTTTAGTATCTACTGATGTTCATTATGAAAAAAAAAAAAAAAATCTTGTCGTTGGCCTTAATCTTATTTCCTACACTCTGTAATTCCAGTTCTGTGATTGTGGCATCAGTGTGTCAAAAAGGAAATCTTGATTATTTGACTCATACAGGAAGTTAACTTTAGAAACCAGCTGCAAACATTTTGAGGAGAAATAGAAGCTGCTGTGGTGGAATGAATAGGCTTGGCCTCCATAGACTGTTGGAATGCTTAGCCCACAGGGATAGCACTGCTGTGGGGTGTGGCCTTGTTGGAGGAAGTGCATCATTGTAGAGGTGGGCTTTGAGGTCTCATACTTAAGCTGGGCCTAGTGTGACAGTCTCCTGCTGCCTACAGATCAAGATGTAGAACTCTCAGCTCCTTCTCCAGCACCATGTCTGCCTGCACACCGCCGTGCTCTCCGCCATGACGATAATGGACTAAATCTCTGAAACTGTAAGGCAGTTCCAATGACATGTTTTTCCTTTATGGGTGTTGCCGCAGTCCACGGTGTCTTCACAGCACTGAAACCCTAAGGCAGCTGCTGGGCTGTCACATTTAGCAGCCACTTACTCAGTGGTCAAGTGTTCGAGAATTTAGTTAATGGAAAGAATTGGACTCCAATTTATTGCCATAATTCTCAATGCATTCATAGTTAAAAGCACTTAACATTTTGTCCCAAGAAAAACCAGGGGAAGCAGCACCTGTGACATGTTCCATGGAGGTAGGAAAAGCCTACCATTGGGTCTGACCTGTCAGAGGACCTATAGGAACCCTTAACTGCAGCTGGGGTGGCCAGGGAGAATGTCTGCTCCAGTGACAACTAATATGGAAATACACCTGTTACTATAGGGACATGGTTAGTGCCTATATGATAATCCTCAAAACACAAATGTTAGATTTATGAATATGTGATTAGTCTTTAAGGTGTGTTCTTTCACGAGGTAAATCAGAAGTCCACAGGATGCTACACCATACGTTAAGTTCTTCCCACAACAACTTCTTCTGGGAAATACGTGCTAAGTCAGTTATTGCAACTGCTAAAGGCACATGGCAGGATTGTGATTACTCAGAAGCAAAAGCACTCAGTGAAGACCTCAAACCTGCGCTGCACTTACTTAAGTTCAAAGATAGTATTGACGGCATGAAGTTGGGAAGTGTTTAGAAGTAGCTTTAAAAGAGGAAGGGAACTCATTGCGGGGGGGAGGGGGGGGGAGGACACAGAATAAAAATGTCTAAAAAAGATTAGCATTTCTCAAAAGGTCCATTTCAGCCTCTGAGGATGAGGTGAGGTAGGGAGGCCATGATGCCCTCCAGCCGCCGTACTTGTGAAGTATTCCTGTCCTCTGCAAGAGACTCAAGCTGTTACTTCATGCATGTTACCCACTTCCCCCATTTGACTAATTACTAAGCTTTTAACTAGTGACCAACCAGTGACAGGAGAGTCATGCCCCACCTTGGGGAATGGTGTGGGGGGGGATGATGATTTCAGACTATATCCAAAGTCAGAGAGCCATATTTAGGAAGTCATGGCTTCTTAAAAATGCTTAGCAGGAAGGCATTTTGGGAGTTCTTGAGGGTTAAGGAGAGTGTTTGCATGAGTCAATTTTGAACACTAAAGTGCATGCTAAAGCAAATTATATTCATAAACAACTTTAAAAAGGTAGCCACAGGTAGAACTGTTTTAAACTGGGTTCCCAAACAGTTTACATTTGGGGGTTGAAAGGTCAGATACAGATGTCAGGGGCTGTAACTGAGAGCAGTGGGGGGGGTGGGGGGGGGGGGAGGCTGTTCCTGGAGACAGATACCTAAGAGCAGCTGGGTTGCTTCCTGTGGCCCCAGAAGGGATGGTGCAGGACACAGTGCAGGGGACAGTGCATTTGTTGCCGGATTTAGTCTCCTGCTTGTCCCCAGCAGGCAAAGAGGACATAGACCTGTAATAGCACAGGATTTTAGGGCTTGGGGTGTGTTGTATTCCCCAAAACCTTCTAAATTGGGTGACACTTGAATTCTTTTAAAGTATGGAGAGATCTCAAGCTCTTCTAAGGTTTGCAAACCACCCGTGACTGTCATAGGAACAGCATACTCTTAATAAATATGGATTGTAGCAATGGGTAGAAAGACCATATAGGGTTGTCTAACCAAACCTCTGTTCTTGAGTCCAAAAAGGTCCCCAAAAGCAAGACAAAATTCTGAGGCGCAAACACATAAGCCTGTTACATCATTACTAAATATTCTTTTAAATCTTTTATTTCATAGCAGAGTATTTATATTGATTTTAAACTTTGAAAAAAAGTGTTGAAAATAACTCGGAAGTGAAAGCTGGTCTAAGCTATTGTAGTCTTTCAAAGCAGTTTAAAAAAAAAAAAAACACAAATCTTTGGGTAAGACTTAATGATCACGCAGTCTCCTTCAGAGGCTCTTCAGACCACTGGGTTCTTGAGTCTGTTTCCCTTATGGTCTTGGGGCCTGGAATCAGCAGCACACTGGCTTGGTTTTATACCTGCAAATAAAAGCTCCTCATTCTCGTGTACCATTTCCATACTTGTATTGTTGCAGAAACTTACTGCCTCTCAGGGCGTTGACTAGCAGTGGAGACAGCACTTTTCTGTCTTTCTCACCCTTGGCATCTGTGACGGCAGCATGGCTAGTGCTCCCACACACCTGAGACATCAAAAGAGCTTGAGCCTATCGACGGCTGGGTCATCCAGTTTGCTTAGAAACAATGTTCAACAGGCTTGGTCTGGAGGTCATACCAGCACCCCTCACTCAACAGGCATCAGTGAATATTAAGTCACTGAAGGATTCTCCTGAGGCGCAGGCCCATGCTTTTGTTCTCAAAGCATCTTACCCCAAGATCATCCACACCTTTGGTTTTTCAATATATGTCATTCTTATGGTTATTGGTATCATTATTTCTTGAAAGACTCACGAAGGCAATTTCCATCATGTGTTTTTAATATTATCTTAGTTTGGACATTCTCAAGTTATATACAAAGATCAAAGCTAGGCACTTCCACTCTCTAGAACTGGCATTTTTATATGGCGACTGGAGCTACACAGTGGCTATTCGTTCTGATGTGTCTTGGTTTAACCTGAAAGCACAGCGTTAACGAATTGTCTACATTCAGAGTGTTTTCTGAGCAGCATGTACAAAAACTAACGACAAATGTGCGCCCCACTGTTCAGTTCCATGCTCCCCGCTGCCGGTCTAACACGGTTTGATCTACACTGGGCATATTTAACAGATCTAGCATTCTCTCAGCTGACAGCCTCAAACCCGCATCCTCAGACTTCATTGAGAAACTCCAGATTGAGACAGGCCGGGATGTGGATGGAGTCCATGGTCAGAGAAGACGGGTTAAACGGGAACAGAACAGGAAACACGTGCTTGGAGTCCAGCAGCAGCTGCTGAGGGTCATTCCTCTCCTGTAGCTGAGCCTGTGGAGGGAGAGTAAGAGCACGTCAGGTTTAGAACTACGCAAAATAGCCAGTTTCAGTGACTTCACAGAAGTGAGGAAGCATACGGTATGGAAAGACTTATAAGATGATGTGGGAGGAGTGCGGAGTGGGGACAATGTGGGCTCCTTGTGTCCCTGAGGCATGCCGTGGAGACAAGTCCTGATCTAGGTTGTTGGAGCTAACCAAGCACCTTACTGTCTCTATTTTAACATGGTTTTGAAGCTTCCAAATAAGGGAGAAGGTGAAACTATCTTAGGTACAAATTCCAAGGGAGGACTGTCGCCGCGTGGGTAGACCAGATCCTAAGGCAATGGTTCTAACCCTTCCTAATGCTGTGACCCTTTAACACAGTTCCTTGTGTTGTGGTGACCCTCCAGCTGTAAAATTATTTTCACTGCTACTTCATAACTAATTTTGCTACTGTTAAGAATCATAATATAAACATCTGTGTTTTCTGATGGTCTTAGGCAAGTCCTGTGAAGGGTGGGGTCAGCCTCCCCGCAAAGGGGTCGTGACCCACAGACTGAGAAATGCTGATCTAGAGGCAGACTCCATGTTCTGAACAAATGTCTAAGTCTTCCTATGTTTTAATTTTGTCATATTCAGAATGGAACATCATAGAACGTGCCAAGGAGGCAGGCAGCGTAGGATCAGCCCCTCCACAGAAGAAGTTACTGAGTTTGAAAGAGTGATGTCAACTATTCCAAAACTCCTTTTAGAGAGCTGATTTTAACCATCCTTCAATGAAGAGAGAAAGAGGCTGATCTTTGTAAGCACGTGGGTGAGCCTGCTTCTATGCCCCATTCTTCAGCTTCAAGTGTGGCTGGGGGCGGGGGGTGGGGTGGGGAGAAGCCCACAGTCCTGGATTAGCTGGGTAGCACCAGGGAAAGCACTGGGGTTTGACCTCTAAACATCTGATCTTGTGCTCTTTGGTTCGTCTGCTGCATCCAGCATGGATACTTGTCTTGGATAAAGTTTCTCTCAGGGTCCAGTGATTTGTCTTAGTGCCATCAATTAGAATATTTAGAAGAACAAATCCTCTTCCCCTCCCCTTCTCCTTGAAGCCAAATGTTTAAAGAAAAATACAATAACCAAACTGAATTCACTACAGGAACTCCACAGAAAAGCTGCACTGGTAGAAGGGAGAGCGGTGACCTACAAGATAAATCAGAGTCATCTTCCTTAGAAGTCAGCTAGAGCTGAAGTGACCAAGTCTAAGAAAGAAAAAGAATGAGTAGAGCCAGGTATGGTGCTGCACGCCCTGTAATGCCAGCACAGGGGAAGCAGAGGCAGGGGATCAGGGTTCAAAGTCATCCTCAGCTACATAGCAAGTTTGAGGTCACCCTGGACTATGTAAGACCCTGACTAAAAACAGACAAACAGAGCTTGAGAGTCCAGGAAGCAAAGTATCAACATGCATACTATAGAAGTCCCAAAAGGAAATGAGGGAAAGGGGCAGAAAGTCATTTAAATGAAACTAACCCAGCCCCAACCCAATGGGCAGTGTGTATGAGTACATCCAAGCTCACTGAACTTTGAGCAGGATAAACTCACACACCGAGACGTGCAAACTCTCAGAACCCAAAGATGGGGAATCATAAAAGGCGCCACAGAGAAATGCATTCGTCAGAGAGAGTATCCTGAAACGAGGGTAACAGTTGATTGTTCACCAGAAGCCATGGGTGTTAGAAAACAACAGGATGACACAACACCAAGGGAAAAAACGAACAACAAACAAACAATCAAAATCATCTGGCAAAATTTCCTTCAAGAACAAAGGGATATTTATGTCATTTCTGGAGACAAAGACATTTTGAGAAACAGAGCCGACAGACCTCTCATGCCCAGACAGACTGAAGGGAAGAGCTGCTCCCCATCAACAGGGGGACACTTCAGTCTCCCACTGATGACACAATACTGTAAGGGAGCAAGTCTGTTTGCTGAAACTTTGCTGAAGACTGAAGGACTCTTTAGCACGGACATGTTAGACCACTGGGCGCATGCCCTTGAGGAGAACAGGGACCCTGGACCTTGCTGTCTCTTGCCTCACTTGCTGTGCAGTAAGCAGGTGTTCTCCGCCTACCGAGTTATGGTTAAGTAACAGACGAGAAGAGCCAGGCTAGTCACCATGGACTAAAATATCTGAACAAAAATGAACCTTTTCCCTTGCAAGTTGTGACACTGTGACAGATAGCTAAATCACATACACACAGTTGCCCCTTGGGAGAGAAGGACAGCATGCTGGTCCTAAAAGGCTCTGAGGATCAAGAGTTGATAATTCAATACACCGAGTTCAGTTGCTGGCACCTGGCTGGTACTGTATTTGTCACTGGTATTCATTTTGTAACATCCTGCTTTGTTTTTCGTACCTGGGAATTAACCATTAACTGTTGACCCATGAACTCCAGGCAGGAGACGAACTTGTAACTAATGCCCCTGATCTGCAGGAGTGTGGCCAAGAGGAAGATCTACACATTCTCATCAGGAAAATACAGATCCTGCCCTATCAGCTTGAGACACAAAAATAGGTTGTTTCGGTTTCTTCCCCTAGTTGAGACAAGACACTATTGTTTCAAATAGTGACAATATCTTGATATAATATAGCTTTCTCGAGTTCCAATGTTACCCAACTTTAGAGTGGGAAGGCCTAGGGCTCGTATTTGCTCAGTACCTAAGCAGCTGGCTTCTGCCACTGTAGGTCTCAGGGCACTTTATTGCTCCACTTAAGCCTTGAAACAGGCTGAGACCTTGCCAACAGGCAAGTCCCAGCAGCCCTTCACTATGAGAAGGAGAGCCATGAGAGTGCAGGCTGTGAAGAAATGGATCCCCAGGGACTCAGGAATCTCAGATTGTTCTCATTTTGTTCAGTCACCAGGACAATGACAGAAAGTGCTGCTTAGGCCTCCAGATGTCGGCCACAAACAGCTCACACACTGGCATCTGAAGAGCAGGGCCACAAATTCAAAGTAATATAGTTTGACATAATGGTTGGATAAAAGAGGGGAGAAGCCTGGGAGGGAGGTTAGGCCATTTATGGAGGGAGACACAAGTTTCACTAAACCACAATGCCAGTGGTGGCTCTGGTGGCACCTGGTATGGTCTCGTACTGGTGGCTGCATTTGGCCCTGCTGCATTGGTTCTTACAGAACAGCCTCTCAGAGCGCTTGGGTTCCCACATCGTGGGCTCTACTGTTTAAAAGCCCTGCAGAATGCCTACCTAATTTTTGACAAAGGAGGCAAAAATATACTCTCGGGGAAAAAGCCCATTTAACAAATGGTGCTAAGAAAACTGGATTTCTTATCTGCAGAAAGTGAAATTAGATTTGTGATTTTCACCTTGTATAAAATCAACTTAAAATTAATCACAAACTTTAATTTTAAACCCCAAGCCCTGACACTTTTAGAAGAAAACACAAGATATTAGAAGAGGCATGTTCCACTGGAACACCAGCTGCGTGGGAGCCAGGCCCAGCACCAACAGGTGGACTATGCGAAAATAACCCTCTGTACAGCAAAGGGGACTATGAGCTACACTAACAGAAGGGCAGTGGAGCTATAGCAACCACACTCAGACAAGGAGCAAATAGTCAAGTTATAAACAACCGCAGAAATTAAACAGCAAGGGGACAAAACTGCCAGCAATAAATGGACCATGAACTGAATATACAGCTTACACAAAAAATAACCAATAGCTACCTTGAAAAAGGGCTTAACGCCCATCATCACCAGGGTCATGTAAATTAAAACGGCTTCGACATACAGTCTTACCCCAGTTAGAGTGGCCATCATTAAGAACTCAGAGAAGAGGAGGGACCCTATGCACTGTTGGTGGTGGTGCAAATCAATACAGACATTATGGAAGTCAATTTGGAGATTTCTCAAAAACATAAAGAGAACTACCATATGACTCAATTATTTCACTCCTGGGTATGTACCCAGAGAAACTCCATTCCCTACTACAGAGATATTTACGCCCCATTTTTATTATTTATTCACTATAGCAAAAAATTGGACCTATTTGTCCACAGATAATAGATAATGAAAATTTGGTAACATATTTTACACACACACACACACACACACACACTGGAATATTACTCAGCACTAAAAAATGAAGCTTAAAAGATTCAGGGAAATGGATGGACTTTGAATGTATAATATTACATGAGGTCACACAATCTCAGAAAGAAATAAAAGAAACCACACGTTCTTTCTCATGCAGAGTCTGGCCAATAACATATGTAAACAAAGATACCTATGCACACAGTATAACATGAACAACAGAGAACAGGAAAGGGGTAAGGAAGGACCGAATGCAGGCAATGAGCACGGGCTATGAAAGAGGATGGAGAGCCAACTTCATATCTAATTCTGTCATGGGAGTTTTGTTTGGGGTGATAGACGAGGGCATACGAGATATTCAACACTGACTGTAAGTTCTAATGTGAAAACTCACAGCTTCCGTTCTGAATGTGAATTCTAACTGTATGTGAGCTCATTAATAGACTTTGGGTCTGGTTAATTTCTCTGCACATTTTTAAAGCAATAAAGGTTGTGAAAAAAAAGCCTTAACATGTAAGAGATTTGGGGTGAACATGAAAACGGGGCCAATTAAAGAGGCTGAAGGGGCTCAAGGCACACATGGTTGACGGAAACTCAGACAGTACGTAGTGTCGCGCAGAGAACCCCTGTGAGCCCGGGGCAGGTTAGCAGCTCTCAAGCTTACATTATACAAGTTTTAATATTTAAATGTTTATGAGTTCCTATGTAATGCTTCAGTAATCCTGGTGTGTGTGTTTAAACATGTATGCTGTATCCCAGTACACAGGCAATGGTATGTCTAACAAGAAGCTTTGGCTACTGGTCACGAGATCAAGTGTGGTGTGGGTGGGAGTGGGGTGAGGGGCTCACTGCTCACCAGTACCTCCGAGCACTGCACAGGAAGAAACAAGCCATGGCTGGCAAAAAACCAGTTTTGGCAGGATTGCTATATTTTCTGATAATATTTAACCCTTACCCTCAAGGATGTTTTTTCTATGGCCTTCATCCCTTAGACCTGCAGTCGGCTTGGGTTTTATCAGTCAACTTAGACCTGACCTCCCTTCTTGCAAACGGTGCTGTTTAAACTGAGTCATGGTTCTCTCCCCCACGTGGCTCAGGTTCAAATCCAAGAATGACTTCTTGAACCTACACTTTTGCCTGAATTGCTTTTCAATCTTCCACAAAAATCAGCAGTGGGTCGGGGTATGTCATGGCTTCTCTCTGTCTCCCAGTTCCTTCTCTGCTTCTTCTAGCCCCTGCTCTCACTCAGCGCCCTCCCTCTCCCACTTCGGTAGATCCGTTGTGGGGGTGAGCTGGCCCGCTCTGAGGGCTGTATGCTCAGCATGCCCTGGCATTTCCCACTGCCCTTGAGACAACCACCACCTTTAGTCTGACTTGGCATCTGTCCCTTGACCTCTGTCATCTCCACTCAAATACAAGGCTAAAGTTCATTTATTCTTTTCCATGGGTCTTTTCAGAGCCAGGGCACTCTTTAGAAACCTCTAGCTCTTTTTTAACTCTTGGAACAAAATCCCTAGCCTTACAAAGGAGAACAGCATTCTCTACCAAAGTTCTTGATTTCTGGGGGTTCTTTAACAGTTTTGATAAATCCTTATTTCCCCAGTCTCCTCTTCTGGTCATGTTCCCCCACTTCCTATCCTTGGATCGTGCTGGCAAATACAAGGTGTCTGTCCACGTATCCCCTCCATGTAACTATCCATGTAACTATGTGTTCCCTCCGTGTAACAATCGGAGAAAGGAGTCCTGCTTTGTGAATCACTACTGTAACCAGCTCCTGTCAGCCACTGTCACACAAGAAGGTCCTCCACTGGACCCAAACCTCACCGGGCTCAACTTGAGGAAGCTCAGGTTTAAGTTAAAACCTCACATCTCAAGATGGATCTACATATACATCTCTTTGATATGTTTTTTCCTGCCTATACCCAAAGGCAAATACTGTAATTATCAGAGATGACATTTAAGAGTACAGATTGTAGTCTAAGAGAATGTTCTTAGTTCCACGAGGGTGGAATTGATACTAAGCTCCCTTGTTAATTCCATCTGGTGTCTTGATTTAGCAAGGTGTTCCTGGAAAACGAGGCACTTGAGTCAAAAAGCTGGGAAGGAAAGATAAGGCCATGCATCTGTGTGTGTGCAGTCAATGTTACTGTGGACGCTGAGGTTCCTGTGTGTGTGTGTGTGTGTGTGTGTGCAGTCAATGTTACTGTGGACACTGAGGTTCCTGTGTGTGTGTGTGTGTGTGCAGTCAATGTTACTGTGGACGCTGAGGTTCCTGTGTGTGTGTGCGTCAATGTTACTGTGGACACTGAGGTTCCTGTGTGTGTGTGTGTGTGTGTGTGTGTGTGTGTGTGTGTGTGTGTGCAGTCAATGTTACTGTGGACACTGAGGTTCCTGTGTGTGTGTGTGTGCAGTCAATGTTACTGTGGACACTGAGGTTCCTGTGTGTGTGTGTGCAGTCAATGTTACTGTGGACGCTGAGGTTCCTGTGTGTGTGTGTGTGTGTGTGTGTGTGTGTGCAGTCAATGTTACTATGGACACTGAGGTTCCTGTGTGTGTGTGTGTGTGCAGTCAATGTTACTATGGACACTGAGGTTCCTGTGTGTGTGTGTGTGTGCAGTCAATGTTACTGTGGACTCTAAGGTTCTCATACGTTTAAGGAGGAAGCCTACAAATGCAAGGTTTTCTAGCACAGTATAGCCAACATTAGTCAAGGGGGTAAAACCTGCTTTTTCAATGTCCTTTTGACTTTTGACCAATACTTTATAGAATTAACACTGGACAGCTTACCTGGATTGTTCGAATGAAGGACACTGTCACCCGTTCTTCAAATTCATTCAAGGGAGTGTAGAGGTTTAAAATTTTGACAATCTGTTGGAATGAAAGCAGAGTTCAGCACAGAACTTGACAAACTGAAGGCAACTTTGACATTTAAGACTCTGTGACAGTGGTGTCACAAAGTGTTTAACTCTCTGGACAGACCCCTCAAGGTGTGTGCTTAGGCCGCCATTTATAGTGTGTTTCTACCCATGGCTGACCCTGTGAGGCTTGAGCTCCTGTATGACGCTCATGTCCTCAATGCCCACCCTTCCTCTATGCTTGATGGCTAATACATGACTTCAGAAAACTCTTATCTGTAACCCCCAGCCTCTTTCCTGCCGGGAACCTATGGCTCTTCAGTAGAGAACCAGGATCTTGTATGAGAGAGGGCTTTCTTAACTGCACGTAACCACCCTCTCCTGCCTCTTCCTTAACAAAATTAATTTACAAGTGAGATTTTTCTTAACCACACAGTCTTTTGCATGCTCATCAACCATTTTGGTGGGAGTATCCTACTGTCTACAAGGCCCAGGACAGGCAATAAGTAAACTCACAGAAGTGAGACATTTACTGGTGCAGGGAGCTGGGAAACTAAGAATGTGCAGGTCTTAGGAGTTCTCAGGTTCATTTCAGAAGTCAGGAGGGAAGAGAAGCATGTGCCTTCACCTTACTGAGTTTGGTTGGCTGCAAAGGTATTCTCTGGGACGAATATGTATTTGATTGGGAAAGTCTGCTTTCCATTTACTGGTGTCTGTGGCCCATTTCTTAGAGGAGTTGTGACCAAAGGCAAGATCTAGGACTTTTATCTCTTTACAGACTAGTCATATGTCTACAACCAAATTATAGTATATAAGCACAATTTTGGGGAGAGGAATTTAAAATATTTAAGTACCTTTGAATTGCTAAGGCTTCATTTAAAATGATATAAATGGAGTCTTAAAATATGGCCATATAAAAATTACAGTTGTAAAGAAAATATATAGCCAGGCAGTTATGGCGCACGCCTTTAATCCCAGCACTTGGGAGGCAGAGGCAGGCGGATTTCTGAGTTCGAGGCTAGCCTGTTCTACAGAGTGAGTTCCAGGACAGCCAGGGCTACACAGAGAAACCCTGTCTCAAAAAACAACAACAACAAAAGAAAAAAATATATAAAGAAAGCAAACAGCTTCATGTTGACAGATTCAGGAAAAAAAAATTCTAGGTAAGGAACCATCTGGAATTGCTTTTTAAAAAATAGCAACATGAGGCCAGCAAGATGTCTTGTTGGGTGAGGGTTCCGGCCACAAGATGTCACATTGGGTAAGGACTCCAGCAACCATACCTGGTTATCTGAGGTCAATCCCCAGAGCCCACATGGTGGAAGAGAGAACCAACTCCTCTCAGTCAACCTCTGACCTCTGACCACACACAGCACATGTGAACATGCACATGTAATTTTAAAGAGTTATTACCAAGGTTTGTGGGTCTTGTGACTTAGTTCACAAGAAGGATCGGGGAAGTTACAGGGAACTGACATCGGGTTTTATAACCAAAGTGATCTCTGGTTCATCTTGCAAATCTGAACTGTGTCAATGGGGCTGGAAGCACACCACTAGAAAACTCCCGGCAAGAACAGACTGGAAGGGCGAGCGCTGGTCTTGAACCACTGTACCTGCTGGGTAGTGAGGGAGGTACACAGAGAGCAGATGGCCTCAGCATCCTCATGGGTTTTCTTCTTCAGCTGGAGGAGCTGGGCTGCCTGGATCAAGGGTTCCATGGTCTGAACTGCTCCGCTCTGGTGAAGGTTTTTTCCCCGAAGCCACTCTTCGAGTTGACTTATGTTGTACCTTAGCCAAGGCAGAAAAGGAAGCTGTTAAGCCTTTATTCATGGGGTGGGAGTTGGGAGATGGGACATGGGGAGGAGGGGGTACCTGCTGTGCTGTGTTGTGCAGGTGACAGTGCCCTCACTTCAATGATCTCATGTGGTTAAAAAGCTTGCAAGGTGGAGTAAGGGAGATAGCTCAGTTTGTAAAATGTTTGCCTTGTAAGCAAGAGGGCCTGAGGTTGATCCTGAGACCCTCACATAAACATAAAAACACACACACACACACACACACACACACACACACACACACACACACACGCGCCAAACAAACAACAAAACCACAAACCGGTAAGGTGGCACATAGTTGTAATCCTGGTGCTGGTCTGCTGGCAAGCCAGCCTAGACAGCTTAGGTGAGTTCCAGGCCAGTGAGGGCTTGTGTTTTGTTTGTTTTTGTTAGAGGTGGATGCTTGAGTTGTCCTCTAACCTCCACATGTTCACCCACACGTTTATGAACCACTATGTGCACACGTGTGTTAAAAAAGATTCGGCAAAGTGCCTAGAATTCAGTAACCATATATTGAATGAAGAATGAATAGTTGGATACATGCTTACAATTAAGCAAAGAAGGAATACCTAATGTGTCTATATAGATTAACAGGGAGGGAAGCATTAAATATACTGAATTATAATTTGACTTTAATTTATAACCATTCATACTTCCTTGACAGCCTTGATTAACTCCTGATCCATCCATCTTTCTCGCTGACCTGGCCACACTGCATTAGTCTTAAAGGGTATCTGACTGGGCATCTCTAAGCTAGTTTGGGCATCACTGCTGAGTGAACTTCACCAGTTAATAAGAAGGTAAAGGGTTTGAGTCATACCAGTTGTGGGAAGGGCTTCCAGTTAGATGCGGATTTCACCTTGAAGTCAGCTGTTCTGTGTTCTGACCCCAGCCTGTGTTGGGGCCCTCAGTCTCTGTTGGAGATTGGTTCTGATGCTTTGTCTTAATTTGGCTCCCCAAATCACATGGGAATCTAGTGTCCAGATGCTGAGGGTCTCTGTCCCCAATTGGTTTTTGATTGGTCAATAAAGTTCATAACAGCCAATGGCTGGGCAGGGAGATGAAGGCAGGACTTTTAGATTTCTGGGGACAAGGGAGGAAGGGAAGGAGGAGGAGGAGGAGGAGGAGGAGGAGGAGGAGGAGGAGGAGGAGGAGGAGGAGCAAAATTGCCATGATGGAAATGCAGAGAGTGCTTGCAGACATGTAAGAGTCAGGAAAAATGTCCCCAGGGGCCACTTCCCTCCAAATTGGGTCTGGAGTAAGAGAGATAAAATATAGACTTAGCAAGTATTAACTCAGGAATATCGGAGGGGCGTGTGTTAGTCAAATGGAGATACAGGAGTGTCCTGGCCATTGAATTAGTTAAGACATATCAAAATATAAAGGTTACATGTACGTGTGTGTGTTTTCATTCGAGAATCCAGAGAACTCTGGCAGGTGGTAAAAAGTTCACACCTGAGAGCTCAGAGCAGATTAACAGATTGCCACTACAGCTCTCCACATGCTGGCTGCTGGCGTGAGTCCCCTCTCACCTGAGTTGCATGCCTGTGCTCCAGGAGCAGGCATCTTTCCGCAGGAGCAGGTTGTTAAGAGTCACAGCGTTGATCATGTAGAATAGCTGTTTGAACACCTGCAGGATAATCTCGGGGTCCAGGCCCTGGTCACACAGAACTGTATGAAAAGAATTCATCTGGCGGATGATGGCCTCTAGGCAATACGAATTCTCTCCGTCCACCATGCTGGAGGAGCGCTTCCGGTAACCAGTTGGCCTCACACCAGACAGTCCCTGGATACTCTCATTTTCCAACATGGCAGAAACTGAAAGGAAGGCACGGTTAGAAGCTTGAATGTTCCCCTCAAAACTCTTCTGTAAGATCACTCAGGTCGGGCTGGAGAGATGGCTCAGCGGTTAAGAGCACTGACTGCTCTTCCTAAAGGTCCTGAGTTAAATTCCCAGCAACCACATGATGGCTCACAGCCATCTGTAATGGGATCTGATGCCCTCTTCTGGTGTGTCTGAAGATGGCTACAATGTACTCATATGCACAAAGTAAATAAATAAATCTTAGAAAACCCATTGATTTAAAAAAAAAAAAAGATCACTCAGGTCAATGAAACCATTCAGATATGCATGGGGTCAACATATGCAGAGACTCAATACATTTGGCAAAGAATTTTGAATCTAGTGAATTTCCATCTTGAATAAAGTAACTAGGGACCATAATGTTACTTAAACTCATTGGTGATTGGACAAAAATAATGGCTATGTACTAGCTCTGTCAAGTTTTCAAAGTTTAAGAGTTGAGCCAATTCTGGTAGGGTTCTAACCCAGGCACCAACTGTGTAACTATTAGGTTAGTTGCTTCAACAACCTTATTCAATAGCATTTCCCTGTGTACCAGGTGGTGCTTTATGGACAGGACCTCTTTCATTCAGCCAGCAGCCCTATGAGGCACTACCCACTTTACCAATGAGCAAATGGAAGCATAAAGATGGTGTATCATTTGGCTACAGAAATGCTGTTAGGAAGAGTGAGCACTAGGATTTGAACCCAGGTCTTACTCAGGAACTGGTGCAATCAACCAGATTATTCCAAGTTTTGAAACATATCCAGCATGATAAATCAGTTCTTCTTCTACTGGTCTATGGGAAAGACCTTAAAAGAAAACTAGGCAGGGGTAGGATTTGGTATGCATTTATCCCAGGAACAATCCTTCTGGATTGGTCCTTAATTCAGCCTGTTTGTGTTGTGAGGACCTAGAGATGCAGGTACACAGATCCAGGTTTAACTTCTGTCCCTGCCTTCATGGAGCACTGAGTGGCAAGCCTGTATCAGTCTATGTTACAATGTAGCTGTTCTTTCCATTCTGATTTCATGTTCAGCACTCAAGTGCACTCATTGCTGTGTGCAAAGTAAGTGAACAGGATTGCCCTGTGCTTCTGCAGCTCGATTCACAAGCACCTCCCTGGCAAGAAGAGACTGTCTTCATTGTGTTTGCACTCACACCATTATATTGCCTGTAGAAATTACTACAGAAAAAAGAAAACATTAGGGAGAGCTACCTCGCTCTGCTGGCATTGTGTTATTATAGTATGCTGTTGAAAATTCCCCAAGTCTTAAGCACAATGTGTAGTACTTCATGCCTTCCCCAGGAAGGCCCTGGCTTGGAGGTCACAGCTAGTAACACTTGGTTCCTGAAAGGCAAGGCAAGCCTGCCACAACCTTCCTTTTCCAGACTCCAAGATGTGTGCAGCGCCAGCTTACCTATCATAGGTTGTAACAAGCCCTCGGCAATTTTAATAAGTTGCTGATAGATCTGAATGGAAAGGTCGCTTAGCACCTGACGGTATTCAGTGAGGTCAAAGTTCTTGAGACAGTGCTCATTCTGCTTCGCAGTGTTCTGTGTCATGAAACCCTGAAGAGGAAAGGTGCACATCAATAAGCTTCTGGGGTCTCCCGGGCTCCATCTACCTCCTGGGCTTGGGTACTTTAACAACGTCCTATTTGCAGGGCTCCACCCTCAGGCCTTCCCTACATGTGTAAAGCTCTAGGAAACAGGAGGCCTTTGGGATGACCCTGGACCTTGAAGGTAGTGAAAATCTCATGACAGACAAGTCAAATTATGTAAACCAAAGGGCCTAAATCAATTGGATCCTCAAAATACAGTTAGTCCTATATATTGAGTACCCTAAATCAGAAAAAAGTAATAAAGGAGGGACTCACACTTCCTGGATGTTTATCTGATAATATCTGCGTTTAGATTTCCCTAAAATCTTAGGCTACACCGGGCCTTACAGGAATATGGCGTAGGCCGGGTTCTGTTTGTAGGAGACATCTACAGACTCTTGTCATTTTATCAGTTAATGGATGGGCAGAAATGCTTGGGGGATGGCACCGTCTCTTAGCCTGCTGTACTAAGAGGAACATGTAATCTGGACCAAGTACTAACATCACAAAGGCTCCTTTCTAGTTCCATCTTTTTTGTTTTGAGATGGTCTTGCTGTATCATTTATGCTGTCCTCACACTTGGGACACTCCTTCCGCAGCCTCCAACTGCTGGAGACGTGCGCCACTGAGTCTAGCTCCGAGGTCCTTTCCAGTCAGGCTGAGAGGAATTAACATCGAGCCAGAAAGATCAGTACTGTCATAGAGGCAGCCATTCCGCAATCTGTGACCCTTATCTCAAATTACAAGGCATTTTTTAATAAGAAAATGGGTGGAAACGGGAGTGATTGTTAAGGGATGGGGTCCTTTGCCCCTCTTTGCTGTTTAGACCACACAGAGTCGGTTACACTGGTTTATCTTGTTCCCAAGAACAGAAGCACAAGGAGCAGACCAGGGTCACAGAGCCCTTGGTCTTGACCTTTCATAACACTGTTGGAATACATGGTAATGGTGCTTATAGCTAATTGTCAGCCTGACAAAGGTCTAGGAGCACTGGCAGCCCGGCCCCTGGTGACAAGGCACACCCTGAATGTGGACACCATTTCAGTGGCTGGGCTCTGGACTGAACGAGAAGGCAAGAGGGAGCCAAGTACCACCTGCCTGTGTTTATCCCTTGCTCTCTGCATCTCTATGTGGATACAGTGTGACTAGCTTCAGGTTTCTGCTACCTTGATTTCTTACAACAGATGGTCAGTAACCAGGATTTGTGAGCCAAATAAACCCTATCTCAATAAAGTTTTTGTCAGGGCATTTTGTCACAAATGAAACTAAGACAGTGTGGAAAGCAGGAATCTTAACGAAATGCCACAAAGTGATCCCACACAGAAAGAGCGCACAGGGAACAGAAGGCATCCGACTGAAACAAAGGGCACTTATTCCACCTTTACCATCCCTTTCAGAGTAAAGTCAAGTGACCAAATCCAAGTTTTAATTCTTAAAGGGAGGCGGGGTCAAACCACATTCTAAAAATGACTGACTGGGGCAGAGATTAGTTCATTACCCTCTGGAGGAGAGGGTGTCTATTTTTATATGGCACAAAAGATTAAAATATTGTTGCACTGTTTTAATTCTTGCTACTCCTTGACTTTGGGCAGGGTTAGATGTGTGAACGTCAGGGAGAGCGAGCCGGGAGTGGAGACCTTATGGGCATGTGGGAGGCAGAAGGCACTGGTGAAGCTGAAGATACCAAGTCGCAGAATGGCAGATGGTAATCCCCCCAGGATAGGAATGTGAGTTCTAGATAAAGCTGGACTGAAGAGGTCCAGAGTAGAACATGAAATGATAGCCTCAGGTCAGTGAATCAAGTCAAGCATGAAGCTGGGCCTCCACACCAGTTTGTACCATGTGGCTCTGTATAGGGGTACGTCTCTTCTGGTGGCATTTTTATTCTGGAGTGGACAGAGCCCAAGAAACAGCCAAACACACCAGACACTTGACCTTTCTCCCAGTCTTCACTGATATGGTTCCTCTAGGGCAGCTTTAGAAATAGAGTCCTAAGGGTCCTCTAGGGAGTCAAGGGGCTTTCTGGCACTGTGTGGTTAAACAAACTCATTACAATACCTGTTCTATCTCTTGATTTTTCAGAGTTCTTGAGCCCAGTAAAACCCAGAGTTACCTGTGCCCCCACCCAGTCCTGCAAAGGTATTCCCACAATCCACAGTCCCAGTAGGTACCTCACAGACCTTACACCCATCATCTAAGGGGGAATCCATAACACCCCAAACTGCAAGTGGATAAACTGGGGCCCACCTTGGGGCGTTCTGCTCACTCCTCACCTCATCACCACTGTATTGCTTCAAACAGTGAAGGAAGCGGCAGGTGTTGGATAACCAGAATGATGTCATCTCAAAGTCATCATTATGCTTCTGTGGAAAGAAAAGCACAGCACTGGCTGAGTGACTCCCATTGGATTATATATATATCCCCAGTGCCTTTCTCGTTCTGTTTCCTGTGTCACCCATCAACTCCTGGGCAGCCCGATGGATGCAGAGAACTTTCCAGTCCCAGAAAAGATAACCTTTGCTGAGAGGTTTGCTGTTCCTTCACTCTCCAAGATGGTACAGACAGAGTCACTCCCCAGTCTCCTGATGCCCTGCACACATGGGAAGATCCCACTGACTCCCATGGGTGAAGACAGCGAAGCTGAGTGGTGCAAATGAAGCTTAGGTCCAGCAGCACCGGGCTCTAGTCTGGTCTGAAATGTGGACTGGCCAACTCTGATTCTGAGCTGTACAAGGCATGCTAGATAGCATAGCAGAGACGTATGCTGGTGTCCCATCGACGTTCAGTGGCAAGAAACTAAGTGACCAAGGCTACTTAGCAACCAATAGATAACTTGATCCATCCAGTTTCTGCATTACATCCACTGACTTCTCAGAACCCATTCTGTAAGTGTATTTATCTGACATTATTGAGAATGAGAATGAGCCGTGACATGAAACAAGGCTGACCACATAGGCGATGGGTCAGAACAGGCTAATCTAGCCCAGAGCTATGGAGGCCTCCTCCCCAAGGAAGTGACATTTGTAGTCCTAGGCTGCCTTAGACTCAAGCTGGAGCTTGTAAAAGAGGTCAAGGCCAGAGACACCAATCTGAGAGTAGTTATCAACATGTACAAGTGCATGATACACTTCACAGCAATTAGCAGATAGCATCGTGTATAGAGCCAGGGAAGGCGGGGCAGCTGCCAAGGGTTTGCAGTCAGGAGCTTGAGACTAGCTTGTTCTCAAATCAGGGATTATAGGCTCAAGGACCAGACGTGGCCTGGCTGCAGGGCTTTTGAGGGTGACTTCACCTCCTGGAAGCAGCAGTGTCAGGGAGAATCTGAATCAGTTTCTGACGCACGGTTGTCACTGAGGTCTAATCTCCCTCTAAAGTCCCCTTCCTACCACTTGACTCCAGTTCCTTGTAAAAAGGCCTCACCCTGAACAGGCTAGCTAGTGATGCCAGCAGCTGCTACTACATTCCCCAAGGGTCTTGTACCCTAAGGTGGCATTTGTGAGCTGTTTTACCCCCCACCGCCACAAGCAGCTGGTTCTGCCTCACCTTATAAACCTATGAATGGCAGAAGCTCTGCTGTGTCACCAACCAGGATCGCGTGCCCCAGACCCTTGGAATGGTGAGAGAGTATGGGTTCTAATTTGGTTCAGAGGTGGCACACATCCACAGCATCTATCCCAGTGGGCAGCCAGGCTTTCCCGGAAACACAGGCTCAGCAGGGAGGTTGCTGCAGGCCCCCATGAAGTTCTGTGCTTCCTGACATTTGCAGACCTCAACCTGCTTGGAGAACTGATAGGCGACCCAGAGAGTGTAACGGGCAGAACACAGACACAGAGAGGCAACGGAGGTGCTAGCTTATCTAGGGCTACTGGGGACTGGGCTACTGTCTGCACGGGCTCCTGACTTACCTTGAGGACTTTCTTGATGCCATTGATGGTGGAGCTCAGCAAGGAGTGGACCTTGAGGTCATCGTTGGTGTAATCCGCATGCCTAATGCACATATAGAGTATGTATGCAGGCAGACAGGGCACGGTGCCCGACAGCATCTGGGGCTTCAGGTCTAACGGAGAGAACATGTGAGTTAGATTAGAACACTTTAAGTGTCAGAATCCCTTGTCTCAAAAAAAGAAATGTTTGCATTATTTCTTTATAGCTCATGTAGGAATCCACTCCTCACAGGACTTGAAAGAGGGAAAAGAAACTGAGGTAGTGTGAAGCCCCTATGGGCTCCTGTATCCACACATTTAGTGTCCAGCTGCTGGTGCTGTTTGGGGGAAGTTATGGACCTCCAGAAGGTGGAGCCTTGCTGGAGGAAGTGCATCATAGGGGTGGTCTTTGAGGGTTTATAGCCTTGCCCTACTTCCTGCTTCCTCTCTCTGCTTCCTGTGTTCGGATGATATGGGATCAGCCAGCTTCCTGTTCAGGTGCCTGAGGCCACGCCTTCCTTGCCTTTATCAACTCTAGGCCTCTGGACCTGTAAGCCAAATGAACTCTGAGTTGCTTTAGGTCACCGTATCTTATCTCAGCAACAGATAACTGCTGTACACGCTCATCGACCCAGGCACCAGCAGCTGTGGACACTGTGGTCAAAAGAAAAAGTATGCCATGGCCAGGTGTAATGGAACACACTTTTAACCCCAGCACTCAGGAGGTAGAGGCAGGCAGATCTCTGTGAGTTTGAGGTCAGTCTGGTCTACATAGAGAGTTTCAGGTCAGCCAGGGCTACATAGAGAAATGATGTCTAAAAACAAACACCCCCACCCCACGTTCCTAGGTGCTTGTACTACAGTAGTAAAACAAAACAGGTCCCCAGTGATTTATCTACCACATGGATAAAAGGGCCACAAGTTACAAACTCATGCCATGGTCCTCAGGAAGGGGCTTACAGCTAGAGGCAGGCTATAAATGGAATCTGGGTCATGCAATGGGCTGAGAATGCACCAGAACTTCTGACTGGGTATAGTGGATTCTTTGATACGTGAAGGTTGGTATCAGGAGAATTTAGCAGTATTATATCTGATAGCAGATCGTTATGTTCCCAATGATAGCCAGTTGGCCAAGGGCAGAGAGGGCTGACAGTATCCATGGGTGTGATGTTTAGTTTCTTGCCAATTTGGCACAGGCTAGGGTCATCTGGGAAGAGAAAACTTCAATTGGGAAAATACCTCCTGTGGAGTAGCCTGGGGGTGGCATTTTCTTGGTCAGTGAATAGGGTGAGAAAGCCCACCACGCTGGGTGTGTTCCTTGATGGCAAAACAAAGCAGGCTGAGCAAGCTACAGGAAGAGAACCAGTAAGCAGCGCTCCTCCCGGTGTCTGCTTCAGTCCTGTCTCCAGGTTCCTGCCTTAAGTTGTCTTCATGATACAGTGCAATCATGATGGGCATGGCGTTTTACAGCAACAGGAGGCACATTTGAACAGTAGAGAGCTGTCAGTTTGGAATGATTTCCTGGCAGCCCTGAGGACTCACGGTTGAACTAGTCCAGCAGCGCACAGTCTGCCCTGCCGTCACATGGTGGAAGCCATGTTCGGTCTGCCCTGCCCCTTCTCCAGGTCCTCTCCTCTATCCTTTTCCCTGCCTTGGATCGTGACTCCATATGAACTCAGGAGGCAGAGGCAGGCAGATCCTGTGATTAAACTCATGCTCCTGGCCCCTCCTTCCCAACACCCCTAGGAAAGTGTCAGATGGACTTTAGTCTCCTGGGGAGCTAAGGAGCCAGGTTGAAAGTAGTGAGTCATGTCGAAAGAGCAGAGCAGCAGGAAGAGGCCTGGTACCCTGTAAGATGGTGGATGGGAAAGGGCCTCACACCTCACCGTGGCTCTGGCTCTATCTCAGCTCACAGCCGTCAATCTCATTATCCTGACCAAACCAAGCCTGGAAAACCCTCTGGGCTTGGAACTCCCAAATGGGACAGCCTCCCACTCTACCTGGGCCAGCAGCATCCTTAAGTCATCTGTCAAGATGATCAGGGTTGGGGTGGGGCTGGGCTGCATGTGTCTTCAGTTGATACACAGGTTACATCATTCTTTCAAATATATCCTTCCAGTTAGTGTTAATTACGGGCCACAACACTCTGGACGCATGATAAACATTCTGGCATTTTCTATGTTCAATAAATGGCTATAGATCGGCTCTTGGCTCTATTTAGAATGCCAGGAATGTTCATGGGGGGAGGGGGAGAGTGAATTTTATAACCCCACACTTCCAATCTCTAATGTCTTACTTCAAGCTTTACCTATGGGCATATTTAAGCAGCTTGCCTTGCCTTGGAATGCTCTGTTGTGATAGAACAGACTCACTTCTGTTTCTAGGCAGATTTACTTAGCATCTTATAGGGTGGGGATTATAACTCTTCTTTTTTCTCCTCTCTGAAGCAACTAGCCAGTGACAGGTTCATAAGAGGTTCATCTATGTGTGTGGGGCTGTCTGAAGGGCAGATGGCTAGGTACTCCTTGGGATCTAGGTAGGAGGTGATCGCCTAGAGCCGTGTAAACAATGAAAGCAGGAGGAGTCTTGAGTCACACTTATTTAACTGTTGGAATTCAGAGTCCTATTTAGTTAGCACATATACTGTGTATGTAACTCTGATGCTGCATGCTTTTGTGTTTCACATTCACTGCAGAGCGAAGGTTTGCTCGTTGTAGGCCGCATATAGTTGTTGGAGCATAACAGTCATCAGCAAGTTACTCAAAATGCCCAAATCAAACAACCAAAGGGCAACCACGCTAGGCAGAAGTCATGTTCTATTCCTCCTGAGCTCCTGGCCTAGGCCCCACACTCAGCAGAGGTCTTCATGCCTGGGAGGGTAATGTTTACCTTGAGCTCCACCTCCTTAAGTGAGAAAGCCCTGCAGTGCACTCTGGCTCTATCTCACATGCTGGGGAAGGTAGGGGACAGTCCCACCACCCTGTTTGACAGATAGGGACACTACAGTGTCACATAGAAGATGGCCAGTAGCATAGGATCAGACACAGAATAGTCTGTCTTCCTTTTGCCTCACAGGACTTTCTTCTCTAAGATTTTTCCTCCTGACTCTGTAGGATGGAACATACAGGAGGTTTATTGGTGCTGATGAAAGGCTGAGATAAAAAATGAAGGAGACCAGAATTACTGAGGATACTGGCTCCCACGAGGACGGTAAACCATCCCTGAAGGTGGCATCTGTGACTAGCCACAAAGAACTATCTTCACACAAGCCTCAACGATGTGCAAATAGGACTCAGACCTCCTAACTGGGCATCTATGAGGAGTGACCCCGTGGGCAGGAGGTGTTCCAAAGCTATGGGGGCTGGAATGTGAGGTAGCAGGAGTTTTCCTCCTGAGGACCAACCCAGAGGGAGTCTGCCTTTCCTGGAGCATCTGAAGCTGCTGGGCCACATACTGACACTCACAACATGGTGTCTCGCACACACATGAGAGCACTGGTCCTCAATTACATGGCCAGGGAGGAAAGGGGCAAGCTCACACAGAGGCTGCGCGATTCCAGAGGCCACACTCATGCATGCTGGATTGCACAGCACTAACTAGCTGTAACTAGAAGACATTTGAGTCCTTGGCTCACTATTTATCCACTCTGTGACTTGGGGGACAGTTTCCAGAATGATCTCACCATCCTCCAATATGGTGTCTGGATTTGGATAGTGTCTATAGATACAGATGCTGAGAGAAATAAACAATCAGGGAGGGAACGACCTTTGGCACAGTTGCCGACAAGCCTGCGCTGCTACAGCCAAAGCGCCATTGCCCACCTAAACTTCCCCAGAGAAAGAAGAATTGCAGCCACTACTGCAGAGAAGCAAGTGGTGGGCAGGAGCCTTGTGGCCACTGGCAGAACAGAGACATTCCCTTCCCTGAGCTAATGCAAAGCTGGCTTTGGAAAGGCAGCAGGGAGCATTGAAACAGCTGGAAATGGTGGGCATGAGGTAGAGGAGGAGACTGTAAGATCCACTGGGGAGATGGGAGGGTTGGCTGAACAGAAATGGAGAGGAAAGAGAGCTGGCAGGTGGCACACCGCTATAGGGCCTGACCTGTCACCAGGTTCCGGATGAGGAGGGCCTCGTCCTCTTTGTGGTATTCCAGCATGCCTTGGAAGTCCTTCTCTTTTCGCTGGACCGTGACCTGTCTTGTGAGTTCATGGTGTCTCCTGTCGCTCTGTGCCAATGCCTGGGCAGCTGAGTGAGAAAGAGAAGTCAGAAACATGGTGAGAACATGCATCGGAGGCCTGCAGGAGGGGTGGCCCAGCTTGGGCATCACGCTTACACTCTATGTATCTGTGCCTTATAGCCTGAACCTCTCTAGCTGTGGGTCAAAGGCTTCAGCACCTGTGCTGGGGTCCACTGTGTACAAGGATGGGGAAGGATCGCTGGAAGGAAAACAGGTAGGTTTGGGACCAGAGAAAATATGAGAGTGGTGGCAGCCATGTTCAGTCTGCCCTGCTGGCAAGTGCTTTTCTTCTACCAAGCTGTAAGGAAGGTCCCTGAGTCTGAGAGGAGAGCCAGCCAGGCCTGTTCTCCTCAGTTCCATGTGTGCACCACAGCACGGGTCATCATTGACACTGATGGTAGAGTTGTGAGCTGGCCGGGGGGAAGGTGATGTCAGTGGAGAAGAATCGTGGGGTCCAAATGTAGTGTGAGGCTGGGGAGTGTGCTAAGTGCAGTCCACATAAGCACAGTTATCTGGGGAGCATCTTAGGGGTACCAATTGGTGTATCAAGAACTTGCTAAATGTCCATTCAGACCTTTCCTCCATCCTAGGGGACAGTAGTAGACTCCAAATATTATTCATTGTACACCTGGGTACCAACAGTATGAGGGTACTGTCATCAGCATGGGAGATTTTATATATATATATATATATATATATATATATATATATATATATATATATATATATATAAAGTCCCCAGTCTCACCCCCACCAGACCAGCTGAGGAGATGCATTTGTGTATTTACATAAAAAACCCTTGACAATGCATCTTGGCCAGGAGCCAGGTCAGGGGTGTGCAGGTAGGTGCTGGTGGAGGCTGAACACAGAGAGAGACAAGCAGGAGGAAAGAAAGTAGGCAAGAACAGGGCTGGTCCATCAACCCGGCCTCTAGATCAGTGGTTCTCAACCTGTGGGTTGTGACCCCTCTGGGGTTGCATATCAGATATCCTGTGTATCAGATATTTACATTATGATCCATAACAGTAGCAAAATTACAGTTATGAGGTAGCAATGAAATGATACAGCATTGGGAAGGTTGAGAAGCCACACCCCTAGATGAATGGGGCAAGAGCAGGGTAAGTGGTCCCCCATGGTGAGCATCTGTAACTGGAGGCATGTTCTATGTTTGTGCACACACATGTGCACATACAGAGGAGCATCAGGTAAGCGCTGGGACTTCACTCTGCTGGCCTTGGGGAGGTGAGAGGAGAGACAGTGCTTTGAGCAGAGGCGGGCCCTGGGGAGCTACCGAGCCACCTGGGAACAGAGGGTGAAGACTGGTCACAGGGAAGGAAGGACACAGGGAGTGAGGCAGCAGAGGGGAAGACAGTCTTCTGGACTGAGTGGAGTGGATAGGCTGGAAGCCGAGAGACTTGGGCAATGACCGCCTGAGGATCAGAAGATAAAATTCCCATAGACGGAGGGTGTGCAGGGGCAAGTGCAGAGACCAGCAATTGAGAAAAGGCCAGACGCTGCCTGGTGTGGGCAGAGCTGTCCCTGACACTATAGAAGCCATGGATATACACCTGGGTTCAGTGACATGCCCAGATCTGTGGCCTCAGGACAGCACAGGGCATGCATGATACCAAGCCTAGGGTGGTGGCTCTTGAGCTGAGGGTAGAGGGAGGAAGAGGGTTATCTGAGACATGAAGCATCTGAGGGTTATTAGCAGGGTAGGACTTGTTTAGAGGGTACACCAGTCACAGGAAAGGACACTCCCAGGGCTTAAGGAAAGCGATTTAGACGTCCCATCTGTCCCACCATCTAGACTCCAAATTGGAAGTTTAGTTGTGACATCCCATGGCATGGGGTGAGGGCCCCAGGTCTTTGGGTCACAGTATTCTTTCATACCAGACACCCCCACTCTGCCTCTATGCCCTTCAAAGGCAGGTACCACTATGTACCTATGTGGCTCTCTCCTCCAGCCTCCGGCCCGGCTCGCACCTGCTCAAGCTGGGTTCTCTTCTCTAGGCCCTACCTGCTGAGGAGATGTGGGCTCCCAGCAGCTAAATTCTCCCAGGACATGGCTGGCGCAGGCACAGCCGCCAGGAAACTCATGAAGTGGATAGTGGGCCAAAGGGCAGGCAGCAGGGTCACCTCTGCCTCATGCACACCCAGGCACACACTCATGCACACCCAGGCACACTACCTTCTAAGTCCTGGACCTTCTTCATGTAAATCTTCAGCTGCTTTTTCAGCTTCCTCTCATTCTTTTCCAGCTTTTCTACCAATTCCTTAAAATCCTGAAAGAATAAAGTTGTGTGAGAACAGGATGTTGGCCTCACCCTGAAGGAAAGGAAATAAAGAAAACTTCTTGCCAGGAACGGAGGAGCCCAGGGAGGCTGAGGAGCCTGCTCAGGTAGGAGCAGAAAGGCCAGCTCACACAGGCTTAGTGCCTGCTCAGAGCCCAGGTGAGTCAGAGTTCATTCTGCCAGCAATAACAGAGTGAACTCCCAGGGCGAGTTCCTCCCATTGGGGCACTTGGGCACCTTGTGGAATCCTGGTGCTCCCTAAGCCAAGCCTCCCCAGGGGACGCCCAGCCTAGGTATCCAGGGGAGTAGCAGGCAGTACTCTGGGTGGAGGTGTGGGAATGCAATCACACCGCTGGCAGAGTCAGCAAGCCAAACAGGCTTCTAGGATCAGAAGCCAAACAGGACAGGGGCTGTGGCCCCAATCCCTAGCAACTGTTGTCACTGGAGGCGAGACAGTCCATTGGGACCTAGAACAGCAAGCTGTCCCCAGAAGGACTTCGATATCATTATTGTCCTAATCCAGCTGGGTGGGTGGTTCTTGTGGTAGGAAAGGGAGAGAGGAAGAGAACCCTGCCTTTTCACCAGCGGAGCCAAACCTAGGAAACTACAGCAACAGAGAAGGGACAGGTAAACAGTCCATCCTGAGAGCTCTATAAGATCTTCTGTGTGGAGCCCTGTGTGTCACAGATAGGTACAGAACCCAGGGCACTGTGTGTGCTAGGTGACTGCTCCACAGCTGAGAAAGAAACTTTGCCTTGGATGACACTGTTTTAACGAATTTAATATTATGTGTCTGTGTGCACTATGTGCCTATGTGCACGGGAGTGCGTGTGTGTCTGTGGGAGTCAGAGGATGGAAGAAGTCTTTGAGGTAGGCCTACTAAAGAGAGTCAGTTACAAGATCAACACCTGAGCTATGTAGGCTTTGCATATAATTCTAATTATAGGTGTTCTGAGGGACTTTATCTTTATTTAAAAGGGGAAGAGGCTAGCAAGATGGCTCAGAGGGCACTGGCATTGCTGCCAAACCTGATGACTTGAGTTTAATCTCCAGGACCTATGTCGGGGAGAGAAGTCTTCCTCTAACTTCCTCATGGGTGTGGTAGAATTCCTTATAGATAGATAGATAGATAGATAGATAGATAGATAGATAGATAAATACAGATATCGAAAACCCTTCTCAGATTGAGAGGAATCTAAATACTCACCTAGTCTATAGGAGAGGAGTGACAGCACAGACAACTGGGGAGGAGAGAGAAAAGAAGTGGTGTGTGTGTGTGTGTGTGTTTTAACAGATCAGGGACTCTGCAAGAACCCAGTTGGTACAAAGGACTTAAATGTCTTGAGAAACTTTAGTCAAGATTCCTGCAGAATAGATAAGGTCACTGTCCTACAGCTGTGAAGAGACACCATGACCACAGCAACTCTTACAAAAGAAAGCATTTAACTGGGGGCTGGCTCACAGTTTTAGAGGTTTAGTCCATTATCATCATGGCAGCACGCAGGCAGGTGCTGGAGTAGTAGCCAAGAGCTACGTAATGATAATGGACTGGACCTCTCAAACTGTAAGCCGGCCTTAGTTGAATGTTTTCCTTTGTAAGAGCTGCTTCTTTTCACTTCTCTTCACAGCAATAAAACCCTAACTAAGACAATCAGGTCTTCCATCTCTGTATGGAGCGTAGGCAAGCTATCCCTAGTGGGATGTACTAGAATTTCTGACCTGTACACAGACATGGTTATTTTAATACATCAGGTCCTATACTATTTCAATTATCACTCATCAACAGACAAGTTTTCTCTGTCCCTGTTCCTACTATAGAGCTAAGAACATGATCTGTGCCCATCTGATAGCTCCTGATTCTACTTCTGTCCAGAAATGATCCCAAGAGCTACAATCAATGAGGCATGGCCACTTACCAGGTTCTCATTGGTCAGCCGGGATATCTCCTGCTGGACACCAAATTCTACCTGGGCCTCAGGGGAGAGCAGCAGAGTCTGGCAGAAGGTCTGTTGCTGTTTGTCCATCTCCTCCTTCAGGGCCTCCACCTCGGCCTTGAGATGCTCTACCTCCTCCTCATGCTCCAGGCTCTGGGCCTGTAGCTGTGCCTCCAGCAACCTGCACCCAGAGAAGCAAGCCAGGTCACCATGTGGCTGGGGTGGGCACTTGTCATGAGGGGCTACAGACAAACACAACAGGAGCAGCCAAGCACATAGCGGGAACAGTCACATGGGCCCAACAAGAATGGACGCAGCGGGGGAGATCTCAACAGGCAAGCAGACCAACTGATCCTTCCAGATGACCAGAAACCAAGGCCAAAGGCACCTCTTTGGCCACCCCCAGTGTTTGTTCTATGGGTATAGACTACTGATTTGAGATTTAGAGACTGTCTCCATGTCAAGGTGCCATTATCATAAATAAGTGTCTCATAGTATCTTAAAATATCGGTGTCAACATCTGCCCCAAAGTTTGTAAGAATTTCCTTGTAAAGATAACTGATAAACAGAGCTAATTAATTTTTTCCTTTAGATTCTACTCATTTTTTTCTTAGAAGAAGAGCTAATATTTTGCCTTTTTATCTCCACCTTTGATATCCTACTTTATCTCATGTATATATATATTTTTAATTTCTATTTCCCCTCTTGTCTAAAAAAGCTATTTGGGGAAATGTTTAAGATCAACTAGTGTCATAAGAAACAAAGATCAGAGGAAGTTTGGAGAGGCTGAGAGGAGGCTCAGAGATCTGTCACAAGAGGCCCACGGCTAGAGTGTCAGGCACTCAAGGAAAGGCTCTGCCTGCTTTAGCAGGGGCTCAGCAGCAGCCTTGCCTTGGGACCTGACCCTCACATGGCCAGTGGCAATGGGTCATCTTCTGGGACTTGACTACCTGATCTAGCTTTCTGATTTAGTGTGGCCACCTTCAGAGAAAAGGGACATGGTCAATGGGGTTCTGAAGGACACAGTCGTCCTCATCTTTACCTGGGATATAGTAAAGTTTCTGCTCAGGGCAGTGACCAGGGACATCTCCTGGTGTCCAGATGGCAAGGAGTGGGCAGCCACTGTGCCTTTTCTATCTGCAGGATGGTAGCTACCATAGAGAAGGAGGAGCAAGAGTGGAGAGTCGACTTTGTTGACAGAAGCAGCCACGTTTTAGGCAGCCAAGCAGGTCCATAGCAGGGTGTGTGTAAGGGCTTCTTAAGGAAGAGATGCAAATGATAAAGGAATCTGGCCTCTCACCACAGGAAAACAAAGGTAACCCCAGAGCGGTGGGGAAGAATCCAGCAGCTGCCTTTTAGATAGCATACAGTATCCAGACAGCATTCGACATTGGCTACAACATACTAAAACTCGTCAAGTGTAAGACAGAAGTCAATAGGAGAAAGGATGTGGACTGGTTGGCTCCAGGGAGCTATCCCAGAACCACTTTCTGACCTATTGTGTATCTCCTGCTAGCACCTGCCTTACTCTCAAGTGGATTTCATGCCAGGAGTAAGGTTCCCAGCCAGGCATCTGAAAGAACTCCTAAAGCATGGGCTGGTGTGGTATGTTCTAATGCATTCGGCTTGACTTTTCTTTGTGCCACACCCAATCTCATGACAGATATGAAGAGCACCCCAGAAATGCACACACAGGTTCCCACTCTAACAAAACAAACTTGACTGGCAGGACTCTGACCCCACTGAATAACCTCTCTCTGACTGGCAGGACTCTGACCCCACTGAATAACCTCTCTCTGACTGGCAGGACTCTGACCTCGTTAAATAATCACCGCAGTAGACACGGAGGCAGCAGCTAAGGCTTCTCTGCTTTCTCCAGATATAAAGCGTTACCTGTGGTAATCCTCTTCCTTATGGTGACCCTGTGTGGCAGGGCCTGCTCTGACCCACCATTTGACAATAGGGGACCTGACCCAGATGTCCCTAGCAAAGGCTGCAGCCCTAGGGGATGTGCCATTCCCCTCACTGCCATGTAGGGATCTCCGTTATCTTAGAAGCAGCAGGGAGAAGATCACATGATGGGCAAGCATAAGCTGAGGTGTGGGCACCAGCCAGTCACTGAGGGATCCAGGTCTCACACTCATCCACCTCTCCAAGCCTGTTTCCTCTTTGAGAAACAAGCTTTGATGACAAGCGCTCTGTTTCTTGTTGCGAACAAATGAGCGGTTATGCCCCTGTTCTAAGACTCCCATGCTGGCACAGAGAATGTGGTCAGCCTGTGTGCTGTCTCTGCTCTGCATACACCCCTGGCTAAACTGGGGTCTCTTTTGGTGCCCATATCAAAGGCTTGATTGTCTACTTAAACAGAACTTAACCAGTAACTTAAACCCGGCAAGCTTGCACCTGGCAAGGAGAATCAGACGGCACCATGTGAGTGCAGCACTTGGCTGCTATCAGCTCCAGGGAGTCCCTAAGACCGGGACCAACTGTGTGCTGATAGCATGTATGAAGGAGCCTTGCCTTACATACATGCCATGTATGAAGGTTGGTATGTAGCATGTCAGCAGCACAGGTCCTGGAGATCCACAAGTCAGTTCCCTTTGCAGCCTTTTCTCAATAGCTGTGCAGTTTCTGCTGTAGGAACCCTCCCTCTTTCTCCGCCTATAGACTGAAGAGTTGTGCCCCGTGGTCTTGAAGGTTCACCGGGCCCACCTAGCACCACCATTTTGACGGAGGCAAGCGGCTTCTGCTGGTGTCATCTATACAGCACAGACCCCAAATGATGAATGGATGCCTCTAGGGACTGCTGCTCAGAAGCCCATGTGAACTGTGCCCCATATCCTCACAATTGCTCAGGCCAAACCAAGGGACACAGACATGAGCAGGCACATAGATGAAGCACATACAAGATGGGAGCATAATTGACCTGGCAACTTGCTTTAGGCCTTGGTAAGCCAAGCCGAGTTCTCCATCTTCATTCAAATATCCCCAATCCTCAGTCTGGCTAGAAATAAAGTACAGAGAAAGAGGCGTCCAGTGGAGAGGAGAAGAGGCAATCAGAGAGACTGGAAAGCTTATAGCCAAGCCTTGGAGTCAAGAGAAGGGGACAGACTGTGAGCCGTTTCTCATGCTTCTCTCTGGCTCCCAGACTCTAGGTGCTAGCCGACAGCACCCTCTCTGAGTTTCCCAGGTTTCAGGTAGTGCCAGGGAAAGGGGTTCAATGTGGTCTCAGAGACCCACCAATAGCTGCAGATCAGGTACATGCTGCCAAAGACAGCAACGAGCTGAACTCGTTCTGTTAACTCTACAAACAAAACAGCCACACAATAGCACAGGCTGGGCCATCTCACACCCACCATGCTTCCTTCCATCTGAAGGAGTTGAAGGAGAAGAAGTATAAACAGGGTTAGAGGATTAGACTCCGTGTGTGTGTGTGTGTGTGTGTGTGTGTGTGTGTGTGTATTACAACAGGGGCTGAGCAGCACATGAGGCACCTGGGAATGCTGCCTCCGCCAGGGAGAGGAAGGAGACTGCACAGTTTGTTTCCATTTCCATCCATAGTTAGTTCTCCATCTTCCTTCTGCTGTTAAGAGCGTGTAGCTATTTACTAACCTTAACTCCAACTCTTCTTACGGAGGTGTGTGTGTGTGTGTGTGTGTGTGTGTGTGTGTGTGTTTAAAGTTAACTACAACAAACTTACAGGCTGAGAACTGATGATATCTTCCCTTGATGTAAGTTACACACCACTCCCCTGTCCAGTCAACCTGTGAAAGCAGGTCCCTGGTATCTTCTGTTGGCCCCGCCTTCTGCCTCATGTCAGTCAAGGTGGCTTTTGGAGGTCATTTTGCTCAATGCTCACCTGATCCCACCCCACGAAGTCCTGAGCACAAGGGCATCCGTAAAGACCAGTGGGATAGTGGGTGGAGGGCCTGAGTTATGAGAGTTGTGAGCAGGAGCTAGTCCACACTGCCTAATAGAAAGGCCACTCAGCCCATCCCAGAATCCAGATGGCAAACCAAACAGCCCTTACATTAGATATTTAAAAGCCAGATATTAAAGCCAGGTAATATCTTGCCCTGTCATATTTTGGGTAATGTTCAGGGGCTGAAAATTATCCATTTCAGACACTTTTAGAGCTAGCCTCTAGCAGAAGGTCTCCAGACCTGCGGTGCTTACACAGTCTGTTTCTTGGGCTGATTGCCCACTAGCTCAAGGGGTGGTATATCAACTTCCACTCTGAAACTCCAGTGGACAGGACTTAGTTAATGCGCTTCTGGGACCTTTCTATGGCTTCTGTTCCTAGTCTAAGGCTAACCCCTTAAGTGTTAGAAATTCCTGGCTGAGTGGCAGGGCAGTAAGGAAGACTATAGCCAACATTTTGATGCCAGTTTTGATTGCCGATTATTCTGATGAACACCCCCATCTAAGCCTTCTGCCTGGTAAATGCCTGGAGCTTTACCAGTGTGGTGGTTTGAATGAGAATGGTCCCCCATAGGCTTATATGTTTGAGTACTTGGTTCCCAGTTGATGGAACTGTTAGGGAAGAACTGTGAGGGGCGGGGCTTTGCTGGGGGCGGGGCTTTGCTGGAGGTGTTACTGAGAATGGGCTTTGAGGTTTCAAAGGAATTCACCATTCTCGGCATTTTTCTCTCTGCCGTGTGCTTCTAGATCAAGATGTAGGCTCCCAGCTCTTTCTCCAGCACCATGCTGTCGTGTTCTCTACCATGATGGCTATGGACTGTAATTCTATTAAATTGTAAGGCTCAAAGAAACTTTTTTTCCTATTAATGGCCTTGGTTATGGTGTTTTACAGCAACAGAAAAGTAACTAAGACAACCAGATATTGCTTTCTCATCCTTTGCCAACAAGTTAGGTGTCCTGGGTAATCTCTATGTCCCACAAAATCCCTAAGAACCTAAGGCTGTGTTGAGCAGGGGCCGATATCTGCTCCTCCTGTTCCCGGGTGTTAAGGCTTGCATCTACCAAGGGTCCTTTGTAGCAATGCTTTACCCCAGAGGAGGCCCCTGTGCTGCAGGGGTCACTGGAAGTACCCAGCATGCTGTACTCTCCTTAGCCCTCTCCCCAGTTGCAAGTAAGGAAGTGCTGGCACCTGGCTGGACACCCACTGTGTCTCTGTCTTCTTTTGAAGCCTCCCTAGGCCTGCTGGGTGAACATGAGCTCCTGGGAGGGACTGCTAGGTCTCAGGATACTGGCTCATTCCTGGGGTTCTCTGACTTTCCAGAGTGGCACATGGGTGATGCCTAGACATACCTTTTGGAAGTCATCATTGGTCCTTATGTTATGAGTGTCACAGGGAAATAGAATTCTGAATTCTGTTACATGCTGGGTATCATGGGGGTAATAAATCTACAGCTAAGACACTCCGCATTTAAAAACAGGTTTGTGAGTAAATTAAAAAGTAGTAAACCGACTCAGTAGAGACCTCTACTCCTAAGTGAAAAAGACCCAAAGTTCCAGGGACTTAGACCCCATCACCTCTGTGTTTAGGAGTGTGACTGGGCAGGTAGTGACATCTGCTGGTGTGAGGAGGAAACCCCAAACATCCTGACTTCAGGAAATCAATAAATATTCAAGGAGCCCCTCTGCGTAGGCTGCTGTGCTGTGCGAGGGTCCTGAAGTGGCTAAACATGGTGAAATATACAGTAAGGCCCCGTGGGTCACTGTGGAGCCAGGAGCCCCTTGTATTAGGCTAACACAGTGAGCTGTATGACCTCAGAAGTATTTTCAACTAGCTGTTGAAGTCATGCAACAGAAATGGTCTCAGAGAGGATGCACTTTCCCTCTGCAAAACTTGGAATAAAGGACCAAGCATCCACACCCTGTCTGTCATATGTCCAGCCATCTTGGGTCTGGTCAGTTCCTTGAGCGTAGGAAGACTCCTGAGTGCTAGTCCACTCTGTGTTTTCTCTCAGCAACCCAGGATCTTTACTGGGACCTCTGAGATATAGACCAGAGGCACGGACATAGAGGGCAGAAAAGAGCCCACTGTGGGGAGCTGCCCTCAGAGCTGGGCTATGCACTGAGCAGGTGAGCACAAAGAAAACCCCATGTGTGCTGTCTTTCCAAGAATCAGCACCTCCAAAGGCAATAATAAAGCTTTCCTGTGCTGGGGCCTCCTGCTGTTTCCTGGGCCCCAAGGATAGATCTAAGAACACACCCTCTACATGCTCTGGAGACATCTACAGCCTGGGCGTTGATGGAAGTGTTCAGGGGTCAGAGGAGTACTGCTTGAAGCTAGACCTAAGCTGAGCCGTAGCTACACTCAGAGCCAAGTCCTAACCCAGCTTTGTGACCTGGAGGGCCTGCTTAGGGGAGGCACCAGCTTTCCATTCAGTCCACATCCCATCATCATTCTCTCAGAGCCAGGTGGGAGGGGACGACAGGCTTCGGGCTCTACGCTTGGCGTCCTCAGTTGTCAGTTTTTCTTAGTTTTTCCATAAGTAAAACAGCCAGAAGGATGCTGGCTGCCCTTAGCTCCCAAGATGGCAGCATGAGCTTGCAGAAGCAGGAGGGTGCATTCCATGCTCTGAGAACTCTGGCCAGAGCAGCTCTCCATGCTGCTTGCCTGCATGCTCACAGTGTGGGGAGACAGAACAGGTGGAAGCCCTCTGCACATCTTGACAGGCTATGAAGCTCAAGCAAGCAGAAGGGAGTATGAACCCAAAGGACCATAGATGCTTGGAGGGACTGTCCATAAGATTAGTACATCAGAAATCTCAGAAGTCTAGGCCGAACTTAGGATATGTACACATTTTCTAGGTATAGATTTCATCAAAATTCTAAAGGGACCCTACTTGACCAAACATGTATGACACGATTTGTATGTATGTAATGCTCCCCACTCCAGGCCAATCACAGCAAACTTATCTTCATAGCACTCTTCTCATAAGGGGGTGCCTGTCTGGGCTCCCCAGAATCACAGTCCTACCACTACCCTTCCCTGACAGTCAGTCCAGATATCTCCCCACTTAGTGCTTGGATTTGTAGTAATCACAAAAAGTTCTCAGAGCTGAGGCTGGAACAAAACTGAAAAAGACAAATACCATGGTGCCTAATGTGGCAGATACTGGGGACCTGGGTCCCCAGACCTTCTTGGCAATGCTTTTCTTAACTTGGCTCCTCAGGTATTCACTATTGCGTGCTGAGCGTTCTGAATGTGGGATTATTTTAGGATATAGTAAGGGCTATTTTTGTCTTATCACCTCCATTGTTATTTCAGTAAGAAGACAAAATCTGGGGCATTAAGCAGATCCTGGAAAGACCTAGATGGAGGGCCAGTCTCCTGACAGCTGAAGGAGAGAACAGAAAGAGGGCTGGGAGCAGTTTCGGCTCTGAAGATCGGAGCGATAAGCCCAGCACTCAGCTGCCAGCTTGCTTTCTAATTTAACACCACCTGTGAGTTTTTCTCTATTCATCTCTTTGCTTATCTTCCACCCGAGATAATTTAAGACGACTCAGGCTTTAGCGAAGGGAGTCACCTTCATTCCCTCCCTTTCTTCTTTAGGGAGACTTGGGGGATGGCTGCATCTCCCCCTCAGGTTTCCCATGCAGGGGGTGGGGGAGGGCGGCCTGGGAGCTGTGCAGCCTGGAAGCCAGCCTTTCTGGATTCTACCTTGGTTCGGCTATAGGCCAGCTGTGTGCGGGAAGCTGCTCAATCCTTCTGGGCCTCAGTTTCCTCATCTGCAGAAGAGGGGCTGCAGCAGCTGATCTGCAGATCCTAACTGAGCACTTAAGTCTTCAGGAGGCAGACTCAGGCACCACCCTCTGGGGCCTTCTGAAGGAACCACTGCTTCCAGCAGCTTTAAACACATGCTCTCCTCTGGCAGGCCTCCCAGGGCCTTCTCTTTCCAACAAATAACTCTCCAATGTTGGGCAGACGGCCAGTTCCTGAGGAACAGGTTATAAGAAGCTAGGCTGAATAATAGCCCCTCCCATCCCCATTCCTTCTAATACCTTCTCCAGGGCCCTACCTGTTTGTCTGGCAGACCCCATGGTAGGCCTCAATGGCGTCTTCCTGGTCCACGTGCTTTTCACTATTAGGCCAACTTGTTCTGGCATTGATGTTCGGCTCCTAGAAGACCCCAAATTAAAAAACAGAACAAAACTCTGGTTACACAGCTTCTAGGAAGTAACTTTCTAATATGGAAGTATATCAATGTGCTTTGGGAAAAAAGGGGCAGACCTAGAGAAATAGATAATTGCTGTCACATGCAGGCAGGAGCATAGCTTCAAGAGGCCATCTCGGGTGGAAGGACATGCAGCCTTAGTAAGACTTAGCTGGAGGCACAAGTACAAGCAGGGGGTTAGGGGCAGGAGCCAGAGGGATGCTGGGAGGAACAAGCATCAGAGGACACAATCAAGACTTGTTATTGATTTATCCCCCAGCCACACCCAGGGCCTATGTCTAGAGTGGCCTAGCCTATCAGAGGCCATTGGGCGACCTGGATAAACTCTAATTTGTCCCTCTCACTGTCCAATCTGACCTAGAAGGTAAGACCACCAGAAACAGGAAGGAGACCCACCATCTGTGAAGGCTGATAGAGAAATCTCCCCAGAGACAAAATGAAGAAACAAGGGCATAAAAACCAGCCCTGAGGTCATCCACCTGTGTCTTGTTTCTTTTGAACATTTTCTTTAAAAAGTTGTTTTTTTTTTTTTTGTTTTTTTTTTTTTTTTTTTTTTTTAATCAAAGCATGCCTATGTCTGTACATGCGGGTGCAGTCCCCACGGAGGCCATAAGATGACATCAAATCCACATGGGGATGGATTTACAGACAGTTGTGAGCTGCCCAACATGAGTGCCAGGAGCCGAACTCAGGTCCTCTGCAAGATCCGTTTAGTGCCCATACCGCCTGAGCCATTTCTCCAGCCTCCTTGATCATGTTCTTAAATTCAGCAGATTCTAGATATTTCTAGCTTCCCCTCTTGAAAGAGGTCATGAAGAAAGGGTACCAAACCCCTGTGCTGCTTTCAGAGACCCCAAAGACGAGGTCCTGCTCTTCATGCTCTTCAGGTCTAAGACCTCCATGAGTAAAGACATAAAACCACAAGCCTACTGGCTCAGCGTCACCCCAACAAGCCCAGCCAAGGCTGCCACTCTGATTACCATGTTCTTGCCAGACAGTCGGCGCTGGTCAGCATTCATGATCTGGGTCCGGAGGATCAGCACCTCCTCTTTGCGGACCTCGAGCTCCTCATTGGCCAGCTTGAGCTGGTTCAGTAGGAGGCTGTAGCTGTCTGAGGAGCTGTGGGTGGCGTTATCCTGCATGGCTTGGTCAGCTACAGCCTTCCTCAGCTCATTCAGATCATTCTTCAGCTTCTTGTTCTCTGACTCAAGCTCTTGTCTCTGCAAGACAGCCAAGACACACACCTTGCTGCTTGCTGGATCGGCAGCATATCCCAGCTACCCCGTCTCTTCTCTTTCCTTAACTTTCCCTGTCGACAAAAGGCAACTCTCCTCCTTTAGTGAAGACACACATGGCTTAGGTTCTGGTGACATGAGTGGTCAGTCAGATACAAACTGAACTCATCACCCCAAGTTCTCAGAGACATGCTTCTGATGCAACGGCTCCACAGCATTCACCCAGGGTGCAATGTGTGTTTTAAGCACATGTAGCCATGAAATTCTTCTTCGTGGAAATGCGGGGCTGATCGCTGTGTGTGTGTGTGTGTGTGTGTGTGTGTGTGTGTGTGTGTGTGTGTGTGTACTCCTGGTGCTGGAGAGCAAAGCTCTGCCCAGCCTCAAGCTGAAAGTTGCAAACAACATGCCGCTAAAGAACTTCCTAACACTTTCGTGTGGTTGCATGCTTTGAGACTTTCTAAAAACTTAGCAAAGTGAATGCTTGTCAGAGTCCCAAGATGACTGAGCCAGCTCCAGTGGGCAGAATCTGTATGATCTGAGTGAGGAAGCCAAGGCAGAGCCAGCTACCTGAAGGATCATAGCAAGTTAACTGCCTGAGCCAGGATACCAACACACAGAACATGAACAAACGTTGACGGCATTAAGCTGAATGCTGTACACTGTCACAAGAAGATAAATGCCTGGATTCCATGGTAGGAGGCATCTTCCGAAGAGGACAAATGCCACTGTAGGAGGCATCTAGATGGTACACAAAGACAGGAAGTAGAATGGTGTCTGTGGGAGGGAGGAGCGGAGTCTTCAGTGAAGACAGGCTTTGTAAGATGAATTACAGGGCTTAACAGCGGTGTGTTGCTCACATGCTATGAATGTATCCTCCATTACTGACCCTCATATACACTTAAAATAGCTAATATGGTAAATTGTATGCTAGATATATTTTACCACAGTGGAAAAAAATAGTTGGGAGGGAGAAGCCACAGAAATGACTCAGTGTTTTTCTGTGCAATGGTCATTAGCAAATCATTAACAGTTGTTTTATTAGTGACCAGACTGTAAGCTGGCCTCACTATGAAGTCTGACGGCCCTTCTCTCCTCTTGGGGCCTGAAGTCTGCACTGTTCTGCTTTGCCTTCTCCTGCCATGTCAGCACACCCTCTGCCTTACATCTAGATATTATTTCAAAGTGATTCTACTCCCGTGGCCACATTTTATTTTAACCAGAGATTTTTCAAGTAGGAAAGCAAGTGTTTCTTAGTATAAACACAACATCTTTGTTTCAGAGATGAAGATGTAAGGTTTTAGGAATGAAGTCACTTGCTTATTGCTCTACTGAGAGCAGGCTGGACGCTTAGGACCCAGTTTCCTGAAGCCCATCTATGTTGTTCGTCTTCTACCAGAGGACAGATGGCTTACCTTCAGACTATTGTAGGCTATATCTGCATCCTGGTCCACATCTAAGCCATTGTTCTGGTGTTCTACCTGCATAGGGGGGACAGAAAGGTGAGCACAGACCACAGGGCACAAGCACTGCAGACATTTCTGAGACAGCCAAACTCTCTCATTCTACTTTTGCACGAAGAGCTGGAAACCTCACTCTCCACAGGTGCATTTCCCACTTCCTCCAAAGAGTAGCCCAGTGCTTGGGCTACCTTAACCCCCCCTCCCCCAAACAGCTCCTTCCTGCCCCCACGATATCACATGGTCCTCACAGGTTAAAGCTATATCACACACACTACGTCATGGATTAAATTTTACAAAGTTAGTAGCCATAAGTCCTAAATTCTCCCTGTGAATGTGACCTCCCCTTGGGAATAGAATCTTATGAGTTGTAATGAAGTGAGTCCTAATGTTTTAGGAGGAAAAGGATACACAGACAAGATGGACATATTAATATGGAGGTGGGACTGGTATCATCTGCAAGAACACCAGAAGCCAAGAGAAAGGCATGAGACAAGTTTTCCCCACTGCCTGCAGGGGACAGTCACATCAGAGCCTTCACTTCTGGCTTCTGGAAGAATAAATTTTTCTTAATAAGTAACTGGATTGAAGTATTTTGTCTCAGCATCCCCAAGAGTTGTACAACAGGAATATTAATGTTGTCCTCATGGTTTTGTGCATTCAGGAGGTAATTCAAAGCTGCTTTTATGAAGTGGCTGGCTCATAGTAGGTATATAGTGCATGCAGCAGACTTCACAATGCCAAAGCTGGTAGCTCTGGGCAGCAGTAACTGGAATAACAAGGACCTCTGATTATGTGGGCAGTCCTTAGCATTGAATTGGCAGTTGAAAGGGGGCACAAATAACCTCCTAATTGCTTAGAGTGAGTTTAAGGGGGAGACAACCCTGAAGAACATGGGTCTTTAGAACCAAAATGTAATGGTGCATTTAATGAGATTGCCTAAGTCCCAGAAACCTGAAGTCCAGGTAAAGCTGTCCCTGCTGTGGGTTGACCAGAGTGTCTGAGTTTATGGTGAACATCTCCTGCAACCTCTTCCAGATGAAGGACTGTGGGGAGCCTACAGAAGGCAGCTATCATCCTTGCAGCCATCTTGAGCAATATACCCTGACAAGAGACTTGATTACAACAGCCTACAATAGCTGAGCACACTCTGATGACATCTTGTTTTAGATACCCAGGATTTCCCCTTGGGTGTGTGAGACTTAAAGGTGTGTGACTTAAGGGCATGACTTAGAGATCAGATTTAGAGACAAGACCTAAGGGCATGATTTAAAGGCGTGACTTAAAGGCGTGGCTTAGAAGTGAGACATATAAAAGGCCAGAGGCAGACAGAAAAAATTATTATTAAGTATTAGGTACTTGGAATAGGCACTTGAAACTCAAGACAGGCAATTATTATTAGGTATTAGGCACTTGGAACTTGGAAGAAGTAACTTGGAACTGGGAAAGAGACTAGCAATTTAGGACTGGGATTAGGACCTGAGACTTGGTACTAGGAACTAGGGACTTGGAGAGAAGAAGAGAGACTGAAGAATAAACGGGATTGAATCACACTCTGTCTGGTCTCCATTCCTCGAGTCTGTCCTCACTCTCTCTCTCTTGCTGAACCCCAACCCGTGGACTGGAGCAGCTTGGGGCAGTGCAAGCTCTAACAATTTAGCCCCCAAGGCTTTTGGCAGTGTGAGTCTCAACATTGATAGAGCAGTCCCCGACATTTTGGTCCCCAAACATGGGGCAGCTCGGGCCGCAACAAAGGACACGTACAGTTGCTGCACTGTTTCCTGCACTGTAAGCTGGGAAAAGCCTGGCCTGGGTACCAACTTTACCTTGCCTCCCTCCATCACCAGAGGCACAGGGTATACGAAGGACCTGAGTCAGCACTCCTGCTGTTAGTTAGACTCTCAGAGGAAGAGGATCACAGACTCATACTTGAAGGGATGTATCATCATGTTTCTAAGTCTGTGGGGATCACTGCAGGGACCAAAATAACTGCCAGGTCAGGGGAAGAGGAACTGGAGAGATGGGAGCAGATCCAGTAGGCAGAGGCCTCGCTCTCACAGTGGCTTAGCCACTCACATGGATGGAACACTCACAGGCTCTCCAGTCAGGCTATATATCATGTGAGTCCTCTAAGGCTGGGGACCTGGGGCCACATCACTCTAGGTGGCTTAGGATTCCTTCTGGAACCAAGGGAATACTCAGAAACTTGGTCTCTGCATGCTTAACATCAGGAGATGATAGAGGATTTCACATTACCCACCCTACCCCTGTGGGCAACAACACACAGGGCAGAGCCTACAGTTCTTGCTTGGTGATTATATTTTGAGATTTCCCCTTTTACTTGGTATCCAGACACACCAATTCTGAAGCCAAGCTTCCAAAGCAATTTGGCATTTCTGAAATGCGGAATCCAGAAATGATGTCTGTAGGTGCAGGAGAGTACGTAGAAACCTCTATGCCAGATGTATCTAATGCCATCCACACAGACCGTCCATGACTTACGATGGCTGACATAAAATCCCTTGACTTTAGATGACACAAGAGCAACTAGCGTTCACTAGAAGTTGTCCTTCATTTTGAACTTTGACCTTTTCCCAGGAAGGTGATTTGCCATCTGAGCCTCACCAGTGCCACAGAACAGTGGTAGCTCTCTATTGTCCCCAGTGATCATGGTGGTGAACCGCCAACACCCTGTGGGTGCGTTGTTGCTAAGTCAGTGTCTGGAAGGTTGAAGGACTAAAGGATATTATAATGATGTGCATTTTCAACATACAATGGGGCTTTGGGGGATACAATTCTAAGAGTATCTGTCCAGTATTTGATCTGTGTTTGTCTGGCAGGATAGCTTTTCCTTATAACCGGAAGGCATTTATTTACCCAATGCCTTCACTGCTCACTCTTAACTAACCCACCTGGAGGCTTAACACCACCACCAAGATTTACCTCTTCACTTAATGCTTATTAAACAAGACAGAACAAAACAACCCCCCTCCCCCAAGACAGCAGGTCACCCCAGAGTCTGCAGCATATCAGACTGGAAAAAGAAGAAAGTATTATGAAAGAAGAGTCTGGGTCCAGGATGGGGGAGTCAAGGACAGAGGAGGGGGAGGAGGAGGGGGAGGGGGAGGAAGAGGAGGGGGAGGAGGAAGGGAGGAGGAGAAGAGAAGGAGGAGAAGAGAAGGAAGGGGAGGAGAAGGGGGAGGGGAGGAGGAGAATCAAATCCCATGATTTTTATCTTAGGCTTGAGAATAGATCTGCTAGTGAAAAGACCCAGAACTGGACTTAAATCTCACGAGAAGTGTTCCTCATAACTGCAGAGTGAGAAAGCATGGCTCTTATATCCTGACAGCTCTCTGCTGTGTCAGCACTGATAGGTTGGTAATCAAAGGCATTCACGGCCACAGGACAACATTATTTATTTTACACCTGGGCTACATTTGCTACTCTCAAACCTGATTCAAATTCCCCAATGGCTAAGTTTGTCTCCTGCATTTTTACCTGTCTTAAAAAAAAAAAAAAAGAAACTATATATAGCGACTATGTGTGTGAGTGACTGTTGTGGCTTGCACACGCCATGGTATCTGTGTGAAAACCAGAGGACAACCTGCATGAACATGCTCTCTCCTTTCATCATGTGTGTCCCTTGGCTCAAACTGAGGCCAGCAGGCTTGGCAGCAAGTGCCTTCAGGAATACTGAGAGACATCTTGCTGGCTCTGCATTCTCTTCTGTAACGCCCACTTTCTATACTTACTATGAGGCTGATACTAGCATAGTTCTGTGTGTATAGCTTAGGTGCCCCGAAACTCCTTGAGACGGAGAAATGACTTTTAGGTGTAAAGTTTCACACAGTGTTCTTTCAAGACTCAAGAGGATAAGGGTGACCTCAGTTGTGATGACGAAAAGGCACAGCAATAGGTAAGGAGGGTCTCCTCTGACTCTGAGCCAGGTGGCTGAGCTCACGTCAGATTCCAGGTATGAAAGTGTGGAAGACTTCCTTGGCTAGATTTGACTTCTGCTGTATTATTTTCTCTGCACCTGATGCCAGTCCTCCAGGCATGGGCTCCCACAGACTACCCTACTGCTTCCCAGTGGAAACCCTTTTCCTGGGACACTCAGGGAGCATGGCCTACACAGAGGCAGTGGGGTAGTACACTCATGATGGAGGAGTGATCGATTTGATTCCAACAAGAGGAAGCTCTGAAGCCCGACACCCTCACGGAGCTGTCACGCACCTGCACTTTCTTGCTGTCCTGCTGTTCCTTTTCTAGCTGCACCTGCAGCTTCTTCCTCTCCTGCTCAAGTTCCCTCACTCTCTTCTGCAGCTTCAAGAAGACGGTCATGTCCATGGCTGCCTTCTCTATGCCGATCTCCTGCAAAGGAAGAGGGGTGCCCAGAAGGTGTTTTTCACAGCACAGATGCTCCAGGGAACACACAAGGCCTCGCTGCCCACCTCAGTATCAGCCATCTGCCTCCTTGCTCCTCCCCAACCCCAATCCTTGCCTCCAACACAAAGCCAGCGTCAAACCGCTAGTGTTTCCCATAGCAAGGCTGGTGCTGCAGGCTTATTCTCTTCCGTTTCTGTCTCAGCCCTTACATAGCTCCTGTGTGAGCCACTTAAACAACCAATCACACATTCTAAGAACAAACGCAAACAGGCATTTTCTTTGGAAGGTAAGAGGGAATTCACTTCTGGAAAATGGCATTACAAGAGAGAAACTAAATCTCAGGACCATAGTGCTTCCTGATGGGGGATCACTGTGGCCTCCGGTCACTGTCAATGTGATGCCAACAAGTACCTGATCGTAACCTGAAACAAGCAATACTTGCCCTGTCGTGGCGTCCGTATCTCCAGCAGATCTTAATACATTGATTTCCCAGTGTATTTCTGTTCTTTCAGATCCATGCCTGGATTTTACTATGTGGGCTATGTATGTACACAAACATGTGTCTACCTGTCAGTAGGTAATCTGAGCGCACATGCAGCTTGCTTTTACATGCTGGAAGCATGATGGTGTTCTACCTCATGTGATGAGCACGGCTCAGGATCAGCCTCACTGCCTGTGAGCCAGTGCTCATATGTACATGGAACCGGCATCCACACAGATGCTGTGCCTGACATCCAACTATGTGTTGGTAAGTTCAGTGAAACCCAGTGATCCTGTTCTCAACGTCTGTGCCCCGGGCCCTCTGAGCCACCACCAACAGAGCAGTATATCTGTTGGGTAGTTCCATGCAGGCAATTAAATGTCCCCGGCAGGACAACTGCAAACAGTGCCCCGGACTTACCTCAACCTGCTGAAGGGCATCCTCGGTGTCTCCGATTTCTGAAGTGGAAATGGAGGGGTAATTGGAGTCGGATTCTAAGCTACTTTGATTTGATGGGTTCTTCCTGTGGCCCGGAGTTTGCTGCTCAAGGAGAAAAAAATGTGACAACTCATAACCAGTTCGTAATAATGCAAATAACTTCTCAGGGAGCCCTAGACATCAGTCAGTGCTTCACTCGTCACATCCATGGGCAGTGCTGCTCCTTGGAACGGTGGATAAATAGTTATTCCCGTGTGTGCCAGGCAAATACTCTACCAATGCGTTACAGCCCACAACACCCAGAGTGCGAGGAGAGAACGGCCTTTCACTCAAGCTGTGCCCTAGGATTGCACACAGTGTGTCCTCTCCGTGTTCTCGAGAGGAACCCTTTCTGTAACCCTATCCTGTGCAGCCTCTCCTTCCACCCCATTCTGCTCACGAAAACGATAGCCATTAGAAATAGAGTGTACCTTCCGTGCTAGTCATTTAAAAAGACCTTTCCGCTTATTCTTTTGGCAGCTGGTTTGTCTTTAAGAGTGAAACCGAGCTTGGTGGAATTTATAGATTTCTATTTCAGTTCCTATTCAGATTCCTTTCCTGGTTTCCATGCAACTAACTCACTGATGTTGAATATGTATGTTGGGAGGGAGTATTCATATGGGTAAAGAAGAACGACAAATCCTGAAATGTCACAAAAATATCTTGTATTTTGTCAGAGATCAGGAGATTCTCCACATGGACCAATGCAGCTGAGGTCAGAGCCTACAACACCACTGTCTCAGCAGTGGAATTTTCTAGAACAAGAAGCAGATGACAATATACACATACAGGAAAAATAATTCTTAACCTCTTAAGATCTCAGTAAGACCTCATCTTTCGGAAAGGGCATCTTCAGAAAGTGACCACCGGCTGGCAGCTTCCTAACCAGAGTTCACATAGGAACGTAAGAACAAGTGCTCCTTGCACACATGCATGCTCACTGAGCATGTCAGTGCCAGAGGACAAGGGCTATACAGCCAGCTCTAAAAGGGCAGAAAGGGAAGCCGCTGCCACCAGGCAGCAGAGCTGCCACCCTTGCCTTTAGGGTTATCACCTCGTCCCGAAGGTTCTCATATCTCTGCTCCAGCTGGGAGTACTCCTTCACGAGGTTCTGGTACCTGGACCGTTCCTCCTCCAGTTCCTTCTTCATCAGGAGATTTTCCTCCACAGAGCTCTGTGAAGATTCAGCTGGAAAGCAGACACGGGAAGCTGGGTTTCAGCATCCGAGGGGATCCTCAGATGCGCATGCCCTGCTAGGAGCACTCTGACTAATCTCTTGTTAAGAGGCTGCCCACCACAGGCTGGTCCCAGAAGCTGTGGGGGAGTCTCTCAGGCTCCTCATCTAACGTGGAGTTGAGGAGGGGCTCATTATTCTGAACCAAGGGTTCAGACAGGAAGAAGAGTGATCCTGTTCTCAGGAAGGTAGGGAGAGAGACTCTCGATGTACACGAGAACGCCCACCCACTCCGCGTGCCCGCCTCTTTTGCGACAACCGACATTGAGAACTATTGGCAGCGTTTCTAGCTGAACCATTCTAAACTCTAGTTGTAATCTTTCTTTCAGGTCCTTGGGAGACTAGACTGGAGGTGAGGTAGGGAGAAGCGGGCAAGGAACCTAAGAGATTCTGATGGTCTTTTTTTCTCTTGCCAACCTTGTATCCATAGTAACGGAAAGCAAGTTGTTTTTCTTTTCTTTTTAAAGGGCAATTTTAAAGCAGCTTGTATTTTTACAAGATCTCAGGCTGGTGGGGGCTGTGGTGTTATGATGTTTGGCTGCCCGGTGAGATGGGTGAGAGTCATAGGGTAGGAGGAGACCTGGTTACCACTGAATAGACAAGAACTGGATTTATGTGCTCCATTGTTCCCCCTCAGCCAAGTGAGTCACAGGGTGGGTAGCAGTCTGGAAGTTGAGGGACACTCGAAAGAGGCTCATCTAGGGACTAATCAAAGACCCTGTCTTTCAGCAAACATTGAAGTGACTATCTGACAGGAGACACAGTGATAAGGATGAGCAAGACACATGTAAAACCAGCATGTGGGTGCTACTGTGCTGAGCGCCAGCTTAGGCCCTTCACCTGTGCATCTTGCTCATGCCTCCCGTAAGTCCTTCTAAGTCTGTCTTTCCTGCCCATTTTGGATACTGCCCAAGATGGATACTTGCACATGCTTACAGAGGTGTGCATAGCAGTGTCACACTTTGAGTACAGGTTTCCAGATACAAACCTGCATGCGTGGTTTTGCACATAAAGTATGAGTTTCTCTTTCAATAGACTCTTCAAACAAATGGCACAGTAGGATTTTAAAACTGACCTTCCTTCTCCCCAGCTCTCCCTTAGGAAGCCCTTCCTCCTCTTCATCACCTAGCAGGTTAGGAAAACCTGTGAAGAGCAGTGTAAAAAGCTGGTTCGGTGCGTACCTTCTGACTGGCGCAGGATCTGGTTGTTAAGGTATTCTTTTTCATCCTTCAAGAGGGCATTTTCATGTTCCAGGTCTGCAACTCGCTGAAAGAGATTAACAGGTAAAATAAAACAAAACAAAAACAAAAAGAAAGACAGGAAAAAAAAACCTTCCCATGTAGTGACGGAAGAGGAAATTGCTTTGGAGGAGATGGACTTCTGCTGGATCATGGGTAAATGCTCTACTTGGGAACAGAGATTCAACCAAAGCTGCTTTCATTCTGAGGGAAAATTATGTACACAGAGGAAAAAAAAATCCAAGTTAAACAGGATGAAATGGCTCAAACCACTTGTGGTCATCTAGTTCTCCCAGAGTGTTTACACTCAGCTCACACTCCTTATTGAGGAATGCACAGAACAGAGAGCCTTCCATGCTTGTGAACCTGCTTGTCTCTCTTGATGAATCATGAGCGTCAAATCTGAGTCTTGGGAAAGCCAGAAGTTCCCAATGGGTACATCATCTCTGGTCTTTGTCCCCCCTACCCTTTCCTGCCTCACGGGAAAGTTCCAGGCTCTGAAAGAGGAAGACACATTTGGTACTGATATTCAGATATCTAATTCCAGCATGTGGCTCCTGACAACACTGCCAAAAAAAACCCCCATGAGGTGATGAAATTCTGGTGGGTCATCGGTAATTGCCCTACTTAAGAAAATCAATTCAACCAAAGGCAAATATGACTGAATCAATCAATCAATCAATAGTTAAACAAGGAAAAGGGGCGATATTAAAGAAGAATCTAGGACCTTTGAAGAGAAAAAATTGTGATTATAAAAATAAATATTTGTACTTTTAAAGTAACAACATAGGTGAATGTTCTAAAAGACTTTGAAATCATTAGTTGATATTAAGCATGAAATAATGGCCAAGGGGCTCCGAAGTCCCATTCCTAACTATAAACCTAAGAGGAATAAAAACAGCGCTAGAATTTACCATAGCTCTAATCCAAGCCCATGTATTTACTTCCTCAGTCAGCCTGTATTTACATGATAACACACAATGATCCACCAAACTCATGCATATCACATAGCCAATCCAAGCCCGTGACCACTGACAGGAGTCTTCTCAGCCCTCGTACTGACATCTGGTCTAGTAATGTGATTTCATTACAATTCTACTATACTTTTATCTGTTCCATAGGTGAGATTTCAAGCTAGTGTTATAAATCCATGATTGAGACCACAGGCCTTGATGAGGTACTTACTGTTGTTTTGGTAAGTGGTTCTGTCAAACTACCTTCAAAATACTTCTGTTTATACCTGTAAGTTTTTGCTCCTTACAGCTCTGTCAGAGAAGCTAAGTTTTGCATGGGTTGTAGCTGGTGCAGAGTCCTAATTGGTCAAAATGCCAAGTTTAAGTCACTGTCAGTGCTCGCTGTGGATGGGTCATCCATATCAAATGTCCTACCTCCTTCCCACCCAAGACTTGGGGGCACACTACAGAGGAATGGGCAGAAAGGATGAGAAAGAGCTGGAGGATGAGGAAGAGAGAGGTGTAGAATACCAACTTCTGTATATGACTGTTATTCACACTACCTTACAGAAGTGGTGGGTACCTGCACATGATCAAGGTAGGAAAAAACCCCAGCAATGATGGGGCAGGGGACTTAGAGGTTCCACCCTTGGTGGAGGAACTACGGGTAGCTGATGTCTACTCAGAGAAGAAGAGTCGTTCTCCTTTGAGGACATGGTCACTGGTAGGTTGCCCGTGACTCAGTGGACGCCCCATACCATGTTTATATGGGCAGCAGTAATCGGACTCAAGGAGTTATTCAAGCCAAGATAAAAAATAAGGGCATGACGCTTTGGAGTGCGGGGCATCGGGAAGAGTCGGAAAGGAATAGTAGTAATGAATTTAAATAATAAATTTAAAATAGTTTAAAAATGAAGGGGTGAGAGGCCAGCGAGATGGTATCTCAGAGAGAATGGTGACTGCCATCAAGCCTAATAGTCTGAGCCTAGTTCCCAGGACCCAGATGGTAGAAGGAGAGGACTGACTCTTAAAAGATATCTCTGACCTACACACACACACACACACACACACACACACACACACACACACACAGAGAGAGAGAGAGAGAGAGAGAGAGACAGATTACAATGTTTAATCTGTAGATTAAAACTCGAATCTCCAAGATAGCCCAGAAGATGTGCTTCAGTCATTCCCAAGCTCACAGAGCCTCAATGCAAAGGACAGAGCTGCTTCTCTCTGGAGGTTTCACAGGCTATAGCTGTTCCTGAGATCAGAAGGCGCTTCCAGGTCTGACCCCCATCTCTCTGACAAATCATTAGTACCCTTCTTCTCCTGGATGCTTGGAACAACTCAGGACCAGCACAAAAGTCCTCACGGCTAACTCTCACCTCTCACTTAGAGAGGCACTCTGGCTGAACCATACCCCGCCCCCTAAGGTCACTCTCCATCTCCTTTGCTCACCTTTCTTATATAGCACATGATGGATAATCTCAGAAGGACTCTGATCTCTACCTTCTGTTTTCTAAGAATGAAAAAACTCTTTTTGATTATTATTTTTGTTCCGCTGTGTAGAATGGTCTCTGACACACAAGGCACTCAGTAAACGCCTGCCGAGTGAAGGACAATGACTTCTATCATTCTGTGCAAGATCTGTTGCCCATAGAGATGAGTTAAAGCTCCTTCTAACAACTGTCAGCCTTTTCATGAAACCACAAATCCTGAGCCAATGAGAATGCAACCCTGAATATAGCAGGCTCAGGAATCCCTGAGGACTCAATACCCGAGAGCCATGTACTCTCTCCAGACAGACCCCCCTGTTTCCACTCAGCAAAATCTCAAACCTAAGGCCACACACTGGAGTCAGCCAAGGAAACCCATCAGGTGAGGTAGTTCTATGACTGATAAGATGATGCACACACAACCTGATGTACCAGTGTGAGCACTCAGGACCTCGGGCCCACTAGACATCCGGGCCATGCCAAGGCTGCCTCAGGGCCAAGCTGCGGGTCACTTTTCCTCTTCCACTGCAACCTTGCACTGAGCCAGGCTCAGTGTAACCTTCAGAGCTTCACATTCTGAATTAAAAGCTACTGCCTCCATGCCAAGGGCAGCCCAGGGAGCCACCTCCTTTCCAGATAGCAAGGGCACACAAAACAGCACAGCTGCATGAAGGCAGCCAGAGAGGGATGCTGAGGTTTTAAGATGCAACAAAAGGAACAAAGAATTCTAGTGAGCTTCTCTGTGGAGAGGCTGAAGTAATGTCTCCCTTAGTATAAAATGATATGTGGGGGTGTGGCGGGGGCAGCTCCATGCCCTGCAAACACAGAGATGGATTCCTGTGGTAGCCCACAGCACTGCCATGTGGTCTAACAGGTGAAATTATCAGAGGTTGCCATCCCAAGTGTTCCAGCATGCCAATTCCAATACAGCATTTGCCGTTTCTGCTGACAGAAACATCAAACCCATTAATTAAACATCTACCAGCAGCCGGCTCTGTCCCTGGGCTTTGCTGGCTTCATCAATCTTACTGAATGCAGAGAAAGACCCTGGACCTGACCAGAAGGAAACCAACTGTCTTATCATTCAGCAAGTGCTCAGGCTGCAGACTGCCTCTGCTGAACATTAAACCCCCAGCTAGGCAGATCCTAGAATAGAAACCAGGAGCAGCTGTCCCTTGACCGTTCTTCAACTACTGCAATAAAGGGTTCCGCAGAGCCGACAGAAAGGAGAATGTCTGTTTCCCATTTCCTAAAAAGTGTGATCGCCCCACTTACTTCATCACTTTATGCCCAGCCTTTGAGGTTGTTCACATTAGGCATGTGTTTGTTTGGAGTTAGAAAGGAGGGTCTTAACTGGGTACAGTGGTGCATGGGTTTTATCCCAGCATGTAGGAGGCAGAGGCAGGTCGATCTCTGTGAGTTTGAGGCCAGCCTGGTGTACACAGCAGGTTCTAGGCCAGTCAGTGTTATAGAGTGAAACCTCATCTCCAAAGACGGCACGGGGAGCAGGTGTCTTTGCTCCCCTCCAACCTCCAGTTATATTCAATTCCAAGGCCAACAGGCCCCTAGGTAACAGCCATTTTTAAAAGAGATGTTGCTTCTCTGTTTTGTTCTACCAAGGAAGTTTTCTTACAACAAACCCTTACCTACCTTTGGCTGGAAAACCCAGCTATTTTAGGTGCTCTGAGACACTGATTCAAAAATTTTGTGGGAAGCAGGGAAGGCAAATGAGAGTTCATAATTCTCAGCTTGGGGGAGGAACCAGGGCAGTGGAAGAACCAAAGACCAGAAAGCAGGGATGAAATCTGCTCCTCAGTTAGAAAACACACAAGATTGCATGTGTCTGCCAGTTCAGGAGCAATCTTAGAGATGAGCAAAGCCATGTGTACACACACACACACACACACACACCCCTCTACACATGGGCACCATGGCTGGTAGGGGTTCTTGCACACACCTGACAATACAGGTAGGGTTAGGGTCAGTATTTCTGTGTGTGCCCAGGGGTGCCAGCATTGTCTCAATTTCTAAGCTTTTCTTCCAGCACTAACTAACCAACACTGACTCTCCTTCCTCAGGTTCCCAGGCCATGTGACTCTGCTCTGTATGTTGGACAGATACTAAACGTGTGGGCAATGTACTATAGTACATCTAGTGGGTCGTGGTAGGGATGGGGAGGAGGACACAGGCATTCTCAGTCCATAGACATCCCTCCAATGGCACCGTGGGACTTTCCCTTGTTGGAAGATCTGCCTTGGGAGTTCAGAAGAGCGTCTTTGTAGCTGAAAGTCAGGAGCAGTACAGGCAACAACAGGAAGTCCCATTTCATGGACTTCCTTAAGTAAGCCTTGAGAAGAAGAGCAAGAGCGGAAAAGTTGGCTCCAGCCAGGGTAGACGCGCCCCCCCCCCCCCCCCGCCCAAACATAAGGGTTTCTTGGTGGGCATGATGGCTACAGGCTGCTGAAGTCCTGGAACACTTAGCACCTGTCACCTCTCTCACTAAGGGCTAGATCTGTAGAGTTTCCCTGGGGACTGACTCGAGGCTTTAAGAAAGATGAGCAAAGTCAGATGCCATTTACTCTCCCAAGGGATGCCACAAGGCTTAGCTAATGATACCAGCTCAACACTTGCTCAGGGATCAGACATTTGCCATAAGATCCAAATGCACAGCCATTTATGAAATGAGGGTGGCTTGTCTGTGGACACAAGCCCTGGAAATCCCGGAAATTTCCTCAGCATGAGAAAACATCTCCTACAGGTGCTCTGCCCACCAGCCCTTCACCGGTCCTAGTCCTCCAGTGCATGCATACCTTTCTCAGCTCGCCATTCTCCTTGTTGTGAGCATCCTCTAGGATCTTGCGCTCCGACTGAGCCTTCTGTAGTTCAGTGCGCAGGCTCTGAACTTCCTCCTGCAGCTGAAGGCTGGTATCAGCCTCCTGGTTCTGCTGGTAATGAGCCAGCTCCTTCTTCAGCTTCTCCACCTCCATGGCATGTGTGGAGGTGACTGCAGACAACTGCTCTGACAGAGTCTTGAACTCCTTGTTCTGTAGAGAGCATCGGCAGATGGGGTGGGGGTGCGGGTAATAAAGAAGAAAAAGGGAGAGTTATCAGACGAGGAAAAATCATGAAGGTCACCAGAAAAAGACTTGTAGGGCAGAATTAAAGTTCAGAGTCAATACGTGCCAGTACAGGCAGTTTTGGGGCATCCCTGGACACTTTAAACTCATGTGTGGACCTAGAAGCAGAGGGAGACACAAACAGCAGTGTTGCCATGGAAACAGTCCAGGGGAAACATGTGAGCACTCACAGAGAAGATTGCTGTCACAGGAATCATGGAGCCAGCTTCTTGGATCTACAGTTTGGGCCTCTTAGGACTCCCCACCCCTTCGCATCAAGAGCTCCTAGCCCTGGACTTACAGGCACAAAGAGCTGTAACCTAATCCCTTTTTCGAGACAAAGGACCCCTTCAATATCCTCTCTTTCAAGGAGGCCCTCCAAGGGGCCCCAGGGTCTCTGTTGCCACCTGTCAACATGGCTCACACAACTCTCACTGGAGAGATTGATATCTGACAACATTCAGCTACAGACTGTGCCCAATCAGCAGTCAGCGGATGTGTGCAGCAGGCCCTGAGATCTTACTTCCAGAAGGAAGCTCCTGTAAAGGGTGGGCAGAAGTCAGGGCTGGGAGAATGAGGACGGAGAGGCTGGGAGGCAGGGGAAGTGGAGCAGAGGAGGGAGAACGCAGACAAACTGCACTCACTCATCCTTCTCCATTGCTGGGCTCCACAGAAACTCCAAGCAGAACTGGGCTGTCAGCTAAAATGCCAATAAGCCAGGGCCTCAGGAATCAATGACTAATTCACAGAAACATTAAGCCTCACAGAAACTCTCAAGGAAAAGCTGTTGGCAGCTACATAGCAGCACATGGCTCACACACATAGCCCTGCTTGAGAATGCAAGTGATATAGTCCTTGTGTGCAAGATTCCCCACTCTGCAAGCACACAGCCTGCTTTTCCGAGCATCCGGGCTTGCTATCAGCCTCACCTGGAGAATCTAAAAGGAATCCAGTTAAGAAGCATCTATTTAGAAAGAGCAACACCTGTGTGAATTGTTCACTAGGGGCTGGGTCTGCAGTGGAAGGCAGGTTTGGCTAGCTACTCTGTCCTCATGACTGCTCTGGGATGTGAGTCAGGTCAGATTGGTTGTCAAGTGTCACTGGCATGGCCTGGGTCATGTCAATAAAGGTAGAGAGGTGGCCAAGGAGGAGCCTGGATGGAACTGGTTGGAATATGAGGAGAGGAACATGTTGCAGTGGAGGCAGCGGATGCAAGCACATCTCACCCTGCTATGGTCAAATATATCACTTTGGAATGCAGATGTCTCTGGAAGGTCCAGCTTTCCTGTTCCTGATGCTACTAGAGACCAGAGTCAAACACTGGGGAAAAGGGTGTCTGCTGCTGCTGCCAGGCCTGGGCCTGAGATCACCTCATCCTTGGCCCTCTGTGTGTTTGATCCAGTCACTCATGTTTCTGTGGCCCACTTCTTCCCATCTAAACTAGATAAGAGATAAGAGAAATTCCCATCTGAGAAGGTCCTTATTGAGACGTAGGGAACAAAGGGCTTATCTGGCATGTGCCGAACAGTCAGTGCTCAGTTAACTGTCAGAGCCTCACTGGCCGGTGTTCTCCATGGAGTCCGTTAGGCTGATTCACAGAAGCCTCTGTGTCTGCCAGTCCCAACGCCCACTCACCACCACCACCCCCTGACATTCAAACAACCCCTGCATCTGGCATCCCATGGCTGTCTTGTATCTTAAGCATGGGACCCACACAACCAGACTTATTGTGGTTCCCAGTTAGACTTGGGCTGGTGTGGGAAGAGGAAAAATTACTGCAAGAGTCTTCACCACAGTGAAGCCAAAACAGCCTCCTGCAGATGAGCCCCCACTTGGGGCGAGTCCTACACCTCCTTCATGTCTTTTAGCATCCCCTTCAGTGAGGGTGACTGATAGCCCCTGAACAGTGCACAGCAGTGAATACTGGGTCGTGGAAAAGTCCCAGAGCTGTAACTTTTTGCACACTGTTTTTCTAACATGTATGGATGCCCTCAAGAATCATAAAATACGGACTAATGTAGTATTTACTTAGTGGCTATTAACTATGCCTAATCTAATTGATTTAAAGGACACTGACTAAACCGTCGATTTAGGTTATATTTTGCCTAATAAAAAATATTTAAGCACAACCTTATATTTATGAGGGCTTAAGAGCCTTGAGTTCTATTACAAGTAACTAAAAATCTGGCCATGTCTATCATACTGGCCAAGTCCATGGGCTTCTGTCCTTTTGGTTGAACTGTCATATAGTTCTAACAGGGCGAATACCAGGTTTCTGGGTTGGTCTCTGTTTCTGCTGCTGAAAGGTATCGTGAAGGACACCACGAAGAAGGTGGCTTATGACGTCAGAGACTAGAAACCCACAAGAAAACTGTTTAGCATCAGGGACAGCTCGGCTCCTGATTGGCCAGTGTCCTTCTGAGGGACTCTCATGTGACTCTGTCCTGTGCTGATGGCACACAAGCTTGGTGCAGTCTACTTTCTGAAGCTGGGGGGTCCTCAGCCTTAAGACATGAACTTGGGGTGCTCATCGCCCCTGGTTTTGCCTTTCCCTGCCCTTCCCATGCTAGTGGGAATACTCTCACCAGACTCCTGTCTCCTGTGGCTGAGACACTGCCTCCCATGTCATGTATTCTGAGAAGTGACTTGGGATGCTTTATCTCTGGCAATGGACATCTTTTCTTCTGGCTTAAAGACTGAAGAGAGCAGCTGCCTAGATTAGCTCTAGGAGTCACAGGGGAAAAGACACTCAACTTACTCTCAATAGCTTGTCTGTCTCGCAAGGGATCTCCAGTGCCTGAGCATATATCATGTGTGCCCACACAGTGATGTGTGTCCACGTGTGCCCACACAGTGATGTGTGCCCATGTGTGCCCACACAGTGATGTGTGCCCATGTGTGCCCACACAGTGATGTGTGCCCATGTGTGCCCACACAGTGATGTGTGCCCATGTGTGCCCACACAGTGATGTGTGCCCATGTGTGCCCACAGTGATGTGTGCCCACACAGTGATGTGTGCTCATGTGTGCATACACAGTGATGTGTGCCCATGTGTGCTCACACAATGATATGTGCCCATGCTTCTGCCATCACAGGTGCCACACATTGTTCACCAGTCCTGAAGATATAAGACTTTCATGAGCATGACCCCAAACTGATGGGAGAGCCTCTGTTTGGACTGAAGAGCATTCCTTAGGTATCCCAAGAGCCTCCTGATGGGAGTGATCTAGAAACCCAGGCAGAGGTGGCAAAGCCTACCTGAAAGCAGTGTCAATCTCAGCCAGGCTACTTCCTGGCTGTGTGCCCTGTGGTTGGTTACTCATCCATCCCCTTTGTGCCTGTTCATGTTTAAAATGGGGATGATAGCAATACTTATCCCGTAGGCGTGGTAAAGATCAGTGGTAAAGATAGTGTATGGGAATAGTGCCTGGCATAAAAACCACACAGGAAACAGTGAGAGAAAGACACAGGATGTGTCCCCTGATTACCTGCTGCATACAGGGATCCTTGCCCAGGGTGACAGCATCTGCCACTGCTCACAGATGTTTGCCGAGCAGAAATCTTAAGGCAAGAGCTTCATTTAAAAATAGGCCTTTCAAATCTGCTTCTGTCTGATGTTCAAGCATGTGGGGTGGGAAGTACAGTTATTCTTTATCCTTTGGAGTTGACCTCACACACCAACAAGGCAAATACTGAGCACTATCTGAAACAGGGCCAGGATGGCCTGGGCATACAGATGCTCCTCCCTAATAGGAACAGTGGCTTTAGTCTCCTTGTTCTCTGGCCACTGTGTGTCTAGAAAAGTGACTCAGGTGGTCACTGGCACTGACAGTCCTGATAGAGACAGTGAACACCGTAGTACTTTGTATTTTCACAGATCTCTCCCCTGGTCACTGCCTCCTTGACTTGCTGTGTTACCACAGGCTGACAGGGTAGCAGTAAGTGTCCCAAGCTCACACTGGGAGGGCTGTCTTTTTATACTGAGCATCAGTACTGGCTAGTTTTGTGTATAAGCTTGACACGGGGTCATCAGAGACGAAGGCACCTCAGTTGAGGAAATGCCTCCATGAGATCCAGCTGTAAGGCATTTTCTCAATTAGTGATCAACGGGGGAGATGCCCAATGGGTGGTGCCATCCCTGGGCTTTTTTTGTCCTGGGTTCTATAAGAAAGCAGGCTGATCAAGCCAAGGCAGTAAGCAGCACCCCTCCATGGCCTCTGCATCAGCTCCTGCCTCCAGGTTCCTGCCCTGTGTGAGTTCCAGTCCTGACTTCCTTTGCTGATGAACAGTGACAAATAAACCCTTTCCTTGCTTTTTCTTTTATTTTTATTTATTTTTTTTCCAACTTGCTTTTTTATCATGGTGTTTTCTCACAGCATAGTAACCCTGACTAAGACAGAACCCAAGCCAGTACTCTGGGTAACTCCCAGAGAACACATACCCAGGGCTCTTCCAGAAGCATGGTCTCTGCCCAGAGCAGGAAAGCAAAGTGTCCCATTGTTAGCTGTATCCAGATTGGGGTTCATGTGTAGGACAGCTGGCTTAGCCAAAAATTGGTTCATTGTACTGGGAATGTGACTCGGTTGGCAGAACGCTTGCCCTGCAGCATGAAGCAGCAGTGAGCCCTAGCAGGGCATAAAACTGAGCCTGGTAGCCCACCCCTGTGCTTCCAGCATTTAGGACATGAGACAGAAAGATCAGAGGTTCAAGGTCATTCTTGGCTGTAAATGGAGTGCAGGCTAGCCTAGACTACATGAAAGTCTATCTTTAAAACTAACAGTAAAAAAAAATCAAACCAAATCAAAATGACTCACCTATTTTCCTGCCCTCAGGTTATGAGAAGCTCCAAAAATGCTTAGTATAGCATGGGCACATTAAGATCAAGTGTCTCCCTCTGCCATAGCTGGCCCCCCACTACCATGGCCAGTCCCCCACTGCCATGGCCAGTCCCCCTCTGCCATGGCCAGTCCCCCTCTGCCATTGGCCAGTCCCCCAGTGCTATGGCTGGTACCCCATACTCCCAGATTTTTCTTTTCCTCACATCCACACCATCCCCTCATCTCCTCTCTGGGAGCCCAGCTCAGTTACAACAGCACACAGAGCAGGACCAGCTCTTTGGTGACATTTGGGACTAAGAAGCCAGCACTGTCTTCACGCTAGCTGTATGATGAAACCTGGGGCGCAGTTCAGATTTTAACACTTTATACCTCTGTGGCCTTGCCAAGATATTTGATATCTCCAGCCCACCATCCTTCAAAATGACAAAGTCATGTGAGGATCATCTATTATATGGCTCACACATGAGTGAACATAAACCACGCACCACAGGCTTTGGGATACTCGAGAAAATCACAGTGGTATACATGGAACTGCAGAGTAGTCTGGACCATATGAGAATAGCTTTTAAAAAAAATCAAAACCAAAATGACTTGTCTATTTTCCCGCTCTGAGGTTATGAGAAGCTTCCAAAATCTCTTTGATACCAATATTTATTTCTATAATATAGCATACAACCTGGGCCATGGTCCCTCCTACCTGGAACCTAATAGAATATCTGACATAGTTCGGCACCAAGCAAAGGTCTTCTGGGCTATGGAGGACCACCTGACTGCTGTGAACCTATTTTCAACTTGTACTCTACCCGAGTCTACATGACCCCAAAGAAGCCAGTATCCTATGCTTGCCTCAGATCCTCTCACAGAACTCCACCCACAGTGGGCTGTAGCATCCACGCACTGCTCACCCAGGTGGGTGATGTGTGAAGGCAGCAGTGCAGACTGAGGTAAAAGCTTAAACAATGCAATACCAATGTCATACCAGACAGGATGCCAACATTTACCTCACGGGGACTGTCGTAAACAAAGAGGGAAACACAATGCAGGTACACAGGAAGCCTCATTAAGCAATGGCCATTGCTGTAGCTATACCTTGCAGCCTCTGGAGGGGCAGGGCCACAGGACTCTCATTCTTATTGCTCCATTAAGAAGTATCATGAAGTTGGTGGCTCAGAACAATGCAAGCTACTATTCTGCAGCTCTAGAAGGAACTTCTAAGGCGGCTAGCAGGACTATGGCTGTTTATAGACTCCAGGGGAAAATCTCCCATTGTTATCTGTAGCTCCTAAAGGTGGCCTGAATACTGGAGCGTGTGGCTCTGCGCCTGCTGCATCCTGTTACTTGACTCTGTTTGCAACTCTCTCTCAAGAGCGTGCTATGATCCCATGAGGTCCACCTGGACAGCCCAAGGCTATCTTCCCATCCAGACACCCCTAACTTACACACTCTTGCAAGTTTCTTTTGGTGTGTGAGGGAGCACGTTTACAGATCCTGAAGATTACGGCCTGGTATCTTTGTTGGTGAGTGACACTATTCTGTGTATCACATTCAGTAACTATTCATACAGCCTGGGCAATGCTCCCAAGGTCTTTGGTACCTGCAACTCCCTGAGAAAGCTTGGGGTCCTTCTCAAACATGTCTCAGTATCCCACAAGCTTCAACACCTGTAGAGGAAACTTCTACCACTGACCTGGTCATCAATCTTCCGCTGTAGCTGGACAACTTTATTCTCCATGCCCACATTGAGGCGTTTCAGATGCTCTGCTGAACGGGCCTCGATCTTGAGAGACTTCAGCTCCTGCCTGGCCTTGAGCCTCCGGAAGGCACACTGGATGACAATGGCTGCATCCCGCTGCCGCTGAAAACGGCTCCGTGCCATCCAGCCCCGGGCATACTTCTGGATGATGGTGGCTTTGTGTTCCTTGAGGACCTGGTGAGGACAAGCACACTCAGTCTGTGGGTTTGCTCTGAAGGATGGAGACAGGTACAGCTTCTGTAACTATCTAGGGTTTGAAAGCTGGCCTGGCCTTGGGTTTAGGAGACCAAGCATATGTGGCCTATAACATCTGAGGATTTGATCAGAAGTTTTAGCTATGTTCTGTAGACCATATGTACAGGGAGTGGCTGCCAAACTCTTGTTTCTACCCTTATTTACCAGCTAGGTGTGGTTTGAATAGGAATGGCCCCCACAGACTCATGTGTGTGAATGCTTTGCTTGAAGTGGCACTATTAGGGGGTGTGGCCTTGTTAGAAGAAGTATGTCACTGTGGGGGCAGGCTTTGAGGCCTCTTATACACTCAGGCTATGCCCAGCATAGCATGCAGTCTCTTTATGATGTCTGAAGATCAAGATGTAGAACTCTTGGCTTCTCCAGCACCATGTCTGCCTACATGCTACCATGCTTCTCACCATGACGATAATGGGCTAAACCTCTGAAACTGTAAGGCAGCCCCAATGAGATGTTTTCCTTTTTAAGAGTTGCCTTGGTCACAGTGTCTCTTCACAGCAATGAAATACTAAGACAGAAGGGACCATAGTCTAAGAAGCTTAAAGTTTTGGGAAGCCCAGTAGTTATTTCATTAGAACGAGGCAGTGGCCCTGGTGCAGTGGAGCTGGATGGTGACGTGAGATGCTCAGGGCAGATTCTCACCTGGCGGTAGTTCCTGCGGACAAACATGGCCCTTGTGAAGGACTGGATGATGACCGCAGCCCTGCGCACCCTGAGGTAGGCTCGCCGGGTCTTCAGCATACGGAACTGCTTCTGGAACATGATGGCTGCCCGGGTTCTTCTCAAGTGCTCAGCCAGCCTGCAATGATGGGGACGGAGAACAGGTAGCCTCAGGGGAAGGGAGCTGGCCTGAGCTAGTCAGAGCTAACCTTCCCTCTGTTGGACTCTCCCATCCCCCCAATCCACTGGACTGACTCACGCCACCTTTCCCAAATGCACCACTGCCTTGAGTGCTTGGCATCTGAGCTCAAAACCAGCAAAGTCAGTTTTCCCCTTGTGTTCTGACAGGTCTCTCTACTGGTGTCAGCCTCAGACTGGATCTGACCCTCACATCAGACTGCTCCTTGCATCAGGCGCCCTCTGATGGTACCCGAAGCATCTCCTGTTCTTTTGTTAAAATTTTATGTGCATTGGTGCATGTGTGTCCATGTGAGGGTGTCAGAAGCCTTGCAACTGGAGCTATAGACAAGGTGTGAGCTGTCATGTGGGTGCTGGGTCCTGTGAAAGAGAAGCCAGTGGGGATCACATTGCTGTCTGAACCTCAGTCTCCACAAGCTCAGAGATAAACTTCAAATACGCTGCTGGTTTGGGACCTGGCAGTGCTAGAATAGAGCAAGTGTTTGCTGGACCAAACCCACCACTACCACCACCACCAACAAAACCCCACCAAAACCCCTAAAAACAAACAAACAAATCAAAAACCAACCAACCAAAACCCCTACCCAGGCCAGCAACGGGCCCTTGCAGTTTTCTCATTTCCTATAAACTTTCCGCCCTCTCACTTGTCCGCCCACCTCAGTGAGAGAGCCAGATGGTTACTTCTTACCCTTCCTGCCAAGCTCACTGCAAAGGCTCTGGAGAAGATCAGAATCATGGCTGGTGGAGAGGACCCAAGAAATTGCTTCCTGGGAAAAGGAATGCTCCCCAGTTCTAGCCAGCATCTACGTGCTGAGGTTCAGGGGGCCCTAGTCTATCTGTCTGTCTTTTCTTCACACGAGGCCTCATCCATGGATCACATGCTCCCTGCTGGAAGAATGCAGCTTGCTGTTGCACTGTCACTATCAGGAGATCCACGCTGGTGGCCTCCCCAGTGAGGGACAAGTGCTGATGACGGAACTCGTGGGCAGGGATTGAGAGGAGCCACTCAGAGTTGATGCCACTGTCCTCTCGTCTCCAGCTTGTCTCAACAGTACAGAGGTGATGCAGCATGAGCTACCTCTGGCTGTGTGTGAGTGAGCACCTGGGGTGCGTGAGCACGGGGGGGGGGGGCGGGGGCAAGGGCAGCACCTCCAGCTTTACCACACAAAACAAGTCTAGTGGGACTTAGGGCTGGGGTCTTTGTCTCTCATGGAGGTGGGGTTGAGCAGCCATCTGAGAAACTGGCTCTGAACCACACGATTTCATGTTAATTTCCACCATTTCTCCAAGGACAACAGGAGAGAGCCCGGCTGTGAGGCAGGGGGATCTCAATGTGAAAACCCTGGAAAGGCCTAGGAAGAGGTGACATCTTACACAGGCCTCAATGGAGATGGCCTCTGCCACTCTACCATTCACCAGCAAAGGGCCATCAGTCAGGCAGAGAGTGGTGACAGTAGCTCCCTTTGCATGGCACTGGGTAGGGAAGGGAGCCTGGCAGCCTCTATTGCATGGTAGCTGCTATGGCTGGAGGAGGTGTGTCCTTTCTCTGCTGTCTCCGTGCAGGGTAATTCACAGAAGGGCTCCCCCCATACCTTTCCAGCACCAACTGGAATTCAAGGGAATTTGAAATTCTAGTATATATAATGAGATTACATGCAAGTTAACTAAACTCATCTCTTTCTTCCTAAAAGACATTCTTTCACTTTGGGGTTTAGGTAAAGGAGAAATGGTTGATTTGTGCCCAAATCAGACAGACAGTACTAGGTTTAGTGTCAGTGGACTGGGGACAGATTGGAATATCAGGAGACACATGAGCTAGATCTATTCCCTGAAGCAAGAAGGGCGTTACAGAGATACACACAGTCACTAGGAACAATTTAAGAAGCAGAGAGGCCCCAGAGGAAGCACTATAATTCTAGACAAAGAGGCCCTTCCCTTCCTCCTGACTCCAGATAGACCCCATCATGGCTCACCTGCGGGCTAGGTATCCTCTGCAGAATCTCTGCAGGGATAAGGTAGCTGTCCTCAGCCTACGGTACTTCACTCGCTGCAGCCAGCCCCTGACCGTCTTCTGGATCATGATAGTAGCTTCCCGGAACTTGTCTGCCCGAAGCTTCTCCAGGTAGGCCACCTGGCCTGCCCGGAAGAAGATCTTGGTGCGGCCAAACTGGAACTTGTCTGGATCCTTCACAAAGTTGGGAGGAAAACTGGCTGGTTAGTGATCTGTGCACAGACTACTACTCTTTCCTTCAAAGGCAGAACTACTTGCCAGATTCCATGTGTACCCTCTGCCCCCTGTCTAGTAGATATACCTAGACTCTCAATATTCATAAAGCAGACTTGAATCTTCACGATGAGATAGGCATGGACCCTGGATATGGCCACTAAAAGATACTTGCCCTCAAAAGTCCAGTACCATAGGGAGGGCAGGTAGAAATGTAACCAGGAAACTTGGTTTGAAGGAGTGGGGAGGATTAGCAAGAAAAACAAATAGGCAGTATTGAAAAAGGATGTTCTAGGCCAGTGGTTCTCAACCTTCCAAACGCTGCAGCCCTTTGATATAGTTCCTCAAGTTTGCACCGGCTGTAAAATTATTTTGCTGCTACTTCATAACTGCAAATTTTTCTATGGTTATGAACCATAATGTAAATATCTGATATACAGGATATCTGATGTGTGACCCCTAAAGGGGTCATAACCCACAAGTTGAGAACCACTGGTTTAGGCAGTTATGCCTATGGAGGTAGGCAAAGATCTGTATGAACCAAAGGGGACAGCCATTGAAGGCGAGGACAGAGAATCCTAACAGAGCAGGGCAGAACAGATGCCACCTTCCTGTGCTTCCAAGAGTTAGGAGGGGGCTGTATACAGAGAATTGAAGGTGGGTATGGGAAGGAACCAGCCACCAGAGGCTTTGTGGGCTGTGGTACGAAATGAGGGTGGTAGCCATGGGTTCGGGGCCTTTGTGGAAGCAATGACTTGGTCTAGTAATCACTGGACAGTTACTTCAATGATCAAAGTAATGTACATATAATAATTATAAACTGCAAATAACATTCAAATAAAACTCCATTATGAACTTTCCCCCCAAACATATAATCACTGTCTTAATTATATCTATAGGATTAGAATTAGTTGCCCTTTCTTGTGTTCACCCCAATAAGGAGACACGACCCAGCAGGGTACTTGTGGACAAGCTTAGGAAGAGTGATCCATTGATGGCTGAGACTTCTTTGCAAACAACTGCCATCTAAGCATGTGTGCTGGTATGAAGGCCACAGGCAGGAAGGAGCAAGTTCTGTCATACACCACGGTGACTGGTTTTTGTCAGCTTGAGACAAACTGTAGTTACGCGGAAAGGGGAACCTTGGTTGAGAAAACACTTCCTGCAGGCAAGTCTGTGGGGCATTTCATACTTTTCCTTCTGGACATTCCTGACTAGAGCAGAGAAGGAACTCAGTATACACTCGGAGAGTACAGGACAGGCTGCATGAGGCTAAGGGTGGGAAAGCATTCTGAAAGCCCTGGAGGGGGTGAGTCTACCAGAATACCCATCTCCCCTCTTACTAGCTACACTGGTTTATCAAGCCTTCAGCAGTAGCCTAATGAAGTGTCTACCAACAAACAGCCTCTCTTCATGGAAGGGGCTAGTGAGCCCTGTTGTTCCCCATGGCTCCTCTGACCGTTCTATTCCTAAGTATACAGAACACTCTGGTGAGGGAAGGACCAGGCATGTAGTCTTCAAGGTTAACCTATGGCTCAGCCAAAGCCCTACTTAGTGGGAATGTTGATTCTGGAAGACATGGCCTAAGGAATGGGGGAAATGGGGGAAGAGATACAGTACCTCTGGGGAAGTCTTGATCAAAGCACAAGTGAGCAGCCTATCTCCAGGACAGAGAGCTGCACACAGTGGCCCTAACCAATCACCTCACATAAGTGGGCACTGTACATTGACTGCCTGTGAAACCCTAAGCAATTCACAGCCACTTCTTGTACATCATTTCCGTCATCGGGGGATGGAATAACCTTGGAGGGATGCAGGTAAGGGTGGACAAAGTGAAAGGCGGTCATAGGGTTGGGGACTATATACCCTGAGGCCACCCACAAGGAAGGAACTCCCAGTGCTAGAGAGTAACTGAACTCAGGGGAGCTTGAACACATTTCCTTAACCCATGAAAAATGAGGTGTCAAAACATGCATGCTGACGGATGAACCAAAACAAGACCATGGTTAACCAGAGTCCCATTGACCAAGCACCACCTTCAATCAACTACACTACCACTCTGTAAGCACCGTCCTAGCTGGTTATTTTGCAATCCATCTTCTGAAGGATATTTTCTATGGTTTAACATTTTATGGAGACACAGATCATTATAAGCTGCTGTACCTCTTGAACTCACAGGAAGTACTAGAATATTTAAGGGTTCGCCCCTCGTGGTTCTGGTTTTATAATTTTCCAGCCTCAGAATGTGATTTTTTGGGTTGTTTCATTCCAAACAATTTTTTCCCCCAAAGGCCTGAGAATATCTGTTGCTTCATTTATAACAAGCCAAGGTTGGTTACAGATCCGACCTCCACTCAGTACTTCAGCTCTGAGAGGCCAGAGATGCTGGGTTGAGCAGCAGCTGCCACCCCTAGGGGTTGCTTACACATCCTCGTGATCCTTGCTCCCTGTGTGCTGATGTGGAAAGGCAGGAGCTGCTATAGGTAGGGAAGGGGGTTCTTTTACCTCAGTCTCTTGTAAGAAACGGCTCAACATCTTTAGTAGTTTTGCAGGGATGAAGACCAAGCTGTAAGTAGCCCCTACCCTCACCCTCTACCACAGGGGCTTTTGGTCCATGCCCTCCTATGGCTGGATCACCTTGAGGAGACTCTCTAGGACAGACTTGCAGATATTCTTCTTGTCGGTATTGGTGAGCTCTCTCTTCTTCATCAACACCCGATACCGGTTGAAGAAGTCATGATAGGTCCACCTGGAGGAAAAGCCAAGGTGGATCAGGTGACCTTGGATGCAGTCTCATAGAGTCAAGGCTATTGTACAAAGTTATTGTAGGAGCTTCAGGCCAGTCTCAGAAGAGTTCTGACCTTTCTAAAACCTCCTAGGAACTCCAGTATGCCAGGATTCCTGAAGTTGGGATGTGTAAATTGTGTGTTTGGGAGGCATCCTTCACAGAGCCAGGGTTTCCATTTTTCTTCCCACACCCATGGAGCCCTGTCTTCTGCTGCCACCATGGAAGAAGCTGGGCACCTTACCTAGGCACAGCTTTGTCCATGTGGTTTGGTTTTTGTCTTTAACCCAGAGATCTTTGTAACCACATTTCTAAATGCAGAAGAGAATGGCAGTGTCTCCATCATGGCCTCTTAGATCACTGCTCTTAATGTGGAAGACAGAACAGGTCATCTTAGACATTTTTCTGCCCCAGACTCCCTTTCACTAGGTATCTCTTTACTGATCTCAAGCAAACAGGCATGTAAAATAGGTACACAAACCAAACGTTTACTGATAACGCATCATAAAGAAATATGAGGTGCCCACAGATACATAGTGGCATGAATGTAAGATTGACTACCTGCTTTCTGACTGGATGTAAGACTGACTACCTGCTTTCTGATTGGATGTTAAGATTAACTACCTGCTTTCTGATTAGATTTAAGGCCTGCTCTGCACCCAAGGAAACACATGCCCAATAATGGAAATCTGGCCAAGAACCTAAGGTTGAGGTGCTCATAGGCTCCAGAGGTGAGCCTATTGCTGTTAATCTGCTAAATGGGCACAGCATCAAGCTACCCCGTATCTCCCACATCCAGTTACAGGATTGCCACCAACAGCTTAAGAAGCCATGGTGGTGGGTTCTCTTTTTATTATTATTTCTCTTAATCAGGGTAATTTAATCTCCCTGTAAAGAAGTCCCTCATCCTCAAATAACTGAAGAGAACTGTAACCCACTGCCCACATAGGGCAGAGTTCTTGGCTATGTTTTGGTAGTCTTTAGAGGGCCTTCACCTTACCCCTGGCATCTGAGACTGGCTTCATATAAACAAATGCATCTCCTGAACAGACTGCTCCTCCTCAGGAGAGTTGTCTTGGCTCACATCATCACTACTTCACCTCCTGATTCAGAAATGCTCATGACCTCCTCATGCAGTGGCAGCGTCAACATGAGCCCCCATCCAAGGTGGCTCGGAGATACAGCCTTAGTTGATCAGGAGGTCAGTATGACCCACCTCCATCGCTCTGAGGCCAGTGCAGAGTGAGGCTGACTTGTCCCTTCAGAGACATCAGGAGGGCTTCCACACCAGTCTGTAGGGACAGGCTACTGGAACTTTGTTCAGATAGCTTTAGGTATATAACTGAGGCGAATCAGCTGTCACCTCCTCTCATTGGTGGCCTTGCCTAGCGACTGTCTAGCTACTTCACACCAACCTGCTCGGGGCTAGTGGAGAGTGAACAGATGGTGTTCCTTTCCCTGGGACTCTTTGGTCTCAGAGGGTCCTTTACAAGCTTCAGAGAAAGGAATGCTATTGGTTCCAGGAACCCTCCAGGAGGGAGGCATAGTGCACTCAATGTGTCCCCCTTCAGCAGAGCCCCTTGGCTGCAACAGCAGCTAAGCCTTGGAGGGAAACAGACTGATATAAGCAGAAATGACCAAAGGACACTTCTATTTATCTGTTTTTATCCCTCTATGACATAGTTGGATAAAGACAGGTTTTTTTTTTTTTTTTTTTTTTTGGTTTTTCGAGACAGGGTTTCTCTTTATAGCCCTGGCTGTCCTGGAACTCACTCTGTAGACCAGGCTGGCCTTGAACTCAGAAATCTGCCTGCCTCTGCCTCCCAAGTGCTGGGATTAAAGGCGTGCGCCACCACTGCCTCCGTGAGTTCCTCTCCTTTTTGAGAAAGGATTTTATGTACTCCAGGCTGGCCTCTAGGCTACCATGAAGTTGAGGATGGACCGTGAGTTCTGAATCTTCTCTGCCTTCACCTCCCACATGCTGGATTACAGGTGAGTGCCATGCATACAGCTTCAGTCTGCTCCTTTTTAACAAGCAAAAGCTTTTGAGATGTCATATGATATAAATTTATCCTTTTATGATTTTTTTATGTGTTTGGTATTTTGTCTGCATGTATGTCTGTGCACCACATATGTGTCTGGTGCCTTTGGAGGCTGGAAGAGGGCACTGGATCCTCCTGGGCCTAGAGTTATAAATGGTTGTGGAATGCCATGTGGATGCTAAAAATCAATCCCGGGCCCTTTGGAAGAGCAGCCAGTGCTCTTAGACACGGAGTCATATCTTCAGGCCCAAAGTTATTCCCTTAAAGTATACAGTTAAAATAACTTTTAGTGTATTTGTGAAATTGTGGGAACTATTCATAGTAGTCAATTCTAAAACATGTTCACAACCATCAAAAGAACTCTCATCCCAGAGCAGTTCTGCCAAACCCTGGAAATCACTAATCTACTTTGTCTTACATCTCTTGGTTTTTAACTGGCATGGACTCTTTCAGGGAGGGAAGGGATATATTACCTAGAGCCCCTGAGGATTTGGTCTTGGGACTAGGAAAGGAGTCTTCTTACCCTTTGCAGTCTACTCAGTGAACAGAAACTTTCCCACCGTCCAGCTGTGGATACCTGCCACCTTTAACAGGTACCTTACAGATGGAAATTGGTAAGTTTCTTTTCCAAGCTAAATGTAAACCAATGTGCATTTTGTTTAGTAGCTAACTCTCTTACGCACTTTCTACCCTGGCCCTGCCCTCTGATACTTCTACCTGGAGAAAGATGTGCTTGGCTAGGAACCCAGTGGAATAGTGCCTGTGAAAGGGAGCTTCCTGGAGTCTAAGTCTCTGTGTCCATTGCCCCTCCTTCACTCCCCGCCACTGACACATGCATCTCAGAATGTTGGAGTTTGGTGTGTGCTTTCCCTTAGGCTGCTGGGCACTTCCTCCTGACTGTCTCCCTTGATTCTTGAAGGGCACGTTTCACATTCTGCATCACGGTTATTTGTGTACTTATTTGTCCCTGTGAGTTTGCAGTTTTTCTGGGAAATAATTAAGACAACATTTAGGCGGGCTGAAATCCTTAAATGTTTCTAATTTGAAAAATCTCTTACTGCTGACAGATCCACAACTCAAGGAGATTATGAGGGTGGGGAAGTGTGACTGCAAAGATGTTAAATCCAGTTTGTACTGAGCTCAGAGCACAGGAACACAGAAGCTTGGCTCCAACCTTGGCCATCACTGTGACTAAGGCTGGCTGGATGTGTTACCTCCTCTGTCTACAAAAAACAGTCACACATCTCACTAAAGTGCCTGGGCTTTTGTGGTCAGTGAGTCACCAGATGAGTGCTGGGAGAACCATTATGTTCCTTCCTACTCAAGGCAACCAGTCCTTTTTTATATTTATATATACTTGCAAACACGTTTTGAAATTCATCTGCACAAGGAGGGGGTGGCATAGTGAAGCTGGCAATGAGGGCTGCTGTCTAGAGTCCCTGGCCTTGGAAAGGAACTCGTTCCCCCAGGAGACAGCCTAAGGGAAGTGAGTCTGCTCTTAGGCCTTGGCATCAGAAGGCCTATAGTAACGTTATTGCCCACAGAGTCCACAATCAACATGGGTTCTCTTCTCCATGGACCTGTATGTGTCTAGAGAGAAAGCCCTCACAGAAAAGTCTCCTTGCCTGAAACAGGAAAAGCTGCAGAGTGAAAATAAAAACAACATTTGATTCTTTTGTCAAAGGAGAATTTAACAGGACATACTTGAACATGCGTTCATGTAGGAGGAGCTAAGGTGGGAGGAGTAAGGAGAGGAAGAAGAAAGAGAAGAGGAGGAGCTAGGGAGAGTAGAGATGTAGGCGGATGGAGAGCCATGCAGGTATGGAGAGCAGTCGCGGGTAACAACTTTTATTTAGGTTAGCTAATTGGGAAACAAATGTTATTGAGCATTACTAAATATATAAAGCCTTTGATTAATATTTAAGCATTAGAGTCTCACTTTCTTACTGGGCCTGCACGGATGTCGGGATGGTCTGGGTATGGCCCAGCCTTGTGGAGACAGTGTGGAAGATTGGCAGAGCCATCTCCCACGCTGGTGTCTCGTGGGTAGCAGGGCTGGTGTTTCTGACTGGCCATTTCTATCTGCAGCACACACATGGCCTCTGGCCACAGAACATGGTGGCTAAAATACGACACATTCAATGTAATTGTATCAATGTAGAGGAAGACAGCTCAGTAAGGCCTCAGACTGGCCTAGATTTTGCTTTGCAGACTCTTCGCTTTCTATGCTCCTGAGTCTATCCTGGGTCCCAAAGCTCTGAGACCCTTTGCAGGTCTGTTAGCATGTGGATGTTCTTTTCTGTTAAACTCCAGCCTTCTTTGACCACTGTTTCTCTCAGACTCTTCAATCCCCCTCACCTCTGAACCTATTAGTGTGGTGTCTTTATAACCAGTTGCTTATTTTAGTTGAATAGTTTTTATTGGCCATTCAAATGGCTGGACCCTCCTGGTTAAACCTTTTCTACCAGTGCCTCTTAAAGAGGGTGCTAAGGGCTTAGGGTGTTAATTCTTCAGTGTAGGAAAATCCCATACAACACAGGGCATCCTGCAACTTTGGACCATCAACACTCTCTCATTCACTGAGATCCAGAACAACAACAAAAGGCCCTCAATATCTGCAAGAACTTGATATATTTGCAAGAACTTGATTCTATTTGTTATAGAATACTTGATAATCTTAGTCCAGAAGGCCTTAACAAGGATCCATGGCTGTCATCTAAACAGTATAGACCCTTCCCTGTCAAGTGACCCTGAAATATTTTCTCTCACTCAGTATGCTGCAAAAGAATTCATTCTATCTTAGTAGCTGAAGAAAAACACTAAGACTATGCCAGCTCCTGACAGTGCTTTATGGTGGTGTCCCAGCCACTCTGGAGGTAGGCTTCTCCAGTTTCTTAGCCCTGACTTTCTCCCTGGATTCTAACTCATATGCTAAATGCCTAGCTGGGCATTCTAGACTTCAGTATCATGCATCTGTTTCAGAAATGGCCTCCTTCACCTGCACTCTGGCCTGGCCAAACAGTCATAGTTGGGCATGTGGAGCAAGCCCAGGGCTGTGACTGCTTCCAGGCTAGGCAAACATTCATCAGAGCCTTTAGTCTGGAAAAATGCCTTCGCAGAATGAGTTCCCCAGGCTTGAGACATCGAGGGATGACACAGCTGCTGTGAATGGCACAGAAAACACAGTTGCCTGAAGTGTTGTTTTGGCCGACCAAGCTCCTATCTGGAGTCTCACACTGGATTTAACCATCACTATGTGAGGCCATTCTGCAGAAGAATGTCCACCTTCAAGGTCATCAGTCAACTGGGATGAACAGACAAGATAGGCCGGCCACAGGTGCACAGCTTTGTGTCACTCCCCCTTTGAATCTGTTTCCTCATGAGGATATTGATTTGGTTATATAAACCCAGAGACTGCCTCCTGACTAAGACAAGCTCTATAACATCAGGTCACAAAGAGGTTGTCCCAAAGATGTCATGGTCCATAGTCTCATGGGTCCCTTAGAAAATGGTGAAGAATTCTTTAGAGCTCTCAGGGCAGGATTAGAAGGGTAACCTATGCTTTTGTCTACTGCAAGGGCAGATACATCCTTAACTGTTTCCATCTTGGAGAACCTGATTCATTCAGTTTTTCTGGGATTTGTTTCCTCATCCATAAAATATAAGTGGCGCTGCCCATCTTGCCAACCTCAAGAGTAGACATGACCAGTTCAGGAACTGGTGCTGACACAACAGTGTATTCATATACAAGCAATGCAGTTGGGTCCCCTACCTCACACCATGCAGATGTTAATTCAAAATGGCTTACCTAAAGTCATGGAACACTTAGAAGAAAACCTTAATACAAACCTTTGTAGCTTTGGATTGGACAATGATTCCTTAGTTATGCTTTCTAAAGCCAAACAGCCAAAGGGTAAAAACAGATAAACTCGACTTCACTAAAGCTGGAAGTCTTTGCATTTAAAAGAATGTGATCAAGAAAATAAAAAGATTAATCATAGAACTGGAGACAATATTTGCATACAGCTGGTAATGGTCTCTGATCACAAACAAACCATTCTCATTACTCAACAACAGGCAAATACCCAACTTAGAAACGCTCAAATGACCTGACCGCATATTTCTCCAGAGAATTCACACACACTCCAGAGAATTCCAGAGACCTAAAACCTGTGAAAGGAGACTTAACACCAGGAACCATCAGGGAAACACAAATCTAAATGACAGTGAGGTACCTCGTCCCATCCCCCAGATGGCTATGAGAGGAAAGATACAAATACATTTTGACTACCGTGTGTGGAAATGGGGCTCCTTGTCTACTGCTGGTGACTGTAAAACTGTAACTGCTGTGGAAACGGTATGACAGGGCTATCAAAGGGTTAAGCAGAGTTACCGTAAGATTCAGTAACTCCACTGACGGCTATACAATGACTAAAAATGAAAATAAATGCCTGCACATAAACATGTACGTGGCTAAACGTGTGGCACACTCCTGCAATCCCAGCACTTAGGAGGAAGAGACAAGAGGACTGCAAGCCCATGGCTAACCTGGGCTCCATAGTACAGCCCTGACTGAAAACAAAACAAAAGAGCATGCATAGATATGTTCATAGCATGATTCATTCTTGCTAAAAAGTAAAATCCTAGGGGCTAGAGAGGGCTCCATGGTTAAGAGTACACACTGCACTTCCAAAGTCCTGAGTTCAATTCCCACTGTACTTCCAAAGGTCTCGAGTTCAATTCCCAGTACCTATATGGCAGCTCACAACTGTCTGATGTCATCTTCTGGTATGCAGATGTATTTGCTGACAAAGTACCCATGTACAATAAAGAAAGAAACAAACAAACCCAAATGTCTATTAGCTGATGAAGGAAAGAAAATTAGTAAATCCATCTATGGAAATAACACTCAGCTGCATAAAGTATGAGCTTTGGAAACCATGCTGGGTGGAAAGAGCCCATGTATAGAGGGTCAAAGTTTTCTAGCTGTTTTTATACACAACACCCAAAACAGGGAAGTCTTCAGAGACAGTCTGATAGAGTTTGGGAGGAGGGGATGAGAAGGGATTGGCCCTTTCCAGGCTACTGAAAACACTGTGAAACTTGATAGTGGAGAAGGTTGTACAACCTGAATGGTATGAAAGTCACTGAATTACCTAAGGGTGAAGTTGATAACATATGGATTCTATGAGTGGCCTTCATGGGTGACACGTGTCTTCACTGTTCAGCACTAAATATCCCTGAAGTAGTCCCCTTGCAAAGGCTGCTGCAGCATTCACTGCTTCACCAGTAAACCTACATTCTCTAGCACCTACCGGCACCTCGGGGTTCCTGGGGAGCACAAGCTTAGCCTCAGTGTGGTCTCAGCTCTCAAGTTTGCTTTAGTTTTGCTAAAGGAACAGGGAGAGACAAGTCTTCATTTTTATCTCTGAGCTGGTGCTAAAGTACAAACCAAGGAGACCCTAAAAAAACCCAGGCAGGATCAATGAGGCCTGGATGGCACTGGAGGGCTGAAGTGTACCAAGTCAACATGTTCTTCCATGGTAATGGGTGTCTGGCAGGAAAATTAAAAAAAAAAATCAATGAGTGTGGCAGAAATTTCCTGCCCATTGTATTTGCAATGGAGCTCTGTCATTGGATAGGGAAGAGGTAGGTGAGGCTAGGAGTTGGGAGGGAGCTCTGTCATTGGACAGGGAAGAGGGAGGCGGAGCTAGGAGTGGGGAGGTGAGAAGAAGAGAGAAAGGAGGAGGAAGAGAAGTGAGACAGCTGCAGACAGAGCCTGTCACTAGCAGGCTCTGGTAGTTACTCATATCAAAAGGTTAGATAATTGGGAAAACAGTTCTAATTGTGTGGGCATCTTGTGGATTGAGTATTTGCTGATATATAAATCTACTTGGTTAATCTTTAAGCATTAAGAGTCTCATTTCTATTGGGTACTGGGAATTGTTATATCTACTGCATGGGGGTGGCGGAGTTGGCCCAAGAGCCATGCCTAGAGCCGTGGAGGCCACCGAGCTGATCAGTGGAGGCAACAGCCACACTAATGTCTCGTGTTTCCTGGGCTGGTGCCACTGGCCAGCCGGTGCCACCATTAGTGAGGGAACTTAGAGCAGGAACATGGAGGCCAGGCCAGGAGCTAGCTGGACGTGCCTTTATTTTTCTAAATACTTCCTGCAACAAATGAGAAGCTGGACATGGTGGTACTTGCTTATATACCAGTATAAGCTGAGGCAGGAGGATTGTCAGCTTGACATCAGCCTTGTCTACACAGCAAGATTCTATCTCAGAAGAATCACGAACTGCATATATAGCTTAGGAGTAGGGCATCAAATAGCATACGCAAAGCCCTACGTGTAAACCCAGCATAGCCAAAACCCCCAAACCACCACCAACAAAATATATCAATGGGAATATTTTTAAATCATTGAGAAATCTTGTCAGACTGCAAAGTCTCAGGACTCAGTCTCAGAATCTGACTTTACGGGTCTGAAGAGGGTACTGGCTTCTTAGTTTGTAAGAACATCCTGATTGGGATGTTCAGGCCTGCGTAGGAACTCCTGGGTCAGACTCCAATCCATTGAAGGGGAGACAAAGCTCCTACAGCCAGAGACAAGAAACTGCATCATTTCAGCTTAAGTTCTGCTGTACACACTCTCCAAGTCTAAGAGCACAGGTAGGGACCATCCATCTACTTCAGATATGACAAGCAGGAGGGGAGGAGGCAGTTGCCATGACATCCATTTAATTCTGTGATTCTAATCCACTTTCCCTCACATGGGTTGGGGGAAAGGGAATGCTGGGAAAGCAGGAAATCTTTTCAGCAAACATCACTCACTCTTTCCTGTAGGCTCAGCCCTTGAAAGGCTGAGGCAGGAGGATTGCTACTAGTTTGAGTCCAGCTTTGGCTCTGCATGAGTTCAAGGCCAGTCTGGGCAGCCAAGTGAGACCCTGTCTCAAGATAAAAAAGGTAGTTCTGTGCTTTCAAGAGTAGGATGAGAACTAAGTCCATCCAGTTTGGGTTTAGCTCTTTTCACACAAGCACTGTGTGTTTGGGGAGCCCTTGCATGCCTGCTTTGATTGAGGAGTATTTGCCTCACAGTTCTTTCAGTTACAAAGTTGTGAGAGAACCTGGGGATGGTTAACTGTACAGCCGCGAGGACCAGGGAAGCAGGGAGCTGCCTGGGAGCTGCCTGGGAGCTGCTCTCCCAGACAGCCCATTCATCATCTTTCTTCATGCTCTTTATAGGGAGCGTATTTCTTAGCTACCGCACAGTGTTTCAAATTGAATGATACATTTTCATTATAAGCCAGCCTCCCAGAGAGCTGTAATTCTTAGGGCAGATAAAAAGTAGACAGGTACCCCGGAGCCTGTGGGAGAGTGGGAGAACACTGCTGCTGGCTGGCTATGCCATGCCTGTCCTCGCTGGTTAGATTTGGGACACTTGGGGGTGCTGGATATGTCTTCATTTCGAACAGGAGAAAGAATTCCTCTCAAGGCCATCGGGTGGGCTCACGGATGAGCTGTCCGAAAGGCTTGAGCTTTTGGGAAGCAACTCCATGAAAGAGTTCACAGATCTCTGTAATCCTGGACTGTGCCATTGTGTGTGTGTGTGTGTGTGTGTGTGTGTGTGTGTGCGCGCGCGCGTGCGTGCGTGCGTGTGTGTGTGTGTGTGTGTGTGTGTGTGTGTGTATGACTCAAATAAGAGAAACACAGGAAGGAGTTATAAGCTGGAATTTCCTGAATCATAGGAGCCCACTGACAGAAGCTTGGGCAGTGCTCTGCAGACCGTTTAGTTACTTGACAAGCAAATTCGAGGGGAACCACTCCACTGTGTGCATTCTTAGCAGCTGGGGAGGTGAATCCCAGGCTGCTCAAGTCCCTGTGGTCCCATGAAGGTCGCCCCAGGTTAGGTCAACAGAATGACTGTATAGGGCGTATTAGATACCGGAGCTTGGTACTGACAAGAGGATGAAAGGGAATAGAATTCACAGGTGATGGAAGAGGTGATGCAACTCCATTTCAACACTCTTCAAAGCGCTGCTTCCTGTATTTAACATTTCCAATGGTAAGGTGGGAAGGGAAGCTCTCTTGGACCCTCTAGCAAAACGTGTTCAGGCAGCAAATGCAAGTAGGACACAAGAAGCATGTGTTGGGTCTAGGACTATGCATTTAAGCCACAGCCCATTGCAACATTTCCCACAATACCAGAAACACACCCTTTCTTCCCTGTTCTTTCTGGAATACCTGTAATTTCAAAAAGAAAAGGTGCAAAGAGACTTTCAGTTACCTGCTGGAAAGGGCTCTTAAATAAACAGGACACGGGAAGATGTCTACCAGGTATGCTGTAAGAAGCCAGCAAGTTGTGGCAGGTCAGCCCTGCAGTGGCCGCTCCACCTGTAGCCAGGTGTGCAGAAGAGTAGATGTCACTTCAATATGGAGCTTGTGATGGTTTATATATACTTGGCCCAGGGAGTGGCACTATTTGGAAGTATGACCCTGTTGGAGTAGGTGTGTCACTGTGGGTGTGGGTTTTAAGACTTTACTCCCAACTGCCTGGAAGTCAGTATTCTGCTAGCAGCCTTCAGATGAGGATGGAGAACTCTCAGCTCCTGCACCATGCCTGCATGGATGCCACCATGTTCCTGCCTTGTTAGTGAACTGAACCTCTGAACCTGTAAGCCAGTCCCAATTAAATGTTGTTTTTATAAGAGTTGCCTTGGTCATGGTGTCTGTTCTCAGCAGTAAACCCTAAGACAGAGCTGAAGACTCAGCATGCATGGATCTTCTTTGCTGCCTGGATGAGATGTAGGGCACACCCAGAATATGAGCTTGCTGTGACTGCTGACTAGCAGATGTAAGAAGGCACAAAGTTGGCAGAGAAGTCCTATAACTCATCTGCCATCAACAAAGTAACAGCTTCTGCTGTCTCCTGTCTGTCTGCTCTTCAAGGCCCAGCTCAGGTCTCACTCCTCTGAGAGGCCAGTGTCTCCCACACTTGTACTACATCCTTGCACCTGTGTGTGGATTGTTCCCAAAACTGCCCCAGGCTTGTGTCTCCTAGCTTTGAGCTCTTGGTGCATTGGGGTGTCACACGGGTCTGAATGCTCCATAGAGAGATATGGAGAAGACTGGGGGAGAGGAAGACCCCATGAAGGTAAAGGCTGCTCTCATTCTACATAAAACTCTCATGAGAGCCAAGAAATAAATCTGCCTTTCTTTGAAACTGACTGCATTGTGCTGCAACAGCAAAGCCTGCAGGAATGCAGTGGGCACTCTGTCACTGTGACCTGACATGGCTGTGCATGAATACAGTGTGCACTCTGTCACTGTGACCTCACATGGCTGTGCAGGAATGCAGTGGGCACTCTGTCACTGTGACCTCACAGGGCTGTGCAGGAATGCAGTGGGCACTCTGTCACTGTGACCTGACATGGCTGTGCAGGAACGCAGTGGGCACTCTGTCACTGTGACCTCACAGGGCTGTGCAGGAACGCAGTGGGCACTCTGTCACTGTGACCTCACAGGGCTGTGCAGGAACACAGTGTGCACTCTTGTCACTGTGACCTCACAGGGCTGTGCAGGAACGCAGTGGGCACTCTGTCACTGTGACCTCACAGGGCTGTGCAGGAATGCAGTGTGCACTCTGTCACTGTGACCTCACATGGCTGTGCAGGAACGCAGTAGGCACTCTGTCACTGTGACCTCACATGGCTGTGCAGGAATGCAGTGGGCACTCTGTCACCATGACCCTACACAGCAAGGCTGTGTGAAATCTCAGCCACTGAATCAGAGGTGCAGGTGGGTGTATAGTGCCCTGACTGTGTATGGGATAGTTAACCATGTCAACCACATCCATCCTTCCTGATGTCTGAGGAGACACTTTCTGAAAATCACTTCTCTTACTATGAAATAATTCAGTTAATTACTGGTGAAGGAGGTGGTTCCTTTTATATGGAATTGGGTCCTCCCTGCCAGGTCCCATCTGTCCCAGACTATCTCACTGTCACGTGGTTTCCCTGTGTCTTTTTCATCGCTTGACACAATCCTATTGTACCACTTCACAAGATGTCCGACTAATGTAAAGTTATCCACAGAGATGAACACCTCAGGTTTGTCTGTTCACCTTCAGGTCACTGTATAGTATAGGCTTGGTTGTTGAGTACCCACCTTCTTATGCGATAACTGTGTGTGTGTGTGTGTGTGGCTGGGGATTGAACCCAAGGCCTTGTAAATGCAAGGCAAGCACATTACCACTGAGCAACACCACCCAGCCTTTTTATACAACTTGTAAACTAATCTTTTCAGTTGCCTAAAGAGTTTGGAGAATTCCAGAATGCTTACTTGAGGGCGCACACTCACAGGGATCTCACAAGAAGAAAACAGAAATTTCTCTCCTGCTCTCTCAGATACTTATGCCCATACAGAAGTGGCTGTATGTTATGACAAGCCTTTGAAGGGTGACACTTGATTGACTTGAATATTACTGCTGAGTAATAGCACAGTACAAACAGCAGGGTACTGATTCTAGAACAAACTCAGTTGCTGCCTGATGACTCAGCAGCCCACGTCCTTCTGTGGGCCTCACTGTGCACATGTTAGATTACAGTGTGTCTTTTCTACCCATAACACAGAAACGTGGTCATGCCATAGCATCCTTTCTTCCACAAACTGTCCTAGTACAGTTTCAACCCAATTTTTTTTTTCAAGAAAGATCTGGTCACAGCCCATTCAAGCCACATGCTGGTCATTAATGGATCACAGCACACAATTCTGAGAACCAGTGGACTAATGATGGCTGCACTAAGGATGCTTTTCATTATGTGATGTGTCTTGGGAGCTCATCCGGGCCAGAGAGCAGTGCCCCTAAAAATGTAGCTTGGGAGCACCCTCAAGTTCTCCTCCAGATCTTCACCTGAATGAGGCTTTCAGATCTGAACCCAGGGCCTGTGACAGGCACGGAAAGGCAGCAGAGCTGGTGAGGACACAAATGGCCAATGGCAGACCGAGTCCTACTCTGCCAATCAAAATCCTATTCCACCAATCAAAAAGCGATGTCAGATACTGCAAGAGCAGATGGAGAGGGTGTGTGTGTGTGTGTGTGTGTGTGTGTGTGTGTGTGTGCCTGTATGTAGTAGTAGGTGCAGTAGAAGTAGCTGTAACTACTTCTATTCAGACCTTCAGGTGGAAACATGAGACAGGGTCCCAGGACACTGCCTCTTGCTTTCCAAGGGAAGCTGTGGTTGCAAAGCCTTTCACACGGGCTCCAGCAATTACCCCGAAAAAATATCTAAACCATCTTGGCATTGAGAAGCAAGCGGCCTGGGTACTGCAGATTAGTAAACCATTCCCACACTTCCCAGGTCAAATGCAAATCCCCGACTCTATCAGCAATTTCCCTTCCAGGCTGGACTTGTGGGAATTGTTTATGGCTAAGCTGTTTATGGACAATTAACCACAGTATATAAAACTGGTCCCTCCACTTCGGAGGAAAGTTCCAGGTGCAGATAGGAGGGAGGCCTGCATTCCTCCCACGCTGGTTTCCTTTAACTCTAAAGAAAGCTATCTCAGAGCAGTGAATCCTGGCAGGCAGGCCGCAGGGCTGCCACAGTACTCTGCCCAGGCCTAGCTGACCACGGAAGACATTTAGTTTCCACACCATCATTAGTGCAGTGTGATTAGGGAGAAGCCAGTGCAGTAACCGCCCCTATTTCAGGCAAGCGCCCAGAGGAGTCACAGTCTTGGTGTGGCTTCTCCAGGCTGCCGCGTAGTTCTGTGGGATATCCATGATAGGTCAGATCATGAGAGATGTATCTTGCTTGTGTGTGGCATGTGTGTGTACATGTGTATCTACATGTGAAGGCCAGAGGTTAACACTGAGTGTCTTCCTTGACTGCTCTCCACCTTACTTCTTAGTTCAGTTAGAGACAGGGTCTCTGAACCAGGGCCTCATCAAACGGCTAGAGTGGCCACTGAGCTCCAGATATCAGCCTGTCTCTGGTGGGCCCCCAACCCCACCCCAGTAATACTTCTCATGCCGGGTATCTGAACTCAGGTAATCATAGTTGAGTAACATTTCCCCAGTCTCCACAAAAGTTTCAAAGAAGTTGTATTTCCTGTGATAGATTTGACTTCACGTTGAAAGCTAAAGAGGCCCAACACTAGGCGAGAAGACAAGAGAATCATGTTAACAAACATGTAAAGTCTCTCTATCCTTCCTCAAACAGGAAATTCTATCGCATGCTACACACAGCACCGAACCTTAAGGATATAATGTTAAGCAAAATAAACCAGTCACAAAGAGGACAAGTACTATGTAATTCCACATAGATGAAGCATCTGGAACAGACCAATTGGAAGACAGAAATAGAAAGGATGGCTGCAGGGGCCATGGGCAGGGATGGGCGTGTTGTACTATAGTCCAATATGGTTTACTACCTAAGGTTCTCAGTGAGAAGCTTAGTCCCACAATGGCAGTGCTGGGAGGGGGTGAAATGAGGCAGGCAGGGATGAGGGCCCGATGATGAGGAATGAGAATGACAGGGGATGTTTTAGGTCAATTGGGCTTGGCCTTCGGGGCACTGGGGGACCCCAGCTACACTCCACTTCTTGTTGGACTGTGTTCTTACTCTTTCCTTCATAACCTAGGGCTAACCGTGACCAATGGGAGGCATTTTGAGAAGGCAGTTAATTTGTATGGAGCGTTTTGTTCATTCGGGTATTTTGTTACATTAAGGAAAGATGAACTAAAATGGCCAGCTGTCTTGAGCAGATAGAGAGCTTTGGTTTTGTAAGACTAAGCCAGTTCCCAAGGTAGCTCATAGGAGCGGCTATGAACATCGGAATATACTCAATGCCGCTGAATTGTATACTTGAAACAGTAAAGACAGCAAATGGTACGTTATCATATTCTGCCACAATACAACTGGGGAAAAGATGAGGGGTAAGGTTAAGAACTGTAGCTGACTCATCACCTGGACTGATGCTAATTTGAAATACTCCCCCCAAAGCGTGTTCTCCTTAACTCTGTTTCAAAGCCAAGTTGAAACTCTCATTTCTGTCAGTATCCTGTTAGGGTCCTCAGGGTTTAGGAGCTTTTGTTAGGATCTGTCTCAGACTGACAGCACCTACCACAGCCCACCCCTGGCTCTACCATGGGTCTACCCTTGGTTGCTCTGCAGCAGCCTGAGGAGGGCATTGCTGGTGATGTTACCTGGATGGGTAGCCTGCCGCACTGATCCGAATGGTCTCCAGCACACCGCAGGCTCGGAGTTGCTGCACAGCTCTCTTTGGGTCGAAGCTGCCAAGTAAAAAAAAACCATCATGAAGGGATGCTTGGAGGTAAGAGGACGAGAGAGAGGATGAGAGGAAAGTGCGCCTTTCCTGCAGTGTATGAGACACCTGCTGCCACCAGGCTGCAGATGGCCACACACTAGGTCAGGGTAAAGCACAGACAGAAGGGTGGAAGAGCCACTTCAGAAGCTACAGGTCTCGGGGCCGTGCATGTTCTTAACCTTACTCTTTCCTCTGCCCACTTGCTACCCGAGTTCTGCCCATCTTCCCAGCCTCATTCCTGTCTATTCGCCAGAGCTTGCACTGAGCAATTCCCTCCACACAGACTTTCTAACAGCCTGTGTGTGATGCAAGGAGAGCAGAGGAGAGGAGGACTTAGTGGCAGTATACCGCAAGGCATGCTGGGAGATTCACAGCGAAAGTGCTGTAGGGAAAGCTAGCAGGAGATTAGCATGATCAGAAGTCCTATTAGATACCAAACTGACCCAGAGTTAGTCACTTTTTGAATCTGTTGAGACTACTGCCCCACTCAGAGAAGTGCTGAGGGATGTACATGCCCTTTCTTTCCGACTCCACTGAAGCCAGTGGCTATGCTTCTTTTGTTCCTTGCATTCTAGAGATAAAGAACAAGTCTAAGGACCCATGAGGCTCACAGTCTGGGTTCCCGGAGAACATGGTGGTTTTGGCAGAAACTCTGGTGAGGCTGTAGGCTGTAGGCAGCTGCCTTGCCCTGGAAGATGGAAGAGTAGTGGGAACTACCTCAGCTTGAGGACCTGCATGAGCCCACAGGACAAACCCATGGTATGCCCTGCATCACTCTCCCTGACAACCCAGGAGTGCTTTTATGGCTGCACAACCCACCTGGATTCTGAACTCCGATGATTCAGTCAGCCTAGAGATGGCCACGCTCAGCCAGTCTCTGCGAGATAGACTTTATACTCCTCTTTGTGCCACCTGCCCTGGGCCTTCCCATTTCACTCTCTCATGCTGTTTACCACGCAAGTCTCCCTCAGGAGTCACCAAACCATGGCATCTGATGAATGGTACCCTGGGCTTGCCTACCTTCACTGTGCAGTTCCTAGGGTGTGGTGACTATAAGCTAGTACAGTGTGCAGGCATGCTCTAACTCCATGTAGAGCCTAGGTGTGAGGCTCCCCACGCACTCTTTTAGGCCTGTTCTTGTTTCTATCTCCTCCTTCCCTCATACTGCTTGCAGCACCCCTATTTTCTGCTGTACCCCAAACCTGGCTTCTCCAAATTCTCTTCCTGCTCACTCCAGCTCTAAATGAGAGGGCCTTAAGTCACTAATGATATTCTGGGCATAAGAGACAATGCAGCATTGACTTTTACATGGTCTTGGTCAGAACGGTGACTTGATAATTTAATTTCCTCTGGTAAGGACTGAAGCTCTGCAGTAAGAGGCTTAGAAGACAAAGGAACACGGAGCTCCTCACTGGAACCCTTTCCCTGTCACCAGGGGTGATTTCGTTCTCTTTGATATGAAGCAAGTTCTGGGATGCCAGTTGGCCATCCTTGACTGGTCCCACAAGAAGCCTCCAAGGGTTTAATGGCCACTCACAGTCCTAGGAAGGCCTTTGGGGTGCAGGCTGTGTTTCTCTTACCTCTAAGTCAGTCAGTAAGAATGGATACTCCTGAGTTTTCAGAAAGCGTTAGAGAAACGTGGGACTTTTGTCCCAGGGCTCCTCCGTAGCCAACCACAACAACCATGGCTATGGCCTAGAACTTGCAGACAGATGCCTGCCTCTGCCTCTCAAGTGCTGGGCTCAATGGTATGAGTGTCTATGCCCAGCCCTGCCTTCCTTTTTAGAAAGAGCCATTCTTTTTCTTAGCAGATCATATCTTTAGCACTCCTGCCTCATCTTGTTGCAAGTCTTTTGACAACTATGCACCCCAGCTCTGGGACTGGGCAGCGTGGTGGTCAGAGCATGGCTTGCTGAGTTGGGTGTCTCAAGGCAGCATTGTGGAATGCTGGGAGAACACGCTGCAGGTGGAGGAAGTCTTCTCTTGGGCTGTATACACTATGCCTGGAGCCAGTCCCATCAGAAAATAATTCTTGAGCTTTGTTGGCTCAGGCTGGCCTAGAATTCAAGATCCTCCTACCTTATGTACCATTACATGGCCCGAGGCAACTGATTCTTCGCTCAGCCTTACCCTCTCCTTTTGTGAATGAATTCAGCAAAAATACACCCTCTACTTGCTCTTTCCCACCCCAGCAGCAGCAGCATCCTGCCTGTGGTCCCTGTGTGGAGGAGAAAGGATGTAGCTGGGCCCCAGGTCCACACAAACAGCTGGGAGCATGTCAGGCACCTCTTGTCCCATTCCCCCACCCCCAACTTTAGTGGGTGTGGAGAACAGCTGCCCAACACACAATTGTGATGATCACAGATGGAAAAGGACTTTCAAGAGACAAGCACAAAGACTGGACAAGGAAGATACAACGTCTTCTCTCCTTGTCCAGAGAACTGGGGAGCCCAGATCATTCAGTGTTCTAATCTTATCTCTGTGCCAGTGGCGACTCCATGGGCCTCACTTAGATGTGAAAGACAACACATAACTGGATATTTAAAAACCTAACCAGGTATAGGTTTAAGCTACTGAAAGCCAGATTTACACTTTCCTGTTCCCAACAGTGCAGCCTGGAGCTGTCTGGCTGCAGAGGGAGGAGCCCATGGCTGCAGCACCTGGCTCTGCTTCTCCAGTGGCTTCACTCACCACTCTATCATCCCTGCGTGCTGCTGAGCTTCCTCAGGCTCCACAGCATCTCTACTGCCAGTGAAAGACCCCGAGACCAATCAGTCAGCAAGCTCACCTCTGCCAAGGAAGACCAGATTGACACTCTCCCTGCCACTTCCTCCCGGGGAGAGAGGGTCACTTCATCACTTTCTTGCTTTTCTGTCTTCACAGTGTTTTCCCAAGTGAATTCTCTTGTTCTACTTAGTGGGGCCCCAGGGACTGACCACAGACCGTCTGGCTTGGGACATATGCTTTTACTAACTGAGACACCGTGACATTACTGTGCCCATAATATTTCCATAGAACTGTTGATGGTCACTTCTGTGGCAGTGTCATTTATATGTGACATACAGCTCGGTAAGCAGGACCGGAGGGTGGTGGCATAGCTTAATTCTGTCTCATCTATCACAGCCATGCATCTAATAAAGAAGAAATAAGACAGATGTTTCTTGACTAAAGGTAAAGAGAAAATACTTTTATATGAGAAGTGCTATAAAAAAATATATAGGACAAGGGCTCTTTATGGGACTATTCTGCCCCCTAGGGAACACTTAAAAATGTGGGTTGTCACAATGATGGAGATGTTATTAGCATGTGACAAATAGAGGCCAGTGATGCTTCTAACTATACTATAATGTACATGACAATCTTCTATAACAAAAATGCTACCTGACCCACATGTGAATAGTACTAAGGATGAGACAGAGGCTAGAAGTAAGAATGGGAGGAGAGGTGTAGCAAATCAGTAGTTTATATCAACATATACAGTGATAAATATGCATAGTTGTATGTGCATAAATACATGTGTTGTGTATGCAGAGAGAGCCCGAGACCATGAGAGAGCCCAAATGTAGTCCAGAATCAGAGTTAGTTGGTTCCAAGCTAATCCTTCACTCTCTTTGTTACTTACAATTTTACAAGCCCCACACCAGCTGAAAGACTCTACCTTAAAAGACAGTGTAGGTGGTACCTGAGGAATGACACTCAAGGCTGATTTTTTAGCCTCCACACGTATATATGCACATATGACTACTCATATTTATAACTGTATATGTTGACATAAACTACTGATTTGCTACATCCCTCCTCCCGTTCCTACTCCAGCCTCTGTCTCATCCTTAGCTCTAGGCACGCATCAGGAGATGCAGTGCAGAGGATTATATGCCTCAGAAGAGTGGAGGAAAGAATGTGAGTAAGCAAGCAGTGTGCTTAGAGAAGGCTGTGTTCACACAGCCCACTTTGGAAGTGGCTGACAGGTCGGTATATGACTGCAGAGCCCAGCAGTTCGAGCCCTCCCCGTTTCTGCTGATTCAGGAGGCTGGTGTGGCTCCACCCAGCTGGCACTTACTGGAAGGGAAGCTTTTCATCATTGGGCTTGATGCATCGAACATAGTGTGGCGTTGTGGCATTCAGGGTCTCCATAAGCAGGTTTAGGGAAGTGCGGAACTGCAGGGGGAGAGCCAGACCTTAGTTATTTTTACTATTCTGTTGAATGCACAGTGAAGAACCCCTAACACACTGGTGACTACTTAGCTTGTTACGGTAACATTAGAAATCATTATTATTACTATGGTTAATTCAGAAAGACGGAGAAAGAAAGACATTCATTCAGTGACGGTGTGTGTGTGTGTGTGTGTGTGTGTGTGTGTTAGATTCTAGCTGACAGCCCTAGAGCCCTCACTTCCTATGAATAAAACAGTAGGGCTCTTCTAAGTAAACAGGGAAAGGCTACTCTATAGTGTGCCTAACCCCCATTGTTAGGAGACTCAATGAGATGAACCTTGAGTGCTAAGAGATGAGAGAGCTACCTGCTGTGTGCTAGCTGATATTCTCCAATGTGGGGAGTGGGGAACACAGTTGTATGTAATGCCTGCAACTAAACATCCCAGAACCGATGAGGTTTGTATAAAATGTCCCAAATCAGCAAATCCACAGGAATTAAAGCAGGTGGGACTACCAGATCCTTCTCCTTGGAGACATACTGGAAACCAAGAGCTTTAGTTAGATGTTCCCTGGGCTTTTTTAACCCTCCTCCCCCCACACCATCCTAACACCTTTACTGGGGTTCTGGATTTAACCCTGTTTTTTTGTAGGTCCCCTCCAAGCCAGCCCTGCTGCACATGCCACAGGCCTGGGACTAGGACTGACCTGGTAGCCCACGGATTTCTTGTGCTCCTTGTTGGGGACCTTCATGAGGGGTCTGGAAGAGCGAATGTTGATCTTTGAAGATGATCGACTCTTTGCTGTGTTGGTGGCAGGAACAGAGTCCTTGTCATCGTGGAACAAATCAGCCACTAGTGGGAACTAGACAGAATCACAGCAAGAAAGGTGTAAAGGGTCAATATCTCTTAGAGTTTAGTGTTGTTAATATTCTTCCAAAACAGAATATTTCTGAGAAATGAAAAGACACATCTACACAAAACCTTGCGTTCTCATGCTCATAGCATCATTATTCATAAAGGCTATAATGTAATTAGGACTCAAGTGACATCATGTGATGGATAAAGAGTGGTATATAGGTATGATGGGGTATTTTTATATGAAGTCCTCACATGCTACAACATAGCACAGATGAGTGCTGAAAACACTATAGTAAGTGGTAAAACCCACGCATCAAAGAACATAGAGCATGTGAGTCTGTTTAGCCGAAGTGAAGCATCTAGACAACAGAGAACACCCCATGGCTGCCGGGAGGGAAGGTAATGTCAGTTCATTTGTGCGGTTTTTCAATTTTGAGGAATGATAATATTCTTGAGCTTGTAGCGTGGTTGCACAACTTGGTTAGCTCACTAAAAACTACAAGTTTAACACTTCAAAGGGTGGGCATTATGGTGTGGGGTGAGTGATATCCCAGTGTTTAAAAGGGTTAGAAAAAGTTGCTTTCTCCAGCAGGGTTATTAAGTATTCATCTACAAAGGCAGACATGGTTTCAGTTCCTTGGGGTGTACTAGGAGGCAGAGACAGTCAGTCACACAACTACATCTACAGCTGATTACTTTCTAACACGTACTTGGGATCTTGTAAGGTTATTTGACTCCCTTGAGTCCTGGGTTTTCCATTACTACAGTGGGGTAAGACTGCACTAGTATCCAAGATTGATATAAGGACTCTGTTAGTGGTCTCTGTGTTAGTGTAACAGGGTGCTAATGACATGGAGAGTTTGTCTATCAAGACTCTCAGTCTGATGAGGACACATCTGTCCTCATTCCCTGAGCAAATCAGTGCTGGACTAGCACTATGAGGTCTCCGATACGCCCCTGACAGTGCAGAGGAAAATGAGTCTGGATGGCACCTTGGTCAACCTTGGCACACTGAATTTCAATAGAAAAAAGACTAAAGGAGAGTGTGTGCCTCAGACTCCAGGTCCCTCTGATCCATTCTGCACTCTCCTCCTTTAGACCCCACGTACATGCATGAGTGTCCTCCCCTACCATATCTGGATACCCCAGGCAAACATGTCTGATCCGATCCCTTTCCATACATGTGCTACAGCCATTAAGCTGGTTTCCCCGCTCTTCCTGGTGTTAAGCATTGAATTTCTATTCCACCTTTGCTTATCTTACCTCAAATATTCCACCCTTCAATTCCTCTGTATGTCTTAAAGTCTGTCTCTTTAGGACCAGCCCTGAGTCCCATGTATTCTTTCCCAACATGCTGTACCCACTCCTAATCTACATCCCATGGACCCAGTCTATAGCACAAAGAAGCCATGTTGGCCTGGGATGGGCCTAGAGCACAGGTTTTGCTGAGCCCACTGTGTCCTCCCTGCTCCCAACACAGAGATAAAGGCGATATGATATTTCCTATGTAACCACACGGAAGATGCCTACCACTGAGACATTGCCTAAGTTTATTATTCAGTTATACATGCAAAACCAGCAAAAACTGTGAAAATGCAGGTAGATATATCAAATTTCATATCATGCATGGGTTCTAGAAAGGAGAATACAAAAGTAGAAGAGGCTGTTCAGGGAAAGGAAGGGAAAGGAGGAAAGGGGATAACTGAGTAATTGGAGCAAACAAAGTTCATTGCACATGTGTATGAAAGGTCACGATGAAACCCATTATTTCGTAGAATTCATATCCTCATGACAAAGGGATGTAACAAAAGTTCAGATGTTTAGAGTGATAATCAGTCTTGATAGTAGATGTGAATTGGATACACTTTCAAGTTTAATAAATCATCTTCTAGGTATGCAAAGATACCCATCACATATGGTTAAGCCTAACCGAGAGGAGAAGAGCCCCTGCCCCTGAATGTAGGCAGCACCATCCCCTAGGCTGGGTCTGGATGGAATAAAAGGGAAGGAGGAAAAAGTTAATCTCATTCTACCATGATACACTAACACCTCAAAACCAGGAACCAAAATAAAGTTTTCCTCCCCTCAGTTATATTGTTCTGTGTTTTGTCTCAGCCAAGAAGACTTGACTAATGCACCAAGGAAGTCATTTTTCTTTTTGTATACAGCAGCATGGAATCTTTTATCTATCATTAACCATATGAGTCAACAGAGATCCATAAGGAAAGGACCTACCAGACCTTTGTTCCCACCCCCATGAAACACAGTAGCTGGCATAAGCCCTCTCAGGGCTGCTAGGCAAAGGCTGAGCCCATGCTAGAGGCTTGGTCCCTGAATGTACAAGCAGAGCTTGCTTCCTTAAGATTATTATAATCTGAATTAAACATTATAGAGGGCACCAGTGAGAATAGTCCTCCCACTAGTAACATCCCCTGAATTCAAAGAGGGAAACCTAGGAGAAGGGGGAAGGCCTGTCCTACAGCAGCATCTTAGCATCAGGCTACAGGTCCTACGGCAGTGACAGTAGCTCATGCTCTGATAACATTCTGCAATGCCTGTCCCAGACCTTCTAGGACTGAGGTCTAAGGCTAGCAAGTATTCACTAGGCACTTAGAGGACATAAGCAGGCTGTCACGTCAATAGTTGAGGAAGTGACAATTCAATAGCACACTCCATGAGTACGTCACATGTATGTGTTTGCAGAGTCTGCATTCATTTCTCTTCCTGTTGCTATGGTAAAGTACCCTGACACAGCATCTCCGCAAGAGAAACATTCCTCCTGGCTCACAGCTTAAGGGCTTAGTCCTTCCTGGTGGGTAAGTCACTGTCAGATGTAGGGGCTTGAGGTAGGTGGTCACATTACATTTACAGTCAAGCGGCAGAGTGACAAATGCTGCTACTCAGGTAGAATTCTCCTTTCTATTCAGTCCCGGATCCAAACCTAACGAGCATGGGTCTCTCCACCTCAATCAACCAAATCTCTCTGGGCATCCCCTGCCAGCACGTCCAGAGGCTAACTTAGTCAAGATCATCACTTGCCAGCATGCCCAAGAGCTTGTCTGTTTGGTAATTCTAGATCCTGTCAAGTTGAGAATCAATATTAACCACAACACAGTCCTAGAAACCTGTGGGAATTAGACAACATCTCTGGACTTTCCATTACAATCTGCAAGAGGCCCTGTATCATCTCAACCCCTGGTTGTCACAGACACCTGACAATACAGCCATAATGTGATACCTCAATGTGAGTAGGTGGACAGCATCCAAATAAAGCAGCAATCGGCACGCTAGAGCTGTTCTCTGAACTTGGGGGTGGGAATCAGGTGATAAGCGGCTCAACAGTCCTGATAGGCCACTATGCTGAGGTGGAAGCATACAACACAAGTCATTGACCATCCCATCCCCTGAGGGCTTCTTGCAACTCAACCACACTCAGAGTCACATAAGACGACTGGGTGGAAGTTGGTGACCATCCACTATACTGAGAGAATCATACGCTGCTCAGCAAGCATTCCCTGATCCAGTGTGATGACCTCTGGTGTTCACTGCATAGTAATGAACTGGTGATAAGTTCTAAAGAGTAAAGTACTAATTTTCACCAATCATTGGCCTGGCCATATGCACAAACTTCTGAGAGGATCAGCAAAGGTGTGCCCACCCACAAATACAAGGTTGTGATAACTGATGTTTAAAACCAGTACCCAAAGCTTGTCTCTTATACCAAAGATTTTAAACTAAAACAAAGGATATAATCAACTACTTTAGCCTGAGGTATTATAAGTTTACATTTTAAAGTCAAGAGTCAAGAGTAGAGTCAAGAGTGCTCTAAACACATATAAGTGTTTTATACTGCATAGCAGTCAGCAACTCTAGGTTATAAGCAACAAAACTGCATTCTCTCTCTCTCTCTCTCTCTCTCTCTCTCTCTCTCTCTCTCTCTCTCTCTCTCTCTCTCTCTCTGTGTGTGTGTGTGTGTGTGTATGTGTGTATGTGTTGGAATCAACATGGCTGCTCGTTCTTTCCTCATACCCTTCATTTCTCATAGAACCAGCCATGAGAAGCACCTTAACTTTCAGGTTTTTGGCATAGCGGTTTACATGCCAATTAACTTTAGAGTTCGCTGGCCTAGGAAGTTTAAACTCACTTTCCAATCTGGCCAGGGTTAGTTATCGAGTTTGTGTAGCATACGGGAGAGCCTGGGTTTGATCACCAGCATCACAAAAAAAAAAAAAAAAAAAAAAAAAGAATGAATATATAAACCAATAATGTAAAATCAAAGACCTTGTCTTGTGAGTAGCTCAAGAACGGTCTTCTGGCTGCTTCATGGCTGTGTGACAATGAACACTAGAGAAGGATCAAATTCATGAGCAAAACACTCCAAATCCTGGCCCAGGGCCTGGAAGGGATAATTTTATCCAAAATATGCTGAACCAAATATTTACAAAATAGGAAATAAAGAGACCCCAGTCCCTACTAAGGACACTGAGGACAGTATTGTCAAGCAGTTGGCTTTCATGGTCCTCTGGTGACATAATTATAGTGGTTCTAAGTTTTAGCTGCCAAAAGGTGGCAATTCTGCCTCTTTGTAGTGAATTCTTGCAATGTATGGCATCTCCAAATGATAAATATGATGGTTTTTTTTTTTTTTTTTTTTTAGGAGAAAGGACCTAGCTGACCAAGAAATACATTGGAATGTCAGTATCATAGTGGTGTTTCTTTTCCTAGGTATTCAATTCTGTATGGTACCATAGAAATGAAACCAATCCTTCCTGACCCCAGATATCCAACTGGTGTTGTGCTGGGGGCCAGTACTTGGGGTAGGCATGCTCAGTGTTTAAACTTTGAGGCCTCCATGTAGGGCATTGCAGTGGCTTCCTGATCATGCCTCTGGATCTCTTACTGTCAGGGCTGGAGAAGATCTCTCATGTCTCTTCCTGCATGACAGTGCAGATTGGGTTTATCAGATGAACTGCAGAATTGAGAACTCTCCTAAAGGTGGTAAATAAATCATGTTGAAGTACCTTCAAAACAGTATTGAGAGCAAGTTTCATACAAACCCAGGGCGATGGAGCCTGCAGCAGAGGACACAGGACTGTGGTGGAGAGTATTTCAGCTCAAGACTAGCAAGGGAGAGGGATGGTAGATGTTGCCAGTATATTTTTCATGTGGTCTGGAAATTTCATCTGCTGCTGCTTTAGTTTCTCCTCATTTAGTCCTGCCTCTTGCTCTACACCACAGCCATCCTGGTGCCCACAGACGGAACTGCCTCTCCCTATCCCCCTCCTACCCCCTCCCCCCCCCCCCCACTCAGACCAGCCTCAGGAGATCCCAGTAAGACAATAACATAAGGGAACAAAACCAGAATGGGCGGGAAACCATACTTAGATTGCACTGGGCAAGCCTGGAAACATTCAAGCTGCCCCAGAACCATGTGGTCTAAGTACCAACTGCATCCCATCCTATAAGAGAGGAAACCTGAGGCTTAGGGACCAAGACCACAGAGCTAGTAAATGAAAAAAAAAAAAAAAAGACCCAAAACCAGGCAGCTGGAGAGCCTATTCATCAAAATGCACCACCCACAGAGTGGCAGCTCCCTGAGCTGTTTTAGAAATTATCATTGCCTGCAGCTCAGCTCCGAGGTAGCCAAGAAGCTGCTGCACCTGTTCTAGGTGCTTATGAAGCCAAGACCAGAAGAGCCTCTAACCTTGTAGATGTCTTAGAAGTAGGATCTGACTGAAAGCCTCTGGGCGGTCCTTAGTTATGTGGCCTCCTTCCTTCCCTTACTTGGTTTGTAAGGTAAAGCCCGACACAATCCCTCTAAATCAATCTCTGGGCTGGACTCTGACCATCTCACCTCAACCCGTCCCTGTCCGCTGCTTACTAAGTCCCTCTGCTGCTGCTTTAGTTTCTCCTCATTTAGTCCTGCCTCTTGCTCTACACCACAGCCATTCTGGTGTCCACAGACGGAACTGCCTCTCCTTATCCCCCTCCTATCCCCCACCCCCCCCACATACACACTCAAAAACCTTTTTAGGTCCCAGGGTTGGGAACAGGTATCAGACAGGTACCTAAATCATGAAAGATTTAGAAATCAGACTGAAAAATAAGCATTTTACACTTTCAGACCTTTTTGCTTATCAAGAGATGCCAACTATCTAAGAGATACTTGAATCTATACTAGCACCATTTATCATCTGAAGAATTTGGGTTTTGCTTTCTAAGCTGTGTTTTAATTGCAGGTCCCTGTATTAAGACTGCATCTAGGGAGATGGAGCAGCAGGTTTCCTGTGTGCAGGATTTGTTTTGGTGACTCAGTGGTCATACAGAAAGACCTAGGTTGGTCATGAGACTTAAAGGCTAAGAGGTATGATTACAAAATCCCGGATTGCAGGCCACAGCGGAAGAGCCAGGCAGGAAACGCCCACCACGACCTCTAGTCACCCATCCACCAAGAGGGCTGGGATAGGAAGGAACTTGACTTGGGAATTCCCTAAATAGAAGCAAACTTGAAGTTACAACAAAAATCACAACTTGACAAGGGACTCAAAGGACAACATACCCACACTGTTGGACAAGGCCAAGAAGAAACTTCAGCTTTGCTAGGACTGAAGAGCCTGTTTTGTAAGCTCGCTGACCAGGGGCAGAAATCCTTCAGCTCACCCTAAGGCAGCCACCAAAGGGTGTCCTCCCAGGCATTTCCACAGATCGCTCCCTTCTAACTCACAGCAGTCACAGTAACACTTCAGACAAGCCAAACACATCGCTAATCCTGCTTGCCATTTATGTAAAATGTCCCCATAGGTACTGGCTTCTTCTAACTTCTGCTATTCAAGCCTAGATATAGAGTTTAAAGACTCGAGACAAATCTGTTTGCAAAGGGATTAAGAGAAGTAGGAAAACACCTTTTAAAGGCTGCATGACAGTTTAAGAAAACTTCAGTTACGGCTGGATGCGCACTGTTTCCTTGGAAACCACACCTATTCACTGATGTTTATAAGAATACAATGGAGATTTCCTTTCAAACAAGACATGTGACATGGAAAAAGGACACAGTAGAGCAGTTTGATCAGAGGGTGGCTCTTCCTCAGGACCCTCTGCAAGCATAACAAAATGCACTTCCTTTTCAGCCAGTTCTTTACAAGGTTGATATTACACTTCGGTGAGGGGCAACAAATCTTCATTTAAGTAAAAAGGATTTTAAGTGGTCATTTAGTGGGCCTTGAGAGAGAGTTTCAGCCCAGCTTTGGAAAAGGGAAAGGAACACATTGTTTACCAAGTGGGGTTCTAGTCTGCTTATTCTCAGGCACATTTTCCAACAGCCAGAGCCAACATAGAGGACGCTAACCATACCAAGGAACAGGTGTGCCATAATGCCCTGTCTCAATAAACTACTATGGAATTTGACATTTAAAAATAATGAATTTTAAAAAGTAAATTGTGATGGTTGGCTTTAATGTCAACTTGCTACAAAGTTGAAATCACCTGGGTGGGGAAACAACTCAGCTGTTCTGACCACCTTGACTGATTTGGGCAGGTGCACCTCAAATGTGGGCAGATGTACCCTCAAATGTGGGCAGGTACACCCCAAATGTGAGCAGCACCCTTCTGCTCACTTGGCCCTCCTTCCTGCCACTGAGCTGATACATCCTGTAGCTGCTGCTGATTCCTTCACTGATGTTGGAGCCAGGGTCCATCGCTGTCAAGGATGTGGCAGGAACCCTTCAGGGCTGTGGCCCCAGACTGGGGCTGCTGAGGCCCCTGCCCTTGTAGGGACTGAGTGGCCTTTTTGGTATGAGACAGCCATTGTGGGACTCTTCCAAACTGCTGAGGCACTGGCCTCAAGGCCTGATCATCTACCAGGTTTCCAGCCTCTTGGGTATGAGAACTGTTGTTACTATTTCACAAATTCTTTATACATACATCTCTCTGTCTCTCCCTCTCTCCCTCTCTTGCCCCCCGCCCCCTTTACTGGCTCTGCTCCAGAGAACCCCACCATACAAACCTTTGCTCAGAGGGGAGCACTGGGGCTCAGTCTGAGCTGCTTCTCTCCCGCACCTGGACTCTGGAGAGCACCAGGCTTTGGACAGAGACCCTCTGAACCATAATGTTTCTGAGGCCACTGCTCTGGTGACATGCGGTAGAGAGACTGTGACACTTGTGTCCATCTAGATCCGTGGCCCAGGTTGCCCAATTCACACTGACATAAAATTTCTCAATAGTTGACCCTCTGACCTACATACAGCAGGTAAGAGAACATCTTCGGAGGAAAAGTTCTGTCCTCTTTAGGATCACTCCCTGTGGTGGTTTGAATATGCTTGGCCCCAGGAGTGGCACTATGAGGAGGTGTGGTCTTGTTAGAGTAGGTGTGGCTGTGGTGGAGTAGGTGTGGTCTTGGTGGAGGAAGTGTGTAACCATGGGGGTGAGCTTTAAGACCCTCCTCCTAGCTGCCTGGAAGCTAGTCTTCTAGCAGCCTTCAGATGAAGATGTAGAACTCTCAGCTCTGCCTGCACCATGCCTGCCTGGATGCTGCCATGCTCCTGCCTTGATGATAATGGACTGAACTTCAGAACCTGTAAGCCAGTCCCAATTAAATGTCTTTATAAGAGTTGCCTTGGTCATGGTGTCTGTTCCCAGAAGTAAAGCCCTAACTAAGATACTCTCCAAGCTTCCCAGTGTGCTAACACATTCCTTCTCACTGGCAGCAAAAGTTGGGAAGGAAAAACTTGCCATCTTTAGTGTTTAAAAGAAATGAATGTGTTAAAGCCCTGTTTTAAAGATGCCCCCCCCCTTCCCCTATTTATAGCTCTGTAATAGCGGAGAAGGCAATGGGCTCCATCCTAAGTCTTCACAGGGTAACAGGCTTCCCTAATCGCTCTCATTACCAGTGCTTTATCCCCCTCCCCTGCCCCCAGTGTGAATTCTGCAAATACCCCAATGGCTGGCAGGTGGGAGCCCTTCATTTCACACCACTTAATTACTCTCGACAAGCTGATAATTTCTTATCAGATAAGCTACCCAAAGGATAAAAGCCACTAGTTTCTCATAAAATAAAAGTACCTGAGATAAAATTATGGCTTCACACCATGATTTGAGAATTAGCTGAGTTTAGAGAGTAAAATTATCTTTAAGAATAGGCATTACATTATGAAATTTATGTCCTGGGGTCTTAAATGTTTCTAGGTCTTTATTGTCCTATTTTTGGCATGCATTTGAAATCTAAGTTCCAGAAGGAGTGCTGCTACAGCGAAAGTTTTTAATTTATTTATTTTTTAAATGAAAGTGGCTTAGTAAACAGGGCAGTGTAAATATTCACAATGACAGATGTGCCAGGCACCAGGCCACAAGGTCACTGGTTTGGCAGAAGAGAAAGGTAGAAATGTGGTAGTGGAGATGGGGTGAAACAGGAGAGCCTGCAACTTTCCAAAAACACAGCACAGAGTTTTTGTCCTGCAATTTGGTACCTCTACAACTGTTGTGTTATCAATTTCATTTGTAAAGTAATAGCAAATGACCAAGAGTTATTTAAGAAAAGAAAACCGTGTGTGTGCTCATGAGGAAGGATAACCCTGATACAGGGATGTATGCCAAGTCAGAGGAGACTAGGGATGTGTATTCCTTAAAAAGACATGCCAGTGTGCTGTAACACAGACTAAGCATCCATCAGAAGATGGCTCACGGACTAGAGGGGGCTTGTATATAACTCCATGATATTTGATTTTTATGGCTAAGTTTCTAATAAAAACCCAGTATGTTTAATCTAGGATAGGAGGCTTGTACCTGCTTTCTCCCAGACTGCACCCCCACCGTGTACTTCTTTGCTGAGCTTGTTTTGCATTCTTCCCCCCCAAAGGCTTTATATATTTGGTAATGATCAATAACAAGATGCCCATACAATTAGAAGTGTGACCCAATACCCAACCTAGATATGCCAATTACCTTTGATTGGCGGAGACGCGTGAACATCTGCCTCTATGTTCGCCTCTCTCTCCTCCTTTCTTGTTTTGCATTCTTACACTGAATAACTAATATAATAATAATAATAATAATAATAATAATAATAATAATAACTGTAGTAACTGTTACCTTAAGTAAACCACATCCAACTTCTGCAGGTCTTCCTAGCAAACTGCTGGCCCTGAGGCCAACACACTCTATTCTATAAAACCTTCTTCTTGACCTTCACTCTCCTACATCACAGTCACAGGCATCTTTCTGCATTTTGTATGTAGTCGCTAACTGAATTTTTTTCGCTAGACTAAGATTTCAGGGATTATCTATATATGTCTATATATTTTTCTATATACATATTCAATGAGGCTGTTAAATAAAATGAAGTGGCAAAAACTGCTCAGCTAATAATAATACTTGCCTTGTCAGACAGTTTTTCTTATGAGTTTAGGTTATGGCGTCCCTGAATTCCTCAAATTAAGACACTCAAAATCAAAACTGCAGAACTGAAGTGTATTTAATTTAAGTAAAGCAAGTATTTATCAAGACAACAGAGGCTCGCACGCCTGAAGGTCATCTCCGGACTCCCAGGCAACACAGGAAAGAGTGGTGCAGGAACCAACATCCCTTGCCCACTTTTGTCAGAAATGGGAAAACTCCTTCAAACTGCCACAGACTTGAGATTTAAGACATCAATCTGACATTAAACTCCAAAACAGTACGAATGACTATGACCAACTGCTTGTCTCTGTGGTTAGTTCCCTGACAGGCCATTCTGAGATGACAACAGTGGCCACCGCTAACTCAGTCCCTCCCTACACTCCATGTTGGGCTCCTGGTGGAAAAGGGGTGGCTTTGAACATGTGGGTCGAGGCTGTGGCTGTACCTTCTCCACTGTTACATTTTTTCTCTATCCCGTTCGCAATTCTAAAGCTTATCACAAAGGGAAATTATTCTGTCATTTCCCCAGTGTTATCAGGGCCCTGCAGTGAGTTTGGTGCCACATGGTCTGGGAGAAAGGCCCCTAAATCCTGCAGAGTCATCCTGGGTCCTGCTGAAAGGCCCAGCCTGGCAGCACCATCTGAGTCTGCATCAACTGCTAAAATACAGGTGCGCTGGCCTCTCCTGTGTTCTCCTCCCCCCAGATTTCCTGTCCCTTCATGTTATCTAGGCCTCTCCCAGCTGCAGACTCTCCCTGAGAGTCTGTTCCCTTCATATTTTCAGAGCAGATCTGTATCAGCTCATCCAGGGACACTAAGAATGAAGCTTTGCTCATCTCGGAATGCAAATACGAGTTTGGGGTGGTGACTCACAGGCAAGTGCTTAACAAATGTGTTTGGTGAGGGTGCAGACAGACATGCTATCTGCATTTCTGAGAAAGGAGCAGATGAAATTTTAGAGACGACAAATATTCCAAAATAGACCCAGATGTCCTAGAAATCTCACCTTTTATTATCATGATACCTATTCTTGGTTGTCAACTCCACTGTATCTGAAATTAAATCAAACTAAAGCAGCTAGGCACACCACCTTCAAGGGATTTTTCTTGATTGGATCATTTGAGGTGGGAAGATCCACCTTCAATCTGGGCCACACCTTCTGGTGGCAGCCAGTGTGAAGGCCATGGAAGAAGGAAGCAGTTGCCCTGTGCCTGCTTCCCTACTCTCGATGGCAAGACCATTTCCTCACAAGCATTGGAGCCTGTGTCTCTGAGATTCTGAGACATACTGAAGACCAGCTGAGACATCCGGCGTCATGGACCACACAAGTGTTGGATCCTTGGACTTTCTCCTGGGAGACAGCCATTGGCAGATGAGTCGGACAACAGCCTGTAAGCCATGCTAAAATTCTAAAATATTGTAGCTATTCCTACCAGTCCTGTTTACAATCACATTCAGATTTTGCCCTTCAGATAGATGGCTGAATAGAGATGAAGCACACACACACTAGACTTAGAGATGTTCAAATAGTCTTAGCTATGCAAGGAGGAGACAGGAGAGAGGTGACTTAAACATCAGGGGACCTTTCACCACAACTTACACCTATACCTCTTCCTGGTTGTAATCTCCAATATCCTTCCATTTAGGGTGTCTTTCCTAGTTTTCTCTCTAGGAATAGAGAGACACCTTCCTGCTTTCTTCCCTCTACCAAGTGTAACCAACAAACTCCACAGCTCCGCCTTCCTTTGCTCTACAGTGGGGCTTACAACAGCATCCTCATCCTGATCTGTTGGTGTCATTTATTTGTCTTCAGGCTCATCATTTAGCCCCAGCTGCCCTAGAACTTGTTACATAGATCAGGCTGGCCTCGAACTTTCAGTGATCATCCTGCCTCTATGCCTAGGGTACTGAATAGCTGGCATGCAAGACCATACCCAGTTCCCATGTACTTTTTTATGATGCTGGGGATTAAACCCAGAGCCCTGTGCAAGTATTCTAACATGACTAAGCAAGTATTCCCCCAACTTTGCCAGTCCCGTTCCCAGTGTAGTGGTTTTGTTTTGTTTGTTTGTTTGTTTTGGTTGCTTACCTTGCTGGCCTTCAAGATGTTGATCTGTTCTTCATATACCGTATCCCTGTTTTTCTCTAGAAAACCATCTGAAAGGTACTCCACCTAGGGGCATGGCAATGAAAAAAAAATAGTCAATGCTTCAGGGGCTCTTAGTACAGCCTCTTAGGTAGCTTCATCTCATCTACAGTATTTTCTAAAAGAGCTAAAAGCACATGGGTCATGTATATACATGTTTCCTGACTAAGATCCATCTCTCCCGTCACTCCTCATCCCATCCCAACTGAGATCAGCCGGCTGGGATTCCCAGTGGGGATTCTCATCACAGCCACGGCCCATGGCCACGGTGCTTATAATAACAGCCATGGTTAAAACACATTTTCACCGCATCAGCTCAGTCTCCGTATCGCCCCATGAGCCGGGTATTATGTTTACATGCATCCCAGAGATAAGGAATCGAGGCAAATCTGATACGCAGAGATTTACGCAGAGGCTACTGAGTCTTCATCTGGCAGAAGAAAATGCTGTGCTAAAAGGAAATTCCCATGAGAGAAGGCTTCTTTAGGGCTCCATGAAAGCATTTTCTCCACCATGGCCCAGAAGCACTGAATCAGGATATGCAATTACATGTATATTACCACCTGAGAATTCAAATAGAAATCCATTCAGAAAGGCTCAGAGTCTATGCCCATCACTAGGATCAGCATGGGCTACTCCAGGAGGAATCCAGTGTTAGTACCTAGTTTTCATTCCTCCCTCTTCGCAGGCTCAATGACAGCAGACTCTGCTCTGTGGCTGCTGTCTTCCCAGGAGACCAGCCCTCAATGACTACCTGCCGTGCATGTGAAAGGCAACTGCAATAGTACAGGCTCTGCTTGGGCCCAGTCTGTGACAGTCTGGTACACTAGAGTTGGGCCCAGGGCAGGGTGGGGAAGAAATTTTCAGAGAAGAGTCTACCTTCAACTTCAGGTTACTGGAACTCACAAAACCAACTTCCTTAGCCTGGAAACCCTTTATTCTATGTACCGTGGGTCTAAGGTGTGTGTCCCAGGTCAGCAAAGAGGACAGTTACCTTGTCTGCAAAGTGGATGACAATGAAGGCCGTGTTGGACATGCGTGGTTTCTGGAAGTGCTGGCTGCTGGAGTGTCGTTCATAGAGTTTCTGGGCCCAGTTCTGATCAGTTCCTTTGGGGACCTGGAGAAGCACAAGACCGGACAATGCAGTGAAGCATCCTGGCAGAGGGTGGGAGTCTCGATTCAGCTCTCAAGCCAGGACTCGAACTGGATGGTGATAAGAACAACTCAACCATGAACTCTTAAGATCCTGCTATGAAAGGTTACTGACTATCCGTGTGTGGGCTGGCATCCATGGGAGGGCCCTGAGCCTCAAGAGCAAGCTAGCCAGCAGAAAACAGAAGTCAGGGAAAGGAGGACGAGGAGCACCAAGGCCACAGGGCAGAATCCTCTCTATGGGGTTGTCTGAAGACACTCCTGTCCCCTTCAGCACCTGCTCCTGCTGACTCAGGAAAATGATATGACTAACCTATGTCCCTCCCCTAGCTCATCCATACTATTGCCCTGGCTCATGCTGCCCTTTCTTCTGAAGCCTTTCCTGGCCACTTCTGGTCTTGTGTCTCTCTTCTTTGGAATTCCTAACAACTGAACATACACACATAGGCATACGGTTACAAGTCACCATCAGCTTCTAGATACTGTTACTACACAGAATAAATCCATAGTCAAAGGACTGTCTCAGCTCTTCTTCCACCCCTGGAAGGACTGAGAATTGTTCTTTGGCCACACAGTGGGTGATGCTTTGTCTGTTCCCTGTCCCTGAACTGTAGATCTAGATTTAGAGGTCACACTATGTGACAAATTCTCAGGGCAGCCTCTTTTGATGGCTTCCAAAGGAAGCAAGCAACCTGCTTCATTGAAGCTATAGCACAGGCTGTTGACTGTGTTCTGAGGCTACTGCTGCTCCCGGCCTTCATCAGAGAAGTTTCTCTTTGCAATAGGTGGTAGTGGGGACTACATGACAGTGCAGTGCCCAGACATAAGAAAGACATCCATGACACACACAAACATGGGGCTAGGGGTGTGCACACACAGGAAACATCCTGGAGGAGAGGGTGGACATAATATAGGTGCCAGAACTCTTGGAAGTGTGCCATGAAAGAGCGATTGGTGTGACATGGCACCGCAGCCTCGAACTCACTGAAGCTGTGCTGACTAGCACAACAGTGGACCCATTATCATGTATGGGGGAGGGACTCAAAAGATGCCACCCCTCATTGAGAGCTGTTGATTGGGCCCTTTATCATGAATCGGGGAGGGACTCAAAAGACTCCACCCCTCACTGAGAGCTGTTGATTGGGCCCTTTATCATGAATCGGGGAGGGACTCATAAGACTCCACCTCTCACTGGAGTTGACAAACAGTTAATAGGTATGAGGGTGGAGAGACCCATTTTGTTCAGTGGTGTAGCCACTGCTAAACAGCCCATGTTCCAGTAAAATAGCACCCCCCGACACACACACACATACACACTCATACCCAAAGGCACTGAAGTAGGAGGGGGCTTGTTGGAAGAAGAGTTTCGGAGATTGAACGGGGAATGAGAGAGGGTAACAGTGTGGTGGGAATAAAAATATAACACACTCATTGCTTTTGCTGTTGAAATGGCCAGTGATGACAGTGACTTATCGAGGGAGACATCCCCTGACAGTTCTGTTTCCATAGCTCATTGACTCTCCTTCATGACTTCACACTCAGATCAGGCGAGATTGGAAGTGACCCTTGCTGCGTCCATGTAAAAAGGGCTTTACTCAGTAAATAAGATATGCTCCGAGAAGGAAAATGCTTACAGATGTAGGAACAAACTTCTTAGAACCTTTGTAAGCAAACTGATTTTTTTTTTCTCATGATTCAATTTGGCCTAACTAGCACTGAATCCCCTGGGCCATGTGGTATAGGATTCAAAGAAAGAAACCCTCTTTCTTGAAGGAGGCTATTAATTGTGTTGGACAGACAATAAAATATATTTAATTCAGCACTTTCTATATATACTCTTTTAGACTCGTCTCCGAGAGTTCTGTTTTAGAACTACCAGGTGTGGGTGAAGGAGGAGTCAGCATAGCAGGGCTTGTCAGGACCAGGCAGCCAGAGTCTGAGAGCAAGGAGGACCTCCAGGGACTGACCCAACTGGGTCAGACAGAACTACAAAGAGAAGCTCTTCTAAGCAAATGCTGAAGTCTGCTAGCAACCCTTGACAATGAGCTTGGACTTCAATGAGAAAATCCTATGATCCTGTGCAGTCACTAATTTAGATGGGCAGGAACAATCAGAGGACACTACTGATCAGAGTCACGTATATACATGTTTTCTGACTAAGATCCATCTCTCCCGTCACTCCTCATCCCACCCCAACTGAGATCAGCCGGCTGGGATTCCCAGTGAGGATTCTCATCACAGCCACGGCCCATGGCCACAGTGCTTATAACAGCCATGGTTAAAACACATTTTCACCGCATCAGCTCACTCTCTGTGTCGCCCCATGAGCCGGGTATTATGTTTACATGCATCCCAGAGATAAGGAATCGAGGCCGAGAGGTTAGATAAGACACAGAGCTTGGAAGTAGCAGGCCTGGGGTCCAAGTCAAGGAAGGCTGGCTCTGGGACCTGTGTTCTTTAATACTCTGCCTTTTGAAGGCTGGCTCTGGGACCTGTGTTCTTCAATACTCTGCCTTTTGAAGGCTGGCTCTGGGACCTGTGTTCTTTAATACTCTGCTTTTTGGCCTGACAACAGTGTCTAAGGCAACTGTGAACACAGGATCAGGTGAAAAGACAGTTTTCTCCAAAAACATTTTCACATATATAAATTTTAATCAGGCAATGGGGGGGGGGGGTGGAGAAAATCTTGTATTTGAGCACAGCCTGGGATTATAGCTATCTTTAGCTCTAGAGTGCACAGGGGGTTAAATACTTTAAAAGGAATCCATGCATGGCTACATGCAGGGTTCCTTACACCCCTCTTGATGCATTGTGGAGAACACTGGTCCAAGAGCTTCGGTCTAGTTACATCCTTCAGAGTCTTAAACCCTCTGGCCTGTCACAGGTGAGGTGACAGGCAGAGGTGCCCATCCATTCCTCGCAGAGCAGGGAGGATGCTCCGGAAGTGATGTCTGCAGTGAACACACTGAAAAACACTGAGCTCTATACTTCGAATGCTCACACTGTGCATGTTACGTCTCAACGAAGCTTGCAGAAAACACTGTATGCTTCAAATGCTCACACTGTGTGCGTTACACCTCAACGAAGCACCTAAAACCCTTTACTCCTTGCGATTAAGATAAAGCAGTATTTTTTTTTTTTAAAGGAGACTGTGGGGGAATGGAAACCTCTGTCTAAAGTCCTTGAGTAAGGATTATTTCACCACAAACATTGTCCTTGCTTGGGACATCACCTGGGGCTAAAGCCTGCCGCCAATAGGACAACAGACCAGAGGTGACAGCTGAGGGCTCTGTGACCGTTTATTCAACCCTGCTTTTGTTCCTGTCCCTCTGGGCACTGCACAATGATGGCTTTCTTGGTTACTTACATGCCATCCTGTTCTACCCTATACCTCTGTACCCTCCCACGTATCCACCATAAACTCATAAGTCATCCTTATATCAAAACATCCTCAGGTCCCTGTCCCGAAGAAGTACTATGACTAGAACTGTGACCTTCTCTTCCTATTTCTCTGAGTTTTTTTTTTGTTTTGTTTTGTTTTTGTTGTTGTTGTTTGTTTTGTCTTTTGTTTTGTATTTTTCTTTTCTTTCTTTTTTTTTTTTTTTTTGTGATGAGACAAGGTAGCTCTGGTTGACCTAAAAATCTACATGGAACAGGTCAGTCTTGAACTGACTGTCTCCTGAATGTTGCGATTAAAGGAATGTGCCATTATGTCCAGCCCTGTAGAATACTTCTGTCCCCTCAGTGTCACAGAGCCCAGTGGGCCCAGGACTCTGTGGTCCTATAGTTTTCTAGGGAGTGGTTGCTTCTTGCACACCTGACTACACAGCGCTGCTACTTGGGGCTTGACACCACCTCAGCGAATACCCATGTAATCAGCAGAACGCTGCCTGATCGAGCCGTGCCCGGTTCTCCACTTCCCCCACCCAGGGATGTTAGATCTCTTGCATTGATTCACCCTCACTTTGCCAAGCCCTGTGGATTTGATTTAGAGTGACAGCTCCCACCAAGGGCAGACCAAGTTTCCCTCTGAGAATCTCTCCTGTGGGCTGAGACTCTGCTCCCAGCTGGAAGCAGGGTGCTGACCCAGAAATCCTCTATTTGATTAAGGTCCTTGACCACAGCAACTACACCTGCACCTATATTACTTTTCTTCATGTTCACAGAAGCTACTCCCCTGCCCACATTCTACCAGCCTGTGAGACTGCAGAGGCCTCTTTCTCTCCTTCACAGAGAATCCAGGTTGCCAGGCAGAAAATGAAAAACTGCTGTAGAGGTGAATACAGGTTCCTCACCGGAAAAGAACTGGCTTTGCACATGAGTCTGATCCCTGGCATGACCCTCCACCCCACACCCTACCCTCCAAATTTAAAAAGACAAAAAGGAATCCCCGCTGGAATATTGTGAGTCTCTGCATCCTACTCATGCTCTGCTCTAGGAAGGCAGGCTACCCTCCTGGCCAGCATCCCGGGTACTCCTATCTCCCTATCTCAAGGGAGACTGTAATCCCCAAACAGACTCTAGGTGGGTTTTTTCTATTGTTGAGATCCTTTACTACCCCTGTCTCCCCAAGCTGGTTCCCTCCAGCTCAGCTTCCTGAGACCTCAGGGAAAAAAATCAAACCCAAGTTGTAGATAAAGAAACCTCTGGAAACAGGCAGCCCAGGTAAGGGAACAGGAGGACAGAGGCTCCAAGGTCACTGGCCAGAGTCACTGTAACCATGACTGGATTGTCAGGAAAGTGAGTCCATTTGCTCCGCTCTCCTCAGGATTCATAAAACAAAATTTACAAGCTGTACAGGACAAGTCTTGCCTCTTCCACTGGTGCCATACTTTGTGGGCTTCTAACATTACCTCTCCAGCTTCTGGCAGTGTTTATATCCTAGAATGGAAATGCCACTGCAGAGAAGTGCACACTCATCATATCCTATCAACGAGACTCCCTTGGTCCCTAAAGAAGCAAGCAAGGGACAGACATGCAGGGCAGCGGAGTACAGGAAATGCCCAGTCTTAACATGGTTTAGGAGTGGGTAGGCTGGCATGTGATCTCATGCCCACTCCTACCCTAAGACAATCTTCTAGCGCACTGGGGACAGCAGAAGCTTGTGACTTGGTCTGACTGCAGATGCTCGGGCTTCTCCCCCTGAAGGAACCAAACTTTAATGATGTGTCTCCTTCCCGACTCCCCCAGCGCCTGGCCTAACTCACAATGTTGGATGACTGAGAAGAATCCTTTCAAGGCTAAATGTATACTACACTTCCAAATGAAAAGCAGTGGCTGCGAGCTGCTCCCTTCGACACTCCAAGATCGAGATTTCCCCCTGGCTGCTTCACACCATTAGCTCAGGCCTCATTTGGCTTTGTGTGTTCTCGCGGAACTCAATTCTTCAGTGCCACCTCGTTATTCTTCCTCAGAGGATCTGAGACAAGGAGGTGTAAAGGACATGTCTGAGGTGTCTCCCACAGGCAGCACAGGGGTGCCAGGTTGCCCAGGTGCCATCAACAGCAGAGAAACCCTAGGACCATGGTATGGTGACTCCCAGAAGAGTCTAGAGCAACTGTTCTCAGCCGTGGGTTGCAAACCCTTTGAAGGTCACAGATCAGATATTTACATTATGATTCATAACAGTAGCAAGATTACAGCTATGAAGTAGGGTCAAAAATAATTTTACAGTTGGGGGTCACCCCAACATGAGGGACTGTATTAAGGAGTCACAGCATTAGGAAGGTTGAGAACCAGTACTCTAGAGGAACCCCTACTTTTGACATATTGATGTACCACTTCCAAACAGTACAATATGTCCCTTTAAAGGGCACATTTGGGTGACTTTGACAAATGTAGTAGCATCTGTTGTCATAAAGCCCGCAGCTGCCAGATTATGCACATATTTCTGATGCCCAGAACAATGCCACCGCACACAATCCTTTCACACTGCAGACTTTTTCTCTTATTCCTTAACTTAGCGACCACCTGGCCTCCTCTTCTACACCTGTGACCCAAGCTACAGGCAGCGCTGCCTGGCATCTTGACAGTCTACATCTCCACTAGCCTGCATCTTGACAGTCTACATCTCCACTAGCCTGATAAATGGGCAATTAAGGTCCTTTAGCAGTCCTTCCTTTCAGAGGAGCGGTGAGACCCCAAGTGGAAATAAAACAGCCACACAGCTTAGTATCTGAAATACCTCTTACCTTATTTCTGCTCGGGTATCACTCCACTGCCCCAGGCTTATTGCCTCTCTTCCTGCCGTGAGACTCGACTCCAAACACAGGCTGTGCCTGCATATCTCTCTGCCCCTGCCGCCCCTGCCGCCCCTGCCGCCCCTGCCGCCCCTGCCGCCCCTGCCGCCCCTGGTACCCCTGTAAACACTGTCCTGTTTTTTCAGAGGACTTTGTTCTCAAAATACAGCATAAGGTGTGTTTTGATCACATTTTGTGTCTCACAGATTATGGCAACTGAGGTTGAAAAGGTAGATTCTAAGCAGAATACCCCAGTAATGTGAACCTCCAAATGAAGAGAGAACAGACTTCCTGAACTAGTGCAGGAACCCACGGAGTTATACCGCCAACTGCTGAACATGGTTTGCTTGTCTGTGTTCTCCACTATTGTTACCTGCCACGTGCTGGCATGCTGCCCCTGAAGCCACCAGTTCCCTACCCAGCACTGCTCTGGGATTCCCTCAGGGGCTTGTGTCCTACTCTTGGGACCAATGTTGGGCATCCTGGTACCGTGTGTGATGGTGTCTGTACTAGCTTCAGACAACACGGCCAGAGAAGCCCATGAGCAGCCATGTTTATTGGCAAAGGAACGTGCAACTCATTGCAAGCCATCACACAGCTGCTCAGGTCTCAGAACAGATTGTCCTGAAGCACTGAGGTGTTATTGTGACAGGCTGTGAGTAAATGGGATATGAAAGGCCACCTTCCCTGGGAGTTCCTGGTTTGTGGTGCATTAATTCTTAACAGAGAGCCAGAAAGAATCATCCTCTATCAAGAGGGTGTGGCCTTCATCCTCCCCACCCCCTCAGAAACAGAGTGAAGAGTTATAGTCTGACTAGAGCCTGCTACCCAGCCAGCTCTCCAGAGGCCTGAGCTGAACTTAGAATTTGCAGCTGCTTCTTGCTTAGAAGTTTGCAGCTGGAGAAGGTAGTTATTATAAGAGTCAAGGGCCTGGGGGAGAGAAGCATGGACCCAGTTAGGTTTTGGCCGGGGAAACTTAGGAGGGAGCTATCAGAAGAAGGCAAAGACAAGGGCCTGGGCATTCACTCCAGGGGCAGCTATCCTGCCTTGTCCACAACTTCTCATGTTGGGCTAGCCTAAACAAGCCACACACACCTGAGGTCCTCTCTGCCAGGCACTGACTTTGATGGTAAAGCCCATGTCTGCACAGAGATGCTAAAAACATTTAGAGAACCTGGTGTGGTGGTATATGCTGGTAGTATAAGCACTGGGGAGGATGAGGCAGGAGGATCATCATTAATTAGAGGCCAGTCTGCACTACAAAGAGAGTTCTAGGCCATTCTGGGCAACCGAGTAAGACTTCTGTCTCCTTATTTTCCCCTGAAATCCCCAAAATTAAGAAATATGAATGTGCTAACTACAGGATTTGGTATATTTTCTACTTTTTTCCCCCTCAGACAGGGTTTCTCTCTGTGTAGCCCTGGCTGTCCTGGAACTCACTTTGTAAACCAGGCTGGCCTTGAACTCAGAGATCTGCCTGCTCCTGCATCCCGAGTGGGACAAAAGGTGTGCAAACACCACTGCCAGACTTATTTTTTACTTTTTTTTTACAGGAGTGGGAGAGGTTCTTTTGTTGAGACAGGGTCTCAGTAATTAGCATAGGCTAGTTTGGAACTCTCTTTTTAGCCTAGGCTAGCCTCATACTCTTACTCCAGCATCCTGAGAGCTGGGACTCTGCGTGTGCACCAGCAATGCTTCAAGAGCATCCTCCTGAAAAGGAAACTCCCTTTCTCCCATAAACACCTAACCATACTCAGTGTTCGTCCAGAAAATTATGGGGAAACCAAAATCAAAGCGATTGGTTCTTCTCTTTCTAGACCAAGCCATATGAATTCAATACCTTCTGATGCAGGCTTCTATCACTAGAGGGAGGAGATGGTACACACTCACTCAATAATCAGCCACTGAACTGGGAGAGACTGTCAATATCAAATTCAGTCTCCAGCAATTCATAGTACAGAAGACCAAGGACACTGGGTAACTGACTAAAGTTGGATCTCTTCACCCTATATCCTACCTGCCAGGTGCTCTCCTGCTATTGGCACAATTCTCTCTTCTACCAGAAAAGTCCAGAAAATTCAGAGGGGGATTGATTGAATCTGCCTCTCACCATCCCATGGATTTCGACCACTCATAGCCATCTGATACTATAAAGACCACCCCAGGCTCCCGAGTTCTCCCTCTCTGGTCGAACACCTATCTAGATGTTAGCTGCATCTTTGGCATGTCAGACCTATGAGATCAAATGCATACCACCAACATAGCCCCCGCTTTCTGCCGAGAGAGGCATACACGGACTAGGGTAATAATATCTGCCGGTTCTCTTTTAGCTAGTGTGGTGGATGCTGATGCTTTGTCCAGACAATCAGACTCAGTTCTAGCTACAAGACTTCACTGGTTCCTTGCATCACCCAGGAGCCTTCTGTCCAGACCTAGACCCGAGACACCCAGTGACTACAGGAGCAGTATTACCTTACACTCCTCATCCAACAGGTCCAGGATACCCAGCTTTGCTTCTATGAGGTCTATACACGGTTGGTTATCATAAAAGTCGATCAAGGTCCACGGGATCTGCTCTTTCATGTATTCTTCTTGTTCCAACTTGAACACATGCTAAGACAAGAAGCAAAGGCCACGGTGAGCGTACGTACCAAAGACACACCTGAGAGTTACTTCCCCTAGGCTCGAGTTGAATTCTGTGTCTTAGAGGTTGGCAGCTAAGTGCCACAGGAGGTCTGGACACTAAGTCACAGTCATGAGCGGAAACGGCATAGCTCAGCTAGGTCATTTCCCATTCCTGTCCAATCCCAGTCTTGGGAGAGCAGAATCCTACATGGGTTGCTGGATTCCAGACAACTAAAGGAGCCGTGCATCTGGCCTTCAGTTCCCTAGATACCCTGAAAGCCCAGGCTCAGAGAGAAGTGGGTCAAAGTCAAGGGACACTTATTTGCTTCTTGGGAGCATTGGCAAGAAGCAAAGGAAAGGGAAGGGAGGCACAGAATCAATCGCACCAATCCCAGAAGAGAAGTGGCCTGGGCGTCACCCCAGGGGCACAGTGAGGTCTGGACCCCAGCATACATTGAGCCTACCGAATTAAACTGTTGCTGGAGCTTTTCATTGGCATAGTTGATACAAAACTGCTCGAAGCTGTTAATCTCGAAGGTCTCAAACCTGCAGAAGGAAAGAGGTGAAGCCACAGGTCAGATACAGCACCCAGGAAGTACTCGCTGGGATGGAATACGGCTGCCTCCTCCCTCCTTGTGCAAGCACCGAGTTGCCATGTTCTGCCCTGTGCATAGACTTCTGTGGTGGATATCAATGCTGGGGAGTCTTGGAAAATTAGAAACAGAGACATTAAGTGCCTTCTTTTCAACTGATAAAGAACTGAGAGTAGGAGATTGCAGGGAGGACAGACAGATGACAAGAGGGTCAGCCATGATTCTGTGTACACTGGCAGGTCTTTTCTTGGTGATTTTAAAAGAAAAACAAACTCATATTTTGCCTCCTGTTTTTGCTGGTTAACTTTCCAATCTAAAACCATCACCATGCTACTCTTCAAAGGTACCAGTCTTAGGTTTTTATGGGTCTGTGAGCTAAGACCTGGGAATTGCAGGGGCTCCTAGATTGGGGACAGATAGAGAACAGAGAGGTCAGATGCTATTTCTCAAACCTAGGGCATATTTATCCAATTTTCAGAAACTCAGGAGCTGACACATAGATGCATCAGCTCACTAATCCCCAGCGAAGGACATTTAGTTCTTTCTCTAACATATGCTGCTATCAGTATTGTGATAATGTTATATACCTCTTCAACTTCATGACTCTTTCCCTAAGGGTATTATCCTAGGAGAATTACAATGTCAAAAAACTTCCTTTTTTTGGTGTGTAGGTGTTGTATGTGATATGCATGTATGTGCAGGTGTTTCTGGAGCAACATGAATCTGTGTGATCTGTGTGTATATGGAAGAGGCCAGAGAAGGATGGGAGTTGATTTGCTAAACCTCTCTCTACCCTAGTCCATTAAGAATTCTCTCTCTGAACCTAGAGCTCATGTTGGCCAGCAAGCTCCATCAGTCCTCCCTCCTGCTTCCACCCCTGTAATATTGGGGTTATAGCTGCTCATGTAGCCATGCCCTGTTTTTTTATGAGTGCCGGGGATTTGAACTCAGATCCTGCTGCTTGCACAGTAAACATTCTTGCCCACAGAACCATCACCCCAGTCCTCAGAGCACTGTTTCATAAAAGGCAGAAGCAGACACACCACCAGAAGAAAGGTACAAGTGAGTTTGCTACTTCTCTACCTGTGCCTTGCCATGAATGAGTGAGTCTCATTCTAATGCCAGTCAATAGCGTTATTTTGTTACATAATTTCTCCTGGGTTGAGCTCATCTATACCAGCATGCTTCACTATTTTGATGCATTTTTACAAACGTCATATTTAATGTATCACAGAGATCCAGATAAACAACATTTTTTTTTCAGAAAGAATTATTATTTTTTTTTTAACACGTAAGACTTCCAGTGTTTTATTTAGGCCAGTCTCCTTCCTCCCCACACCTCACTAGGAGTATTAACATAGTCTGATGTTAAAAAAATGTTTGCTATGATTTGAAGCCCACGCCACAAGATGGAACTCATGCCTTGTAACATTAACCAGGTTGCTGTCTAGGTCACAAGACCCAGGAGAAAACCCAACACTACGGACTCTGCTAAACAAACATAGCAATAAACTGTCTCCTCAAGGTCTTATCTTTATACACATGGATTAGTACGTCTCTCAGTCCTCAGTAGAGAAGGTTCTTTTTGCAGCAATCAATAGTGGCGTACACCTGACCAACACGCACAAAACAAGACTCTGGAATTCCCAGCTCTAGCTGGGACAGCTACATCACATGCTCTACCCACCAAGACTCAGGGATCCATCTCAGAAGAGACCGTGGGAAGACTGTAAGAGCCGAAGTGTTGGGCAGAGCTGAGAGCCCGCACAGAACCTGTGCAGCAGTGACTCTCAGCCATCCTGATGCTGGGACCCTTTAGTACAGTTCCTCATGTTGTGGTGACGCCCAACCATAATAGTATACCCACTGCTACTTCATAAGTGTATGCTACTGTTACAGTTTAAATATCTGTGTTTTCTGATGGTCTTTGGCAGCCCCTGTGAAAGGGTGATTTGACCTCTGTGGCGGTTTGAATAAGTTTGGTACTCAGAGACTCATGTGTTGGAAGGCTCACCCATAGGCGGTGGCACTATTAGGAGGTGTGGTCTTATTGGAGGACGTGTGGCCTTGTTGGAGGGAGTGTGTCACTGTGTAGGTGGGCTTTGAGGATTCCTAGGTTCAGGCTCTGCCCAGTGTGGCTGCCTCTGGATCAAGATGTAGAACTCTCAGCTCCTTCTCCTGCACCACGTCTGCCTGCATGCTGCCACACCTCCTGCCATGGTAATGAACTGAATCTCTGAAACTGCAAGCCAGTCCTAATTAAATATTTTCTAAGAGTTGCCGTGGTCATGGTGTCCCTTCATAGCAATGAAACCCCAAATGATACAGCCCTCAAATGGGTCATAACCCACAGGTTGAGAATCGCTGCTGTACAGGCTCATACAGGCCCAAGCCAACCCAAAGGGGGAGGGGCTTATGAAGTTCCACCCCTAGCCAAGAAGTTATTAGCGACCAGTTGCTGTTAGAAGACAGACAGAAAGTCAGTTTTCTTTAGAGATGTGAGCCCTGAGAGGCTATCATGCTCCAGTAATACATGCCCATACAGGTGGAGTCAGTGAGGCTGGGAAGGAGAAGAGGTGGTGGGGGGAGTGGGTTAGGAACTGGAGGGAAGCAAAAGGGGGTGGAGATGGATAGTGATCTAGATGCATTATATTTATGCATGAGATTCTCAAAAAATTCTTTTTATTTGAATTTCTGTTTACTTGGTGTAAAAACGTCTTTGATAATCAACAGAGTTCAACATTTCTCCTCTGAATCATTTATACCCTGTGAACTGTCTAGGAAGTTCTGTGACTTCTGTTAGGTTTTAAGTTCCCCAGATGGATTTATAAGACACGTTCATACTTCGGAATGCCAATACTTTAGTGTTCAACACAGGCATTCACTATGTGACTGGAGGATGGGCTCAGGGAGGGAAGTTTATGAAGAAGAGGGCAGGGAAGGGGCTTGGTGCAGCAGAGAGGCAGTGCAGGGAAGTCTACTGAGGGGAGGGGAGAAGGGAGGAGAGGGGAGAAGTAAGAGGAGGAGAGGGGAGGGAAGAGGGAGGGGAGGGAAAGGAGGGGAAGGGAGAAGAGGGAAAAAAGAGGAGGGGAAGGGAGAGGAGAGGAGGAAGAGGAGGGGGAGAGGAAGGGAAAGGAGGGGGAGGGTAAGGGAGAAAAGGGGGAGGGTAAGGGAAAGGAGGGGGAGGGTAAGGGAGAGGAGAAAAGGGTAAGGGAGGGGAGGGTAAAGGAGAAGAGGGCAAGGGAGGGGAGGAAAAAGGAAGAAGGAGTGGAGGAGGAGGGAGAAAAGAATTGATGCAGCAGAAAGAAGAGGCCCTGCCTGCAGGGCTTGTAAACTATACTATTTAAGGTTTGAATTTTTCCAGGGCTAGTGTGGGACTCTGGAGGACTCAAATGAAGAAATGACTCAGATGTGACCCCTAGACAGAAGGAGAACAGGTAAGACACCCTTAGGGCCTGATGTATGTTGGTGGCACATTACAGAAATATTCTCAAACACCAAGGAAGATTGGAATGAGAGGACTGCAAGTGATCCACAGGATGCTCAGGGGAAGCTACAGTTGGAGGGAGCACTGCAGGGGGAGCACTGCAGGGGTGGTGTGGAAGTTGTGTATATGAGTCAGGTACAATAATAGGTGTGTGTGTGTGTGTGTGTGTGTACACGTGCATGCATGGGTAGATATATGAATGAGACAATTTTACAAAATTAGAAAAACAAGACTCATACAACTGGATAGAAGCTGAGTCTGATCACCACGCAGGTAGCACTGTAAGTTCCAGCAGCTTTGCCTCAGATGACTGGGGCCCATTGGTACCCAGAGCAGAACTGCATCCGGTGGCAAGGTGGAATCAGAAGGGAGGTGGAGACTTCACACATCAAAGACTGCAATGGCTGCTGCACTCATCAGCACTGTACTTGCTAGTGTTTCTATGGCTGCAATGAAACACCATGACCAAGAAGCCAGTTGGGGAGGAAAGGGTTTATTCACTTCCACATCGCTGTTCACCATCAAGGAAGTCAGGACAGGAACTCAAACAGGAAACTGGAGGCAGGAACTGATGCAGAGGCCATGAAAGAGTGCTGCTTACTGGCTCGTTCTCCATGGCTTGCTCAGCCTGCTTTCTTATAGAACCCAGGACTACCAGCTCAGTGGTGTCCCCACCCAAAATGGGCTGAGCTCTCCTGAGTCAATCACTAATTTAAAAAAAAAAAAAAAAAACAAAACTCCATAGGCTTGTCTACATCCCAATCTTATGGAGGCATTTTCTTAACTGAGTCTCTCTCCTCTCAGATGACTCTTACTTGTGCCAAGTTGACCTAATCAAGTACAAGCACCTAGTGGATACTGAGGTCAAGGACTCTGTGGGTTTTCCTTTAAGGCTTATAACAACCAGGAATGAGGAGCTCTCATTAATTCCCTCTATAGTTGAGGAAACCCAGATATGAGGAAATTAACTAACCAAAGCCAGAGAGTTGCAAGACCAGAGTATCTGAACACAGAGAATCTTCTAGTCAAAATCTTAATTCTAATTCTGAGAGAGGCAAAGTTTGATTTAGAAGGAAGAGGAGATCTCTTGGAAAGACTGTGAACAGAGTATGTTTGGAAGGAGGAGTATCTGAGGCCTGGAGTGTGGGAGAGGAAGAGGAACTACCAATAGGGAGAACCTGGAGATACAGGCTTCATCTGGCCTTCTCTGTCACTGGAAGCTACCCTGCCCTCCAGCCCCCACATTCCCACTTCTAAATATGGACAACTGAATTTTCTGTCACTGTAAGCCCTTCCCTAAGCACTACTTTCAGAAAGAGATGGCAGTCCTGTCCCTGGTGAGGGATGGAGACACAGTGGTGGGGGATATAGCTCTCTGTGTGGAGGAGTTACCAAAAGTAGATTCATCAGATCCCTAACAGGATCCCAGAGCAGTGTTCAAAAAGCCTCAGGGTCTTCCCAACCCCCATCAAGGTTAAGACATGGAAAAGTGGGAAATCACCTTCAGATCAAAGGAATCAATTGCTTGGACACAGCCATGTTAAAGTACAACCTTTGGCCATGCCCACGTGGGGAAAAAATGACTCTGAGTTAATAAAACAAGATCAAAGATTCAAATGTTATGATGAATCACAGCCCCAGCAGAACACAGACCAGACAACAGCTATTACCCCAGAAAATGGGCCTCCTAGTCCAGATAGCGCTGCTGTAGACCAAGTTACATTACTTAGAACCTCAATCCACCCCCACTTCCAGCCACAGTGATAGTTGATGACAGTCCAAGCCTAGAGGAAATTTAATTAACATAACCTACAAGGAAGATTAAAGAGTCAGCCCAGCAATTGGCCAGATAATGGGCACGGGGTGTTCTGTCAGAGCCATCCCTGGCTGAGCTCTACAGACTGAAGATTTAAGTATCTCCCACTTGTCATTTTTTTAAAGGTTTACATTGGTAGCACTCCACAGAGAACATTCTCATTAATTTGAGATGGCAGAAATTAGCTCCTAATTTCCCTGTTTCTAAGATATTATCTGGTAACAATTCCTCTGCCATCCAGCGTAATTACTGTGATGCTGTAGATGAATGAGAAGCTTGGCTGACTGGGGAGATGAGTAAGATACCCGACCTCAGAAACACACAGCCAAGGAGACAGGACAATGCTTCCTTTCCAAACTATATCTGTAGTAATTCTGTCCATCAACAGAAATGACTTTTAAAAATAAATACACACTCAATCCACAGCATTAAAATGCCACAAGGAAATATATGCACGTTTATATAAGAGGGAACAGGTTCTGTCCTGAGGTTTTGGCCAGAATTCAAAGGTGGGAGGAAGGTACACACACACACACACACACACACACACACACACACACGGAACAAGGCTGACACAAGACATCTGTCCTGCTGTTTCCTGTTAATATGTGATTTGAGTACGTCTTTAATTTCCTTCTTACTGGACCCAATTTCAGGGAGAAGGGAGAGCCACAAGTGTCTCTAAAACAGTGAAAGCCCCTGTAGGATGAAACCGTAATGACGGGGACATGCCTTGGCTCTGAGTTATTTACCTCCATGAACAACCTGCCCACAGCCTGGAGACCCAGCAGAGTGGTATGTGGCACCTGAAGGCTGGGCAACAGCATCTTACCTTTAAACACAGAGTCACCATGCATGGATGCCAGAGATATGCCAATACCTTTTTCCAGGTCTTTCCGCTCCTGAAGCTGTGAACTCTCAAGGGCACCCTAGAGTCTGCTAGAGAAGCTGACATACTCGTCTGCCTGCCAATCACTGCCAGTCTGCTCATTGGACTTTCATCGGCAGGGCTTCCACAACTGCTCCAGTCTACAAGCTTGTCCTTTAGAGAGAACCCAGTTCAAGGCATTGCTGGGAGGAAAGCAGTCTGCCAGTACCTGGATTCCCAGGTCCTTTTAGCGTCTTATTTCCATGGGGATCAGAAAATGCCCACTCTCAGGAACTATGCCAAATCCACCAGCCACACTTATAAGAACTGCAAATGAAGAGCAAGCCATGATCCCTCTTCACCAATGACTACCAGAAAGCTGTCTAGAGGCTACTGTAGTACATGAGAACCTTTCACGGGAGTATTAACTTCATCTGCTCTAGGCTTTTAGAGGGGATGCCACAGTGTTAGGGAGGGCTGGGAGTAGACAGAGGTAAAAGTGGGTCCTCATCTGAGCATCTAATTATGAGGGGGATATTCTGAAGGATTACTAGATTTGCCTAAGCCATGGCTCACATGTGGCCAAGGATAGGCATGAATACATCTCCTACTGCAAAATCGTAAACTTTCCTAAAACACGGTTTCATGACTTTTGTGTATGTGTTCTTGTATGGGTACATGTGTATGGGATTGGACATAAATATATGCTCATGCATGCAGAGGTCAGAGGTCAATGCAGTGGTCGTCTTCAATCACTTTTCTACCTTACTTTTGAGACAGTTTATCTATCACTGAATATAAAACTCAACGATTCAGCTAATCTATTTGGCCAATGAGCCCAAGGGTTCTCACATCTCTGCCTCCTCAGCATGCCCAGCTTTTTTTTTTTTTTTTTTTAAGACATGGATTCAAGAATCCAAAATTAGGTTGTCATGCATGGATGTCATACATGGATGTCAAGTACTTTACCGATGGAGCCGTCTTTCCATGCTTTTCTTTGGTAAGTTGATTGCACAGTTCTTGAGCACGAACTCTGTAGATAATAGCACTGTTTTACAATGTCAGGAAGGCGGCCACTCCTGCATGAGTCTAGAAGCCTGAACTTGGCATTAGAGTACCCCGAGATGTAAAGCTCTCCTCAGATGCCAGGACAGTACAAGAGCAACAGAACGGAGCCATGTTACCCAGGAGGTCTAACTTGCTATGCTTGCTCTAAAGTTGACAATGTCCTGTGACCTTCTGGGCCACCAAGAACTGGGTTGCTGTCCACAGGACAAAGGTAAATCAATCACAGTTTGTTACCCTTAATTCTCTACAACACCTGTTTACAAAGGCCAGGGGAGGCAGGACAGTCTTCTCTGAGTAACCGTACTGGGACTGTACAGTCATCAGGGTCAGAGAGTAGAATCAAAGCAAAACAAACCAAGGACACAAAGACTTACTTTCACCAGAAAAATGAAGGCAACGGAGTCACCATGACAGAACAGAGTCTCTACAGAAAAGACACAGTATGTGTAACTCAGCTCCACTGAGGTGGTTAACCTTCAAGGATACGTACTAAATTCCTGAAACCCAACAACAAAAGCAAACATTAAAAGATCCTGGATGGTATGGTGAAACCCAACAAACGCTGACATACGTCCTGGTTCTGGTACACATGTGATCAGATACTTCAGGCTCCCCCTGCCTTGACTTCTCCACCACGATAGACTCGGCTTCGAACTGTGAGCTAAGATAAACACTTTCTCTCTTGGTTGGTTTTGTCGGAGTATTTTATCATAGCAACAGAAAAAAAAAAAAAAAAAAAAAACCCACAAGATAGCAAATCCCATGCCCTTCTTCCTGAAGTTCAATCTGCCTTCTGTTCATGCCAGCCTCTCCTGCAGTGCTCTCAGAGTGACAGGTTTGTCTGCTGCATCCTGCACTGTCCTCTGCACAAATGCTAGAGCCAAATCTTGGCATGCTGAAAGCCGAGGTCAAAGATTAAAACAACCATAATAATAATGCGTATTTCTCCAAATGGAGCCATTTTTTTTTTCTTGATGCCTCAAGGAAGGAAGAGGAGTAAAAGATTAGCTTTGTAACTGACAAAGTCAATAGAGGTAAATGCTGGCTAATCAACAAGAAAGGAAACTCCAGTCAAAAGCTGCCAGGCTGTCCTCTACCAATATCCAGCCCTGCCTGGTCAGAACATCCCACAGGGAGTTTCACAGGTCCTTAGTTAGAACAGCCTGGCTTGGCATAAATGCTCTGAGTACTGCCTGTCTTGTACTATCTGGAGAGCAGACAAGGGAGCTAAAGGAAGAGAAGCCGGTCTTATACCTAGGCGCTGGGTGTGTGGAACTGTACTGTTCAGAGGCCTGCAGAGAGGCTGGCGGGTAGCAGGCCACCACAGTCCTTAAGGGAGCCACAGCCTTCTCTACTCTACAAGCTACCTGTGAGTCAGTGCATGCGCATTACAGATGTGGAATACAGATGTGGCATGTGCTGTAGGCTCCTGGGGTGCTTGCTTGTATCCTGAGTAAGTGCTTATTTTAGGGTGGGACTCTGTGAAACAATCACATTTAGAGATAAAAATGAAGCAGCCCATTCATAGTTTAGAACTCTTCTCAGTTCTAATTCTATGCTGAGATTTAAGGCTGGCCTTCAGGGTCACATTTGAAGGAAGGCCTGAAGACAGTAGGTTATAATCACTGGCCAAACTCTCTTAACCCTCTGTGTCTTAGTCATTTTTAAGTTATTGTAATAAAATACCTCAACAAAAGCAACATAGGAACAAAAGGGTTTTGGCTTATAGTTGGAGGTCACCGCCAATCACTGGAACCTGGGCGGGCAGTCACACTGCACCTTGCAATGAAGCACAGAGCAATAAATACATGCGCTCAACTCACGTTTTCCACTTTAATACACTCCGGGACTCTAGCCCAGGGAGTGACACCAGCCACAGCGAACAGGCCTACTCACTTGAAATCCGATTACCGGAAAATACTCAAGGTAGTGTGTGTGCGCGCGAACACGCGTGTGCACGTGTGTGTTGGGGGATGTGTGAGTAAGGAAGAACCAGCTATTGACAGTCGGGCAGTAAGTTCTCTAAAGAATGCAGTGTTCTCACAGTGCTACAGCAGAGCAGAGCAGAGCAGGTGACCTGCTGACCACAGGGAGAGAGGCCTGCCCCAGGAGCCACTCAGAGGAAGCATCTCCCACTGCTGTTTGCTCTTCATCAAGCAAATGGCTTCTTTTTACATTTAAATATTTTGTATTTATTCAAGTTTATGTATATGAGGGTTTTGGCTGATTGCATAGCTGATATCCAGAGAGATCAGAAGACATTGGACCAGCAGCAAGCTGAGTTACAGATATGCAAACAACCATACAGGTTCTGGGAACTGAACCCAGGTCCTCTGCAAAGCAGCATGTGCTCTTAATTACAGAGTCTTTTCTCTGACTCCCACATGTTGGGGTTTTTCTCCCATCCTGATTATTCTCCTGTCTCCACTGCTGCAATGTTTGCCTCTCCTCCTTACTTTCCATATTCCATCCTCTCCCATCCAGCTCATACCACGTTCAGCAGAAACCTTTTCCTGGCTGTATAAACATGCATGGCCTCTGGCTTTAATCTCAGGCATCACCAAGTATCTAAAACTGAGAGACGGACCCTTCTACGGTTTCTAAGGCTTCTTGCATTACTTACCGTGTGCACAGACTTAAGTCTTCAGCATGCTCCTGAGGTCTGTGTGATCCCAGAAATACAATTTAGCTCTTTTCTTATGTCCCATGCAATCTGGTCCCACAGGAGTGCTCTGCTGAGCCAAGGCATCAGGGGGAAGTGAGAGCCTGTCTGCATGGGAAGTACTGCTTTGAAGGGGATTCTCCTTTATGCTACCCTCAGGGGTTCCAGCGGGTCCAGCCCAGCAAGCTGTGCTTCCTTAGAGTGTCCCTGTTCTTGAAGTGCTGCAAGCCATGGGTTTGGCTTGCTATTTTAAGATAGACGCAGTACTTCTAAGAGAATGGAATCTATTCCTAGCTTGCAGAGGTCAACACAGTTGAGAGAAAAGAAGAGCAAGAGGCATACATCCCTCTCCACGTAACTTCATGTGAGTCTAGACGGGTCTGAGATAATAGCGCCAACAAGACTGGCTCACAGCCTCTCTTGAAGCCATAGGAACAGCCAGAGAGAGGGGCTGTGATATCTGCAGTTATTTAGCTCTTGGTGGCAGTCTGGCTAGAGAAAGCCAGTCTCCTGATATTTCGCCATGAGTATTTCCCTCCAAGCTACGTGGCCTCACCCTGAAGAGATCAGTCATAAATAAAAGCCCGCCAGTTCCCTCTTCCAAAAGGGAGAGAATCTACACAAATGGTAACATGTAGCACTCGTCTATGCAGGGCTGGGCAAAACTGACATTAAAGCAATCGCCTTAATTGAGGCCAGTGAGAGCGAGAGGTTGATTGAGATAAAACCTACCAGATACAAAAACTGACGGAGGCTTCCAGATTGAGGATGGACAGCCCATTTCCTTCTCAGGGTCCATCTCCTAGTAGTAAAAATGGATGCCTAATCTGACCCTGGTGGTATACAGTTATAATCTCTATAACTGGGAAGCCGAGGCAGGAGGATTTCAAGTTTGAAGCCAGTCTAGGCCACATAGTAAGACTGTATTTTAGGAAACCAATGCTATGAAGGTCTGTGGTAGGGACAGGGATACCACTGTCTTGACAGGGCACATTCTCCCTTGGAAGCTGTCACCTTTACTGTAAAACACTTGATGTGTCTGGTTTGGGGTTTGGGGTCAACATCCCCAACAGCCCCTACAGGTCACTAATTCTCCTGGTTGGAACCACTGGGAATCCACTGAGTCCATTGCTGGCTCCCCAAAGCCAACAGGAACATACTCATGACCACCAGGTAGAGTGAACCCTAGGGGTGCAGGCCTACCCGTAGATGTCCAGGACCCCAATGAAGGAGTGCTGCTTAAGGGAGGTGTGCAGGGCCTTATTGATGTGCTCCACAATCCAGGAGAAGAGCTGGGCATAGATGTGCTTGGCCAGGGCATCGCGCGCATTGACCACTTGCTGCAGGGACATGGTTTTGACGTAGGTCTCTGAGGTGGTGACCAACTTCCGATGACACAGCCAGTGCTCCATCTGGCTGTACTCTATTCCCAGCAGGCGGCAGAAGTTGCTCAAGTGTTCATCCTGGGGCTGAGGAAAGGAAGACAGGGTCAGGAGGGGAATGGGAGACAGGCTCCTGGGCACATTCTCCATCCTATCAGAGGCCAAGTGCCTCCCGGCACCTGTGAAACCCCGTCTCCACCCTGCCAGCTTAGCCCCCACACCGCATATCGGGGAAGTGTAGAGACAGAGCGGGGCTGCTTGAACTGATCCTCACACCTGCCAATGACATTGCGATGACTTAACAAGGTTGTGCACTGTACACTGTGCTTGTGCCCCTTCCTGATCTGCCAGGTAACTAGTAGGAGGGGACAGCACAGGTAAGGGAACAGCCAATGAACTGACAGCTTAGGAATGCAGAGTCAGGAGCCAGAAAGTAGCAGGTGCGAGCTGAGCATGCAGTGTGCATCTGCAGAGGGCACAGGCACCACTCACGGAACTCAGCAGACAGTTCTAGGCCTCCCACTCAAAGCCCTTCACATAAAAGCTGTAGGTCTGCCTGGCATACAGCCACCTCCTATGCCCAGGCTTTAGTTCCCTTTCTGTAATAGGGACCTGATTAGTGACTGTCTTATAGGTAGGCAGGACATGGGAAGTATCCTGGTGTTTTACACTCTAGTTCTCTAAATCCTATGTGACTTCAGTGGGTGTGTTCAGATGTGCCAGTAAGAAACAAGCCCAAACCTAGTGGACAGCGTCTCTCAGCAATGATAACATGCAAACAGACTCCACAACATACCTACCGGCTTCCCAGCTAGCACTGAGGGCCTCCTTTGGGTCCTGACTTGTACTTACCAGTCATACCACCTGGCTTTTGAACTATTAGAAAACCAAAAGTCCCCACAGGGATGTAACTGGCTTCATTAAACCATCCAAGTGTCTTGGAAAACCCCTGCTGCCCATTTCGGAAGCCCCACAGAAAACTTCTCATTCCTGTGGTTATCCACACCCTCATCTTGTAAGCGGCTAAGCAAGTTTATTAACTCTGAGACTTGAAGAGAATCTGTTAGATTCAGAACATGATTTCCTAATGGCTCTAGATTGCTTATGGGTCTCAGTTTCTGATGAGGCTGCCTGGAGGATTGAAATGAGGACTTATTAATAAAATAATTAACATAGACAATGTAATAACTCCCCCTTCACATCATGTCCGCAGGTCATTTGCCCCTCTCAATATGTAGCTGTCTAGCCAAGGCAAATGTTAATATAAAATAGGATGTTAGAAAAGAATGCCCCTCCCCCAAATCTCAAGAATAGTGTGTTCCCCAAACATGGGTAGAGATACAGCCTGGAGAGACCACTAACCACTGTTAAGGTAGGTTCAGCACAGCTGAGCTCATAAACACCAAAAGATAAGCAGGTTAAAGAACATTCCCAGACTCATCTGGACCAAGAATCCTCATCTCTGGGGTCAGGCTTCTGCTTGGCAGCTGTCATCCTGGTCTGTCCCGCATTACTCAGATGAGGAAATTCAGGCTGAGGAAAGCTCCCTGACCACCCAAGCCAGGCCGCTTGAGTTGCTGGCTTTGGTATGTGGAGATCCGTCCTTCCCTCTCACTAAGCAGTTAACTGGTGTCATGGCTACTTCTGACCACAGGTTCCATCTGCAGCCACCCTACCCGTGCCAACTCCAACATAACATTGCTGTTCAGGGTAGAGTTTGGAGCCTGCTTGGCAGGCAACAAGTTCATAGGTGGCCAGTGCCCAATTTGTTCATCTGACCTATTTTTAGGGATTTCTTAATTGCTAGACACACACTACAGATGGATCCCCTGACATTTGAGAGGTTTGCTTCAGCAAACATGGGCCTGCTCCCATGTGTCCTTTTCTCTCCCCCCCACTCTTTAACCTTCCTCTTCCTGCTCCTCCCTCCCCTCCTCTCTCTTGCTGGAGTATGGCAGAGACTAAACCACAGTTAGGGAGTTAACTCTTTAACAGCCACCAGGGAACAGGTTTCTAGACACTACAGCGGGACTTCTGTGCTCCTGCCCACTTCTGACTGTTGATTAAAGGTGCTAACAGAAACTGATTGAACGTCATGCAATTACATTTAAGCATAATTAGATGGTGATAAATCCATGAAAACAGTCAGCATTACAGTCAGCAGCTTAGTTTTATGGGCCTGCATTGCCAAATTCAAGGGGAAAAATGGCCTCTGGTGTCCAACTAATTGGACAGTGTTTCATCTTTGAGGTAACCCTGGCAATCATGGAACACATTCCCATGACTTAATTAAAAGTGAAAACTCCAGAGCAGAGGGCACACGGCTTGTAAGTAGACAGCAAACCCACCAATGGACCTGAGGAGAACCACTTCTGAAAGTGGTTCTCGGAGCAGACTTCTCTGGAGCTCACACTTGGGCTGAGCGCCGTGTTCAGGATCTACTGGGTCACTGGCAGGTGTGTGTGTGTGTGTGTGTGTGTGTGTGTGTGTGTGTGTTGGGGAGGGGATGGCTCAGGTCTTTTGGTAAAAATATTCAGCTGATTGAGTGAGAGGGAATGGTACGGGACAGAACTAGCCTGTGCCCGTCCTGGGCAGGGTCATTAGTCATCCTGCCTTTTACGAGAGAGATTCTTCTCTGTGGGCTTTATTTGGGTTTACTTGGGCCTTATTAGGTGTTGCTCTGTATAACAAGAGGCATGTTCTTAAGGTCCATTCTGGCCCCAATAACCAGAATGGTACTGGTTTAAAACTTATCATCAGCTCTGAGGGAAGGCCTTCATGGAGGACCCTGTTCTCCCTTCACAGAGGGTAGAGGGGGACATGGACTGAGGGAGCTGAGGGAACTTCTCTAAAGTTACGTCCCTGAGAAATGATGGGGTCAGGATTTGAACCCTGGCAACCCTGATGCTGTCATCACTCCCACAGCCTAGACCTTCAACCCTGCTAACAAGCCTCCCACCTCAGGCCATCTCAGCTGTCACCTGTATCCTCTGTCCTGATGGTCCCATCTTTGTGCAGACCTCGCAAACACATAGTACCATAGTATATCAAGCAGAACACAATAGATGTGGCCCTACAGTTTAGTGGTGGTGGGAACAGGCACTGATAACCGCATCCCCCCTGATCTGAATGCCCAGGAGTGAAGGATTATCAGACACTGCACCTACAAGCCCAAGGCTAGACTTTCTATAAAAGTGGCCGTGGTCCTCCAGCGCAGTGCTCAGAGCTTTCCTCCCTCACTGGTACCACTGAGCTCCGGCTCGTCCACACTGGCCCCCATTTTTACTACCACTGAAGCCTAGACAACCTCAATGAATCACCCAGCTATTCATTCTAGAGTGCCTACTGGGCCCTGCACACTGCAAAGGTGTCTAAGAACACAGACCCAGTGCCCTCTCAGTTTGGAAGAGGAGGGGAGAGAAGGAGAAGGAGCAAGAGGGAGGGAGGGAGAGAGAGGGAGAGGGGGAGAGAGGGAGAGGGGGAGAGGGGGAGAGGGGGAGAGGGGGAGAGGGGGAGAGGGGGAGAGGGGGAGAGGGGGAGAGGGGGAGAGGGGGAGAGGGGGAGGGAGGGGGAGGGGGAGAGGGGGAGAGGGGGAGAGGGGGAGAGGGGGAGAGGGGGAGGGAGGGGGAGGGGGAGGGGGAGGGAGAGGGGGAGGGGGACGGGGAGGGAGAGGGGGAGGGGGACGGGGAGGGAGAGGGAGAGGGAGAGGGAGAGGGAGAGGGAGAGGGAGAGGGAGGGGGAGGGGGAGGGTGAGAGGGAGAGGGAGGGGGAGAGGGAGATCACACAAGGAATGCAAAAGTCACTGTGTTAAGACTTGAGAGCAAGAGAGGAATCTGTGTAAGAATCGGTGGCAAAGAGGCTTAGTGTGCTGTGCTGTGGAGCCTAAACCTTGACCTCTAGCAGTGCTCACACCAAAAGAACCCGATGAACGCTCCATGACCAGGAGTGCAACTCTGAGACCATCGGCAACAACAGGGGTGGCACATGGCTAGAGATTCAGGCACATCCACGTCTGAATTCTCCAGTGATATCTGTCCTTTCCCTAGAATCTGGTTATTTAAATTCCACATCCGAGAAATAAGAATCACAGTTAGGGCTTCCTTCGAGGCTAGTCACAGACAGGCACAGAAGTGAAACCATGGCAGATGTACTTATTCAAGGCCAGAGTGGAGTTTTAGTGCTGGTCAACAGCACTGGGTTTCAGAGAGGACACAGATAGATAGAAACTGCTGTCTGTCCTACCAGCTTGAGCTCTCTCCAGCATACTCCATTCTACACAGCCTCCTCCTGTCTACCACATGTCAACTGTGACACTAGGCTCAGGGGAAAGGACCTTTATGAGCCTTTAAGGACCTGTCAGAGCCGGTAGAACCTGGACTGAGAGGCCTCACTTAATATTCTGCCTTCTACGGGGAAAAGGTCAGCCAGTGCCGTCCCATCCTGGCTGCCCAGTCAGAATGCAAGCTCTTTAGAAGCAATCGCCAACTATGGTGCCCAACCCTCCGTTTTCTTGCTGCAAAGACTTCAGCCTGGAGCCCACGTGGTACTCAATAGATTGATGACATGTCGTAGAATTCTATGTACCTCAGAGTACTTGGAAAAATAAACCCATCAGACAAATTTATTGACTGGCCACTAAATCCCTGGCCCCAGTGATAGAAACTTGAAGGCAGCCAATTTGAAATGAATTGGTTCTTAAAAAAAAAAAAATTATCAGTGAGAAAACAGAAGTCATTACTGCTTAGAATAAATAACGCAGGGGTGCCCTCTGAGTACAGAGGTGAATGCCCATGGTATCAGGCTGGAGGATCCAAGTTGTCTGTGCACATTTTATCTCTGGTGCCACTTACTGGTATGCTGCAGGAATCCCCATCCCGCTCGGCCTGAATCTCCACACTTCCAAGGTGTAAGATAGAAGCAATTATCTTAAAGATGCTTATTTGATGGGACTCTCGCACTCCTGAAGGGAAAAAAATAACATGAATGACACTCGGCATCTGTGCTATGATAGAAAGGACTTTTTCCCCTTTTCAAGGGCTTTAAAAATTGTTTGATTTTCTTTCCTGGATTAGGGTTAATGACTCCTAAAACCAGCCAGGCCAAGTAATTACCACTCAAAGTAGCATCTCAGAGTCAAAGGGGCTCCTGGATTGAAGGGGAAATATCCTCACTGATTGTCTGGATCACACCAGATGGGTCACGTTGTGATTTGAGCATCTCTAAGGGCACAGAGGGGCAGCAGTATGATTGACTCATTTTGGACTTCATTTCAACCAGAGACTTTATGGATGTTTTTATGAGTTTAATAAGGATGGCCATTTATCTGTAGTTGTTTTTTTTTCCCCAAACCTAATATCCGGCAAACATCTGTGGCACAGACACACGGCCAACAGGGGAAAAGAAAGGAGAACCTTCCACCACACCCCTGGGATTACTGTTCTAGGCACTGGCTGGCCAGCTGGCTTATGGCTGGTGCCAGCTGAGTGTAGCTATTTGCCTTCTATGCATGCCCCAACACCGTCAGAAACGCACACAGCCCAGAAACACTATGGCAACAGACTTGATCGTCAACTTTGCTATTTGCCTGCAATTTAGATTTAGTTTGAAGGCATTAGTTCTTTCTATGTTTCAGAAGATCTCAAACTTATTATCAAAGCTAACAGATGATGAATGTAAGTAAAGTTGCCTTCCATTGAGGAAACGGCAGCAATCCCTCAGATTTCCCCTCAGCCACATCTACTTACCCTTTACTGGAGCTACAGCAGCCAGTGCGCCTGCATATAAAAGGGAGGCAAAGCCAGCGCTTGCTAGGATTAAAAATTACCCCAGGCAACCCCTAAAGTGGACAGCCCAAGCATGAGCTCAGAGAGCCCTCTGTTATCATTAGAGACCCTCAACAAGCCATGTTGCACTACGGGAAGCAGAAACCAAACACCCCATGAAAAGCAACTACAAAGAGTAAGTGACCCAACATGACAGTCAGAGCCCTAAACCCAAGGCTGAGAAGAACCATGAAGAGAAAATGGAAAGACTGCCGCAGTCAGAGAAGCAGGGTGCCTGCTCTCAGACACAACAGGGAAGCTGCACTGTGAATCTCAGCCATGTGGTACCCTAAAGGAGACCTGCACAGTGACCACAGTAGCTGGCATGCCGGTGAGGATGACTATGTCACCAGGTCCTGTGCTTAGATGACTGGCTACAGCTAGCCTATAGTTGCTAAGGGAGGGGAGAGTGGTTTCTTCAGAGAGGAGCTTCCTGCTATGTTACCTTATCCCAGCGGTCAGTCCCAACAATGTGCATACAAGCAATATTGGATGGTCTGAATACATACATACATACACACACATACATATATATTACATACATATAGTACACACATATAATACATATATAGTACACATATATAGTACATATATAACAAAAATAATTAAATGAGACCATAAATTTGAAAATGAGTGTTGTGGGGGGGGGGGGGGCACAGGATGGGCTCCCAGGGAACAGAAAGAGTAGAAATGATGTAAATACACAAGTGATTCAAGAAATTAAACATTTTAAAAATCACCAATTAAACCTAAGGAATAAAAGAAGGGCCAACAGCCCATGGCCACAACTCACAGGGTGTTTGCATAAACCCATAATAATAGCCGCACCCACTTGTTTTATCTGAAGCTATTGGCAGGCTTCTGCAGCGGAGGTGAGCAGAAGCAACAGAAACTAATAAACTCTTTACTATCTTGTATTTTATACAAGATGATGTATTTACAACCTTGGTAATTAAGAAAGAGGACACTTATTAAAGAGTAGTGAAGAAAAAGTTTTACTAGAGAATTCCAAAAATGTGATCTACTCTGAGAACTAAAGTATTTATCTCAGAGCCTGGGAGGTATCTGCCCCCTCCTATCAGCTCCCGTCCACTGCTCACAGTTGCCCAGAACAGGCACCAGCCCTGCGCGGGTGCATCTGTTGGCAGGCTGGGCAGGACACATCCTGCTCACCAGCAGGCATCCTCCTAAGTCTCTGACAGTGGAGAGCAATAGGGTGTGTGATGCTGGGGGTGGGGGAGCAAGACTTGCAGACATCAAAATATTCTCTGTCGTCCCCTCCCTCAGTGAACTGCTCTGTGCTGACTCACAGGGCATCAGGGTTCTGAACAGAGGTCCCCTCAGCGATGTAAAGCTAGCAGAAAGGTGGTCCCCATCCTGGTTCTGCTCCTTCCTAGGCATCACCAGTCACCTGGGGGCCCAATAGCTTCCTTGCTAAGCACATATTAGGTCTATGGACCCACCGCACTTAGTGCAAGCACAGAGTGCTGGTCCTTACCCTTGGGCACACTGAAGTTCACCTGGACAGGTCTGAAGTTCACCTACAACTCTGGTTCCTCTACCCATCAGTCCCTGCGATGTTTGGCCCCTTGCACTTGCCATAGCAGTGCTTCCTTTGCCTCTGTGACCTCTGCCCTCAGTCTACTTCAGTGTTTTCTACAGCTAATCACTCTCTGCTGCTCTGGTTATCATGGTACTGTCTTCATGCTGGAATAACCTGAGTGTTTTCTGCTCCTGATAATTCACAGGTACAAATGACGAAGTCTACTTATGCCTCAGCTATGCAGGGACATGACCGTAGCACACAAGCCCTTTAGCTCCTCCCCGTAGAGATGAGGGTGTGTCCAGTTTGGTCACATTTAATTTGGACACTGACAGAACTTGGCTTATACCACAGATCTGAACAGATGCTGTTCTGAGCAACCTGGCAGAGAAGCCAAATGCTTTATCTCTGTCCCAGAAGGGGTGGGGAAGATGTAGTGGCCATCTGAGTCACTTTCTGAGGTTCAGACTGCCTTACGCTTCCCTTTCCCTGGCTACAGACCCCAGGATTGACCATTTTACCTTCCCAATCAAGAAAGATTTACCTTTCATCTCATGAACCTGGGGGTGCTTACCCCCCAAACAGGGTGGGGATAGGGACAATTCTCCCCAGCTCTACTGAGCCGCTCTGCTACTGAAGTCACAGAGAAAGAACCCCCTGCTTTGAGCATTGCAACACTCATGGCTGGCACACCAGCATTACATGTGCCACAGGGCTCTGGACCCTGGGGTCTGCTTCAGCTCAGATCCTGTGGCTAGTGCACAGGTGGTCTGGCTAAGTGAGAGGGTCTTCATGGGGGTACATATTGCCTCTGAACTCAGACCACAGTACACAAAGGCATGGATTCGCTGGGCTTTTCTTTATGTGTTTCAACAGCTAAGCAAGTGATAAGACAACTTGCAGTACCTGGCTTAAAGTTTATTTCTAAGAAAGTTCCAAATTCTGAACTTTAGGCCTGTGGACTGAGAGAGATGAGGGTGTAATGAGACACTCATCAAGGCTCAGAGGACTTAGCAGGTAAACCCCAAGACCTCACCTTTCTCTTTCTCACCCCCGCCCATGGGACCCCTGTACAGGCTGCTCTCATTCAGAAGTTCCTTACCAAGGAGTGTAAGGGCTTGTCTAGTCTTCTCAAAGTCCTCTGCGTCATCCACACCCTCGATGGCTGTGTTTCCTCCGTGGGCTGTGTAGAAAAAGTCCTCTGCACACGCTGTGGGAGGCGGGAAGAAAGGCGTGAGACATTGGCGAGAGCTCTAGTCCTCATCTCCCGCAGATCTCCACCTAGGAGGATATCTCCGCTAGCTCATGCTAGCTCACACCAAATTCTGTTGTTGGCCTGATGCATAATCCTTCAGAATACTCTTTGTCCACAATGGGAAATGAGAGAGAAAAGCGAATCAAAAGAAACTTGTATTATATACCCAAAGTGTGTGCATGTAAGACTGGCGTAGTGAGCAGGCATTGTGAGCATATGGCGGGCTAACCGGGTCACAGGAAGTCCAGTCTACCATCGTTCAACTCAGATTTGAGTTTTCAAAGGGCTGCACATCAATGAAAATGTATACGCAGAGCCATATTCTAGAATTTCCTACAGCCTTAGGAGATCTTCACCTGGCAGTCACGGTTGACTAACGAGGGGCAGCGGAGGGTGTCAGTGACTTGGTTTTGCCTATTTTACAAAGTCCTCAAACACAGGAGCTTCTCAGATGTAAGGACAAGGAAGGGCTATCCTTATGTGCTCCCTCACCTCTGGGGTTCCCTCTCCCTCAGCCATGCCTCTGACAGCCTTGACAGCTAGTGAGAAAGGAGAGTCAGTGAGGTGCTTTACAAGTGAGAGACGAGCTTAGCAGAGGGCAAATATCCAGCAAGCACCTGCAATGATTGACTGTAATGAAATGTACTGGTGGGGGTGGGGTGCTGAAGAGATGGCTCAGCAGTCAAGAGCACACACTGCTCTTGTGGGGGATACAAGTTTGATACTAAGGATCTGTCTGTTAGGAAACTCAAAACCTCCTGAAACTCCAACCTATGAGAACCAGAAGCCTCTGGCCTCAGTGGGCACTGGCACTCGTGTACACGTATCTACACACACAAACACGCAATGTTTAAAGAATATCTTTGGGACATACAAAATGTGAGGACAGCCAGCTAGTGGCACGGCATGCTCTGAGAGTATGAAGCTTGGTTTCTATGGGATGCCATGACTGGACATGCGCTGTTCTCCTCTTTCTCCGAAACCTCCCCACTGAATTCTTTTCCTGAGACCTGGACATGCAGATTGAATACATATCAGGTAACCACACTCCATAGCAACTGCACGCCTTTCAACATCATGCCCTTTGATTTATCTCCCAAGAACATCTATGGTCCATTTCCTTTCTCCCTGCTGACTGCCATTGCTGTGGGTCTGACCTTCAGTAAGTCTTGTCTAGGGGAATGTTGCAAAAGAGTCTAAACCTGTCTTTGTATTTTGCTCACATTCTCCCAAACCCAGCCTGCAATGCTGCTAACTTCAGCCACATCCCTCTGATGCACAAAGCCCTGCAACAGTCTCATGGCCCTCAAGGCAAGGGCTCAAGTCCAAGGCCTTTGTGACATGACCACTCCCACTCTTCCAGATTCTTGTTTCTTCTCTGTCTCTGCCATCTACACAGTCACCTCACAGCTGCACCCCAGCCTTTCCCTTTGTCATGCTGTCAACAGCCCCTATGCACCTCTCCTTTCCCATCTCTACCCACATCCTGGTACTCTGATGTAACATCGATGTTCCAGGCCACAGTGAATTTAGCCTTCTGGAAATTGCTATGGGTCTGACCTAAACAGCCAGGCCCAGCTGGAAAGTATCAGAGGCCAGCGATGAAGTTCACCTTGACAATACAGCCACAACTATCATAGGCTAGACTAATACTTGAACAGGAATAGAGGGGAAGGCATAGCCCATCCACTGTGGGCTAAGAAAGGTTTCCTGAAGGATTAACTTAACACACTTAGATGAATGGGGGCCGAGATTCTTGAACTGGAAGAGAAAGGAATTGATCCATTCAGAGGTTCAACAGAGGTAAAATTTATGACTCATGCTCAAAACATATTTAGTACTTTCATAGCTAATTACTCCATAACTGAGCGTGTTGAGCAAGAATAGATCCCAAAGACTAATAAAGCAGTCCCTCTTCTTACACTGTCCTTGCAAATCAGCTTACCTCTGCCTGCCCCATTGCTGCCTAAGATGCCTTACTACATACGCTCCCACTTCTCAGCATGTAAACTGAGGACACCAGATGCTAAGGGGTTGTACAGGCTTACCACAGATGACCAGGATGGGAAGCCCACTACTTGAACATTCCACTGAAGAGATGATTAATCATTAGCATCTTATGACTTTGATTTAAAAAAAAAAAAAAGAAAGAAAGAAAAACCTCATCACTGAATGTCAGCCAAGACAGCAGAGTCACTGGAGACTAAAGGTGGACATCTGGCTTCCACATCGGAGGGAAATCATTTACAGCATCTTCAAAAGATTCTTCACTGTCAACCGCTAGGGCCCCACTGCCTGCTGTTCTGAGTCTGACAAACACCCCTACCTTTCCCACTCTGCATTCCCAAAGTCTTAGGCTGAGGCTCCTCGCTGCAGATGCCACCTGCCAAAGCATCTGACTGCCATTAACAAGGTCATCTCTGTCCCCTCTGCGTCTACTTGCCCCAGTCACTAGTTAGCACACAACAGACCCTGTTAGTAAGAGACAGGCAAGCAGCACACAGTTAGTCCTCCCCTGTGCCTGGCTGGCTGCAGCTCAGTTTCCTCCAGTCGGGTCCATGAAGCCAGCACTGTCCTTCCTACCCACGACACCTTCTCTCATCACGCAGCTATGACCCTCTCTCCTCCTTGCACCTTCCGCCAAGAATTTCTAAGTATAAGTGTACACTACAATGCCTATTAACTGGTTCACCAGACAGACACCAGCCCCAGCAGTCAACAGATCACAGAGAGGCCATTATTGTCTGATTGGAACGCCAATCATCAAGGTCAACATCTCAGAGCTTGGACCTTACCTGGGGTAAGAGGTTGTACTCTGACTTGTGCAAGGCCACAGTAACTCTTATAAAACAATATCAATGAGGCTGGAGAGATGGCTCAGTGGTTAAGAGCACTGACTACTCTTCCAGAGGTCCTGAGTTCAATTCCCAGCAACCACATGGTGGCTCACAACCATCTGTGATGGGATTGGATGCCCTTCTCGGTTGTGTCTGAAGACAGCTACAGTGTACTCATATAAATAAAATAAATAAATCTTTTAACACAACCACGAGAGTGAATGGAAAGGGACGGGAACTTGACCAGCACTTATTCCAGAACAAAGTTTTCACAGGACTTTGTGAATTTCCCATGATTCTAGGGAGAGGAGTTGATACAAAGTGTGGTTTCCTAATTGGTTCTTGATTTGGTCAATAAATTAGATGAGAGTCAACTGCTGGGGAAAAGGAAAATGATGGGATTCCAGGTCCCAGGAAGAAGGGAAGGGGCACGGGGAAAGAGGAGGCTTTTGCCAGGTTTGTGAACAGGAGGCATGTGGGTGGCTGGAAAAGGTGGCCTTTGCCACTGGTGATTGACTAAAGTAGGTTAGCTGATAAGAGCCTAGCAATTGTGCAATCTGGCTAGTTTTAAAATGATAAAGCTGTCTAGTGGTTTACTTTCTTGGAGGTAGGTGGGCAGGAGAGCAGCCGGGGTGATAGCTGGTGGCTTGGTGAAGCTAGCTGAGAGGGACAGTGGAGTGTGACAGCACCTCCAGGTTGGAGATCGGTGGGGTTCAATTCTGGGCTAAGCCAGATGGAGCCAAAGGAACTGGGAGAGGTCAGATGGAGGGCCTTGGCACCAGGCAAAGGAGGTAGCATGCTTTTTAAAAATTGCATGCAACACATGACCACTTTAAACATACAGAACAAACGGGATGGAGGAAGAACATGGGTTACAAGACACACCCACGTCCTCTGCCTTCCAACAAATGTACAAGTTATGCCAGGGCACCAGACTTGCAGAGGCTTCTGTATAATGCATTTTAGGTTATGAACAAGAGAAGGATTACAGTGTCTAGAGAGTCACTGGAGCTTCAGGCTAGTCCTTCTTTTATTTGACTTTCCCAGCTGTTTTTCAGGGTGATCAAGGAAACCAGAATCCAAGCTTCAGGGCTCACAGCCAACCCACCCACAGGCCACAGGGAGCCTTGCAGGAGCTCATCCTAGGCTCTTCAATTCACTCCAAGGTGCTCTCCGAGATGTAAGAAATCGATTGAATTGGGTAACTTTCAAGGGTTCTGGCAGACGCTCAGAGAGTCTGTACCTTGCACAAATGGAAAATAAGGAAAAGATATTCTAAACCTCAATAAAACTCATGTAAATGAAAAAATTAGACAACTTTCCTATTCAAGTTCAGGACAAAGTGGCCAGCCAGATAGATCTTGTCAGTATTTGATTCTCCATAAAACAACCTTTAGAAAAACAGCTCCTGCAGGTTGACCATGAAAACCCTGACCCCTGGGTTCCAAGTAAACTGACTTTTCTTAGGGGAGACTTTGCCTGAGACTGTGCTTCTCACAACATACTACCTCCCCCTGAATATACTGTAATTGATAGGATAAGTTGTGGCAGAACCCACAGCCGGGTCATACACTATTGTATCAACATGGCCTGAATCACGTGATATGTAAACAAATACTATAGGAAGTTATCAGGAAGGAAGCAAATCCTGCAACCACTTATGCTTTGAATAAGAATTGCCTCCAAAGGCAACTAAATATATATTTAGTTACTAGGGAGTGGCACTATTTGAAAGGATTAGAAGGATTAGGTAGTGTGGCCTTATTGGTGGGAGTATGTCACTGGCTTTGAGGTTTCAAAAATCCCATGATAAAATGATGAGCATTGTATAAATCTCTAGATCCTCTGAAAGGTATCAATTTCTCATGATGCAGAAAGAAAAAACATTTTTTTCTTAAAGAAAAAAAATCTGTGCATGTATTTTGTTGTATACATACATACTTGTGCAGGTGTGTGTGCATCCACAGAGGCCAGGGCCACATGGGATGACTTCATTTCTTCTCTCCCCTCTTACTGAGCCTGAGCCTCTACTTGAGGTAGGCAGACTGGGTGGCCATGAACTTCAGGAATTCACTTCTCCATTACCCAGTGCCAGCATCCCTGACATGTGTTCACACACCTGGCTTTCTGGGTATTCAAATGCAGGTCCTTATGCTTGTGGGGCAAGCACCTGAATGACAGAATCATTAGCCCTGCAGCACATCTTTCAAATAGGTGACACCTGCACTGCTCTGCAAATACACTTCCATCCCTACAGCTCACTCCTTGCAGGAAAGCAGGAAATAGCTAACCCTGCAGCATCACTAACCTGCAGCAAGGCTCTGAGGGGACTGAGGTGCAGAAACACAGTAAGGACATAGCCGAGACAAGAATCCATAACCGAGGGCTCTGGGCAGAGCTGCTATTTGCCTGCTGTGGCAGCTGCCCTTGCAGAGGACCCTGTGTACCTGGGTGACTTACTTAGAGCGAGCTCTTTAAATTCAGGAAGGCTGGCAGCAGCACAGAGCTGGTAAAAGATATGGTAGTTCCTCTCATCATCCGCCTGGAGAGGAAAAGAAGATCAGTTTTAGGCCGTGGTTTCCAGGATCATCTCCTTGGCCATTCTGGTCCCAGGTGTTCCATCCAGGTCGCATGAGCCACCTCCCTCAGGTTTTTCCTACGTGCCCCAGACACTTGCAATTTCAACTGACATGTTTTCCATTTGCTATGACAGGGTCTTTTCTTCTCCCGTGAGGATGTTTACCCCTTAGCTTTTGTGGAGGCAGACATTTCCTTTCCCTTCTACGTTAAACACCAATGCCATGTCACAAATGGTGGGTCAGTCAGCAAACGCTGTCATGCTTGCTGCCTGACTGGTGCTCTTCAGACCTTTATTTCCCCGTTGGAAGCTCTCTTTCTTCTCTGGGACTCGCAGCTAAATAAAGCTGAGCTTGCCCACTGTGCTGGGCCAGGCAGTCGGGAAGGTCCCTGGAGATGTTCAGTGGATGCTCATGACTAGAATGATTAGCTGGGAGGGGAATTGGGGAGGTGGTGTACAGAGAGTTAGGAGGCCTAGGTAGAAACAGTCACAGAAGAGGAAAGTTAAAGTCATGATGGAGTGCAGGCAGCTTGTCGGTCCACCCAACAGAGCTTCCTGCCCCTCTGCCTAGTGAAGGAAGGATGCAGGGCCACCCAAACAACCTGCGAGGGAAGGGGAGTTAGTCTGAAAGGTCATGGAATATTTGTTATCCATTAGCAGGAAGTCATCACTAAGGGACCGCTCAGGAGACTCTGGGGTTCCTGCGGACAGCTGAACCCTGGGGGCAGGGAAGCCACTGTGCACAAGGAAAAGTGAGCTGCAGACTTGAATCAGGCCATCACTATCACCACTGAATCAGGCTACCTCAGTTCAGTGATGAGAGGGCAAAGCTGATGCAGGAGAATGGTGGTTGAGGTAGCTAGTAACGCTGACCGTCACCAGAAGCAGGAAGGAAGGGCTGAGGCAGAGGCCAGGGATAGCTGAGCAGGAGGAAGAGGAGGGTCGGCAGAGACCAACCAAGGACCATGATGGGGAAGAAATAAGTGGTGTTTATACACACTGCTTCCTAGGAAAGAAAGCCAAATGTGTGTGTGTGTGTGTGTGTGTGTGTGTGTGTGGTGTGTACATGCACATATGTGTGTATGTATGAGTATTTCAGCCTATCTATCTATCTACCTACTTACCTACCTACCTACCTACCTACCTACCTACCTATCTAGCCATACACATATTTTTGACCCACCAAACAAACAGGTTCCCTGGAAGCTGCTTCTGACATTCTCAGGTGGTAAGACTGTAAAGCCAACTGCCCTTTCTTTAGCCCTGGATCTAGTGCCAGGCAAAGCAATACTGTGCAAAAGATTCACGAAGACCTGAGGCTTAGTCTACATGAATATGTACTCTGAAAGAGAAGAAAGAGAACCAGAACATTGATTCCAGGTGAAAAAGACAGGCTTCTCTGTGAGCACAGGGAGTGGGTGGGACAGTAATGGAGGTGAAGTACAAATGACGGAGTCCTGTCACTCACCTGAAAGACCACCCTGGACTTCTCCAGCAAGTAGGTCCTCATGTTGGCCCCAATGATGTGGTACTTTTTATCAAAGCCAATCTCAATGTACTTCCCAAATCGGCTGCTATTGTCGTTGCGAGTGGTCTTGGCATTCCCAATGGCCTGGATAAACAGACAATAGAAGTGTGTAAAAAGTGAGGGTAAGCCCTGGGAGACAGCTCAGTGAGTAATGTGCACAGGCACCTCCCACCCACCCCAGCGGCCCACGGGCTTCTTGACTTCAAGACTGTAGGCCTGTGGCAGCATGGAATCCCTTCTTTCCTTACATAGGTACCCACCTCTGCTATTGTGAGGACAAAGGGCTGGGTGGGAAGTTCTGCTTCGTTTACTTAAAATGAAACCAAGGCAAACTCTGATTTTCAGACCCTTTGACAATTATTGGCCATGCTTAAGAGCCAGTTGTTGAGCAGAAGACTACTTAAAGCCAGGTAAGGGATATTCTAACACAACATTCCTCTCCTCTTCTCCTTTCTGTCTAGAATACACGCGGCAACTGACCTAGTCACTCTGGACCCAGAGAGTCAGAGACCCTGGCTCCAAAGTTCTGGAGCCACCAAATCAGCACTCACGTGTGTCCACAGTTCTGAGAGAGAAAGTGCCACTTGCTCTGTCTAATCTACTCCCATTCCTCATGCAATCAAGCAGCCAAATGTCCCCCTGCCCACACACACTGGTGAATGGTACTTCCCAGAAAGGCCACCAAATGATATAACAATCCACTAGGATCAGGACGTCACCCACACTAGGGGTTATTTCCCACATAGCAAGGCCACAGATTCAACAGTGCAAATATTTCTATCTTGAGACAAGGTCTCTATGTAGCCCCAACTGGCTTGGAATTTGTTATGTAGGCCAGGCTGGCTTCCAACTTACAGCAATCCTCTTGAGTTCTTGAATTAAATGTGTGTGTCATCACATCTAGTCCATAATACGATTTAAAATCAGTCATTCAAGAACTGGTCTCATATGATGGTTCAGTTTCTGTAAGTCACACAACTAACACACCAAATAATGGATTTTTCTTATTTTAATCTCTTATTCACATTTTTTTAGGTTCTGAAAACACTTGGAAAAATTCCACTAAAATCCCACTGTAACTTTTTAGTGGTCTAGAAAATACGAAGTGCCAAGAAGTCGAAAGAAAGATCCAAAACCCACCCTCTAGTTCAGGCCAGCCAAGTCCAACCAAAGGCCCAAGTTCTTCTGTCTGCTAGTCTCAAATCCCAGTTAGCCTCTGATGGAGCTGAAAGCTCATCTAACATGCTCACACTTCATGAGGACAACTGTCACTGCTCCTGCCCTGGAGACGAGCAAAGGGAAGCCAGTTCTTCGCTCTCTGCTGGAGAAGTGGCTCTGCCAGCACTGGTCTACCCATGCACATCTCCAGTGTTTTCAAAGTGATGTGCCATTGGTCTCTGTCTGTCCTACTGCATGGACCTGGCCCACACCACCACCATCTCTGTCCTAGGTAATGCCAACAATCTCTCTATACATTTCCTATGCCTAACCTTGCACCCTGCAGTCAATATTCCTCTTGACTAACAGAAAAATCCATGGCAATTGTGAACCTGATTATATTTCTTGGTATAAATGTTTCAGTAGCTTCTACTCCCCTTTAGTTTAGAATCTCAGCATGGCCATGTACTCGGTAGCAGCAGCCTTGCTGGTCATTACTTAGTACTTGGTCCCAGGCTCTAAAAACCAGAACACTTCTTTTTGATTCAACAGCCCTGTTAGCTCTCCACAGTCACACAAGACTCGCCCACACTGTTCCTGTTGTTGGGACTCTCTTCCCACAGCTCCCCACGCCTACCAGCCCTTCTTGTTCAATTCCAAACCTAAAGGCAGGCAGGTTCTTGTCTGACCCCACAGGCCAGAAGAAATCTCCTACCATGCATCTTTCTGGGCCCTGCACACACTCCATTCCTCCAGGAAAGGATGGGTGTACAATTATGTTGCTGGGCTTCTAAGATGCCAGCTCAAATGACTCTTAAGCTCCACAGGACAATGACAGACTGTCACACTTCAGTAAGGCAGCTCTGTTTTGAAGAGGGAAAAGCTGAGTGTACTCCATAATGTTGGCAAAAGTTAGTCTTCCCCAGGTCTCCAACACTGGCTGTTTATTGTGTTGGTTAAAGTGGACAAGAACTCTGAGAGACGACCATCGATTTCCATCTACTTACAGGGATACAGGCTTGTGAAGGTCAAATAATTTACCCAAGGTCATAAAGCTAGGAAGCAGTCAAGATTTAAATTCAGGCATGCCTAGGTTCTCAAGTCTAGATTCAGACTACACAGACTGACAGTCCTTCGTGCTGTCCCCCAGGCTCCTGCCACTCACACCAGAAAAGCAGCTGCCTGATGTGGGAGCAACTTCCACAGTTCTAAGGACCGAGCCAAATCAGAAGTGAAACTAGAAACAGTAACAGCCATCCTTAACAGCTAAGCCTTCCTTAGCTCAGAAGGCAGGGTGGAGGGCTGTGGAGGACGGACTGCAGAAGTTCCAGTCCTCATTCTACCCTCTCAAGAAAGAGGGGAGGAAGGTATCCTTCAGAAACAAACTACACTAAAAACAGCAAACAGTCAACTCTGGACCTAAGCTCCCATGTAGCTGCACCTGATGGGCTCTCTGCTTCCTATGTGCTTCAAAGTAAAGAAGCCTGCAGCCACATGGCTCTCCTAACCTGTCAGAGCGGCCACACACTCAGGTAAAGTCTCTCTTTGTAGGTTTCCCACTAGAGAATACAAGAGTGGCAACCACCATCATCTTAGAATTCTGGTGGATTAACAGACCCAGGCATGACTGGTGGCTTCCACGCAGAGCACCAGGGAGATGGTCTGGCCCTCCTGGTGACGTGCTGTAGTAGGCCCAGGGCCCGGCCTGTTACAGTGCTGTAAAAACTATGGCTACACACTCACTTCTACATTTTACCACTCTTAAAAAAACCACACACAGAGACAAATGAATATGCTAAACATGAGTTAGCAATCAGCAGAAGCCAGTTTGTGGAAGACTATAAAACACAAGCTACTGTCACTGTTGTCAACAAATGAACTTCACGTTCCAATTTACAGTTTCAACTTCGAGAAGTTCAAATGTCTTATTTGGTTAAAAACAGATACTACATCCATTGCCACAGGCCAGATGTAGTGGTGGTGGTTCATATCTTTAATCTCAGCACATGGGAGACAGAGGCAGAAGGATCTCTGTAAGTTCAAGGTCAGCCTGGTCTACATAGCAAGTTCCAGGCCAGTCAGAGCTACAGAATGGTACCTTGGCACAAAGAAACAAAAATGCAGGTAGAGATAAACCATGGCATGTTCTTTGCTGTTTATGCATACGGAAGTGTGAAATTCGAATACACTTTCCTATGTAAATTGTATAGTAGAATACAGGAATACAATGAGTCATTTTAACAATGGGTTACACAACAGGGAAGCAGACAGGAGTTGTACAGAAGCACAAGAGAGGGAGCATGTAGCCTGCAGCAGAATGGTAAAGGCTGGAAAAGAGAAAACTGCAGTGAATCCCATGGGGAGCAGAATCCTCCCAGTGGAGAAAACAGTGTGGACAAAGGGCAGCAGAGTCTAAAATAGACAACTTTGGAGCGGCTAAATGTGATAAGAGAACACGGATGTAGAACATGTAGGAACCAGGTTCTTGTCCGAATTGGTTAAACAGCTGCAGCCATTTTTAAACCAATGATGAAGACAAAATCCTAAGCCTCACACCTTTGGTCTTTTACAGTTTTTGTTCACTATAGCTCCAACCTTCCCCTTTCAGTAGGGGAAGTATCTGTGGCACTTAGGGTTGTCTGTCTGGTTTCATGATCCTATAGCCTGGACTTGGGTTCTGTCCCTGCCTCCACCCTGGTCTCCTGATTAGCAATGTTCTCCTCATCAATGTTGCTTTAGGACCAAATCCCTCCTAGGATGTTCACAAGCTGTTAAGAAAAATGGGGCCAGAGTGCAATAGCACTGCCAACAAATCAGACCAATCTGCCCCAGCCAATCCCAGCCCAGCCTCCAGTCTGCATAATTCAACAGCTGCCACTCAGCTTAGCCTACTGGTACTTCTGCATGCTCAGACTATGTCCAGTTCTCTGTCTCCCTGGGAAGTGTCTGCAGAGGAAGTTAGGGGACACACCACAGTAACTGATTGCTTGGGGGTGAGCCGGGGACACTTCCCAGGGACTCTTCCCATGGACTGGGCAGAACAGCCAGTAATCAGCTGCTCCTTATTGAGACACTGGAGGGGCCACAAGCTGACTTTATGACACATAGAAAGGCTAAATGTTTGAAAAGTTGTGCTCATCTTTGGTAGAAGAAAAGGTTTCTTGTTTTCTGCTGGTAATGCCCGACTCCCAGCCAGGGTTCCTCCTAATTCTGCTGCCTCCTCTCCACAACCAAATTTAAGCTTTTCCCCAAAGATAACAATTGAAGGGAGGAGTCCTGAGCACTTAAGCTGATGGCTTCCAAAGCAGCAAGTTGCACAAGGCAGAGAGTTAATGCCTGGAGCCCAAACAACGATATTTATGCACACAATCATGATCGCGGAAGTTCATGATTCAGGCTCCTCATTCAGGCCTGAGCAGTTAGTTAGCATACCTCGGTCTTCTGAGGGGATGCATGTTGCTCTTATGTTTCTAGCATGCTAAAGCATCCTTCTCACAGACCTCAGCAGCCTACTCAGGCTGTAACGAACAGTGCATACTTTCAATTATTAGTAACCACCATAACTTAAAAAAATTCCCGGGGCAGGGACTTAAATTGATAACTTCTGTATCAATGCCCAATAGAAAGAGTATCCACAATAGGCAAAAGGCAGAAACAACCACATACCCATCAGGAGAGAAACGGCTAAACAAGTCATGGTGAATTTATACAATGAGATATACAGCCATTAAAAAAAAGAACAAAGTATTGATAAATGCTAAAATACGGATGAACCTTGAAAACATCATGCCAAATAAAGTTAACCAGATACACACAGGCCAGTATTATATGATGCCCTTCACGTGAAGTCCTCAGAGCAGTAAGAGTCAAAGACAAGAGGTTGAAATCAGTTTGCCAAGGGCCTGGGGAAGGGAAAAGTAACTTCAATGGGACCAGGGTTTCTACTGGGGTGATGGGAAAATTCTGGCAACAGATGGTAGTGGTAGATTCACAAACACTGAGTGTACTTCATGCCTCTGAGTCATATACCTAAAGAGGAATATTTTGCCATGCATATTTTGCCCAGTAAATATTTTGAAAATGGAGGCTGGAGAGATGGCTCAGTGGTTAAGAGCACTGACTGCTCTTCCAAAGGTCCTGAGTTCAATTCCCAGCAACCACATGGTGGCTCACAACCATCAGTAATGGGATTGGATGCCCTTCTCTGGTGTCTCTGAAGAGACTGACAGTGTACTCACATAATAAATAATTCTTTAAAAAAATTTGAAGACGCTCCTTTTGTCTTATTTAGTAACATGGTATCTTGCCTGCACTGAACTCCAAGTGTGACTAATGTTTACTTGATCAGTCACCAAGCATTAAAGAGAATTTTCTGCTTTGCCAAAAATAACTGCTTTATCTTTAGAAGAAGGTTCACGTCTCTGAAATCTGCCTAAAAGGTAAACTGAGCGCTGAGAGTCTATCGATGGAGAAAGCCAGGCAGGTTCAGAGAATATACAGTGCGATCTTTAAAGCTCTGGCCTAGCTGCTTTAACACAGGCGCACATGTGGTACCAAAGCCACAGGGCCCATGGATTTCTTCTGCACTGGGGCCACAGGCAGGACCCAACTTCAGAAGTCTTAGACTGCATAGCTTAAACTGAATACCAACTAAGTGTTGGACAATAGAGTTTATTATGGAAAGTCTCTTACTAATGCATGTTGTGGGTAGTAAGTTCACCCAAACTTAACGTCATGGAGACGAGACTTATGCTCCAATACCTGTGAAAACACTAGAGGCAACGCATCAGGATGTGGAGTGCCATCTGGCTACAGAACCACAGGGATTCTGTCATTGTTCACACTATCAGAGGTCCCTCCTCATCTTTATAACAGGTGGATAGTTCTGCAACAGTGTATCTGGTTCAGCAACGTCCCTTATCACACTGGGGCTCATGAGAGATGCAGAGTACTGGTCTCTTCTAGACCTTCTGAATCAGAAATTCCAGATGTGTAGCCCAACGAACTAAGCTTTACTTAGCCTTCCAGACAGTTATCAGTTTCTCTTTCTCCCTCTCCCTTTCTCCCCCTCTCTCTCCCTCTCTCTCCCTCCCCCTCCCCCTTCTCCCCCCTTCCCTTCTCCTTCTTTTTCTTCTCCCTCTCCTTCTCCTTCCTTCTCCTCCTCCTTCTCCTCCTCTTCCTCCTCCTTTTTCTTTTGTTTTGAGACAAGGTTTCTCTCTATGTACTCCTGGCTGGACTCAAACTCTGAACTCTTTGAGGCCAAACTTACAGAGTTCGAAGCCAGCCTCAACTCTACTACCCTCCTGCCCCTGTCACCCAAGTGCTGGGATAAAGGCATGTACCACTGGGCCCAACCAGTTCCAAAGCACCATGTAAATGAAAGTTCTCCTTGTAGCTTTTATTCTCTTGGTAAAAGCACCTTCAACTGTAGCAAGCATGCTCTAATTTACATCAGAATAGTGATGCTAGCTTTTGAATTCTTAGAGAACAGGCGGTCTCTTGTCACTCAGCAGAAAGGAAAGTTTTCCTGGGAAAGCAATTTTGAAGATGGAAATTTTGCTTAAATAATCAAAAACTGCCTTGCCTTAAGACTCTGAATTTACCCTTGCACTGGGCAAAAGAGGGATAGAGGGACACAGGGGAGGCCATGGAAGGTCCAGGAGATGTGTTGGTCCACAGCAATGGAAAGATCCATGCTGCAGTGACTTCTCTGTGTTGATGGGGCTAGAACATGCAACAAAACCAGATCTTATCTCAACTGGGCCGATTCTGTTTATTTTCCAGCCAAACTCCATTCAGCTTTATCAAGGATTCTTTTCATAACAGGCAGGTAAACGTTAACTTTCCAACACCCTTCTTGTATAGATTATTAAATTCCGATGGTAGCTGTAAAACCCAATGAGGTCTTCATTTGATGTTCTGAACAGGTAAAGTTCACCGTGAGGGTTCCTAGGAAGCATGTCCCTTAAACTTTTACAAACAAGTCCCGACTTTCAAAAAAAAAAAAAAAAAATTAAATGGCAGAATTACTTATCTGAAGACTCACAAACTAAAAGAAGAACCACTGCTTTTGAAAAGGGCAGCTTCAATGATGTCACCAAAAACCCAACACCCAACACACTGTGTCCAATAGGGCTCCATAATCAAGGGAGTTAAGTCCATATTAGTGGCAGAGAGGAAGGAAGATAAAATGGGGTAGAGTTTGCCCTTACCACAGGGCATCTGTGCCAAGCATCTATGGGTCTCAGTGTCAGGGAACCTCTACCCTCGGAACCAACAGGACAACTCTAACACTGTTGGGGAAGATGATTTCGGTGTACATCAGTCTAGCCAGGGAGACGCTGTTAGCAAGACAGCTCTTTCCTTACAACAATGATGTTTTCTGTGTTAACAGCATACCCAGAAAAAGAATATGAATCTGCTTTTCTATAAAACTTGATTAAAAACATTTCCAACTGTATAGTCACTTGCACAGTTATCAAAATACACACATACTTCCCTTGGCATCTAAAGTGCCTTCAGGCTTCTGCGGCTGGTCTGTCGGACACAACCATTTCCATGAGGGCTGTTTGCACTCCTGTCAGCATCAGCTTTTCCTTTCCCCATCTCTGCACCCTTCTCTCCCTTTTTTTCCCAGAGCCTTTTCAGGCTTGGGCTCCAGCTATCAGGATGTTAGTTCAGCAGACAACCCTGCAAATCTTCTCTGTGGCTTGTCAACACCTTCACTTCCGCTCCCTTGGTGCTCCAGATCACCCTTCTGCAAGTGTCAGGCTGGTGTTGGTAGGATTAACACACAGAAGTCAGAGGCACAAATGTGCATGGCTTTTGCCCTGTTCTCTTCATAATGCTTCTATATTTTTTCTTAATTAAAAAAAGGGACTGCCCAGCTTGGAGAAAGAGTAAACTGAATGTAACCTTGTTAATAAAAAGAGCGTTGGCTTCAAGAGTGAGTGCAATTGTTAGCTTTGATTGCCAACTTAACATGGCCTGGAGTCATTTGAATGAAAATCTTCAACTCAGGAATTACCGAGATCAGATTGGTTTGTGGACATGTCTACTACAGACTGTCTTGCTTATTAATTGATGCAGGACAGCCCAGTCCACCATGGGCAGCACCATTCCTTAGGCAAGTGGTCCTGGAACTATGTTAAAAAAAAAAAAGATAGCTAAGCATGTAGTGTGTGTGGGGGTGGGGGGGGCAGCATTCTTCTATGGTTTCTGCTTCAGATTCCTGCTCTGTCTTACCATGTAAAATAAAATTAGCCCTATCTACCTCCTGGCCAGCAAAAGAAGGAAAAACCCAAACAGTGGGACACAAAGTGAACCAGGCTATGAAGACATTTAGTTCTATTTATCAGAATAAACCCTATAAAGAGGAGAGGTAGAGACAGTGATAGAGATAGGAATAGGGATAAATAAACAACAGGTAGATAGATGACAGACAGACAGACAGACAGACAGATCTGACTCTAAACCATTATTAGCTACAGCAAGATCTAATTTTTGGAAACAATTTTGGCCTGAACACAAGTTCTGTGAGCCTACTCAACCCAAGTTCCTGTCATAACGTCCTAGCCGATGACAGGACCCAGACAGGGTAAAGAACTAGACAGGGCATACCTTGGCTGCCTCATGTCATTGCAGGTAACTGTTTCTAGAGATCTTCGGCAGAAGTGATGCTGTCACAAGTGTGCTGGCTCGCCTTTATCATCTTCTCCACAGAGAAGAGGATCTGACTTCAACTGATCGGCCTCTGTCTGCACCAGAACTGCCTTCTCATGCAGAGAGATTTTCAAAGTATTTGCTGGTTCTGGGGACATGCTAATTTTCTGACCCATGATGGCAGCAAGAAGGGGAGGCAGCAAAGGTGCAGCAGGAGGGAGGGGCCATTACTACCCAAGGACACAGAGAGCATGAAGATGTAACACGGGCCAGGGCCCTGCAGGACATGATCAGGTCAGATTATCTTTAATCTGGGGTCTCAGAGGCACCTCCACCATCTCTCTCCTGATAGAGGAAGTGTCATTGCTGCCTAAGTCAGCTGCTTCAAAGATTCTCTTCATTACCCATACCACATTCAAACCCCCCACCCCCAGAGATTCCCTGGGAAGGCTTTACCTCCATGATGGGACTGGATGCCAGGACCTTCTCTTCAATGTTGGTATCACTGGCTGAGCCACCAACTGTGGCAAAATAGCGCATGGCATACTTGGCTGACACCGTCTTCCCTGCTCCAGACTCTCCACTGACTATGATGGATTGGTTCTTCTCGTCTCTGGAAGGGAAAGAGCTCTGGTCAGTCACTGGCCATGGCAAGGAGCTACTTCCTGCCAAGAACTCTGATGCGGGCCAACCTGGTAAGAGGCATCTCTTGGGGATAAATGTGAATAATTGTAAAGTCTGCCCTCACTCATAGGCCTACATAAGCTCTGAAAATGGGAGGAAGAAGGCATATTTGAATAGGGTTTTCAAACGGCACAGGCCCTCCCTCCATCACTGAGTGGAAGTATGGTGTACCCAGCAGCTTACCCTACAAAGAGGGGCACAGTGCCTATTATCCTAAGAACATATACATCCTTTTGTCTTTGTGCCTCCGACAGGCCCACTCTGTGCGTCTAAATTCCCCATAAGTTTTCTGATAAGAACAAGGGTCTTCTCTTATATTGAGTCTAGCTGTCATGATGATTGTGCAGATTTGAATAGCTTTGCTTATACAGATGTATTGCACAAAGGGCATGCTGCCATCCTCACTGCAACAAAAGGGACGAGAGGCTAGAGTCAAGTCAGGAAAAGAGGATACCTCACACAGGGTAAACAACTACAGTTATAGTCTTTTTACAAGACAACAAAGGAACACATATAAGAAATGAAAGGTGTATGCCTTTATGTCCCCCAAGGAACAGCGGTATTCAAAGCAGAGAAGAGTGACAAACATTTGGGACACAGCTGAGGGTAAGAAATTGCTTAAGGTGGCAAACTCGACCATCATCCCTTCGGTTCACAAAAGCACAAGAAAGGCTGACATTCTACTTCCAGTTGTCGGCCCTGACAGCAGAGCCTGGTACCACATGTGGACTCAATGCCAACTGGTGAGCCATAAGCAGCTTAGGGCTCAGTGGATCTAATCCCCTCCTTTCCTAAATGGAGGGATGCTTAAAACTCAGGATTCCCAGTGCTGGGTCTCATGGTTTCCTAGGCAGAGTGAGTAACAGAATAACTGAGAGGCCCACATGCTGAGCTACCCTGCCTTGCTAGTTACTCTCAGCATGAGTGAAAAAACCCCACCAGCTGTCTCCAGGTCAGGGCCAACGTGGAGAACCCCGACAAGGGATGGTGATGTAAAGGACCTTGTCCCACTCGAGAGAGACAGACAGAAGAGACCAGCCGGAGGTATGAGCACTGGGAAGAGTCATGTGAAGGACCTGGAGCAGGGAGTGGGCTGACCTGGATCCACAAACCAGTCCCCATGAGCACAGAACACTGAGGTCTCAGCTCACAATCACAGACATTCAGAAAGGGACCTTTGGGGCTTTGGATGGAAAGCAGATGCATTTTAAATGAACATATCTTTAAATTGGCCACCCAAGCAACTATATGAAACTTACGTAGATTTCTTCCTACTACTTGGGCAATGAAATTTCCCACAGCGTCCTGAGACTCCCTCTCCGATGTAAGCTATTTTGCTCTTACCAGTGTCCATTCTTTTCTCCTCGCTCCCATAACACTAAAAGGTAGCCTCCAAACGGGCTCACAGAGGTGGCTATTTCCCATTTCTTCCATTTTAATTAATTATTAATTAATTAATTAATTATTTCCTTACTTATTTACTTATTGTGGATGTTTGTTTTATGTATGTTTACCATGTATATGCCTGGTGCCAGAGAGGATCTGGAACTGGAGATCCAGTTTGTGTGTTTGTGAGTCACCCCATGGGTGCTGGGAACCAAATCCAGGTCTTCTGCAAGAGCAACAAGTGCTAAGAGCACTTAGATGCTCTTGGGTGCATCTCTCCAACCTCCATTTCCATCCATTTGTTGTTTTGTGTTACATTTTATCTGCTGGACCTCAGAGACAATGTTAGGTGTCATCTGTCACCTCTGCTCTCAATACATTTATCATCAGGTCCTTAGAGAACTGATACAAGCACACACATTCAAGATGGCTGGGAGCATAGCCTGGCATTTCTGTATGACTTTGGGCCTGGTGTTATCCTGAGAGTTCCCTGTGTGTAACAAGGACCAGACTGGGCAGTCTAAGACATTGGAGCTTTGCTCAGCTTTTATTCCATAATAAGAGAATGAACGCAGGATGTACCGAGCCTTGGTTATCAGCAGAGAGCCACTTGAAATGAAGAGGTACATACTGTTCCATTTAACAAGGATCCAGGGGTGTAACACAGAACGAAGTAGCTCGGAGAGGGAACATGTCACTGCCCCAGGCTTCCTGCCGCAGGACAGGACATCCAGGAAATTGAACAGCAAGGAGATCTGGGTAAAACATCTTCCTTGACAAAGACAAATAAAGCACAAAGCAGGAATCCTTATCACTTTCCACTCTTAGTGTCAAGGTGCCAATTACTTTGTACAACACTGAAGAAACAACGGAGCAGTGCTGCTCAGAGAACAGAAGGATGCGTACAAGAGGTAAGATGCTGCAGGAGACAAGCAGCCTAGTCCAAAGGTAAGTGGCCAAGAAGGAAAAACAAAGGGGCGAGTTTATGTAACAAGTGTCAAGAGTTAAAAAAAAAAAAAAAAAAAAAGATTAAAGGAGTGGAATCATTCAAACCTAGCAGGATGAGGTGCAAAGGCATAACCAGGGGCTCGGCAACACCGCGGCTGTCTATCCTCGACTTTAAAAATCTTTGCACTGTCCTGGCAACAAGGCTCAGTCAATAGAGTGCTCCCTGCACAAGTGGGAGGACCCTGGTTTGTATCCTCAGTATGCACATAAAAGGCTGATGAGTGTGTGCACCTGTAATCCCAGCACTGAGGAAGCAAGGACAAGAGCATCCCCGAGGCTGGCTGGCCAGCAATTCTAACCAATGGGTGAGCTTCAAAGTTAGTGAAATCTTGTCTCAAAGAAGGAGCTGGAGAACAATTTAGGAAGGTAGTGTACACACACATGCACACACACACACACACACACACAGAGACATACACACATGCATACACACACACAGACATACACACATGCATACACATGCACACACATACACACACATACACACATACACACACACACACCCCATACATACATATACATACATCATACACACACGCATATACAAACACATACACACACATACACAAGCACACACATACATGCACACACACGCACCATACACACATGCACACACACATACACACACACACACCATACACACAAATACATACATACACATATACCATACACACACATGTGCACACACAGAGTTTCTGGATATGAGTCTTTTTAGTGACAACTACTGAAGTAACTGTTTAATCTGGTAACTGTAAAGACAGGTTCTCCATGTAGGTTTAAGTCAGATAAACCCACTTTTTAGACCACCAAGTTCCTGTGAATAAGCCTGTGAGGTATGAACACTACTGTGTATCCACCCACAGGATGATGGGACAATACCACCTTCTACTTAGTTCTTCCTATGTTAGCTGTCCTCCTGACTCAGAACCGGAATCCAGGATACAGTCATTAAAACAGATTGAGGTTGAACACGATTGTATTACTGATGGGCTATCTGACTTTGCACACGGTTGTTAACTTAGCCAATTATTTTGGCATCTCTTAAGACTGAGACCCTTGAGCCCTAAGCTGTGCTGAGTGGCTGTCTTGATTTGGTACTGAAGTCTCTAATTTATCCTTACACCCTTGTCAGATTAACTTTCTAAATCGATGCTCTAATCACATTTTTGCCTTTTCAAAAAGTTAAATAGCTCTCAGCTCCTCATCAAATCAAGTCCAGGGTCCTCAGCTGAGCATATGGCCCCACTACGATATATAACACTGCGGCCATTAACGAGTTTGGTGCAGTCTAAAAAAGTGTTGAGTGTGTTGAGCCCTGGGTGCTGACAGGCTCTGTAACTCAACCATGTCACAGAGGAAACTCTGTGCACTGCATATCTGCTGCAAGACTATATGATGGTTTTGTGAATCGGCCACATTGACAACTTAGTCTATGTGCAGTGTACCCCCCTCCAGGACTCCATTTGAGCACTCCTTCTACCTTAAGTTTCTTTAACAAAGGCCGCTGGGAGTCATCCCAACTCTCTACCCTAGGCATCTCAGAAGACGTTATTTCTCATCTCTTGAAGTCTAGCGTCATTTCTCTTTGTTCATTTCTAATACGTTGCCACATTTCATGTGACACTGGCTACAGTCCTTGCTGCATGACATTTGTTTGCATCTTTCTCTGACATTGTGTCTTTTCATTTCTAAGTAGAAAGCTGCAACATGGGTTCCATGTAAGCGCCTTAATTTTTGACATTCAATAATTCTATAACTCATATTAACAGGAGCCGTAAGAAAAGACTAGTTCCCAATTTTAGGACCTTTGGGGATGGATGTGAGGATACATGCTTAAATACAGATTTCTACACAACATCCTGCAAAAATACAAGCCAATATTGGCTCCAGCCATTCAGTCCACTTATAGAGATGACTTAGATGATCACTTGAGTCAATCTGCTTTTCAAGAAATCCCTTTAGAGAAGGCAAACCATGGCCAAGAAATCTAGTGCCCAGATGTTAGCTAAAGTCCAAGCTGTCTCTAGGATGACATTTACTACTGCAGACAGGAAATGCCCTGAAAGGCTGCTGCCTCACACAAGAGCAGAGGATTCTGGGATATGCAACTCAGCTATACTGCAGCTTCTGGCAAAATGTTCAACATCAGCATATGCACCTGCCTCTTAATGCCCAAGGCTGTCATATACACCTGCTTTTAATGCATGATACTGTCATATACACCTGCCTCTAACACCAGGCACTGGCACATACATCTGACTCTAATGCTCGACACCAGCATCCACATCTACCTCTAGTGACAACTCAGTTCAGGTCCCCTTTATGGACCCACTAGGGTTAAGACTTGCTTTTAAGACTCTAATTTTTTTTCTACGTTTCTCATTGCAGCACTTTAAGCTGAGACGAATGGTCTCCCTTGCCCACCATCCAGGTGGGTGCAGAAGATGGTGCATTGGGTTGTTTATACATGTTCACTCAAGGTCAGCCAAGGAACAGGTGGATTTTGTTATCAATCCCTTCCTGAAGAGTTGATTTGTTTGGACTTCCTACAGTGTAATTTGCTACCCATGGTCTCCTGGTTACCAACATGCATACAGAGCCAAAGGGAAATCATGCTCAAGTTATTTATAAACTGAGAGAGAGACCTGGGGTCTGCTGTGGCGGTCTGACTCACAAGCAACCAACTTGGCTGTAACTCGGACCAGCTATCCCACCCACAGTTATGTGGCATCTTTGGCATCTCCGATTCTCCCACCTAGTGCTCTGCCAACCACATCAGTTAGCATGTGTGGTGCTGATCTAAGAGTTCCAGGCATTATCTTTAAGTCCTTAGTGCCCCCATCCCAAGACCCAGGGAGCCCAGTTAGAAATAGAAAGCCAGGACTTTCTTTATGCAGGCCACCTAGCTCTACTCAATCCCTCACACTAGAATACAGAAACCTCCATGTTGGTGAGCCTTCCCTCCCCTCAGAACCTAAATCAGCACATCCTTTACCTCCAGGACAATCTCTCTCTTCTCTGTAAACTTCAGGCCAGTCATTATCTGCAGGCGTTGGTTAGCAACTATCTAGCCTATTACTCTTGTCCTTTGCCATATCAACGCTATTTGACTTCCCAAAACCAATGAGGCTCTACCTGCCCTTTGCTGTTAACAATTCCAGTAGCATCATTTGGCTTCTAAGGAAGAGCCACAACCCACTGAGCTCAAAGCCTAGGCCATCCAGTGCCTCTGCTCAGCCTCACTGCTCACCACTCTTCTCCCTTCTGATGACATCCACACCACAGCACAGCCTTGCCCTTCATTCCCTCCTGCTCCATGGCAGCCCGATGCTTCCCGAGATCAAACCAATTACCCACTTTTCATTTCAGAGCTTTTAAAGCCAGGTACTCAATCATCTCATGCCTCATAACACCTCATGTACAACTGCTTTTTAATTTAATTACTAGCCTATTTACATCGTGCCTGGGTGTTTGCAAGGCCCTTAGTCATGCATTCCATACGTAGTAGTCATAAAATCAACAGGTCTTGGTCTTTGTATCTTAAGAGAAATCAGAAGCTGAATAGGTCCAAGAGATGTGCTCCCAGTGCCTGAGCTAGAGAGAAAGAACACAAGTCTCTGTCTTTGTTCAACCTTCCCTGGTCCATGCTGCATCTTCTTTATGACCATTCCTTTCTAGGGTAATGAAGCAGTGTTAGCAAATGTATCCCTAATACAAGGTGAAATACAAGTCAAGCATCCCAGGACCTGATTAGCTCACTGTCAACTCCTCTGCCAGAACACTGCATCATGGTAGCACTTACTAAGGTGTTAATCACTGACCTAATGCCTTAAAGCCTAAGTCTCATGATAAAGAGTGTCAGATAAAAGGTCTTGGATGGACCATCCAGCACCAGGGCTGTGCTACACGCATAGCCTGCAGCCTCCTCGTACTCATACATAGTGGCAAACGCTGAGCTCAAAGCCAGAGCCCCTTAAACTTGTTGTGCAGCTTCCTTCCTGTAAAACCAATCTGGTGATCCTGCCCTCATGGGTCACTCGTGGCAGGAATGGGGTTAACCATGTGGAGCCTCAGACAGGCATAAAACTAAGTCTCTGAACTGGGATCTGTGAGAAGAGGAAGTGAGAGCATCATTTGCTTAGGCTCCTAGTACCCAGCCTACTTGTAAATCAGGAGTGAGAGGACATCTTGTTTTGTCAGAGCAGAGAGGACTCATCAGCTCTGACATGGTGTTCAGCCATTCTATTATTTTCTCCAGAGTGACAAATCATCTGTGAACCCGAGTGTCAGGAAATATTCTATTAACCCCAGGGATAATCAATCTACTCTTCCTTGCTGTCTGCTCTCTAATTACATTGTCAACACCACCATTGATACACAGAGCATCCTCTATGGCAGCAATGGGAAACCACCATGCTAGAGAACAGGAACAAACTCTTCAATAAACCTGCCTGTGTCAGTACCATGGACAGTGGTGCTTGCTGGGAGACTATGGGAAAAGCCACAGTGAAACTTGGAAAGAATGACTATTTCAAAATGGCAACACTGTATCCTGTCTGTTTCAATACATTCAAACACAATGAAACAACCTGAGATGGAGTATCAGGCCCATATTAATATAAAGCAATAAAAACCTGTTGAACAAAGAGGAGCGGTAACATGGGATAGACTGAGGATCAGCCTCCTCATCCCCCCATGAATGGGAACTGCCAGCTCCTTTGCTCATAGACCAAGGGGCTAAATGATGACCCCCATGGCCTCCTGCTGACCTTTTATTCTGGGGCTCCTGACCTTAGGGAGTCACTGAGCTCTGGGGTGCATACCTTAGCATTTGTAATTATCTGCTGACCTCCAAAGCACAGTTTGAAACTAAACTTTGGGGTGATCACAGGAAACAGGAGAAACACTTTCTAGGACTTTGGACTTTACAGGTTTCTTGTCATTTGTGTCATTAGCTGGTGGTGAGGATGGCACATATGTATAAATAACTGTAGCTAATTCATTTAGTCCTGGACCTACCTCATCTTCATGGGGAAAGACATGTTAGAGCAAGATGAACTCTCCTTAGCCAGCTAACCAGTTGAAATCCAGATCCAGGGAACTTAAGAAATTCACCTAAAAGACAAGCTCTTCCTCGATACCACTGGCTTTCTTTGACCTGGTGATTTTTCATTTCCTACAGACAGCTTCATCCCTCCATCTTGTAAAGTTAGGACCTCTCTGAAGATAAATTGCAACATCACTCTCCCTTCTCCAGGTGACCGCTTAGGTAAGCTCATCTTTTCCCAGGAGTCTGCGACCTGCAAGTTACCATTCCCAGACACCACCTGCCATGACTAGCTTTAATTATCAACCTGACACAACCTAGAATTTACATGAGAGTCTCAGTAAAGGGCTGTCTATATTGGGTTGTCCTGTGGACATGTCAGTGAGGGACTGTCTTAAGTTAATTGACATAGGAAGACCCAGTCCACTGTGGGTAGCACCACTCCCTAGATAGGACATCTGGGACTATATAAGAGTGGAAAAATCAAGCTGAGTACAAGAAAGTAAATATTCTCTCCATTCTTGGATGTGATGTGACTACTTGCTTCAAGTTCTTGCCTGGATTTCCCCAACAATGATGGTTACAATGTAGAATTGTAAGCAGAAGTAATCCCTCTCCCCCCTAATTGTATCAGGATATTTTATCACAGCAAAAGGTATGAAACTAACCCGCTTCCCAACCCAGAACGGTCCCAAGAGTTACACCTGTATTATACCTGTCTCCTGGGCAATTGGATGTGGAGACGCCCAAAGGTTCTATGTCCAGAGAATAATTCTTCAGTCCCCTAACCTGTCTGCTCTTCTCCTTGACTTCTCAAGACAGATGTAACAGTCGGGATTCTTGGGAACCCTCTTTCTCTTTGCATGAAATCAGGATGGCTATACTGCCTTATTTTTAGAAGACAGCTTCTCAGCTCTAGTCTTTATCCTCTCTCTTTTATGCCCCATCATGGCATGAGTCATCTTTGTCAATGCTATTCATGTCCTTAGTCCATCCTCCACTTACTGCTTCTGGGAAAATATTTCCAAAGACTCATGTGAATGTGTCCAGGCCCTCAGTGTACCTATGTTTGAGACGTCTTTAGTACTGTGATGTTTCATAACCTATTCCCAGAGATTAGTCTAGGCAGAGGTGATGGTGGGTACAAATGGTGAAGGAACACAGACAATGGTCACAAAGAAATATAATGTCCAGAGCATTCAGAGAGCATAAGGCAGAGCATAAGGCAGAGCATGGCCTCTGACAACTACAAAAAAAAAAAAAAGTTTGCTTACTAGTAGGCAAATCTAAGTTGTATCCTTGGGACTGAAGTGTCCATGAGTTATGAATGCAACCTGACACACAGTTGTAAACTTACTTAAAATATTTTGAGATTTCTTTTTGCAATGACAACAATAGAAGGAGGAGGAGGAGGAGGAGGAGGAGGAGGAGGAGGAGGAGGAGGAGGAGGAGGAGGAGGAGCAACAAGCCTCAATAACTTGGTGTAGTATGAGCTTTGTAATCAACAATGTCATTTCTTACAATCCAAAGGCTAGACACACTTCTGAGAGTCTCCAACCTGGGAGTACAAGGCCAACACACTGGTCCTTAGATCAGACCTGCAGAATCACAGGTCACTCATGGGACCTGGAGATGGATTTTTAAATTCCACAAGAGACTCCATTTTTTTTTTTGTGCCATGGAGTTAGTAACTACTTACTGCAAGAGCTTTGTTAAATTAGCCACTGTGTGAATATGCTTAGGCAAGTGAAACAATTCAGACACAGTGTAACTTTTTTGTTGTCCATGGTAACCTGGATACATTTAACTAACAGCTTAAAACCTGGCTTGAAGGGACTAAACAGCCCTTAACTGGAAAGTAACTTCTCTTCCCAGCTGCAGGCAACAGGTGCCACTGCTTTTCTTTCTAAGCCCTCAGCACTCACCTAGAATCCTCATTAACTGGATTTATATTGTTGAATTTAAGAGTGTGAATGTAACCAGGTATGGTGGCACAACTTGTAACCCCAGACTTATGGACCAGAAACAGTTTCCTCAACCACTGAAATCACCGAGACCCTGAAGGCTTGTGAGGTGGGGTGGGGGACAGGTGGCTTAGCATATGGTGGCGTCGTGGTGTCAGGGGCTAAAAAGGCCTGTTTAGGACATGTGACAATGGTTAAATGGTACATAGCACAAAGACACATTTATGAACCACCTACTGCATGTCTAGTGCACTGTTGGCACTCAAATATTTCACGATGGATGAATAGATACTAGGGATGAAAAAAAGAACCCTCAAATATTGCTTGGCTATGGAAAAAAACTAATCACACCCATTCATGCCAGCTATTTGATATCTATGACTAAATTATGCAGCGCAATGATTATGAATAGCATTAAGCCTGATACATGAATGCTGCTATAGGCTTCATTCAACTGCAAAGATAAATGTTCCATCATTTGTGTTGTCTATAGAATTTTTAGAATGCGATAGATTTCTCTCTCCAGGAACAGATGCATACACCTGCCTTGGGACCCTCACCTATGACACAGCTTTCCAGCCAAAACCCTTTGAAGTGATCTAGAAGCAGATAAAATAAAAAGGTCTCAAACAAGCAAATAGCTTCTAAGGAAACAAGAGGAGAGAAACACTAAGGCTCATACTAAACAAGTACTTGAACCTCAGTTTCTCATTGACTTAACAGATCTGAGTGTGTTTTGATTAAGGGTTTGGGAACTAAGGTACCAAGAGCTCCTGGAGCTTGTAGTGATGGAGGATGGATAACTCTACTTTTCTTGGAGAAAAAGCAAGCTAGTGAGGCTGGTGGAACCTCTGCAAGGCCTGCAGGAATAAGTCTGGAGTCCACGTGGTTCTCATGTGCTGCTAACAGACTGCAAAGAGTGAGCACTACATCTCTCTCTCTCCAGCAGAGGCTTGGGGTAGACTGAAGTGTCTCAGGATTCTCAGAGAACACAGAACTAGGTGCTAAAGGACATGGAATGTTCTGTCCTCTTCTCTTGACATCAAGTAGCCAAGACCCCAAGAGAGGAATCATGCCCACACTGACAATGGATTATACAGCAGCTAACTTTTTAGTCCAAGAATTCCTCTTCTCCAGTCTCAGTCACAACTTCAACATGGCCCATGCCCCTCTCACTATGGTTACCATTAGCCTAGGAGCAACCAGTGAGAGCGACTGTGGCACAAGGAAGGATCTCATTTGACAGGTCACACCAAAGGATGGCTCAATTTGGGTGACTCAGTCTGACTATAGGGTAGATTTGGGTCAGGATTCCACTGTGTTCTGTGCTGTGGAGCCTCAGCAGGGACCTGCAGATCCCATGGCTCTGACTAACATCCAAGGTTGTCTATAGCAAGGTGCACAGACTGTGAGAACCCAGGGAATGCCATGTAGGATGTGAAGAAATCCAGCATAGACACAAAGAGGGAGACTAGAGATGGGTCTGACCAGGCAAGCTTCATTCATCACCCAAGAATATCACAAGGGACTCGTGGTCCGTTCTGAGTAACACAGACGGTCCAATCAAACAGCACTATTGGTGCTTGTTATTCAGCCTACACTTTCTTACATCTTGCTGTGAAAATTCTCCCTCCTCTATCTCTGTCCCTTGCTCCCTCCTTGAGACAAAATGCAAAGATCATCTTTGGGACACCTTGTGAAAATTCTTCTTTAATAGTGGACATTTCTCCCTCCAGGGGCCTCCTCTTACAACTGCCTCTTTTCTCACTTCTAAGTGAAAAAAAAAAAAATAAGAGCCACACAAAGTTGTAGAATCCAGCAAGCCAGCGGTGGCACAGTGGCTAAGGTAGCCGCCTGCTCTGTCTCTCCCGGTTTGAATCCCGCTTTCCCCATGTGACTCTGCCCGAGTTTAATGGAAAAAAACAAAACAAACAAACAAACAAAAAACCCCAAAGTTGTAGAACCCAAGCCAGACAGCTTAAGTCAAGCATTCTTTTCTACCATCAGGCTAAGATCCTCCAACTACACAGTGCATTCAACCTCTGAAGCAGCATCTCTGTGAAATGCTTGCTTCTCACTGAGGTATTCAAGCAGATGCAATTAGGCTGCAGGCTTAGTTGATAATTCATGTAATGGTGGAGCTCAAAGCAGGTGCAGAAGCCACGTACATCAGTGTTATTCATCAATGGAGCTCACACAGTCACTGTTCTTTCTGGTACCATGTCCCCACACTGTGGAGCCCACCCAGGTCACAAATGAATTTGATCCATAAAGTCTCTAAAGTCATTCGAGTCTGCAGAAGGCTCACTGTAATGAGCTGGAAGAGACCCAGTAATGGAAAGGAAATCAATCATTCATTAGGCTAGACCAAATCTCAGACGCCCATCTAGCAAAACTAAAATTAGGGTTCTCCTTTCTCACCCACAAAAGATCTGGATTGTGTCTGGTGGGTCCCACCTGGAACACGCAGTTGAGAAGAGCCTCCTCCATCTCTCCACTCTGCACAGCATCCCTCTCCACCCAGAGCTGTCTGAGGTTTTAAGGCAACAAAGACAAGAGAATACCACACTTAGGTCAAGAGCTATACTTCACACTAGCAGCCCTGGCAAAACCAGACAACATTAGTAAAGCAAAACAAGATCTGTCAATACTCTGCTGGGTGGGACTGTAATCAAGATCTTGCCTGTGGCCAACAGTGTTTCTGCTGATGCCTTACCTTCCTAGCCTCTCTCATGTTCCTTTTTATATAGTACATATGAGTGTCAGCATGTGCAAGTATGTGTGCACATGCACACACAGACACAGACAACACACACACACACACACACACACACACACACACACACACACACACACAGAGCCAGGAGTTAGGAAGAAAATAGAGTTGGGTACCACAAAGCCCAAAATTCACCATATTATCTATTCTACCCCATTTAAAGCCTTAATTTACCCTCAGCTAACATTCCTTCACTCTCTTTACAAAGCAAAGCTTTAGTGATTTTTTGGGGGGGTGGGGGGCAAGATCCTGTTGCTACCGGCCCATCTACTGCCTAACCTAGAAGAGTATGTGACAGGGACACTTTCCACAGCTTCAAGCACCAATTGCCCCTGGACAAGGCAAATGGTTTTTCTGGACTGGGCAATGAAATGTTAGCCAATTTGTCCAGTTTATTTCTTCAGATGTTTTGTGGAAAAGACTGGTAAAGGCCAGAGCACATGTGTTGTGGCCTGAAGATACAAAGAGGGCCAGCAGCCTCAGCTCACAGATGAGAAATGAGTCTGCAGAAGGACAGTGATTGGTAACCTCTGCTGGAGAATGCAGCAGATTATGGGGAAAATGAACAAGACCACAAGGGGAGGGAGGCCACAAAAACCCAACCAGTCACCTATCAATGACATTAATGGGGATACAACGGTCTTCCTTCAGAGGGTTTAGAGGGACATTTCCAATTTGGGTAAATTCGCTCACTTATTTGAGCCTTGGTTTCCTCAATTGTAAAGCCAAGCCTAAGGACTTCCCAATTCCTGAATTAGGGAGTAGCATGGCAGAGGATGGGAAGGGCCAGGATTTGCAGACATTCATCTCTCAGTTGCAGCAGCAGAATCCTAGATTCTCCACAGTCTCCTCAGAGCATCTTGGGAGACACAGGCGTGTGTTGCCTTTGTTCTTCATCTAACTGCATCTGAGCCAAAAGGCCTTTACAACTGTTTTCTGAGGAGCCTAACAGGAGCTTTCTCCAGCACAAAGGCCCAGGGAACAGTTGTAGAGGAAAGAGAATTCGTTACTCTCACACCACCACTTAAGAGGCAGCACTGGAAATTAGTGAGTGGCACTGGAACCCAAGAGGATGTATGTAGTTGATGACATATTGGGCACTTGGACACCTGAAGTGTGGGGCGGGTGGGGGGGGGAGGCAGGAGAAAGGGTGGTTCTCCCCTTCTTCTATGTTGGCTGGAGGTGCTGCCAAGAATACGAGTTGACTTGTGTTTCGTCTTCTTTGGCTCTGTGAAGTGGGAAGTGTGTTTGTTTTATCTAAACACTGCCAAACACTCAGAAGTGTGGGTGTGGGCAAGGGCTCAGCTGCCCCAACCGTTTGGGAATTCTTCACCTTTGGGCTGAGGAGCGTGGGACACTACACCTGAACACAGCAGGACCTTGTGCTCCAATACAGAGACCATCAAGGGTCCGATGGTTCAGAAAAGGTAGCACCCAAGAGGACCAAGGCTGAGGATAAAGGTTCCCTGAATCGAGAGTCATTAACTGTCCAAATATTGACAGCCAGAAGACTGATCTTGACAGAGAGTTAGAAGTTTACATAGAAGGAGGGAGATCCAGAGGCAGGGATTTGCTGAACATGGAGCCAGACTTCGATGTTTGTTTCTTCCTAGAAAGGAGGCTTGGCAAAGAAAAACTGCAAATATTTATCTACCCCATGCTGAGGCACAGAAAGAACTCTCCTAAAACAGTCAACTTTTTTTTTGGGGGGGGAGCTCTTAAGTAGTAGCTCCCCGTTATTGGTTATTTTCATTCCCGGTACTTCAATTTTATTAAAAAAAACAACAAATAACAAAGCATTGGCTCCCCAATAACCCTCTAAGAAGAGCTGCAGCTGCCCAGGCCTCTGATTCTGTCCATCTTCTCCCTGCAGGGTCTCCCTGCCCGACCTGTGACAAGTTTAAGTTAGAAAGGGGGAGAAGCAAAGTCCACTCCCATTCCATCCCAGTCCAGAGCAGGAGTGACAGGTCCCTAGGATATGAATGACAGCAGTGACCCTAATCCAAGCTCATCTGTCGCAGGCTATCAGAAGAGCCTTTGCCCACCCCTCAGTTACCCATCTCTTAAGATACAATCCCTTCACCTGG